>NW_027507764.1:593700792-594300792 GCF_037356315.1 Lithobates pipiens | reverse complement strand
AATACAGAGCACTGACATCAGCACCGTGACATACAGCGCTGACAGCAGCTCCGTGACATACAGCGCTGACAGCAGCTCCGTGACATACAGCGCTGACAGCAGCTCCGTGACATACAGCGCTGACAGCAGCTCCGTGACATACAGCGCTGACAGCAGCTCCGTGACATACAGCGCTGACAGCAGCACCGTGACATACAGCGCTGACAGCAGCTCCGTGACATACAGCGCTGACAGCAGCTCCGTGACATACAGCGCTGACAGCAGCTCCGTGACATACAGCACTGACAGCAGCTCCGTGACATACAGCGCTGACAGCAGCTCCGTGACATACAGCGCTGACAGCAGCACCGTGACATACAGCGCTGACAGCAGCTCCGTGACATACAGCGCTGACAGCAGCTCCGTGACATACAGCGCTGACAGCAGCTCCGTGACATACAGCGCTGACAGCAGCTCCGTGACATACAGCGCTGACAGCAGCTCCGTGACATACAGCGCTGACAGCAGCTCCGTGACATACAGCGCTGACAGCAGCTCCGTGACATACAGCGCTGACAGCAGCTCCGTGACATACAGCGCTGACAGCAGCTCCGTGACATACAGCGCTGACAGCAGCTCCGTGACATACAGCGCTGACAGCAGCACCGTAAGCAGCCCCAGGAGGAAGTCAGCACAGCACAGGGATGGTGTGATCCCCTCATAATAAGAACCCCCAGGAGGAAGTCAGCACAGCACAGGGATGGTGGGAGCCCCTCATAATAAGAACACCCAGGAGGAAGTCAGCACAGCACAGGGATGGTGGGAACCCCTCATAATAAGCAGCCCCAGTAGAAATATGACACCGCTCAACCTCTTCAAAGAGGAGGGTAGGGGCATATAGTACGGTGTGCTTTTTTGGGTCAGGGAAGTGAGCCAAATGAATTAAGAAGGTCTGTGTGCTTGATTCCAAAAATTGTTTATAGACATATACATGGTCTACTGATCACATGTGTTGAATTCCTCCGAGATCCATGCCTCATTCATTTTTAGAAATGTGAGGTAGTTAACACTGTGGTGAGCTAGGCGAGTACGCTTATCGGTCACAATCCCCCCTGCTGCGCTGAACGTCCTTTCGGACAGGACACTGGATGAGGGGCAAGCCAACAGTTCGATTGCAAATTGGGCAAGCTCTGGCCAGAGGTCAAGCCTGCCCACCCAGTAGTCTAGGGGTTCATCACTCCTCAGAGCGTCCACATCGGCCGTTAACCCAATGTAGTCGGACACCTGACGGTCTAGGCGTTCCCTGATGCTGGATCCGGATGACACCTGTCGATGGGTCGGCTGAAAGAATGACCTCATATCCGAAGTCACCAACACATCTTCAAACCGGCCTCTTCTTGCAGGCGCTGTTGGATTGGTACCCGCAAATCCTTCTCTGGGAGTGGGAATTGCTCCTCTGCCAGCGCACGCAAAAGCAGAATGCAGCATTTCTCGAAGCAAGGCCTGGAAGTGCTGCATTCTGACAGCCCTCTGCGACGGCGGTAACATTTCCGCCATTTTGTGTTTGTACCGGGGGTCTAAGTACGTTGCCACCCAGTACTGGTCCTTGACCCTCATGCTTTTTATACGGGGGTCCCTATTAAAACACTGGAGCATGAAGGCCCCCATTTGCACTAAAGTGGAAGCGGTGTGGTGGCCTGGCTCCTGCTCATCATCCAGGATAATGTCGTCCTCTTCATTCTCCTCTCCCCATCCTCGCACAACAGGGATCCCAGAAAGGTTTAAAGCATGCTCTTCTTGCTCCTGCTCATCCGCCCCGGCACCATCCTCCTCTGACTCCTCATCAGACTCCTGTTGTTGACTTGTCTCAGATAGAGTAGCCCCCCCTGGGAATTCATCCAGCATTGCGACTTCCTCATCTTCCCGCTCCTGCTCCTCCACAGCCTGATCAATGACACGACGCAATGCACGCTCCAGAAAGAAGGCATAAGGTACCATGTCACTGATGGCGCCATGGCTGCGACTGACCAGTTTGGTGATCTCCTCAAATGGCCGCAGAAGTCTGCATGTGTCGCGCATGAGCAGCCACTGGCGCGGTGAAAAAAAACCCAGCTCCCCAGAACCGTTTCTTTCGCAGAGTTCATACAGGTAGACGTTAACTGCACGTTTCTGCTGGAGCAGCCTATCAAGCATATAGAAGGTTGAGTTCCATCGCGTCGGGCAATCGCAAATAAGACGTCTGACCGGCAGATGGTGTCGCCGCTGAATGTCAGCAAGGCGAGCCATGGCCGTGTAAGATCTTCTGAAATGGGCCGAGATTTTCCTTGCCTGCCGCAAGATGTCCTGGACCCCAGGGTATTTGACAAGGAATCGCTGCACGACCAAGTTTAAGACGTGTGCCATGCACGGCACGTGCGTGATTTTGCCCTGTTTCAATGCGCTAAGCAGATTGGCACCGTTGTCACACACCACTTTACCAACTGTCAAATTGAGCGGTGTTAGCCACTCATCTGCCTGTGAACGCAAAGCTGAAAGGAGTGCCGGGCCAGTGTGGCTCTTTGCTTCCAGGCACAACAGACGCAGCACGGCATGGCAACGTCTCACCTGGCATGTGGAATAGGTTCTGGGGAGCTTGGGCGGTGCAGTGGAAGAGACGCTAGCAGCGGAAAAGGAGGAGGCAGCTGAGGAGGAGAGGGAGGAGGATGGAGTAGGAGGAGGAGAAGAAGAGTCAGGCCTGCATGCAATCCGTGGCGGTAAAACCAAATCTACACGGGTGCCACGGGTTACATGCTTGACGGCCGTCAGAAGGTTCACCCAGTGGGCAGTAAAACTGATATACCTTCCCTGCCCGTGTTTGCTAGACCACGTGTCTGTGGTCAGATGTATCTTGGCACCGACACTGTGTGCCAGAGATACATTCACTTGCCGCTGAACATGGCCATATAGCTCTGGGATGCCCTTCTCTGAGAAATACTTCCTTCCTGGGACCTTCCATTGTGGTGTTCCAATGGCCACAAATTTGCGAAAGGCCTCCGAGTCCACCAGTTTATATGGCAGTAGTTGGCGGGCTATGAGTTCTGACAAGCCAGCCGCCAACCGTTGGGCAAGAGGGTTATCCGGCGTCATCATTTTTTTACGCTCAAACATTAGGCCCACGGAAGCCTGCCTTTTTGCAGAAAAATGTGAGCTTGGCGTGATGGAAGGTGGAGTGGAGGACAATTGTGAGGAGAGAGGAGAAGGAGAAGTAGAAGACGAGGCTGGACGGTGAGAGCCTGCAGTGTGGCTTTGTGTGTTCCGTTGCTCCCACTGGGCTCGGTGATGGCTGCTCATGTGCCTTCTTAAGGCGGTCGTCCCTAGGTGAGTATTGGGCTTACCGCGACTAACGCGTTGACTGCAAAGATTGCAGATGGCAACGCTATTGTCAGCAGCGGACACGTTAAAAAAAGCCCACACTGCGGAGCCATGTGCCGGTGTCCTGGGAGCGCCAGATGTGACCGTACATGGTCGATGACTCGCTCCTGATACATTTGCAGTCTGCTTTGTCCCTGCTGTGCAATGTAAGTCATTGCTGCTTCTCCTCCCTATCTGCTGGTCCATATCTCCCTCTGAACTCCCCTCCTCTTCCTCTCTTGTGGGCACCCACGTGACATCACTAGACACGTCATCATCAACGTCACCTTCCCCACCGCTATAAGTAGAGTAGGCAGCAACACCGGGGACCAACCTCCTCCTTGGGCTGATCTGGGTACTGGCGTCAGACTGCTGAGTAGCGCTTGTTGCTACCTCCTCTTCCTGATCCAATACCAAGAGTGGCTGCGCATCAGAAATGTCCTCTTGATATGGATCGGAAAATAATTCCAGTGACTCAAGCGGAAGGTATGTGGTGGTGGTGGTGGTGGTCGTGTTGTTGGTGGTAGTGTCTTTGGGGGTGCACATAGCAGAGAGTGAAGAAGAGGGTGCAGATCGAGAGGATGAGGAGGGTGCAGAAGAGTAAGGCTGAGCGAGCCACTCAACCAAGTCTGGTGCATCCTTTAAAGTAATTGAACGCACCTTCTGCAACTTCCCACTTTGGCTCAAGCCTGTTGCTCCTGCCCTACCCCTACCACCCCTGCGGAAGGGCCTGCCTCTTCCTCTGCATGTCATTTTTTAAATGACCCTGTGACAAAACTCTTAGTCCCTATACCGCTGAAGGACTGCTGCAGTATAGGTGAGCGGTCAGCAGTGGTGCACGTCAACCCTATCTATTGTGGACCGATAGCGGTCCTTACAGAACAGCAGACTGTACCGCACTCAAGCCTATGTACCGTAGCACCCTATACCAAGTTACCAGTCCTTATAAGAACTTTTGTGGACCAAGCAGGTTGTGTATTAGTGTTTAGCAGACTGTACGTCAGTCCCTATACCGCTGAAGGACTGCTGCAGTATAGGGCAGCGGTCAGCAGTGGTGCACGTCAACCCTATCTATTGTGGACCGATAGCGGTCCTTACAGAACAGCAGACTGTACCGCACTCAAGCCTATGTACCGTAGCACCCTATACCAAGTTACCAGTCCTTATAAGAACTTTTGTGGACCAAGCAGGTTGTGTATTAGTGTTTAGCAGACTGTACGTCAGTCCCTATACCGCTGAAGGACTGCTGCAGTATAGGGCAGCGGTCAGCAGTGGTGCACGTCAACCCTATCTATTGTGGACCGATAGCGGTCCTTACAGAACAGCAGACTGTACCGCACTCAAGCCTATGTACCGTAGCACCCTATACCAAGTTACCAGTCCTTATAAGAACTTTTGTGGACCAAGCAGGTTGTGTATTAGTGTTTAGCAGACTGTACGTCAGTCCCTATACCGCTGAAGGACTGCTGCAGTATAGGGCAGCGGTCAGCAGTGGTGCACGTCAACCCTATCTATTGTGGACCGATAGCGGTCCTTACAGAACAGCAGACTGTACCGCACTCAAGCCTATGTACCGTAGCACCCTATACCAAGTTACCAGTCCTTATAAGAACTTTTGTGGAACAAGCAGGTTGTGTGTTAGTGATTAGCAGACTGTACGTCAGTCCCTATACCGCTGAAGGACTGCTGCAGTATAGGTGAGCGGTCAGCAGTGGTGCACGTCAACCCTATCTATTGTGGACCGATAGCGGTCCTTACAGAACAGCAGACTGTACCGCACTCAAGCCTATGTACCGTAGCACCCTATACCAAGTTACCAGTCCTTATAAGAACTTTTGTGGACCAAGCAGGTTGTGTATTAGTGTTTAGCAGACTGTACGTCAGTCCCTATACCGCTGAAGGACTGCTGCAGTATAGGGCAGCGGTCAGCAGTGGTGCACGTCAACCCTATCTATTGTGGACCGATAGCGGTCCTTACAGAACAGCAGACTGTACCGCACTCAAGCCTATGTACCGTAGCACCCTATACCAAGTTACCAGTCCTTATAAGAACTTTTGTGGACCAAGCAGGTTGTGTATTAGTGTTTAGCAGACTGTACGTCAGTCCCTATACCGCTGAAGGACTGCTGCAGTATAGGGCAGCGGTCAGCAGTGGTGCACGTCAACCCTATCTATTGTGGACCGATAGCGGTCCTTACAGAACAGCAGACTGTACCGCACTCAAGCCTATGTACCGTAGCACCCTATACCAAGTTACCAGTCCTTATAAGAACTTTTGTGGACCAAGCAGGTTGTGTATTAGTGTTTAGCAGACTGTACGTCAGTCCCTATACCGCTGAAGGACTGCTGCAGTATAGGGCAGCGGTCAGCAGTGGTGCACGTCAACCCTATCTATTGTGGACCGATAGCGGTCCTTACAGAACAGCAGACTGTACCGCACTCAAGCCTATGTACCGTAGCACCCTATACCAAGTTACCAGTCCTTATAAGAACTTTTGTGGAACAAGCAGGTTGTGTGTTAGTGATTAGCAGACTGTACGTCAGTCCCTATACCGCTGAAGGACTGCTGCAGTATAGGTGAGCGGTCAGCAGTGGTGCACGTCAACCCTATCTATTGTGGACCGATAGCGGTCCTTACAGAACAGCAGACTGTACCGCACTCAAGCCTATGTACCGTAGCACCCTATACCAAGTTACCAGTCCTTATAAGAACTTTTGTGGACCAAGCAGGTTGTGTGTTAGTGTTTAGCAGACTGTGCGTCAGTCCCTATACCGCTGAAGGACTGCTGCAGTATAGGGCAGCGGTCAGCAGTAGTGCACGGCAACCCTATGTATTGTGGACCGATAGCGGTCCTTACAGAACAGCAGACTGTAACGCACTCAGGCCTATGTACCGTAGCACCCTATACCAAGTTACCAGTCCTTATAAGAACTTTTGTGGACCAAGCAGGTTGTGTGTTAGTGATTAGCAGACTGTACGTCAGTCCCTATACCAATGAAGGACTGCTGCAGTATAGGGCAGCGGTCAGCAGTAGTGCACGGCAACCCTATGTATTGTGGACCGATAGCGGTCCTTACAGAACAGCAGACTGTAACGCACTCAGGCCTATGTACCGTAGCACCCTATACCAAGTTACCAGTCCTTATAAAAACTTTTGTGGACCAAGCAGGTTGTGTGTTAGTGTTTAGCAGACTGTGCGTCAGTCCCTATACCGCTGAAGGACTGCTGCAGTATAGGGCAGCGGTCAGCAGTGGTGCACGTCAACCCTATCTATTGTGGACCGATAGCGGTCCTTACAGAACAGCAGACTGTACCGCACTCAAGCCTATGTACCGTAGCACCCTATACCAAGTTACCAGTCCTTATAAGAACTTTTGTGGACCAAGCAGGTTGTGTATTAGTGTTTAGCAGACTGTACGTCAGTCCCTATACCGCTGAAGGACTGCTGCAGTATAGGGCAGCGGTCAGCAGTGGTGCACGTCAACCCTATCTATTGTGGACCGATAGCGGTCCTTACAGAACAGCAGACTGTACCGCACTCAAGCCTATGTACCGTAGCACCCTATACCAAGTTACCAGTCCTTATAAGAACTTTTGTGGAACAAGCAGGTTGTGTGTTAGTGATTAGCAGACTGTACGTCAGTCCCTATACCAATGAAGGACTGCTGCAGTATAGGGCAGCGGTCAGCAGTAGTGCACGGCAACCCTATGTATTGTGGACCGATAGCGGTCCTTACAGAACAGCAGACTGTACTGCACTCAGGCCTATGTACCGTAGCACCCTATACCAAGTTACCAGTCCTTATAAAAACTTTTGTGGACCAAGCAGGTTGTGTGTTAGTGTTTAGCAGACTGTGCGTCAGTCCCTATACCGCTGAAGGACTGCTGCAGTATAGGGCAGCGGTCAGCAGTAGTGCACGGCAACCCTATGTATTGTGGACCGATAGCGGTCCTTACAGAACAGCAGACTGTAACGCACTCAGGCCTATGTACCGTAGCACCCTATACCAAGTTACCAGTCCTTATAAGAACTTTTGTGGACCAAGCAGGTTGTGTGTTAGTGATTAGCAGACTGTACGTCAGTCCCTATACCAATGAAGGACTGCTGCAGTATAGGGCAGCGGTCAGCAGTAGTGCACGGCAACCCTATGTATTGTGGACCGATAGCGGTCCTTACAGAACAGCAGACTGTAACGCACTCAGGCCTATGTACCGTAGCACCCTATACCAAGTTACCAGTCCTTATAAAAACTTTTGTGGACCAAGCAGGTTGTGTGTTAGTGTTTAGCAGACTGTGCGTCAGTCCCTATACCGCTGAAGGACTGCTGCAGTATAGGGCAGCGGTCAGCAGTGGTGCACGTCAACCCTATCTATTGTGGACCGATAGCGGTCCTTACAGAACAGCAGACTGTACCGCACTCAAGCCTATGTACCGTAGCACCCTATACCAAGTTACCAGTCCTTATAAGAACTTTTGTGGACCAAGCAGGTTGTGTATTAGTGTTTAGCAGACTGTACGTCAGTCCCTATACCGCTGAAGGACTGCTGCAGTATAGGGCAGCGGTCAGCAGTGGTGCACGTCAACCCTATCTATTGTGGACCGATAGCGGTCCTTACAGAACAGCAGACTGTACCGCACTCAAGCCTATGTACCGTAGCACCCTATACCAAGTTACCAGTCCTTATAAGAACTTTTGTGGAACAAGCAGGTTGTGTGTTAGTGATTAGCAGACTGTACGTCAGTCCCTATACCAATGAAGGACTGCTGCAGTATAGGGCAGCGGTCAGCAGTAGTGCACGGCAACCCTATGTATTGTGGACCGATAGCGGTCCTTACAGAACAGCAGACTGTAACGCACTCAGGCCTATGTACCGTAGCACCCTATACCAAGTTACCAGTCCTTATAAGAACTTTTGTGGAACAAGCAGGTTGTGTGTTAGTGATTAGCAGACTGTACGTCAGTCCCTATACCAATGAAGGACTGCTGCAGTATAGGGCAGCGGTCAGCAGTAGTGCACGGCAACCCTATGTATTGTGGACCGATAGCGGTCCTTACAGAACAGCAGACTGTAACGCACTCAGGCCTATGTACCGTAGCACCCTATACCAAGTTACCAGTCCTTATAAGAACTTTTGTGGACCAAGCAGGTTGTGTGTTAGTGATTAGCAGACTGTACGTCAGTCCCTATACCAATGAAGGACTGCTGCAGTATAGGGCAGCGGTCAGCAGTAGTGCACGGCAACCCTATGTATTGTGGACCGATAGCGGTCCTTACAGAACAGCAGACTGTACTGCACTCAGGCCTATGTACCGTAGCACCCTATACCAAGTTACCAGTCCTTATAAAAACTTTTGTGGACCAAGCAGGTTGTGTGTTAGTGTTTAGCAGACTGTGCGTCAGTCCCTATACCGCTGAAGGACTGCTGCAGTATAGGGCAGCGGTCAGCAGTAGTGCACGGCAACCCTATGTATTGTGGACCGATAGCGGTCCTTACAGAACAGCAGACTGTAACGCACTCAGGCCTATGTACCGTAGCACCCTATACCAAGTTACCAGTCCTTATAAGAACTTTTGTGGACCAAGCAGGTTGTGTGTTAGTGATTAGCAGACTGTACGTCAGTCCCTATACCAATGAAGGACTGCTGCAGTATAGGGCAGCGGTCAGCAGTAGTGCACGGCAACCCTATGTATTGTGGACCGATAGCGGTCCTTACAGAACAGCAGACTGTAACGCACTCAGGCCTATGTACCGTAGCACCCTATACCAAGTTACCAGTCCTTATAAAAACTTTTGTGGACCAAGCAGGTTGTGTGTTAGTGTTTAGCAGACTGTGCGTCAGTCCCTATACCGCTGAAGGACTGCTGCAGTATAGGGCAGCGGTCAGCAGTAGTGCACGGCAACCCTATGTATTGTGGACCGATAGCGGTCCTTACAGAACAGCAGACTGTAACGCACTCAGGCCTATGTACCGTAGCACCCTATACCAAGTTACCAGTCCTTATAAGAACTTTTGTGGACCAAGCAGGTTGTGTGTTAGTGATTAGCAGACTGTACGTCAGTCCCTATACCAATGAAGGACTGCTGCAGTATAGGGCAGCGGTCAGCAGTAGTGCACGGCAACCCTATGTATTGTGGACCGATAGCGGTCCTTACAGAACAGCAGACTGTAACGCACTCAGGCCTATGTACCGTAGCACCCTATACCAAGTTACCAGTCCTTATAAGAACTTTTGTGGAACAAGCAGGTTGTGTGTTAGTGATTAGCAGACTGTACGTCAGTCCCTATACCAATGAAGGACTGCTGCAGTATAGGGCAGCGGTCAGCAGTAGTGCACGGCAACCCTATGTATTGTGGACCGATAGCGGTCCTTACAGAACAGCAGACTGTAACGCACTCAGGCCTATGTACCGTAGCACCCTATACCAAGTTACCAGTCCTTATAAGAACTTTTGTGGACCAAGCAGGTTGTGTGTTAGTGATTAGCAGACTGTACGTCAGTCCCTATACCAATGAAGGACTGCTGCAGTATAGGGCAGCGGTCAGCAGTAGTGCACGGCAACCCTATGTATTGTGGACCGATAGCGGTCCTTACAGAACAGCAGACTGTACTGCACTCAGGCCTATGTACCGTAGCACCCTATACCAAGTTACCAGTCCTTATAAAAACTTTTGTGGACCAAGCAGGTTGTGTGTTAGTGTTTAGCAGACTGTGCGTCAGTCCCTATACCGCTGAAGGACTGCTGCAGTATAGGGCAGCGGTCAGCAGTAGTGCACGGCAACCCTATGTATTGTGGACCGATAGCGGTCCTTACAGAACAGCAGACTGTAACGCACTCAGGCCTATGTACCGTAGCACCCTATACCAAGTTACCAGTCCTTATAAGAACTTTTGTGGACCAAGCAGGTTGTGTGTTAGTGATTAGCAGACTGTACGTCAGTCCCTATACCAATGAAGGACTGCTGCAGTATAGGGCAGCGGTCAGCAGTAGTGCACGGCAACCCTATGTATTGTGGACCGATAGCGGTCCTTACAGAACAGCAGACTGTACCGCACCCAAGCCTATGTACCGTAGCACCCTAGACAGACCAAGTTACCAGTCCTGATAAAGAGCTTTGTGGAACAAGTGAGTTGTGAATGATTAGCAGACTGCAGCAGAAGGGCAGCAGTCAAGTATAATATTCTTTCTATATTTGGAAGAAAGAATATTATACGTGTACAAGCCTATTACCGTACCACTGATACCAGTCCTGAAAAGAACCTTTGTGGAACTAATAGTAACAGCAAGTCTTTAAAATTATCCTCACTGCCTGACACACTGCTTCCTGCCTGTCCCTATACAAATTGGCAAAAAAGAGTAGGCTGGAACGATTAGCTGGAACAGCTCTTTTGTGGACCTGATAGTAACAGCTAATGATGATGATGATGATGATGATGAAGAAAGACTAATCTGGCTGAGCTGTCCCTAAAATAGCAGCATACAGCGCTCTGTCCCTTTATCTAAACTGACAAAAGAAACTCAGGCTGCTGACCTAACACCTATACCAGTCCTGAAAAGAACTTTTGTGTACCAAATAGCTAGCGTTTTCTCTGTCCCTACTCCACACAGGATCCTTTCCCTACAGTGACAGAAGAAAGAATGTAAAATGGCCACCGGATCGGGTGTATTTATAGGTTAGGGGGAATGTCCAAGTGTCCATGAGCTGTCATGTCTCAATTGGTTGTCCTGTAACACATGATAAACGTGTCACGAAAGGTTAAAGTTCTTGTATACATTAAACACGTAAGTCCGCCGGGGCGAACGACGGAAAAAGGCGTTCGAACCCGCGGACGGCGAAAGTCGGAAATTCGCCGCGAAACGACCGCCGGGCGAACCGTTCGGCCATCACTAATCTGGAGGAACCAGGCTTCACTGAGCGTGTGTATCGGAAAGGCATGTAAGTATGCATCAGGCTGCTCTTACTCCCTCTGGTGGTGGAAACCAGGTAAGACATACAACTACTCACAATGAAGAAATCCATCATATAATATATATATATGTGATTAACTTCCCTTACCTGTCCCCGCCGCAGGAATTGCTGAAAACAGACAGATTCCAGCCTTCACCCATCACGGCGGGCAGAGTTGTGCCAACCTTCAGGATCTTTTGGGTTATTTTTTCAAATTTTCAAAATTTTAACAGAAACAAAGACTTTTTTTATTATTTTTTTTTTTTTTTTTTTTTTTTCATTTTTTTACAGAATTTTCAGTATTTTTTTTATTTATAGCGCAAAAAAATAAATAAAACAGCGGTGATTAAATACCACCAAAAAAAAACTCTATTTGTGTGAAAAAAAGGACAAACATTTCAAAACGGGTACAGTGTTGCATGACTGAGTAATTGTCATTCAAATGCAAGAGCGTCGAAAGCTGAAAATTGGTCTGGTTAGGAAGGGGGTTTAAGTGCCCTGTGGTTAAAGTTCGTGTAAAGGCAGGTGTCCCAATACTTTTGAATACATACACACATACACACATACACACATACACACATACACACATACACACATACACACATACACACACAGCAAGGCCGGGGTTTGGTTTAGACAGGCAAATGTTATATCTGTGACCGCCAATCTCCCACCACGACCCGTCTATACCGACACATACAATAATAGAGCTGCTTCCATGATTGTAATGTGATCTATTGTGCAGTCTGAGGACGGACATGACTAGGATATGAGATCCCTCCATAGGGATGGGGATGATGATAAGTCAATGTGTCTATAAAAAATAAATCATTATCTCAATATTGCAATTTCTGAAACGTGGAAAACAGAGATATGACAATTCCTGAAAGTCCCCGTGATTTGTGTGCCAGGTAATTATAGTTTGTAGTTGTATTACTGGTACCGCACCTTTCCGGGAAGACACCGGCAAAGTCTGATTTCCTCACTTTCCCGTCACCGCCGGGTGTGGACGCAAAACTCGTTCCGTGTGGCCTCAGACCTTGCTTTGTGCACTGGTGTGCAGTCTTGTTGGAACAGGAAGGGGACGTCCCCAAACTATTCCCACAAGGTTGGGAACATGAAATTGTCCAAATTGTCTTGGTATGCCGACGCCTTAAGAGTTCCCTTCACTGGAACTAAGGGGCCAAGCCCAACCCCTGAGGGGCCAAGCCCCAGGGGCGGATCCAGAGTCTAATCTCGGGAGGGGCACTGCTATAAAATATGTTTTTTTGGGGGCAATTTATATGGGAAATGGCTGGTGTTGGCGCTTCAATCATTACGGCACTATGGCTGTTATGGTGTCAGGATGATTGAAGAGCATTATTTCTATTAATACATTGTAATATAAAATTAAATGGTTCAACTCACCATAATGCAGAATCAGTGGGAACCTTGAGGGTGTCATTTGCCATGTCGCCTGCCACCAAATGCGGATTGTCACTTGCCACGTCACTTGTCACCAAATGCGGATTGTCACTTGCCACGTCACCTGCCACACATTGCGGATTGTCACTTGCCACGTAGTCTGCCACACATTGCGGATTGCCACTTGTCACGTAGTCTGCCACACATTGCGGATTGCCACTTGTCACGTAGTCAGCCACACATTGTGGATTGCCACTTGCCACGTAGTCTGCCACACATTGCGGATTGCCACTTGTCACGTAGTCAGCCACACATTGTGGATTGCCACTTGCCACGTAGTCTGCCACACATTGCGGATTGCCACTTGCCACGTAGTCTGCCACACATTGCGGATTGCCACTTGCCACGTAGCCTGCCACACATTGCGGATTGCCACTTGTCACGTAGTCAGCCACACATTGTGGATTGCCACTTGTCACGTAGTCAGCCACACATTGTGGATTGCCACTTGCCACGTAGTCTGCCACACATTGCGGATTGCCACTTGTCACGTAGTCAGCCACACATTGTGGATTGCCACTTGCCACGTAGTCTGCCACACATTGCGGATTGCCACTTGCCACGTAGTCTGCCACACATTGCGGATTGCCACTTGCCACGTAGCCTGCCACACATTGCGTATTGTCACCTACTGTGTCACTTTTCTGCTAAGGTGGTCTTTTGTTGAGTCCAGAGTGAAGATAGGCAGCAGAGAGATGATGTAATCTCTCTGCTGCACACAGCTTCCTGCACAGTGAGGGCGGAACTGGAGGGATGCAGGGCAGTGAGAGATGATGTCATCTCCCTGCTCCCCTGCCTGCTGGCTTCCTGATTGGCCAGCAGCCCTTCTAAGCCGCCCAGCTGCCCCCCCCCTCACCCATCCACTCAGCGCGGGTACCCGCAGAACCGGTCGCGCTGGCACCCGCGGAACCGGCTGCGCTGCCACCCGCGGAACCGGTCGCGCTGGTACCCACGGAACCGGCCGCGATTGCAACCGCGGAACCGGCCGTGCTGTCATCAGCTGGCGGTATTCTCGGAGGGGGCAATTGACCCGTTGCCCCCCCCCCCCCCTGGATCCGCCTCTGCCAAGCCCAACCCCTGAAAAACAACCCCCATGCCATAATCCCCCCTCCACCAAATGATTTGGACCAGTGCACAATGCAAGATCTATAAAGACATGGAGGAGAGAGTTTGGGGTGGAGGAACTTGACTGGCCTGCACAGCGTCCTGACCTCAACCTGATAGAACACCTTTGGGATGAATTCGATGCGAGCCATCCCTGACCTCCAAACACCTCACAAATGCACTTCTGGAAGAATGGTCAAACATTCCCCATAGACACCCTCCTAATCTTTGTGGACGGCCTTCCCAGAAGAGGTGAAGCTGTTATAGCTGCAAAGGGCGGAGCCAACTCAATACTGAACCCTACGGACTAATGCCTTGTACGCACGGTCGGACATTCCGTTCACAAAATCGCTCTGATTTTTTTCCGACGGATTTTATCCGAAACTGGTGTTGCATACAGACGTTCAGGACAAAGTTGTCGGTGACGTTCGTTCGTTACGACGGGACTATGTTGAGGATAGTAGCCAATAGCTTTGGTCTCCTAATTTGATCTGAGCATGCGTGGCATGCGTGGCACTTTGTCCGTTCTTAATTCTCTACAAACGATCGGAAATAGTCCGATCTGATTTTTTTGCCGGAAAATTTGAGATCCTGCTCTCAAATCTTTTTCCGTCGGAATTTCTGAGGGAAAAAGTCCGATAGAGCCCACACACCATCAGATTTTCCGATTGTGTGTGGGCTCTATCGGACTTTTTCCGTCAGAAATTCCAACCGTGTGTACCGTGTGTACAGGGCATAAGACTGGGATGTCATGTCAAGTTCATGTGCGTGTAAAGGCAGATGTCACAATACTTTTGGTAATATTTTGTATATTGTTTTTTTAGTGAGAAACAAGACTTTCATTTCATAATATTGTCTTGCAACAATTCTGTGTTTTTTTTTTGTTTTTTTTTGCAATTCTTACACAATAAAACGTAGCAAAACTAAACAAAACACGTCTTTTATTTTTTGAGCAGCGTTTGTTTAAAAACAAATAGAGTTACCACAGATAAGATGTGCGCATTTTATTCTGTAATTTGTTTAAAATTACACCAAAATTGGGATTCTGGTACAAAGCCCCGCAAAGTTATTTACAAATTAAATAAAATTCTTCCTCAATTTTGCATGTTTTAAAAATGGGAAATGTGTAAAAATATTAACACACAAAAAAAAAAAAGTTTAAAAATGAATAGTTAACAAAATAGAAACAAACAAGAATATCAGCAGGGAAATAATAGTTGAAGAGAAAAGAAGACTAATGCCGCGTACACACGACCGGACTTTTCTACAGACTCGGTCCTGCGGACAATCCGACGGACTTTGAAGCTGAGGTCCCCCAGACTTTCAAACGAACGGACTTGGCCGCACACGATCACTAGAGATGGCCTTGCGGTTTTGCCCAGGGCGGTCGGTTCGCGGCGAATTTTGCGTGTTCGCGATTCGCCAAACCTGGCGGACTTCTGGCGCTGTTCGTCCCGGTGGACATATGCGTTTACATTGTGAAAGAACTTTGACCTATGATGACACATCCATCATGGGGTACAGGACAGCCAATTGAGACATTTCAGCACATGGACACTTGGATACTCCCCCTACCTTATAAATAGATCTGATCTGGCGGCCATTTTACATTCTGTCTTATGTCAGTGTAGGGACAGGACACTCAGTGTGGAGCAGGGACAGTCAGTTTAATCACTAGCTATTACTATTAGGTCCACAAAGGTCCTTTTAAGGACTGGTATAGGTGTACAGTATATAGGGTGCTGGTGCACTGCTGCTAACGGCTGTGCTGGTGATTGCTGAGTGCACTGCTGACCGATTCTGCAGCAGTCTTTTATCAGTGTAGGGACTGAGGGACAGTCTGCAAATCACTAGCTACTAGGTCCACAAAGGTCCTTTTAAGGACTGGTATAGGTGTACAGTATATAGGGTTGTACGCATATAATATACTTTCTTCCAAATATAGAAATAATATTATACTTGACTGCTGCCCGATTCTGCAGCTGTCTTTTATCAGTGTAGGGACTGAGGGACAGTCTGCAAATCAGTAGCTACTATATCCACAAAGGTCCTTTTAAGGACTGGTGTAGGTGTACAATATATAGGGTTGTGGTGCACTGCTGCTGACTGCTGTGCTGCTGATTGCTGACCGATTCTGCAGCTGTCTTATCAGTGTAGGGACTGAGGGACAGTCTGCAAATCACTTGCTACTAGGTCCACAAAGGTCCTTTTAAGGACTGGTATAGGTGTACAATATATAGGGTTTTGGTGCACTGCTGCTGACTGCTGTGCTGCTGATTGCTGCCGATTCTGCAGCTGTCTTATCAGTGTAGGGACTGAGGGACAGTCTGCAAATCACTAGCTACTAGGTCCACAAAGGTCCTTTTAAGGACTGGTATAGGTGTACAATATATAGGGTTGTGGTGCACTGCTGCTGACTGCTGTGCTGCTGATTGCTGCCGATTCTGCAGCTGTCTTTTATCAGTGTAGGGACTGAGGGACAGTCTGCAAATCACTAGCTACTAGGTCCACAAAGGTCCGTTTAGGGACTGGTATAGGTGTACAGTATATAGCAGTGATGGCGAACCTTGGCACCCCAGATGTTTTGGAACTACATTTCCCATGATGCTCAACTACATTGCAGAGTGCATGAGCATCATGGGAAATGTAGTTCCAAAACATCTGGGGTGCCAAGGTTCGCCATCACTGGTATATAGGGTTGTACGCATATAATATACTTTCTTCCAAATATAGAAAGAATATTATACTTGACTGCTGCCCGATTCTGCAGCAGTCCTTTATCAGTGTAGGGACTGAGGGACAGTCTGCAAATCACTAGCTACTAGGTCCACAAAGGTCCTTTTAAGGACTGGTATAGGTGTAAAATATATATTTACTTCATACATGTGTTATGTCAGTGTCCATGTTGTGGGACTATGTGTGCACAGCTAGTAAGTATTTTGTGGCTGAAAATATGACCTGGAGGTTTTTAAGGTTCGCCTGCCATTTAAGTCAATGGGGCCCACTGCGAACTTTGCGGTTCGCGAACTTTTGGCCGCGTTCGTGGTTCGTCCCATTGGAAGTTCGTCCATCACTAACGATCACTCCAAAAGTCCGGCGGATTCGAACGTGATGACATAGAATAAGGACGTTCATAGCCAGTAGCTGCCCTAGCGTCGGTTTTAGTCTGCCAGACTAGCACACAGACGAATGGATTGTCCGCTAAAAGCCTAGGCCAGCGATAAATTTGAAGCCGGTCTTATTTCTAGGTCCGCCGGACATTTCGAAAGGAAAAGTCAGCTGGAGCCCACACACGATCAAATTGTCCGACGAACTCTGGTCCGCCGGACCAAGTCCGCTTGTAAGTCCGATCGTGTGGCATAAGGAGTTAATTAAGGCTGACTAGAGTAAAATAAAAAGGTTAAGAAGGGGTTAAACAGAGGAACATTTTATAAAAATAAAATAAAACAAAACGTGTCAGGTTGCTCTAACTGACATAATTTGGGGACGCACTAAACTGAATATTGGGATGATGGGATGATGGGATGATTGGATTATTGGCTGCAATACTCAGAACTCTCACTAGATGTCAGTGTACTTTGTACACATATATATGGTAAGGACTCTGTTGTTTCTCAAAATATGTTATTCTTTCCTGCAGTCCTTGATACATTGTTGCAAGAAGCAGTTGCTAATGTTTAACTGTTCACTTGCTGATTATATATACAGGGTCATAGTAAATTATTCAGAAGTAATGTAAAAATTATATTTGACCTGTTTTTTTATGGGAATATGGGTAGGATAATTATTTCTCATGGGGTTTTGCGAGAGGAATATCGTGTTAACTCCTGACAATGAACATATTAAACCGATTTATGATATGAATAAGGGCAAGCAGGCTCTGTGTCTACATTCTACAGTGCTGGTCGTGGACATGGTGCATCCTCTGCACGTGGCCGTAGGGCACGCTTGTCCTATTTTTCTGCTGTGGGCCACGTTATTGAGCCAGAACATGCAGAAGAGTTGGTGGAGTGGATAACAAAGCCGTCCTCATCCTCCTCATCCTCTGTCACCCAGGCTCAGAGTCGTTTGCCTTTCGAAGCAGCTGCCAAATCGGCCTATTCCACCGGCTCCTTGTCCACAGTCACTCCTTCTGTAGCCCCACCATCATGCATGGAGGAGTCCCCTGAACTATAGGACCACAGTGTCGAGTATATGCTGCTGGAGGATGTGCAGCGATTTGAAGGCTCCGATGTTGGTACCCAGGTTGAGGAAGGGAGTAATGTGAGCCTAGAGAGAGGAGGTGCCCAAGAAGGATAAGAAACTGACAGTCATGTTCCCCCAGCTGTAGCATACTGCCAAGTTTGCTTCCGTGACGAGGAGAGAAGGGATGATAAGGTCACTGACTCTACTTGAGCGCCTAATAGAAGAGAGGAGGAGGAAGAGAAGGCACATCTCTAATGAGACAGGATGCCCTCCAGGGGGCAGCTTAAGGGCAGCGACCCTATTGCATCACACCGCAGAGCTCTGCAGGTGCAGAGCACTGCTGACTCCCTGCTGATTTTGAAAAGTTCTTTGGTGTGGGCCTTTTTTGACATGTGCAGCAGATCGCACCATTGCTGTTTGCAACCTATGTCTGAAGCTGATCAAGAGTGGCCAAAACAGCAGCCGCTTGGGCACCACATGCTTGACCAGATATATGAAGACCTCCCATGCAGTCCATTGGCAACAGCACTTGAAAGACCCACATCAAAGAAAAAGACGGACTTCTCCTTGCACCTCATCTAGGATCTCCAACCCCACTATACCTCCAGTCCTCTTAAAAACCCGCACTGAGAGGAATGAAGGTATAGCAATAGGTGCCCCAAGTACTTGCAGCCAATCTGCTAGCAGTACACCACCATCTGATTTTAAGCAGGACCATTTCCCTACTGCAGTTGCTAAACCATAGAAAAAAAATCATCCACATGCTCAGCATCTGAATGCTAGTTTGGCCAAATTGCTAGAACTACAACTGCTGCCTTTTCAGCTGGTAGTCTCTGCCCTCTTTCGTGAATTTGTGAAATGTGTTCCAAAATGCAAATTTCTTTTCATGAAAGGCCATTCCAGCTCTCCACCGACATGTGGAAGGCAATGTTTTGGCCTCGTTGGACAGGGCGGTCAGCAGTAACGTGCATATTACCGCTGACTCATGGTCCAGCAGGCATGGACAGGGACGTTACCTTTCTTTCACAGTGCACTGGGTAACTCTGCTGGTAGCTGGGAAGGATGCAGGACAGGGTTCAGTATTGTTGGAGCGTGTTCCGCAACCACACCTCCAAAATGCTAGTGGTGATTATGCCACAGCTCTCTCCTCCACCCCCTCCTCTTATGCTCCATAGGCATTCAAGGGGCTATGCAAGCACTCAGGCAAAAAAGATGCCACCCTCCACCCTCCGACAGGGACACTTGATCCATGTTCGGCTCACGTCCTGAATTTGGTGGTGCAGCGGTTCTTGAGCAGGTACCCAGGCTTACAGGATCTCCTGAGGCAGGCCAGAAAAGTCTATGGTCATTTCTGCCAGTCATACAATGCCAATGCTTGGCTGGCTGATGGAGAATCATGTGTCCTGGTACTGTTGGACCTCAGTGCAGCATTTGATACAGTGGACCCCAATACTCTACTCATCCGCCTCACAGAAGTAGCAGGAGTCACAGGCTCAGATCTTCAATGGTTCTCATCCTTCCTAGAAAATAGGTCACAGACAGTGAAACTAGGAGAATTCACCTCTGAAACCAAGGCAGTCTCAGTCTCCTGCGGAGTCCCCCAAGGATCGCCCTTGTCGCCAGTGCTCTTCAACATATACATCCGCCCACTCCTCAAAATCATCAGATCATCGGACCTCAGCTTCCACTCGTATGCTGACGACACGCAACTTTACTTTCGTATCATTGAACAAAAAAGACCAACATCAGCAATTAGAAAATTGCCTCTCTCTGATAGAAGACTGGATGACCACCAACTCCCTCAAACTCAACAAATCAAAAACAGAGCTTCTCATCCTCCATGCAAACCATAAGTCCAAAACCAAGATCCCATGGACACCCCCCACCATTTTTGGACAGTCCGTCATCCCAAAGACCAAGGC
This sequence comes from Lithobates pipiens, assembly GCF_037356315.1. Lineage (NCBI taxonomy): Eukaryota > Metazoa > Chordata > Amphibia > Anura > Ranidae > Lithobates > Lithobates pipiens. Next base: position 594,280,795 of record NW_027507764.1, on the reverse strand, counting down.
AAAGAGTCTCAGGGTCATCTTTGACTCACAAATGTCTATGGATGCCCAAATAGGAGCAGTAGTCAGTGGCTCTCACCATCTGCTCCGCCAGCTACGTAGACTAATCCCGTTCATCCCACAGAAGGACAAAGCAGTGGTAGTTGGAACAGTCATTAATTCATGGCTTGATTATGCAAACTCCCTTTACATAGGATTACCCCAATATCAACTTACGCGCTTACAACTTATCCAAAACACGGCGGCAAGGCTGATAACAGGGAAAAAACCCTGGGAATCCATCTCTCCTTCCCTGAGGAGCCTACATTGGCTAACCGTAAAGAATCGAATCACATTCAAGACCCTCTGCCTCACCCACAAATGCATGCATGGAGACGCTCCTCAATACCTATTCGAGAAATAAAACACTACACACCCAACCGCAGTCTTCGATCCTCTAACCAAAACCTCCTCCTCGTTCCCAAATCTCAGTAAAAATCTAAGGGGGAACGGAGATTCGCTGTCCAAGGACCATGGCTATGGAACGCTCTACCAACCAACATCCGCTTGGAAGGAAACCTCCAGGTCTTCAGGAAAAAACTCAAGACCTTCCTCTTCTAGAAGCTGGACAACAAAGCTCAGCACAGCACCTCGATGCAATTCAGTTCGCTTTGAGCGCTATACAAATTATTCATTTAAAAAGGGAATGCAACCTGCCCACCAACCACCTCATTTGTGACATTCCCACCAGGAGGAGCTCAAAAGCTGGCAATACTGCATCGGCTACACATGTAGCAGAGGGCCATCAATGAGTACCTGTGTGAGTATGGCACCAGGACAGGGTAAGGGGAGCTTGGCTTTTTTTCACCCCGCCAGTGGCTACTGATCAAGGATGCATGCACTGTCCTGTCACCATTTGAGGAGGCCACGAGGATGGTGAGCAGTGACAATGCATGCATCAGTAATAGTGTCCCTCTTGTCTTCCTGTTGGAGCACATGCTGCGTGGAATAATGGACATGGCACTTGAGGCAGAACAGCGGGAAGAAGAGGAGGACTTCCTTACCTTTCCAGGCCCCCTTTATCCAGATAGTATTTCTGCGGGCCCACCAAACACACAGGAAGAAGAAGAGGAGGAGGATTGGGTCAGCATGGACATGGAGGTCAACACTCAGCAGCAGTCTTCAAGGGATTTTTTTCAATCCCCAGAAACCTAAGGAGTTGTGCGTGGCTGGGAGGAGGTTGTTACGGATTATGTGATCCTTAGTGACCCAGAGGACTCAGAATTGAATGCCTCTGCAAACTTACACTGCATGGCCTCCCTGATTCTGCAAAGCCTGCAAAAGTACCCTAGGATTCAGGGTATCAAGGAGAGGGATTTACTGTCTGGCAACCCTTCTTGATCCACGTTAACAAGAGTAAGGTTGCAGAACTCATCCTGCTTTCGCAGAGAGAGCAGAAGATGGGACATCTTCAGGAGCCCTTGAAGAAAGGTTTGTGCAATGCATTTCCAGACCCTGGGAAGTTACAATTTTCTGGTGCTGGACAACATGTTGCTGAGGGTTTCTTCAGTCAGACAAAGAGAGGTGGAGAAGCTGGCCGGCTGACTGATGCCTTCAGACAATTTTTCAGTCTTCAGCGCCACCGTCTGATCGGTTTAAGCATTCATTGCCGGCATCTGCATTACATGGTGCAGGAATATCTAGGGGCAAGAGCAGACCTGAAGACTTTTCCAACAGAGCATCCACTGGGTTACTGGATCTTGAGGATGGACCACTGCCCAGAGCTTGCTCAATATGTAATACTGCTAGAGGGTTTGTAACAGATCATAGAGTGTACCTGTCCACAGACTCCGTTGATAGGCTCACATTCATAAAAAATTAATCAGTCTTGTATCAGCAGCTATCAAGCAACTGTTGCTGATGTAACCAATTTAATGTTATATGGATGTAGGATCTCTTGAAGGCTGCCTATACTGAATGACTATCCTATTCCTCCTCAATCTTGATGATGCTAGCTTATAAGAATAGTTTTGGTTTAGGGCACCACCACCACTGCCTAAGGCCCAATTTTTCAGCCCCTGTTTATATAGGGGCATATATTTACAATTATTGATCTAATATTTCACAGCAGGGCCCATTCTTGCGCTCAACAAGAGTATCTGTGAGGGGGTTGCAGTGTTCTGGTACCACCAACACCTATTATATAGGGCAGACCGTATAGTATATATACTGCTGTTCAGTGTATATAGGACCTGGGGGACCCCATGCCTTTTTTTTTGGGTGCGGGGTTCCCTTTAATATCCATACCAGACCCAAAGAGCCTGGTAATGGGTTGGGGGGAGGGGTAACCCATGTCGTTTTCCTAAATGAGCAGTTTTAAATTACTTTTTTGCATTGATACATGTCCCCTGGGGCAGGAACCAGGTCCACAAACACTTTTGATGGCAATAACTTGCACATTAGCCTTTAAAATTAGCACGTTTGATTTATTTATTTTTTATTTAAAAATGGAATATATGACCTGCACCCAACTCAGCATTCTCTGTCCCAGTCCTATGTGGCGAAGGGTCTCGTGTAGGAATGGCCAGTGCACCCTATCGAATGACTTTTCAGAGTTGGTCAAGAGTACGAGGAGCGGGATACCTTTTGTTTTGGCGGCATGGATGAGATTTACAGCTTTAATGGTGTTATCTCCTGCCTCTCTTGAGGTCACAAACCCGACCTGGTCTGAGTGAATTAATGATGACATCCATGCCCGACAGTTGCATTGACAGAACTTTGGTAAAAATCTTCAGGTCTATGTTTAGGAGGGAGATTGGTCTATAATTCTGGCACAATAAGGGGTCCTTCTCCTCCTTGGGTATGACAGAAATTTAGGCTCTCAAGGAGTCCACTGGGGGGGGGTAGCTCCGTCCCCCGCTTCATTATAACCTGCCAGGAAGTGAGGCATCAGAATGTCACCGAAGGTTTTATAGTATGATAATGAGTACCCGTCCAGTCCCGGGGCCTTACCTTTTTGCATTCTGGATATGGCCAGTGACACCTCTTCTCCCGTAAGCAGCTCGTCCAACACCCCCAGAGCTTCGTCAGGGAGCAGGGGGAGGCCCGACTTTTGGATATATTCCCTTATAGCTTCTCTTTCTAGGGACTTCTCTCTATCGCCATGGGTACGTGGCAAGTTATATAGTGAGGTGTAGTATTTGCAGAACTGGTCTGCTTTTTCTTCAGTTGTGTGGATCTTGGAGCACCCCTCTGTTCTGAGTTCAGGAATACAAGCTTGAGCCCGTTGAGATCGCAGGGCCCATGCTAATAGTTTGCCACACTTGTTTCTGTGCTCATAGAAGACACGTTTGCATTTCGCAATCGCAGCCTTCGCCCTAAACATGGCAAGGGATGCCAACTGGTCTCGCAATGCTGTGAGTTCTGTCAGCACTCTAGCGGCCAGGGATTGCTTATGCTTGGCCTCCAACTCCCCTAATTTTGTCAATGAAGTCTACAATCTGCTGGGCCCTCACCCTCTTTATACGGGTACCACGTTTAATCAGGATTCCCCTGATCGTACACTTGTGGGCCTCCCAGACCACCATGGGGCTGCTGCCCGATATCGTATTTGAGGAAAAAAAAGCTCCTCAACTCACTAGCTACCTCCTGTACCACCTTGGGGGTCTGTAGCAGGGTGTCATTCAGTTTCCACTGCCATTGTTTGTGTATTTGGTCTAATATTTCAATCTCCACAAAGACCGTAAATTGTGTAATCTCTCTGGTTTGGGTTCAGGACCCTCCATACGTCGACCAGATGAAAAGCATAGAAGTTCCTCTTTATACGTTTAAGTGCAGCATACGAGATCTGAGAGGCAGTGGCGTAACTAGAACCTTCATGGCCCCGATGCAAGAAACCATGAAGGGCCCCCCTGAACCCCAGCCAGGGCCCTTCCCTCCGAGTCCGCACAATTCAGTAAGACAGAAAGTATTGCAACCACCTCCATTTTATTCTCTAGGGTGTTCGAAAAAAAATAACCAATATATAATGTTTGGTGGTTATTTAGCAAAAAAACAAAAACAAACAACAAATCTCAGAAAGAGGCTTGGTCCTTAAGTGGTTAACCTATTTCTGATAGGAATATGAGTATAAATATTGTTCTTCATGGGGATTATGGGGCGGAATATCATAGCTACACATTCTATGTAATACATTTGACCTGTTTCTCATAGGAATATGGGTATTGTTATTGTTTTGTAGGGGGATTATGGACGGAATATCATGTTTACACCTAACAAGAAACATATTTAATCTATTTCTGAAACAAATATGCACATAGTTATTTGTTTACATTGGTATTATGGGTGGAATATCATGATTACACATTCCAAGTAACATATTTAACTAGTTGCTGACCGCCGGCCGTCAAATGACGGCCAGGCGGCGCAGCTATTGTGGCGGGAGGCCGTCATATGACGGCCTCCCGTTTAAACAGGGATGCGCGCGATCGTGCGCGCGCATCCCTGTTTCTTCGGTGGCGGCGTGTCACGGAGACACCGCTCGCCACCGAAGGGGGTGAACAGCCATTCGTTATGGCTGTTTACCACGTGATCGGCCGTGATGAAGTCACGGCCGATCACAGATGGTCACACCCCCTACGTGCACGGCGCATGCGCGCGATCGCGAGCGCGCTGCGCGTGCACGTCGGTGGCGGCGTGTTCCCCGGGAACACTGCTCGTCACCGACACTGGTAAACAGCCATTGGCTGGCTGTTTACCCACGTGATCGGCTGTGATCCTTTCACAGCCGATCACTAAAATGTAAACAAACCGCGGTAACGGGATGTTACCGGGTTCTCCTCCTCACACACCGATCGTGTGTGAGGAGGAGATTGCGGTAACATCTCGTTACCGCATACAGTGTACACCAAACATACTGATTGCCCCCCCCCCCCCCCAATAAAGAGGACCTGTCACCACCCCTCATAGTACCTGTCAATCACAGTCCATCAGAGTACCTGTCACAGTCCGTCAGAGTATTTGAGTACCTGTCCCAGCCCATCAGAGTACCCGAGTACCTGTCCCAGCCCATCAGAGTACCCGAGTACCTGTCCCAGCCCATCAGAGTACCCGAGTACCTGTCCCAGCCCATCAGAGTACCCGAGTACCTGTCCCAGCCCATCAGAGTACCCGAGTACCTGTCCCAGCCCATCTGAGTACCCGAGTACCTGTCACAGTTCATCTGAGTACCCGAGTACCTGTCCCGGCCCATCAGAGTACCCGAGTACCTGTCACGGCACATCAGAGTACCCAAGTACCTGTCACGGCACATCAGAGTACCCGAGTACCTGTCACGGCACATCAGAGTACCCGAGTACCTGTCACGGCACATCAGAGTACCCGAGTACCTGTCACGGCACATCAGAGTACCCGAGTACTTGTCACGGCACATCAGAGTACCCGAGTACCTGTCACGGCCCATCAGGGTACCCGAGTACCTGTCACGGCCCATCAGGATACCCGAGTACCTGTCACGGCCCATCAGGGTACCCGAGTACCTGTCACAGTCCATTAGAGTACCGAGTACCTGTCACAGTCCATTAGAGTACCGAGTACCTGTCACAGTCCATTAGAGTACCGAGTACCTGTCACAGTCCATTAGAGTACCGAGTACCTGTCACAGCCCATCTGAGTACCCGAGTACCTGTCACAGTTCATCTGAGTACCTGTCACCGCCCTTCAGAGTACCCAAATACCAGTCACCAAACCATCAGAGTACCTGTCACCAGGCCATCAGAGTACCCGAGTACCTGTCACCAGGCCATCAGAGTACCCGAGTACCTGTCACCAGGCCATCAGAGTACCCGAGTACCTGTCACCAGGCCATCAGAGTACCCGAGTACCTGTCACCAGGCCATCAGAGTACTCGAGTACCTGTCACCAGGCCATCAGAGTACCCGAGTACCTGTCACCAGGCCATCAGGGTACTCGAGTACCTGTCACCAGGCCATCAGAGTACCCGAGTACCTGTCACCAGGCCATCAGAGTACCCGAGTACCTGTCACCATGGCATCAGAGTACCCGAGTACCTGTTCCAGTCCATCTGAGTACCCGAGTACCTGTCACAGTCCACCTGAGTACCCGAGTACCTATCTCCAGCCCATCAGAGTACCCGAGTACCTATTTGCAGCCCATGTCTCATAGAATATACGTTGGGGTGTTTACTTTCCAAAATGGGGTCATTTTGTGGGTTATTTCACTGTCCTGGTGCTCCAGGACCTTCAAAAGTGTGATAGGTAGGAATGAAATGAGATGTGTCATTTATGCTCCTAGAACGCCTGAACGTACTACTTCAATGTTTGGCCCATCTATGTGGCCAGGCTGTGTAAAAGTCCTACACATGTGGTATCGCCATACTCGGGAGGAGTAGCAGAATGTATTTTGGGGTGTAATTTTTGCTATATACATGCTATGTGTTAGAAATATCTTATAAATTGACAATTTTGTGTAAAAAAAAAATGCGTTTTAATTTTTTTCCACATATTCCAAAAACTTCTGGAAAAAAATGAACCGTTCAAAAGACTCATTATGCCTCACAGATTATACGTTGGGGTGTTTGCTTTCCAAAATGGGGTAATTTTATGGGAAGTTCCATTGTGCTGGTACTCCAGGGCCTTCAAAAGTGTAATAGGTGGTTGAGAAATGAGATGCGTAATTTTTGCTCATAGAACGTCTGAAGGTACTACATCAATGTTAGTGCTCTGTATGTGGCCAGGCTGTGTAAAAGTCTCACACACGTGGTATCGCCGTACTCGGGAAGAGTAGCAGAATGTATTTTGGGGTGTAATTTTTGCTATATACATGCTATGTGTTAGAAATATCTTATAAATTGACAATTTTGTGTAAAAAAAAATGCGTTTTAATTTTTTTCCACATATTCCAAAAACTTCTGGAAAAAAATTAACCAATCAAAAGACTCATTATGCCTCACAGATTATACGTTGGGGTGTTAGCTTTCCAAAATGGGGTGATTTTATGGGAAATTCCATTGTCCTGGTGCACCAGGGCCTTCAAAAGTGTAATAGGTGGTTGAGAAATGAGATGCGTCATTTTTGCTCGTAGAACGTCTGAAGGTACTACATCGATGTTGGTGCTCTGTATGTGGCCAGGCTGTGTAAAAGTCTCACACATGTGGTATCGCCGTACTCGGGAAGAGTAGCAGAATGTATTTTGGGGGGTAATTTGTTGTATACATATGCTGTGTGTGAGAAATAACCTGATAATATGACAATTTAGTAAAAAAAAATAAAAAAAAATAAAAAATCTTCATTTTGCAAAGAATTGTGGGAAAAAATGACAACTTAAAAAAACTCACCATGCTACTTACTTAATACCTTGGGATGTCTACTTTGTAAAAAGGGGTCATTTGGGGGGTATTTGTACTTTCCTGACTAGTTAGAGTCTCAAGAAATGAGATACACCTGATGTACTGAAGGCCTGATCAGAAGTGATGAATTTTCAGTGATTGGCACCATAGATTGTAGACTCTATAACTTTCACAAAGACCAAATAATATACACTAATGTGGGTTATTTTTACCAAAGATATGTAGCAGTATAAATTTTGGCCAAAATTTATGAAGAAAAATGACTAATTAGCAAAAATTTATGACAGAAACGAAGAAAAAGGCATTTTTTTCACAAAATTTACGTTTTATTTTATTTATAGCACAAAAAATAAAAAACCCACTAGTGATTAAATGCCACTAAAAGAAAGCTCTATTTGTGTGGAAAAAAGGACGCAAGTTTCATATGGATACTGTGTTGGATGACTGAGTAATTGTCATTCAAAGTGTGAGAGCGCTGAAAGCTGAAAATTGGTCTGGTCAGGAAGGGGGTGTAACTGCACTGTACTGAGGTGGTTAAACTGTTTCTGATTATATGCATATTCTTAACAGAAATAGGTTTAATATGTTGTTATGTATATTTCTAAACAATATTCCACCCATAATCCCCATGTACAAAAAAAATGATATGCATATTCTTATCAGAAATGGGTTAAATAGTCCTATGTATAATTATAAACAATATTCCATCCATAATCCCCATGTAGAAAAATAATTATATGCATATTCGTATCAGAAATTGGTTAAATAGGTTCCTATGTATATTTATAAACAATATTCCACCCACAATCCCCATGTACAAAAAAATGATATGCATATTCTTATCAGAAATGGGTTAAATAGTCCTATGTATAATTTTAAACAATATTTCACCCATAATCCCCATGTAGCAAAATAATTATATGTCTATTCTTATCAGAAATAGGTTTAATATGTTGCTATGTATGTTTATAAACAATATTCCACTCATAATCCCCATGTAGAAAAATAATTATATGCATATTCTTATCAGAAATGGGTTAAATAGGTTCCTATGTATATTTATAAACAATATTCCACCCATAATCCCCATTTAGAAAAATAATTTTATGCATATTATTAGCAGAAATCGGTTAAATAGGTTCCTATGTATATTTATAAACACTATTCCACCAATAATCCCCATGTAGAAAAATGATTATATGCTTATTCTTATCAGAAATTGGTTTAATATGTTACTATGTATGTTTAACTACGATATTCCATTCATAATCCCCATGTAGAAAAATAATTATATGCATTTTCTTATCAGAAATAGGTTAAATAGGTTCCTATGTATATTTATAAACACTATTCCACCCATAATTCCTATGTAGAAAAATAATTCTATGCATATTATTATCAGTAATGGATTAAATATGTTCATTGTCGGGAGTTAACATGATATTCCTCCCATAAACCACATGAGAAATATTCCCATCAAAAACAGGTCAAATGTAATTTTTACATTACTTCTGAATAATTTACTATGATCCTGTTGTGCAGCTGCATATATATCTATATCAGCAAATGAACAGGTAAACATTTGCAACTGCTTCTTGCAACGTTGTATCAAGCAAGAATAACGGAAAATTGTTACAAATACTTACTGTAATTTTCCTTTCCTGGCCTGCCCTCACGTCAGCACACAATGGGTTAACCCTTTCCTCCAGTCTCTCAGTACCGCCTTCTCTTAGCTGATAAAAGGGAGCTCCCCCCCTCCCCCGCCCTTGTTACATTAACAAGCGGATGACAGGCTTGTAGGGAGGGGAAAAAGATTGTGCTGACATGAGGGCAGGCCAGGAAAGGAAAATTACAGTAAGTATTGGTAACAATTTTCTGTTTTACTGGGCAGCCCCACGTCAGCACACAATGGGATTTGATTTAGCTGATATAGGGTGGGATGTTGAAAATTACAAACAGATTCAACTTAACACAACAAACCTACACAGTCCCTGTCTTGTTTGCACCGCCTGTATACTGCTGTTCTGAGTATATAGGGCCTGGGGGCCACACGCATTTCCTTTTTTAATATGGGTACGGGGTTCCCCTTAATATCCGTTCAAGACCCAAAGGGGCTGGTAATGGGCAGGGAGGGCTACCCATGCCATTTTTCTTAATGATTTTCAACCATATTGCAGGAACCAGATATAACATTAAAACCACAAGCAGTTTTAAATGGTGTTATTTCCGGTTAATGTCATTTTGTGCAGGGACTGTTCTAAACACGGGAAACACGTGGCACTTCACAGGCATACTACAGACACCCCCCAGGCACCATATTTAAAGGAATATTTCACTTTTTTTTTCACTTTAATCGTCATTAAAATCAGTGCTCCCGCCAAAACGGCCATTTTTAAAAACATTTTAGGCATTGACCCATGTCCCCTGGGGCAGGAGCCAGGTCCCCAAACCCTTTTTAGGACAGTATCTTGCATATTAGCCATTAAAATTAGCACTTTTAATTTCGAACGTTCGAGTCCCATAGACTTCAATGGGGTTCTAACGTTCGTTCGAATTTGGGGTCCGTTCGAAAGTTCTGGTGCGAACCGAACCGGGGGGTGTTCGGCTCATCCCTACTCACAAGCACAAACTGAAAAGCAGTTAAACATTCTGAAAAATACGAGTCTGAAAACAGCGAATCGTCTCTCACCAAACTTCTGCTAACACGAGGTAAACACGAAATTAGCAGAATGAGCCCAAAGGGTGGCGCAGTTGGTATTGAACTTCCGTTTTATAGTCTCGTCAGACCTGGTGTACGTCACCGCGTACCAGACGGGCGGACTTTGTTGTGATCGTGTGTAGGCAAGTCCGTTTCCACGGAACTCTGTTGGAACTCCAGGGGAACTCCGTTGGAAACTCCTTCGGAGTTCAGTCCGCTCGTGTGTACGCGGCATAATAGTAACAGCTAATGATTAAACTGACTGTCCCTGCAGCACACACCGTCCTGTCCCTTTCTCTACACTGACAAAAGACACTCAGGCTGCTGCAACAATCACTAGCACAGCAGTGCTTCAAACCTATATCCTGAACTACACCTAACACCTATACCATGATACCAGTCCTGAAAAGAACTTGTGTACCAAATAGCTAGCGATTTGGGTCACTGCAATCTCTCCCTGCTCCACACAGCAACCTCTCCCTATAGTGACAGAAGAAAGAATGTAAAATGGCCGCCGGATCGGGTCTATTTATAAGTTAGGGGGAATATCCAAGTGTCCATGTGCTGTAATGTCTCATTTGGCTGTCCTGTACCCCATGATGGATGTGTCATCATAGGTCAAAGTTCTTTTACACAGTAAACGCGGAAGTCCGCCGGGCGAACGGCGTCAATAGTCCGCCGATCGGGCGGACAGCGAACAGCCAAAATTCGCCGCGAAACGACCGCCGGGCGAACCGCTCGGCCATCCCTAGCAGGCACGTGCAGAGTCCCCATGTCCTTTTCAGTCTTTAGTCCTGCGTCTAGTTGGGCTTTACGCCGCGCCTCCCCACTGCTTTGGGTAGCACACTGCAGCAAGTCTATGTCCATTTGTACTGCGGATCTCCCCACTGGACATACTCCCACTTCACTGGGTTCAGCATCATAAACTGAAACAGTCTTACGAGTTCCTGCAGCTGGTGTCATAGCCTTCATTTGAGTGCGTTGTCTCACAGGTGTGGTGTCTTCACAGGCTGACTCCCCCATGTGGCCATGGAGCAACACTGCAGCCTTTCTGGACCCACTGACGCCCCCTGTAGGTAACACAAGATCCTGGTTGCTAGGGGTAACTGCAGACTTGCACTCCAAATCTGGTTGGCTATACCTCAGGCAGGATTCAGGCTGATGTGCTCTCCTTTCTGGGCTGACCACCTTCTCTAAGCGGCCATGAAAGAAAACCTTACGTTTCTCTGGATTTCCAATTCCTAGGTCTTCAGGTGATGCTTCTCCCATCCTGGAGCATTGCTGGTGGCCCATGATGCGATGGAACTCTCCTCTAAGAAGGATTTCCTCTTTAAACTTGCGGTAGTCATCTTGGTCCCCATCCATCAAATGGTAAACTGACCGGAACTCCATCCGTAATAAGGTTTGCAACAATTTTGGCCACCGGTCCCTAGGCCATTTTCTCTTTACAGCAACTTTTTCAAATCTTACAAGGAAGTCCCCCACCTCCTCTGTAGGCAGCATGAGTTGCATATAGTCAGAGGCCAAGATCTCAGCCCCTTGCACTGCGCCCGACTCTTTGCGATTCCGCTTGAACCATTCATTCACCGTCTCACACATCACTGGCCCCTTTTGACTGGTCCTCCAAGGTGGAAACATCTTCTCAGGCCACGCTGAGCTCACGTCTTGGCATCTCCTCCATGACTGGCTCTCACTCGCTGCCATGGGATACCATTTCTGAGGACACAGCTGATCACAATCAATAGTAGAGGAGTTACAGAATTCATCAACCTCCCTCCCGCTTGGTTATCCCACGAACATTCCTGTGACAAGGGGCAACAGCATGTCCCCACTCACTACAACGCATGCAGCGCAGAGGCCTCCTTGCCTCATGCTGTGGCACCTTTGGGCTCAGGCTGCCAGGAACAACATCCTCTTTCACTTCCCCTTTAACTGGGGGTGACATGATCAATTTACCCAGGGTGATAGCGGTGCCACACTCAGACAAATTCTCTGGTGTGGCCGGGGAATGTGGTGAAATACCCTCTAGCCACAATAGCCACTCCCTGGCTTTAGCAAGGATTGCTTCCTTTTTTTGCTTTGACCGTCCCATCCTTGCGGTCTTGCACACAGCAGCTTGTAACAGTTCTCAGCAGAGGAAGAAGGAAAAAAATAAAAATAAAAAAATAAAATAAAAAAGGGATGTTTGATTCTTCCTTCACAGGTACACAACCTGCATGCAACACAGTACATCAAATAAACCTATGCGAAATGCTGTTCACCTGGCTGCCACACACAGCTAGCAGTAGTTCCTGATGCGACTCACCATGGAGCAAGGACCCGGATTCCACCGTCTACATGCCCGCATTCTCCACCACTTGTGACATTGGGGTGTTTAGCTCAAGTGGTTAGATGCATTTTTTTTGTGCAGTGAGTCCACATCAGACGGGCATTTCTAGATAAGGGCCTGGTAGCCCACGTTTATTAAAGGGAAAACAGAACAGTTCATCCAGGAATCCCTCGCAGGGGTTTAACTTCATTCAGCACACATAAATGAAAACATACCAAGCCACCTGGCTCTCTCTCTTGTCAGCAGTTCCTCTGCTTGCTCCCAACAGACTTATCGATTCTTTCCAGCCCCCTGGACTCACTGGCTTCCATAGTCTTCCCGACTCTCAAGGCTATCCAGCCTTTCCCAGTCCCTGAGCAAAGAATCCCCCCTTACACGGGCTACAGTCTCCCACAGGGCAGACCACTCTCCAAAGACAGGTGTCTTCAAACAGCAGCAGCAAGCTGCTCACACTCCACCATCCTCCACCCTCTACTCTCACCTCATTATATGGGCTGTGTGCAGCTGGGCACACACACCCCGCTCGCTATCCTCAAGACCCGGACACAGGGTTGGAGATCCCGTCCCACCCATGACTCTCAGGGATCTCCAAACTACAGAATCCCATCCGGAGCTAGCAAAACCCGGAGAAAACTGACAGAGCTGGACACAAGCACGTTCCTGTACGTTGCGTTTTAAGTGCCACGACGGCGGCGCGCTCCCGACCCGGTCCTGAGTGCCGTGACCGCGGGACCAGCGGACCCGATCGCAGAGCTGAAGAACGAGGAGAGGTCTGTGTAAACAAACCTCTCCCCATGCTTCCTACTGAGCCTGTCACCGATCGTCTGTTCCCTTTTTATAGGGAAGGATGATCAGTGACGTCACATGCCAGGCCACGCCCCCTACAATAAAAAAAAAAAAAACACACACATAACATCATACATAACCCCTACACTGCCCCCTAGTGGTTAACTCCTTCACTGCCAGTGTCATTTACACAGGAATCACTGCATTTAAATAGCACTGATTGCTGTATAAATGACAATGGTCTCAAAAATGTGTCAAAAATGTCCGATGTGTCCGCCATAATGTCGCAATCACAATAAAAAAAAAAAAAAAAAAAAAAAAATCGCTGATCGCCGCCATTATGAGTAAAAAAATAAAATTAATAAAAATGCTATAAAACAACCAAACCAATCAATAATCGCTTATTGCGATTTTTTTTTTTACCAAAAATATGTAGAAGAATACGTATCGGCCTAAACTGAGGAAAAAAAATGTATTTATTTATTTTTTTTTTGATATTTTTTGGGGATATTTATTATAGCAAAAAGTAAAAAAATATTGCAATTGTTTCAAAATTGTCGCTCTATTTTTGTTTATAGCGCAAAAAATAAAAACCCCAGAATGTGATCAAATACCACCAAAAGAAAGCTCTATTTGTGAGAAAAAAAAAAAAAAAAAAAAAGAAGAAGAAGGACACCCATTTTGTTTGGGAGCCACGGCGCACGACTGCGCAATTGTCAGTTAAAACGACGCAGTGGCAAAACGCAAAAAGTGGTCTGGTCTTTGGCCAGCAAAATGGTCCGGGGCTGATAGTGGTTAATGATTGCCATGATAGGGTTAGGGGGGGTGGAAAATAAAAAGAAGAAGTTCCTGGATGGCCGCACGTCAGAGAAATGGCATCTTTTCATTGGTCGATAAAATCCAAATGCAGTCACAGGATAAAAAGCAATGAACAAGCGTCAGAACGAGGCATAAAACGCGTTAGCCTTTTTTATCCTGTTTTTCCATATTTGATTTGTGACTCAAAAAAAAAAAAAACTTTATTTATATATATATATATATATATATATATATATATATATATATATATATATATATATATATGGTTCAGAGCCCTCTGACCGATACGGATAAGGATGACAAACAAGGTTAACATAAACTCTCTTCCTTGAAATGGACCTGAAAGTGTGCCCTGGTCTAACGTACGGTATACCAAAATAAGGGGGCAAAACATTCAGGTAGGGGTTGTACTTTATTGTTTCAAGTTTGTTACTGGGTGAGCTCGACAAAGGCCTGGGCCATCTCCACTTGTGGATTGGGTATGTAGCGGGCAAAAAACAGGTGGACTTCCATCTGCCCAACTTCTTGATGACATGGTCCGGGACCCCTTGGCGGGAGGCTGTTGAAGCTGCCCCGATACGGAATGAATGTCCGGAGTAGTGAGTAGGATTGAGCTGAAGGATGCCCAGGAGTATCCTGAGATGTTCCATAAACCGGGCAGCGTTCAGAGGTTTTAGTTTGAAATGGCAGAAGCGGGCTAGTTTCTGGTTGATCGGCCAGAAGGGTCAACAAGCGGGTGAGAGTGGCGACCGGGCACCAGCGGTTGTTGGTCGTATAGAAATGTATGTCCGTACCCGAGCCAAGCTGCTGCGTTTTGGAGACTGCTAAGTGTAAAATGAAAATGGTCTTCGTAACGGACCAGGTGGCGTTTGCACAGCATGCGTGCATGTGGGGCTGTTACAAGTAAACTCGCTTGGCCGTAAGAAGCCGTAGAAGGCCAGATGTATGGCTGCTTGTAAGATGACACTAAGGCGGAGACCGAAAAGGTGATGTGGCCAGGATATCCGACACGTTTCTAAAAATGTGTAGAAACAGAACGAAACTCTGGATAGCCGCACTCCGGATTGTGTAAAAATTAGATGCCTTTTATTTCTTCAAAATGCAAGTGCAAAACTTCATTGAACAAAACGTCACAGCAAAAAGGGAACAAAAAAAGGATTTTTGAATAAAATAGCTAACGCGTTTCACGCTACAAACAGCGCTTACTCATAGCTAGCTTATGTTCTGAATAACAAACAAATATATACTGTTCATGTATAAGCACACCACAGTGAAATCAGAGGTAAAGCCATGACAGCTGATAAGGCTATCATCATAGATTCTCCACACATGCATTCCACACCCAGTTGTTGGTTGGTGAAAATAACTGGGATTGGTGTATTTACATTCATTTACACATCGATAAAAACACGAGATTGGTTGGTGTATGTACAACTTTAGAAATATTTGGCAATTGTGATCTGCTTCTGAATCTTGGATTTTCCATGCATGCGTACTACTTGTCATCGAAATAAGTCCATCAATTGTATGGTTCCATATTGGTTCTTTCATTATTATCCTTTTCTTTTTTCACCAACAGTTCACATAAATATGGCCATTGATCTGATGTGATTTTGTTTAGTGCAGGTTCATCCCTGTCACTGTTATAACACAGTTCATTCTCTAAATATTTGAGTTTATTTACATACATATAAACATTCAATACTGTTTTACTTTGAATCTTATGACATTTATTCATATTCTTTATCTATGCATTTAAAGGTTATTCTGCACTAGTGCACAATTATATGTATTATCATCACCTTTACACCAATATATATATATACACACATTTATACACGCCTATATACATATATACATTTTTCTTTTTATTTTCACACTTTGTTATTTTCACCTCTATATGTATATATATTTTTTACATATTTATACTTTTCATCTAATCACGTTTCAACACACAGACATGTTCACCTTTTTTTCCCCTTTTTTCCTTTCCCAGTTATTTTCACCAACCAACAACTGGGTGTGGAATGCATGTGTGGAGAATCTATGATGATAGCCTTATCAGCTGTCATGGTTTTACCTCTGATTTCACTGTGGTGTGCTTATACATGAACAGTATATATTTGTTTGTTATTCAGAACATAAGCTAGCTATGAGTAAGCGCTGTTTGTAGCGTGAAACGCGTTAGCTATTTTATTCAAAAAATCCTTTTTTGTTCCCTTTTTGCTGTGACGTTTTGTTCAATGAAGTTTTGCACTTGCATTTTGAAGAAAAAAAAGGCATCTAATTTTTACACAATCCGGAGTGCGGCTATCCAGAGTTTCGTTCTGTTTCTACACATTTGGCTTGTGCAATCAGCCTGCACCTGGAACCCCATTTGGAGAGCTAGCAGCCTGTCAGTGGTTTTGATTTGAAGCGGTGACATCTTTGTTTGTTTTGTCGACTTTCTGGATCTTTTTGCATCTTCTAAATATCACCAGCTCAGAACATCCACTTCTGTTTACCTATACACAGGTATTTACAGCTTCGTTTATCTCTCCGATCTATTTTACCAGTGGGGTTGAGAAATTCTGCCTGAACGATCCTGAACATGGATCCGACCATCATCCCAACAACCACAGCAGAGGGAACATTCAGTAGAACCCTCACGGCGCTGTCCAATAATCCATTACGACGAACATCACAGACACACACGGTACAATCTTTGGACGATGATAGTGTGCCTTTAATACGTCAATTCAGGAAACTTGAGCATCTGATGGCCAAAGAGATCAGAGTTTATTGGGACATTCGTTTTCTGACAGAATATATTTCTATAGCACACATTCCACGTGGACTGCGTATTAAAAAGTTTCCATCCTCAGAACTATTCAATGATGACATGAAGAAGGAATGGACTGAAGCACTTGATATTTGCTCCTTCACCTTAAAGCGGGATTCCGCTCTTTTTTTTTTTTTTTTTTTCTTACCTGTGTTACAGGTGGGCGACTGCTACCTTCGCTTAGCATTCACGTCCGGCGTTTTTTTGACCCCCGGCGCGACGATTCTTTTCCTCGGGATGACTTTTAAAAAAGTGCTCTGGCATTTTCCATTTTAAGTGTGGGCGTCTGAAGCCCACGGGCATTTACTTCCTGTATATCGATGACGCTCGGCTCCCAGCATGCTCCGCTCCATCTCGCACATGCTCAGTGTGCAATGGTGGTAATGGCAGATACAGCTGCCTGCCCACTTTAAAAATGGCAAATTCAGACACGCCCTTGTCACGTGACCAGCATCCTAACGAAATCTCACGAGATTTCGCAATTTCATTGTCCCCCCCCCATGGATTCTTGGGAAATTTCCCAGGGACCATTGCGAGGACGATAACCACGCCTACTCCCACGGGAGGACAACCAGGAAGTCAGCAGAAACATCTGAAATAAAAGGTAAGTAAAGAATATTTTTTTTTTTTTTTCAGGGTTCATTTAGGTAAGTATTCTATCTTGTGATTTTAATAATATGAAGTTTAATTTTTAGGTACCAAACCGCTTTAAGTCGGCTGTCTAAATTCAAAAAGTCAGGGTGAGTTTGCATCCTTGCTAGGTCTGTTTGAACGGAGGTTATCTCTGTTTGTAGCACTTCTATTTCTTTTTGTTTAGATGACACTAAAGTCTTCATTAAAGCGGTTTGGTACCTAAAAATTAAACTTCATATTATTAAAATCACAAGATAGAATACTTACCTAAATGAACCCTGAAAAAAAAAAAAAATATTCTTTACTTACCTTTTATTTCAGATGTTTCTGCTGACTTCCTGGTTGTCCTCCCGTGGGAGTAGGCGTGGTTATCGTCCTCGCAATGGTCCCTGGGAAATTTCCCAAGAATCCATGGGGGGACAATGAAATTGCGAAATCTCGTGAGATTTCGTTAGGATGCCGGTCACGTGACAAGGGCGTGTCTGAATTTGCCATTTTTAAAGTGGGCAGGCAGCTGTATCTGCCATTACCACCATTGCACACTGAGCATGTGCGAGATGGAGCGGAGCATGCTGGGAGCCGAGCGTCATCGATATACAGGAAGTAAATGCCCGTGGGCTTCAGACGCCCACACTTAAAATGGAAAATGCCAGAGCACTTTTTTAAAAGTCATCCCGAGGAAAAGAATCGTCGTGCCGGGGATCAAAAAAACGCCGGACGTGAATGCTAAGCGAAGGTAGCAGTCGCCCACCTGTAACACAGGTAAGAAAAAAAAAAAAAAAAAGAGCGGAATCCCGCTTTAACAGCAAATTGGATAAAATGGAAAAATCGGTGATCGACAGTAAAAGAGGGAAAATGGCTCGTGATAAAACAGACTATGAAAATAAAAAAGTCTATGTTTGGAAGAAGCCACGATTTTTTCCTGGACGTTCTCGGAGGAATCCAATTAAACAAGTCAGTTTCTCAGATCATGACAGTGACCTGGGAGAGGATACCCTTGCGTATACCATGTCAGATTCTTCTCCAGAACACCTCACAAGTTCTACAGAACCATCAGGTTCAATCAAATCTACTACAGATCGGTCACCGGGAAACCCTCAAAGATCCAGTCAAACCAAAAAGAAAAAAAATCATCCATAAAAAAGTCCGGAGAGGGGGCAAGAAACACAGAAGTCGTGAAGGACACTCAGCACATGCCACGGACGAGAACCAGAAGATAGCCCTAAACGTTATCAATGTTTCAGAGAGAATTTTATTGAAAGAGGAATGTCATTTATTATCAAGAGGACTTGGTTTTTGCCCCAATAGACACTTTGATTTGTTTGGAACTATTTTAGATGTTAATAGGTTTTCACGAGCTTTAACACTCAAGAAACATTTCTTGGACATTTCTCCCACAGACATTGAAGCTGAGGTTTCCTTTGACACCTGCGAGCGGGGTGAGTCTCCTGATCTTCCTTCACCTGTCAAGTTTTGTGATACTTGTGCATTATTAGATTTACAGGATCTTGCTATGGAATCGGATTCCTTCCCCCTTGACCCTATCGATGTTTCCCTAAAAATGTCATTCAAGACTAGATCCAATTTTTACCCTATCGAGTCAAGGGGCAAGGATCTGGATTTATTCCAAAAAAATGGTGGAGAGAGACTTGACCCGCCTTGCTCGCACTTGTCATAAAAAAAACATTTCTTGACAATTTAACAAATGCTGAAAGAAATGCTTTCAAATCATTGTCAACAGATAAAAACATAGTTATCAAGAATGCGGATAAGGGAGGCAGTGTGGTGGTCCTGAATTCATGTGATTATAAAGCAGAAGCACTGCGTCAACTTTCAGATACCAACACTTATCAATTACTGCGATCTAACCCCACTGCCTCCTTTAAACTTGAACTTTCTAATTTGTTGAATAGAGCTGTCAGGGCTGGTCTTCTGTCTGAAAATGACAAAATCTCTTTTATTCCTGAGAATCCAGTCATGCCTATTTTTCACTATCTTCCTAAGGTCCACAAGGGGTTAAATCCCCTTGTGGGTCGACCGATAGTGGCAGGAATAGGCTCTCTTAACGAACGATTAGGAGAGTGGGTGGATAATTTACTCCAGCCTTTAGTCCTAAGTTTACCTGGATATCTCAGAGATACTGGTGATTTGCTGAGTAAATTACAGAATCTAAAGTGGCACTCTACATACAGATGGATCAGCTGTGATGTTACCAGTCTGTATTCCAGCATTTCACACCAACTGGGTTTAAGAGCAGTAGCTCACTTTTTACAAACATCTGGGAGGTTTTCTCTAATGCCCCGTACACACGAGAGGGATTAAGTCTGACAGACCTCCAAAGGAGTTCCGCCAGAGTTCCGCCAGAGTTCCGACGGAGTTCTGGCGGATTTTTCGACCGAACGGACTTGACCACACACCATCACACCAAACTCCGACGGAGTCGAACGTGATGACGTACGACTGGATTCGACGTAGGAAGTTCATAGACAGTAGCCAATAGCTGCCCTAGCGTCGGTATTAGTCCGTCGGAGTAGCATACACACGAGCAAATTTTTCGAAGGGGACCGGGTCCGGCGGAGTTCCGACGGGAAAATTTAAAGCATGCTTCATTTCTAAAGTCCGTCAGACTTTGGCGAATCAAAAGTCCGTTGCAGCCCACACACGATCGGATAGTCTGACGGACTCGGTCCGTCGGAGTTTGGATGTCGAAAAGTCCGCTCGTGTGTACGGGGCATAACACTTCAAGAATTTATATTGTCATCTTTAGAATATTTACTTACACATAATTTCTTTATGTTTGATGGGGCCTATTACCTCCAGAGATGCGGGGGCCTCCATGGGAGCGAAATTTTCGCCCTCATTAGCCAACCTGTACATGGGTTGGTGGGAGAGGTCCCGCATCTTTGGACACGATAGCCCCCGCCGCAAAGATACCATATTTTTTGGGCGCTTCATAGACGATCTGTTATTTATTTCATCTGATGAGTGTGCCAGTTTGGAAAATTGGCTTACCTATTTCAATGACAACAATTTAAAATTTACAATTTACTGGAGTCATGAGAATAAGCACCATAGAATTTTTAGATGTCAATCTGACTGGTTCAGAAGAAAACATAGTCTCTGGTCTACATAGAAAATCAATCGCAGGTAACACACTTTTAAGAGCAGACTCAGCCCATCCTGGTCATACTATCAGAGGGATACCATATGGACAATTTTTGAGGTTGAGGCGTTTATGCAGCACCCCAGAAATGTTTCAGCTGGAAGCCAAAGAGATGGCCAATAGATTCAAGGAAAGAGGATATACACCCGCCAATATACAAAAAGCCCTGGTTTCAGCTAGTACCATCCCAAGAGATACTTTGTTACAAAATAAACGTTCCTCCAGTAGAAATAGCAATAAAAGCAAATTTTCTTCTTTAGGGACAAACATCCCTGTGTTCTCCACATCTTATAGTTCAGAATTTAATGACGTGAGGAAAATAGTGACTAAATATCTCCCTATTTTATTTAGCGATTTTGCATACAATCAAATCCTTTCCAGAGGTATAAAAACGGTTTCTCGTAGAGCACCTACTTTAGGACATACCTTATCCCCCAGTTTATTTACAAGTAGCAAATCCGACCAACATTGGTTAAGATTTACAGGTAACTTTAAATGCGGTGGAACAGGTTGTGCTTACTGTTGCCATATCATGAGAGGTACACAGATTACTTCTTGTGTTAATAATAAAATTGCTGACATTATATCTTTCATGAATTGCAACACTAAGTATTTAATTTATGTCATCACATGCAATCTTTGCCATATACAATATGTAGGACGCACCACACGCAGACTTAAAGATCACTTATATGATCATTTATATGACATTGAAAAGAACAAATCCACTAATGTGGCTAGACACTGGAACATTGTACATCAGAAGGATGTCTCCAATCTATTTATACAGGGGATTGAGAAGGTGGTGACCCCCCAAGCGAGGAGGTGACAGATTTCTCATACTCTGTAAACGTGAGGTTTTCTGGATATTCTTTTTAGAAACCAGAATTCCGACACGGTTAAACTTTGATTGGGATGTTTCATATTATTATGATTGAGAAATCTTTTGAAACACTGCAATTCCCCTTCAGGATTAAGATTACCCCAATTTAATGTTACCTCTTATGATATACTAGTGTTCCAGTTCCGTTTCTTATTTTCCATCAGCTTTTTCAGCCATCCCAAAATCTAACGTTATAATAGTCATAGGTTCATTCACAATAACACCCTCTACAAGCTTGTCACATGGGATCAAAATGATAACATCCATGTGAATGTCTAAAATTATACATGTGTGCGCTAGTCAGACACACCAAGTGGGTGGTAATTGACATTTCTTCCCCATATTTACTAAGATTATAGAGGGGGGTTTGTCTAGTTTGTGAATGTCACCCATATATATAGATATTTTCAGATACAGTATATATTATATGGGTATAGTCTCACAGATATGGGACACACTTAGGCCGCGTACACACGGGCGGACTGTTCGCCCAACTTTGTCCGTCCAACAGTTTCGGCGGACAGTCCGCTCAAACTTAGCATGGACGGACATGCCCACACACGACGGACGAACAGTTTGCTGAAACCGTGCGCGATGACGCTTCGACACGTACGACGGATCGAAAACTTCGACGTCCTATACACTGCAATGCAACTTTCCGACGTGTAAATCCTTTCTGAGCATGCGCGGAACTTAGTTTGTCGAACAAGCCTACACACGGGCGGACTGTTCGCTCAAACAAGGTTTCAGCGGACAGTTTTTCGGAATTTCCAAAAAACCTTGTTCGTCCAACTGTCCGCTGAAACTGTCCGCTGAAAGCCCCACACACGAGCGGACTGTCCGCCCAAACACTGTTCAGCGGACAAGGTTGGGCGAACAGTCCGCCCGTGTGTACGCGGCCTTACTGTTTTACATGTACCGTATATACTCGAGTATAGGCCGACCCGAATATAAGCCGAGGCCCCCAATTTACCCCCAAAAAAACTGGCAAACTTATTGACTCGTGTATAAGCCGAGGGTGAGACATGCCTGTCCATCCCTGTGTGTGTGTCCGTCCATCCCTGTGTGTCCGTCCATCCCTGTGTGTCCGTCCATCCCTGTGTGTCCGTCCATCCCTGTGTGTCCGTCCATCCATCCCTGTGTGTGTGTGTGTCCATCCATCCATCCATCCCTGTGTGTGTGTGTCTCCATCCATCCATCCATCCATCCCTGTGTGTGTGTGTCTCCATCCATCCATCCATCCATCCCTGTGTGTGTGTGTCTCCATCCATCCATCCATCCGTGTGTGTGTGTGTGTGTGTGTGTGTGTGTGTGTGTGTGTGTGTGTGTGTGTGTGTGTGTGTGTGTGTGTGTGTGTGTGTGTGTGTCCAGCCTACCTTTGTCCCGAGCCTCCGTCCCGTGCCTTGCCTCCTTGCCTCCGTCCCGTGCCGTGCCTTGCCTCCTTGCATCCGTCCCGTGTCGTGCCTTGCCTTGCCCCCGTCCCGTCCCGTGCCGTGCCGTCCCGTGCCCTCTTCGTCGGCGGCCATTGTAAAGTTCAAAAGCTGCGCCGCCGCCTTCGCCTGTGATAGGCGGAACACTGAATTTCCCAGCAGCCTGTGTTCCGCCTATCACAGACGTCGTATCATCCTCGTCCGTAGTACGAGGATGATACGATGTCCGTGATAGGCGGAACACAGGCTGCTGGGAAATTCAGTGTTCCGCCTATCACAGGCGAAGGCGGAGCCGGAGGCGCGGCTTTTGAATAGAATGGCCGCTGTCTGTCTGCTCGACACGCTGATCGAGCGGGCAGACAGCGATGACTCGAGTATAAGCCGAGGGGGGCACTTTCAGCCTCAAAAAAGAGGCTGAAAATCTCGGCTTATACTCGAGTATATACGGTATGTGGTTTACTGATATAACCCAGATATTGGGGATTTTGTATATACCGCATTACACACTTTGCGGTTTATGCAATTTATTGATGCGGTTTATACACAGCACATTTCACATTTAACCATTGTACAGATCTGGAAATATTCTTTTTCCGTGACTATAGTCTTTTAACAAGTAAATCTTTATATATTTTTTCACTTTACATAATCTAGAGGGGTGTCATTTACATTAGGTTAATAAATAAATAATAATAAAAATAAGAAATAGAAATCAAGAGATCTCACAGTATTGTAGCGTGATCCCTTCTGCATATATATATAGTCCACAAACCGTGTTCACATGAGCTTATACATATTGTGGTTATATATATCACCATTTTATCTTATGCGGAATTGATCATGTTCAATCACCCGTTATAGCCATTGCATCCTTGCTTCTATTCCATCATAGACTCTCTTATACTATTCACTCAGGTCATTGGTCTTCAAAGAAAAGGAGAAGTTTCACAGCATTATAGTGAGATATTTCCTTTTCATATTACACAACCTATATAAAAATGTCTAAGTGACTTTATATACACTGCGATTACATACTACATATCCCTATTCTATGTAGAACAGTTGGTGTCTGTACACTAGTTGCATTTATTGTATTACAGACATTTCTGCACGTCGCTGTATTGGTGTTTTTATATGGGCGACCCGTGTGAACAACGCAAGTTAATTATAGTTTAGGAGGGAAGGGGTTAAAATGTTTGTTCCTTTTCTTGCCCATTAATTGTAATATCTATGGAATATTCAAGTAGATGGTTGATTGCCTAAAGCATATGCCTCATTTGGGTGCATTTACTGTTTTAGGCACTTGATTGAGGCGTCTCGGCTTATTCTAGTGTCCGTGAGGGTTCTAAAAGGTTTTTTGTTTTTCTTTTTTGTTTCTGTTTTTATTCAACTATTTTACATGTTATATTTGTATACTTGTGTGTTTTTATAGTGGTAGTTGCAGGTACATACTTTATTTTATGCATTGATTGGTGTATTTATATTCATTTACACATCGATAAAAACACGAGATTGGTTGGTGTATGTACAACTTTAGAAATATTTGGCAATTGTGATCTGCTTCTGAATCTTGGATTTTCCAGGCATGCGTACTACTTGTCATCGAAATAAGTCCATCAATTGTATGGTTTCATATTGGTTCTTTCATTATTATTCCTTTCTTTTTTCACCAACAGTTCACATAAATATGGCCATTGATCTGATGTGATTTTGTTTAGTGCAGGTTCATCCCTGTCACTGTTATAACACAGTTCATTCTCTAAATATTTGAGTTTATTTACATACATATAAACATTCAATACTGTTTTACTTTGAATCTTATGACATTTATTCATATTCTTTATCTATGCATTAAAAGGTTATTCTGCACTAGTGCACAATTATATGTATTATTATCACCTTTACACCAATATATATATATACACACATTTATACATGCCTATATACATATATACATTTTTCTTTTTCTTTTCACACTTTGTTATTTTCACCTCTATATGTATATATATATATATATTTTTTTTACATATTTATACTTTTCATCTAATCACGTTTCAACACACAGACATGTTCACCTTTTTTTCCCCTTTTTTCCTTTCCCAGTTATTTTCACCAACCAACAACTGGGTGTGGAATGCATGTGTGGAGAATCTATGATGATAGCCTTATCAGCTGTCATGGTTTTACCTCTGATGTCACTGTGGTGTGCTTATACATGAACAGTATATATTTGTTTGTTATTCAGAACATAAGCTAGCTATGAGTAAGCGCTGTTTGTAGCGTGAAACGCGTTAGCTATTTTATTCAAAAAATCCTTTTTTGTTCCCTTTTTGCTGTGACGTTTTGTTCAATGAAGTTTTGCACTTGCATTTTGAAGAAAAAAAAGGCATCTAATTTTTACACAATCCGGAGTGCGGCTATCCAGAGTTTCGTTCTGTTTCTACACATTTGGCTTATGCAATCAGCCTGCACCTGGACCCCCATTTGGAGAGCTAGCAGCCTGTCAGTGGTTTTGACTTGGAGCGGTGACATCTTTGTATGTTTCTAAAAATGTCTCCTGTGATAGGCAGCCGTCTGGTACTGGCCACTGGCTGGCGCTTCTGGATGCCGCGCTTGATAGCCCGAACGGCGTGGTAAGAGAATAAGGAAGGTTCGGTAGGGTTCTGGAGGGACGTGAAATGTTGTACACCGGCCAGATATAGCCGGATCGTATTATAGGATAATGCCATTTCCGAGTGGCAGTAGGAAATGAAGCCTAGGACTTGCTTGACACGGGACGTCTCTGTGCTGTGACGTGCCATAAAGTGGTTAAAGGCCCTCCAGGCCGATTGATAGGCCTTGAGGGTATTACGTGAGAGGGAGAGATCGATGAGCTGGGTTGCCGCTAGGAGGTGAGGGGCTAATCCAGGGTCAGCTGAGACCAGTCCGGGACAGCTGCTGATGTTGGTCCGGCTCCGGGCACCTGATCGAAAAATGAGACAAAGTTAAAGCGGGAGAGGGCGTCCGCTGCCTGATTGAATTTACCGGGGATAAAGGAACAGTGGATGTTGAACTGAAATAATAACGAGAGCTGGACCAGCCGACGTAGGAAGGACATCATCGCTAGAGACTTGGACCTGCCTTTATTAATGACCTCTGCAGTGGCTAAATTATCTGTTGAAAAGGTCACAGTTTGACCCGACCAACTTCGGCCCCATGTGTGTGCTGCAGCTACGATGGGGTACAATTCAAACAGGGAGGATGTCTCGGCGAAGCCAGGTATCGCCAGTATCTGGGGAGGCCAGGGAGCTGTGAGCCAGAGGTGCCAAAAATTGCCGCAAAGCCTGTGGAGGCCGCTGCGTCGGTTACCACCTGGGGTGAAAGGGAAGACACGGAGGGAATGAACAGGGACACGCCATTCCAAGACGATAGGAATTCCTCCCACATAGCGAGGTCCGCTATCGCCGCGGGATCCAGGCTGAGGACTTGCTCCGGGTCCTGTGAGAGGGACAGTAAGACCAATATGCGTGATACAAAGGCGCGACCCTGAGGGATGATGCGCATGGTGAAATTCAACATGCCGAGTAGGGATTGTAGCTTTTGGTGCAAGTTCTGGCGCGGGTGAAGTCCCTCAGGACCGTCCTGATGCGGGCCAGTTTATCCGGGGGGAGGCTGGCCTGCATGGTGTTGGTGTCTAGGTTAACCCCGAGAAAGGTGATGGACTGCGTTGGACCATCCACCTTGTGCTCGGCAATGGGGACGTTGAGGTTACTGAAGACCACCCTTAACTTATCCAGATCTTCTGGCGGTGAGCCGGGTGGCTCGATCAGCAGGAAGTCATCCAGATAGTGTATGACTCCCCGACACCGGGCTACGTGCAGCAAGATCCACGTGAGTGACTGCGCGAAGGTGTCAAAGAGCCAGGGGCTGCTTTTGGACCCGAATGTCAGTTTGGTGGCAAAATAGTACAGCTCCCTCCACTTGATGCCATGCCAGCACCAGAGAGATGGATGGATGGGAAGGAGCTTGAAAGCATCCGAGATGTCGGCCTTGGAGAGCCAGGTGCCCGTGCCTGTTTTGAGAATGGCCTGCATGGCTGTGTCTACGGATGCATACTTAAGGGAGAACTCCTCGGAGGGGATGAGGGAATTAAGACTGGGGACAGAAGAGGAATGAGGCGCTGACAAATCGTACACCAATCTGAGTTTGAGAACTTGCCCTTGACAAGCCCAATAGGGCTGACTCTCCAGGTATTGAATGGGGGCTGTGTGAAAGGGCCTATGATAAAGTTCTGGTCTAACTCTGTCTGTAGGAGTTGGTCAATGGCTTGTTCATCCATAGCTGCTGACCGCAGGTTCCGGCATTCGTGCGTGAGGTGAGGGAGAGAGATAAGTCCAGTGTGAAAGCCTTGAGTGAAGCCCTGAACAAGGTAGACAGACAGTGAGGGAGTGGGATGAGCTGTAAGGTAGATGCTGAGCCATGAGACGTCGACCCGGCTCAGTCAAGATTTCTTAAACTGTTTGACCTCGCACATAAGCCTGGGATGAGCCCTATGACATAGAGTGCATATGTGGAGCAGCCTGCATTGACTAAAATTGCATGACCCGCTATTGTAGTTGTTGCAGATTGCTGCACCTCCCAAGGTCTTGACCGGGCGCCCAAATTTATCTATCTGCGGCAGGCGTGCCGGCGCCTGTGGGCCCTGAGCAGTACCTGAGGCAGAAGGATTGTCTGAGGGCCGGGCTGTCACTGAGTTAGCGCACCAGGTCGCGGTATGAGTAGCCGACTGGCAAATCGCACAGAGGGGAGACCGTAGACCCGCGAAGTGGCGGCAAAATAGCTCGGTATCCATGACGCTCCAGTCAGTAGGCGTCTGGAATTGGAAGAGCCTGGCGGCCGCTTTAGCGGAGAAGGAGCGGTGGTAGTCGTAAAACGAAAAACCGCCGTATTTGTAACCTAGATCTACTATTACATGGAGGTAGCGATCCAGCTCCTCCCTCCTGTTGGGGGAGGCTGAGCAGATGATATCCCTCAACATGCCGAAGGCCAAGGTAAACTCGGTGACCGAAAGCTTTCTGTCCAGCCTGGGGTCTTTGGCTTTGAGGACCACTGACACGTCCCCCCATGTATAAGCCTTGTTCTCCGCAAGCTCGTGGATGGAGATGAGTAGAGAAGCCAGATTGATGTCCTTGCCCTGTAGGATGTCCTTCCTGATGCTAGCCGATACCAGATGAGAAGGGTACACAACTGACGTACACCCGGTGATACCTGCGAGTGGGCTAGTCACTGCCTGGGCTGCTGGTACTGGAGGAGAAACGGGCGGGCGGGTCTCAAGGAGGGCCACCCGATTCTGGACCTCTGGACATTGAGGTCGTCAGGGAAGATACCAGGGTATGTAGCTGCGAAATTGAAGAGGCTATAGAGCCCAGGGAGGCCTGCTGGGTGCTAGCCTCTGCCACAGCTGGGGGAGGAAAGAGGAGCCTGAAAAGCTCGGCCTTTCTGGCTGTTGCCGGAAAGGGTACACCTCTGCGCCTCAGCTCAGCTGTCAGTCTGGGAATGGTCCATGCTCTGGGGGGACCGCTGGCTGCCACTCTCTGAGACTAGAGACGGAGATAATGGGGCTGTGAGATCCTCACTGCCGGCCCGGGACATGGTGGCGTAATCCAGGCCTAGGTGAGCCTACTTGTCCTCGGGTTTGGGTTTCTTCTAAGCGGAACCCAAGGAGGCACCGTCCGACCAGGTGCAGGGTGGACCTACTGAAAACTCGACTGACCTGAGGACATGAAGGTGAAGTTTGTTTGAGAGTTCAACACCTAAACAGAGACGGCTAGCTAAATAGTGACTTTACGGAGGTGAGATTTAGAAATGAAAATGAAAATAAATGAAATGAGACAAAACAAGCAAATGAAATGTTGCTTTTTGAATGAAACGCCTACCATGACAGAGATGTGATTTGGTCGCGTCGCAGATGCAACTGACAGCGAACCGAACTCTGGAGCATGTATTGAATTTTGGGGCAACTTTAGTGAAAAGAGGCCGATGAGCAAGGCCCCCTGGCCGGAATCAAAACATTGAAAAAACAACTGGATTCAAACCAGGAAGCGGTACGTGACAGTGAAATGAGTGAATCTGCCATGCCAGAGATCCGGATCGTCATGCCGCAATCTTGCGACCGAGCACGAAACGGTTTCTGGAGCATGTACTGAAATGAGGCCTGTCCTAGGGCACGCCGGGACGAATCTGGTACACAGGTGTGACTATTCGTACCGGAGCGTGATAGGTGAGATGAAATGATACTCATGACAAAGACAAAAATCAGAGG
This sequence comes from Lithobates pipiens, assembly GCF_037356315.1. Taxonomy (NCBI): domain Eukaryota; kingdom Metazoa; phylum Chordata; class Amphibia; order Anura; family Ranidae; genus Lithobates; species Lithobates pipiens. The sequence goes on along the minus strand of NW_027507764.1, from coordinate 594,251,590 downwards.
GTGAGCCCATGAAATGAAAAATGAATCCCGTCTTTGGAGCATGTACAGAAATGAGGCGTAAACAGCTGGGCACACCGGAACGAATCGGTGCATTAAATAAATACATCAGGATTCGAATCGGAGCGTGATAGGTGACAAAAATGACCTGCCATGACAGAGACAAGAATCAACGACTGGACTGATGGTTGTAACAAAGAATCCGTCTCTGGAGCATGTACTGAAATGAGGCGTGGACAGCTGGGCACACCGGAACGAATCGGTGCATCAATGAATGCGACCGGATTTGAATCGGAGCGTGATAGGTGACAAAAATGACCTGCCATGACAGAGACAAGAATCAACGACTGGACTGATGGTTGTAACAAAGAATCCGTCTCTGGAGCATGTACTGAAATGAGGCGTGGACAGCTGGGCACACCGGAACGAATCGGTGCATCAATGAATGCGACCGGATTCGAATCGGAGCGTAATAAGTGACAGAAATGATATGCCATGACAAAGACTGGAATCAGGGACTGTGCCTGAACCTGCGAGTGACTCCGTCTCTGGAGCATGTATCGAAATGAGGCTGAAACCTGGGGCAATTCAGAGCGAATCGGTGCAATCGGGGATGCGACAGGATTCGAACCGGAGCGCGGTAAGTGACAGAAACGAACGAATGATATGAAATGTTTTGAAATGATTTCGGAAAAAGGACGTGACATTATTTGAAATGATTCGAAAATGACATGACACTGATTGAACCGATTCGAAATGCTATAAAATGATCGAAATGATTCAAAAACGAAAGTTTGAAATGATTCAATTTATATGAAACGATACGAAATGATTTGAAATGACCCGACAAGGTTTGAGACGACTCGTAACGATACGAGACGATTCGAAATCAATTTGAACCGGACTGCTTGATTTTGACATGACGACCAGCCGGTTGTGTTTTCGAAGTGACTCGAACGATTTAAATATTTTAGAAATGATTGGGGGGGGGAGTCGTTTCGACTAGAAATGTAAGCCTACGATATGAAGTGCCAAATGTGGCATGACCGATATGTCACGAATAGGTGATAACGATTTCTCTTCGAAAGGAAAAAAAAAAAAAAAAAAGGAGTAGTGACATGAGGTAAGTAAAAACATTCGTGAAATGTAAAGTGAGAGGTTCGTGAGTTCAGGATAACGTGATTAAGTGACATAGAAAACATGAAATGAAATGGGTGCCGAAGCCCTACCTGCGACAGCCGGCCCAGATGTGTTGTATGACAACGGAAATTTCTTTGAGTATGCGACACTCAGACGAAAACACGCGAACGCTTTAGAAAGACGAGACAATTGACGACACGGACGCGATCGGGACTAACAAACACGGGAACTCACGAACACAACTCACTGCGAATGGTCTCGAACAGTCGGCCCTTGATCTCTGACGTATCAGATATCGCGCACCGGAACCGACAAGGAAGACAGGCGAACGGGCTGGTTATATACCCCACCGGGCTCCTCCCATAATTCCAGGCCACCATACTGGCCTTTTTATATATATATATATATACATACACACACACACACACACACACACACACACACACACACACACACAATCACACCGATCTTGGGAGAATGTTGTATATATTATTTATTCTGTACCAAGTGACAATGCCAAACACACAAGAGTTTCCCAATAATGTATTACACATTGTATACCCTCCTTAAAATATGTGGATATCTCTGTAATATATATTACTCAACGTGTATGCATATTTGTTCAATAAAAAAAAAAAAAACTTTTGTTCAATGGGAAAAAAATAAAATAAAATAAAATAAAATAAAACAACCTATAGGCGGGGCAGTTTTCAGGTGGTAATCTGTCCAAGGCGTAGGAAACGGCCCCCCCCCCCCCCCACACCATCCCATGGAAAAAAATCACACAGACTAAAAATGTGAGACAGAGGCAAAGGGAGCGCAGACGTACCTGCAACACAGACAGCGAGGTTGGATGTTTGAGATGGTTGAGTGTTCAATTGAAAAAATATCCTATGTTTCTGGCTTACCCATAAGTGGCCTTAGGTGGTAAATAACATTAACGTTGTGACCACGTCTTTGGAGCGACGAAACGCGCAGGGAGGAGCGACGTTCTGACATCACCGCCAGTCCCCGGAAAAGCTACGGGTGGTAGTTGTGGGGCCCAGACGGCTCTTGTTTACTTTTATGGCCATTGTGATATGCGGATAATGCGAGTGTACACTTGTATGTTTACCTTTAATAAAATTATTTAAAAAAAAAAAAAGAAGGTTTTCATGCTATGCAAAGCATTCCTTCCTATATATATATATATATTTTTTTTTTCGGAAACAGCTTACTATTGCCCGATAACTCACGGCTGAAATTTTGAAATTTTCAGGTAAAACAAAAACAAACAAACAAACAGAAGATGAGGATGTTGCGGTGGAATAGGGAAGGATGTGTTGCCTCATCTTTATGCTTGTTGGATCCGCAGCCGGCCAGTCCCATTCTCAGGAAGGGGGGAGGGGAGGGGGAAGGTGGTATATAAGAAGTTCTCTCAGCACTGAGAGGTATACGGAGGGTGGGGGTCACACATCGGACGTCTTTCTGTCGTGTTGCTGTAGTGAGGATCGGGGTGAAGGTCAGTGATGAGGACTCTGCTGATCTTGGGGGTTCTCGTGGTCTGCGTTCTGCTGGTGACCCCATCTAATGGCGATCGGACGGTGACCGGAAAGAAGCAGCAGGATGGAGGAGAGGTAAGTTTCTGGGGGGGAGGGGGGGGGGGGTGTACGGTGTGAGGGCTCCACACATCCAGGATCATAAGACCCCCCTATAGACACAACTAGAAATGTCCATATACACTATATTGCCAAAAGTATTGGGACGCCTGCCTTGACACGCACATGAACTTTAATGACCCCCCCCAGTCTTAGTCCGGAGGGTTCAATATTGAGTTGGCCCTTTGCAGCTATAACAGCCTCACCTCTTCTGGGAAGGCCGTCCACAAGGTTTAGGAGGGTGTCTATGGGGAATGTTTGACCATTCTGTCCATAAAAGACATGGATGAGGGAGTTTGGGGTGGAGGAATTTGACTGACCTGCACAGAGTCCTGACCTCAACCCGATAGAACACCTTTGGGATGAAGCAGAGCGGAGGCTGTGAGCCAGGCCTTCTTGTCCAACATCAGTGCCTGACCTCACAAACGCTCTTCTGGAAGAAGAGTCAAACATTCCCCATAGACACCCTCCCCTAGAAGAGGTGAAGCTGTTATAGCTGCAAACGGCTGACTCAATATTGAACCCTCCGGTCTAAGACTGGGATGTCATTAAAGGTTATGTGCGTGTAAAGGCAGACGTACCAATACTTTTGGTAATATAGTGTGTATCAATTCCCTGACAACAATAACAATGTTACGTGTTTGTGTGAACGCCTCAAGCATTTGCACGGCCATCACACATAATCCGTCTACTATGTGTATTTCCTATCATTCTCAGCTCCATCTAGCGGCCAAAATGGGGCATTTTCCTATTTGAGGAATTTTAAGAAAAATACTGCATTATGGCCACTAGAGGGAGCCGACTTCTGATATGGTTTTCCAGCAGATCCTCCTGTGTGCCGTCATTGGCTGACTCTGGTGGGTGTAAGCCGTCTTCTCCAGGCCTTTAAATCCGATTGTATGACCCATACATGCGCACTAATCGAGTGCGTCCCGTGTGTCTAGACTGCGGCGCTATGTACCCCTCCCCCCCCTCCCCGTACAGAGTGCAGTCAGTTGTAAACGTCCGGTGCGGAGCGCTCTGAGACTCGCTGGGTGTCACTCGCACTCCAGCTCTTCTGTTCAGTAAAACATCTTGGATTATTTTCAATGAAGGCAAGGCGTTCTGTGATTGGAGGAGGGGAGATTGTGATTTTCAGCCACCCCCTCCTCCAATCACAGGGAGCCTTGAATTTGTTGAAAATAATGCAAGATGGTTACTGAATGGAGCAGCCGGAGTGCGAGTGACGCGCTGTGATCATCGGGATCAGAGCGTTCGGCGCCGGACTGGACGACCGGACGTATCCAGAAGCTTTTGGTGCTTGGTACCCCCCCCCCGGGGTATTATGTACATGCAGTTGGGGGTAAGTTGCTATTGTCATACACATTGAATGTAAGGTTTCTACCTCTGGAGGGGTTTGATAATGTTGGGAGATTGAAGGGTTAATTGTGAATGGAAGGGGGGAGGGGCCACAGACATTGTCTTGTGTATATGATTACAGCAGATTCTGATTGTTCTTACTCATGAAAAATGTTATATTAAAAAAACAAAAAAACAAACAATCAAAAGTGAAATTGTAACAAAGTATACATAAGTATTAGATCCTTCTGTTATACAGGAATTTAAAACGTTGAATATTTTACACCCGTAAATTGAAGAGGTTTGGATTATTCAAACCGTTAGACGTTGATTGTTATGTTTGAAGTGAGGAAACGAAGTTGGCCTCCTCGCCGGACACCCCTACTGGGATGAAACGGCATTGCTCCCAACTGTCCCGGATTTCGAGGGACTGCCCCGGATTTCGAGGGACTGCCCCAGATTTCGAGGGACTGCCCCAGATTTCGAGGGACTGCCCCAGATTTCGAGGGACTGCCCCAGATTTCGAGGGACTGCCCCGGATTTCGAGGGACTGCCCCGGATTTCGAGGGACTGCCCCGGATTTCGAGGGACTGCCCCGGATTTCGAGGGACTGCCCCGGATTTCGAGGGACTGCCCCGGATTTTGAGGGACTGTCCCGGATTTCGAGGGATCTCCTTCTGTCCTCCTCATTTCTGTCTGATCTATATAGTTGTATATAAAATGCCCTTTTTATCCATCAAAAACTGTTTCCCCAGAGCTAAACCTTTCATCCAATTTCTAAATTGCTGCATCTGTAAATGCCAAAAGACAGAACAAAAAAGGAGTAGTAGTGGGGAAAAATAAAAATAAAAAAAAAATAAAAAAGTTGGGAGGTGTGTCAGTGTCATGGGCTGCGAGGCCAACTACCCCTCCACACAACAGTTCTGACCATCAACATTCGTAGATTATGGTTGAGGATAGGGTTGCCACCTGGCCAGGATTTCGACCTGACAGTCCGGGTTTTCAACCCCGGGACAGTCCGGGTTTTCAACCCCGGGACAGTCCGGGTTTTCAACCCCGGGACAGTCCGGGTTTTCAACCCCGGGACAGTCCGGGTTTTCAACCCCAGGACAGTCCGGGTTTTCAACCCCAGGACAGTCCGGGTTTTCAACCCCAGGACAGTCCGGGTTTTCAACCCCAGGACAGTCCGGGTTTTCAACCCCAGGACAGTCCGGGTTTTCAACCCCAGGACAGTCCGGGTTTTCAACCCCAGGACAGTCCGGGTTTTCAACCCCAGGACAGTCCGGGTTTTCAACCCCAGGACAGTCCGGGTTTTCAACCCCAGGACAGTCCGGGTTTTCAACCCCAGGACAGTCCGGGTTTTCAACCCCAGGACAGTCCGGGTTTTCAACCACAGGACAGTCCGGGTTTCAGACTGCACGACACATTTATTCACACTGAACTGTGGCTAACTGTCCCAGGCAGAAGGAACGCTCTACTACCCCCCCCCCACCCCCAATCAGTTGATTCACCACATAGAGCGCTAATCAGAAATGGTCAGATCCTCCGGCCCCCCTCCCCCCTGAGGAGGGCGGGAATACCCCCATCCCCCTAATTTGTGTGGATAGAGGAATCCGTTTCCCCCCCCCCCCCCATTCAGTCCACAAATCAGATTTCTTGGAGGAGTTATTGTGCTGAGGTTTATGCCTGTCTGGGAGAGTCTTAATTCCAGCACAGCATTCTAAGCCTATTTTATGGGTACAAGAATGATCGGGATTGGCTATCAGGTCAGGCGGCAACCCTAGTTGAGGAGTGTAATCCAATCGGAAACATACACGGGGGATCGCTCGGGATATAAAACCAATAATGATTGAGGAAGATTAGATAAAGAAGAGATGGAAGAAGAGGGGGGGGGGGGGGGGGGGAGGGGCGTGAAAGATAAAAGGTGAAAAGTCAGGTGGTTCCAAGTCATTTTCTAGCAAAAAATGTATAAAAATACTAAAAATTAAAAACTTGGTTCAGGAAAGACGTGGTCAGCAAGTGACTAGAGGGGGATGGGAGCGCCGGGCTGTACACTGCCAGCTGTGCACCAAAACCTAAAGATCAGCAATGGGGGATTTACTAAGACCGGAGCGCACAGAATCTGGAGCCGCTCTGCTTACTAACCAATCAGCTTCTGGCTTCTGCTTATTCGGTTACCCGCTCTCCACCTGCGCTATGGCCGAAATACGGCTACATCACCAGCTTTCAGTGCCGGGAGGGCGTCCATTGATGTCCCCCCCGTGATCGGCATGCTCTGTGATCTCAGCTGATCACAGAACGGGTAAAGGGCCAATCACAGTGGCCCTTTACCACATGAGCAACTGTCAGCCAATGACGGCTGATTATGGAAGTAAACAGAAGCCGGTTATCGGCTATTTTATCCTCTATCAGTGCGAGGAGAACAGAAGAAAACCGGTAACCAGCTTGCGTTACAGGGACAGCGATCCTAATCTGTGCCCGCCAGTGCCTGCTAATCTGTGCCTGCTAATCAGTGCCCGCCAGTGCCTGCTAATCAGTGCCCGCCAGTGCCTGCTAATCAGTGCCCGCCAGTGCCTGCTAATCTGTGCCCGCTAATCTGTGCCCGCCAGTGCCTGCTAATCTGCCCCCGCCAGTGCCCGCTAATCTGTGCCCGCTAATCTGTGCTGGCCAGTGCCTGCTAATCTGTCCCCGCCAGCGCCCGCTAATCTGTCCCCGCTAATCAGTGCCTGCTAATCAGTGCCCGCCAGTGCCTGCTAATCAGTGCCCGCCAATCAGTGCCCACCAGTGCCTGCTAATCAGTGCCCGCCAATCAGTGCCCGCCAGTGCCTGCTAATCAGTGCCCGCCAGTGCCTGCTAATCTGTGCACACCAGTGCCTGCTAATCTGTGCACACCAGTGCCTGCTAATCCGTGCCCACCAGTGCCTGCTAATCCGTGCCCGCCAGTGCCTGCTAATCTGTGCCCACCAGTGCCTGCTAATCTGTGCACACCAGTGCCTGCTAATCCGTGCCCGCCAGTGCCTGCTAATCTGTGCACACCAGTGCCTGCTAATCTGTGCACACCAGTGCCTGCTAATCTGTGCACACCAGTGCCTGCTAATCTGTGCACACCAGTGCCTGCTAATCTGTGCCCGCCAGTGCCTGCTAAACCGTGCCCGCCAGTGCCTGCTAATCAGTGCCCACCAGTGCCTGCTAATCTGTGCACACCAGTGCCTGCTAATCCGTGCCCGCCAGTGCCTGCTAATCCGTGCCCGCCAGTGCCTGCTAATCCGTGCCCGCCAGTGCCTGCTAATCCGTGCCCGCCAGTGCCTGCTAATCCGTGCCCGCCAGTGTCACCTCATCACTACCCAACAGTGCCGCCTGTCAGTGCCATTTATCAGTGACGGAGAAAAAATTACCCATTTTCAAACTTTTATAACAAAGTATGAAAATATTTTATTTTTTTCTTCTTAAAGATTTTCGGTATTTTTTAGCAAAAAAAAAAAAAAAAAAAACCCTAGCGGTGATTAAATACCAACAGAAATCTCTATTGGTCTAAAGAAAACGTTTTGGTTTGTTTGGGTACAGTGTAGCACGACCGCACAATTGTCATTCAAAGAGACAGTGAAGAAAGCTGAAAATTGGCCTGGGCAGGAGGGGGGGGGGGGTCCCGGTAATCAATGGGTTAAGCTTTGAGTACTGATTCACGTGCCTGCACCTTTGCTGCGGGTGCGCTGCGATTTTAGCCATACAAGAGGAATGGGCTCAAATCGCACCGCAAAAGAATCGCACGTGATTTGAACAGGAATGAGGTGCGATTCACGTCTGGATCACATGTGGTTCCCCACACCGCAATAGTGAAAGTGAAAGCTAGAAGCCGCTTGGTTGCCATGCACAGCCGATTTTGGCTTCTCCGGTCTTAGTAAATTCCCCTCAATGGGTCCATTGCACCCCCTGGAGGCGGGTACAGGAGCCAAACTGGAGGCGGGGTCTTAGCATCTTGGCCATTACTCCCAATGACCCCCGAGCCCTCCCGTCCTGTCATCAGACCCGCCCATGTGTGGGCGGGGATCACTGTGCCGCTCAGGTGACAGGAACACCATTGGATAAGAGATAATGATATATCTGGGGGGAGGGGAAGGAGATTCCCATTGTAGAAGAAAAGCCGTTCCTGCCCGCTCCTTGTTATCACCCAATGATAAATCTGTGTTTTATTCGGTAGAAGTCGATGGATTCCGGAGATCTGACAGTCGCAGCAGAATCCAGCGAGAGGAACCTGAAACCACTCCCGTGCTGCAGATTGTCAACAAGGGTCCTTTGCAAGGTACGGGAATGGAGGGGACACTTTGGGGTCTATTTATAAAATAATTTCCAGAACTATTCGCCCAGCACTACTCCATGTACATTCGTTGTGTACGAGGGATCCAGCGGGTGTGAGGATTGGGGGGAAATATCGTTTGCTCTTTGGGACGAACATTTTTCGGGATATAAATGACATAAATCAGCGGGCGCCGCCCCTCACCTGCAGATGGAACGAGCGCTAATAGATTGTGAATAGTCAGCGCTGATAACAGTGTGATAAGATGACCATTGATGGATCGGCATTCAGCAAGGACAAGTTACGATCCATCTATGGCCATTACTAGTCAATCTAGTGATCAGCTCCTCCCAAACGGGACTGATCTTCCCTCCATCAACGATTGTAGCCAATTGGCTGCAGAGCTGATCGGTGTATTCTGGTATTGGAGGAGTCCCGTTGTCAGCCCGCTGATCAAAAAAAAAAAAAACACAACACACACACACACAAGCTCTATCTATGGCCAGTTTTACCAGATTCTGAGTAGATAGATGAGCCACAGAATAATAATCCCATTGATAGGTGATAATGATCCCATACACTATGGGAGCATCATCATCCCCACCATCAGTCTATGGCAGTGGTGGCGAACCTTGGCACCCCAGCTGTTTTAGAACTACATTTCCCATGATGCTCAGGCACTCTGCAGTGTAGTGGTGCATCATGGGAAATGTAGTTCCAAAACATCTGGGGTGCCAAGGTTCGCCATCACTGGTCTATGGGATCATCATAAGTCTATGGGATCAGGATCCTTATCATCCTGGTTATGATGATGATGACGATGATGATGGTGGTCCCATTGATTGACGATGATGGTGGTCCCATTGAATGACGATGATGGTGGTCCCATTGAATGACGATGATGGTGGTCCCATTGAATGACGATGATGGTGGTCCCATTGAATGACGATGATGGTGGTCCCATTGAATGACGATGATGGTGGTCCCATTGAATGACGATGATGGTGGTCCCATTGAATGACGATGATGGTGGTCCCATTGAATGACGATGATGGTGGTCCCATTGATTGACGATGATGGTGGTCCCATTGATTGACGATGATGGTGGTCCCATTGAATGACGATGATGGTGGTCCCATTGATTGACGATGATGGTGGTCCCATTGATTGACGATGATGGTGGTCCCATTGAATGACGATGATGGTGGTCCCATTGAATGACGATGATGGTGGTCCCATTGATTGACGATGATGATGGTGGTCCCATTGATTGACGACGATGATGGTGGTCCCATTGAATGACGATGATGGTGGTCCCACTGAATGACGATGATGGTGGTCCCATTGAATGACGATGATGGTGGTCCCATTGAATGACGATGATGGTGGTCCCATTGATTGACGATGATGGTGGTCCCATTGATTGACGATGATGGTGGTCCCATTGATTGACGATGATGGTGGTCCCATTGAATGACGATGATGATGGTCCCATTGATTGGTGATGACGATGTAGCACCCCGTAGTTTAGGCAGGGAGCTCCTCACAAATTTACTCGCCAGGAGTAGCTATCTTGGTCGATGGGGAGAAATCAATGGATCTCTATCAAAGTTTGACCTTGTTGTACTTTTCTCTTCTACCACTAGTTGGTCGGGTACCTGGTGGTACTAGATATGAGAAGGGCAACCCAAGGTCAGGTTATGGGTATATGGTGGTATCTCAGCCAATGGGCTGGGGTTTTCTTGAATCTCTTGGCCTGCTGGAAGAACCTATATATTGGTGGTGGAGTCAGGCGATCGGTGTTCTGCGTCACCTGGGCGGCTGTCTGGGTGGATGTGTGTCATACACCCCGGGCTGCCAAGCCGGAGATTGGGCCTATCCCAGGAACATCTGGCTGCCAGGCTGTCTGAGGGCCTATCCAGAAGCAGGAGGGCAGCGCAGGGTTGGGATTGGGGCTTGCAGTCCAACCAGAAGTGACGGTCCTGCCGGCTGCAGAACCTGTCGTGGTCGGGAGGTAGAGGGGAAGGTGTCGCCACTAAAAGGGACCGACTACCTTATTACCGGGGACCACAGTGAGTAACTGAAGCAAGTACCGGAGCAGAATTCTCAGTGAACGGGCACGGTGGAGAATCGGGAAACTTCAGGCGGTGATCAAGTCAGGGACCCAACCAGCGGAGGTGACGCCTGCAGAGCAGCCTTGTGCGTCAAGCCCGGGACCGAGCCGGTTACCAGGGCTGAAGCTTGAGAAGTATCTGGCATGCCAAGCTAGGGACCCAGCAGAGAAGTGGGGGGGTGACGCTTGAGCAGTGGAGGCCGGTGCTCAATTTTTTTTTTGGGGGGGGGGGGGCGCAAACAAGCTGAAAAGAAGAACATCAATTGCAGCCACTGCACCCATAAAGTGCCACCACTGTGCCAAACGCATTTCTACTGTGCCCCATCAAATGCTACCAGTATGCATCCGATCGGCTCAAAGTGTATACGTACCCCCCTGTGCAAGCAATCGCCCACGTTATATATATTGTGGTTTTTCTACTCTACCTTTTCTTTATTTACCTATTCCACAGATCTCCCTCCTGAAGAAGCCGTTCTTGACCGCGAAACCGGTAGAGGAATATTGCCACACCCCCCCTTCAGCATAAACTTTACGGGGAAAACCCGACAGTTATTGTACAGTTGTGGTGGATGTTTTTTTATAATGTTCGATTGTAAATTGTTTTTGTACATTTTATGTATAATCCCTTTTTCTTGAGTATTATTAAAAAAAAAAAAATTACTTTTTAATTTACTTTTTGATTTCCTGTGTTAATAAGTCCCGAGATAGTCCACAAAAATTCCACTGACTGTGTAGATTTGGTCGCATTAGCTGCAGTTGCAGCGACGGCCTTTGTGACCCGATAACCTCCGTTTTATTCTTTCAAAAACGATTGATTAGGATGACGGTTCTTGTATTTAAGTTTTGTTTGAATTCTTATTTAACTGGGGCTTATAACTCATCTTATTGCCATCAATCGTTGGTTAATTCTCCCAGAACGAATGTACATGAAGTCTCTCAGGACGAATATCTGTACACATTTTCTATAAATAGACCCGTCATGTCTGTGGGTCGTCTGCCGCCATCTTCTGACAGATCCGTCACTTTACTAATACTGATCCTCTCTTCCCTCTCCACAGCACTGTCCAGGAATGGCATATAGGAAGTTCATTCAATTGACATCATCGCCGATGATCAGGTAATCGGGGGTTCTATGTGTGGTGGGGGGGGGGGGGTACATCAGGAAATTCTGCCCTCCACCTCAGAGTGATATTTCATTGTCTACTAGACTGACCCCTTTATACACCCCTACCTACTACTTCCTGTACAACACTGAGGGGGGTGGGGTGACCCCTGGCAGGAGATTTCCTTCACTTCCTGTCCCAGATCCCCAACAGGAAGTCACAGGATGTCGGGAATATGCGGTTGTCGTAGGACACACCCTCCAAACCGTTCAGTGACGTCCAAATTGTGTATTTACCAAGAATTACCAGCCGTAAAAAAAAAAAAATATGCAATTTTATAAATTAATAAACCCGCACCAGGAAATAACTTCTGCACAAACCCCCCCCCCCCCAACATCAGAGTCCTCATCAGAGTCCCTCATAATAAGGAATCCCCTCATAGGGTCCCCTCTTCCGTAAACCCCCCCCCCCCCACAACCAGGTCCCCATCAGAATACCCACCCCCCCCCGCTCCAGGGTCCCTGGCAGAGTCTCCCCTTACCCTATGAGGAGGGGCAGTAATTACACTAGGAGGAGTATAGTTATGTGATGGACACAACCTGATTGTAGCAGTGGAACACCTCCATCCCTGATATGTATTAACCGGTTCCCGACCAGCTTACGCTGATGTACGTCGGCAGAATGGCACGGGCAGGCATATTGGCGTACAGGTACGTCCAATCTTCAATGCCGCCCTGCCATCGCCAGCGTGCTGATCGGGGACCCCCCGTGAGTCGCGGGGCCCACAGACTCGATCGCCGCGGGCATACCCGCGATCGTCTCACGGGACGGACGAATGGAGAAATGCCGTTGTAAACAGCATCTCCCCGTTCTGCCTAGCAACTAGTGACGCTGATCTCTGCTCCATGTGATTGGAGCAGAGATCAGTGTTCACTAAAATGAAAGCCCATCCCCCCCCCCCACAGTTAGTAACACACCCCTGGGAACACTTAACCCCTACACTGCCACCCACTGGTTAACCCCCTTCACTGCCAGTGTCATTTACACAGGAATCACTGCATTTGTATAGCACTGATTGCTGTATAAATGACAATGGTCCCAAAAATGTGTAAAAAATGTCCGATGTGTCCGCCGTAATATCGCAGTCACAAAAATAAAAAATAAATAAAATAAAAAACGCTGATTGCCGCCATTACTAGTAAAAAATGACCAGTTACACTTACCGGTAACAGGTTTTCTAGGAAATCTTTCAGGACGGCACACCTGAGAGATGACTGGTCCACCTGACAGGACACACAATCAACAACAAGTTTAAAAGTTCCCACCCTTCCCTCAGACCCTCAGTTATGGTAAAGAAAAGCCCACACCGGTGTCAGAGGGAACATTCTGTGAGGAGTGAATACACCACACCAACAAGACAAGGGTAGGGAAGTAGGCCTGCCGTCCTGGAAGATTTTCCTAGAAAAGCCGTTACCGGTAAGTGTAACTGGTCATTTTCTCCAATCATCTTCCAGGACGGCACACCTGAGACGATAAGCAAGAAGTTTATGTAAAAAGGAAAAAAATAACACAATAAGGGAGCCCCAAAGCTGCATAACCCATAAGTATACAACAAAAACACAGAAAAGTTTCCCCAGGGGGTTTTTAGCAGCAGAGAGTTGGTGTGAGAATAGTTGTAAAAAAATAATTATTTGACAGACAATAGTAATTCCAAATGAACAATAATACATCATCCATATAGGTAGTGCGACAAATACAAACATGGAACATCACTCATAGCAAAAGACTCTATGTACAAGCATGGTTTGCCAATTGTATTCGTAACATATGTATCCACATGAAAAACCCCGATGCATTTCGACCCTTGCGATTTCCGGTCTCTTCAGGGGGATTTATATTCTAGGGGAAATGTCAAAATATCTAATTAAAGACTTTGGACAATATAAAAATATATACAAGTATAATATTTCAAATTAAAGCGGAGGTCCACCCTAAAATGGACCTTCCGCTCATCGGAATCCCCCCCCCCCCCCTCCAGCGCCACAATCGGCACCTTTCAGGGGGGAGGGGATAATCCAGGTAACTGCACCCACTTCCGGGCTAGCTCTCTGCGGAACGGGGCGTACGTTACGCCCCCGTTCCGCAAGCGCCCGCCCCCTTCAGCAAGTGCCCCGCTGCCTGCTGGGAAACACACAGCTCCCAGAGGCAGCGGGGACCGTCCGGATTGCGCCGCGCGGCTCGCGCATGCGCAGTAGGGAACCGGGAAACGAAGCCGAAAGGCTCCATTTCCGGATTCCCATACCCAAGATGGCGGCGGGACCCGGCAGCCGAGCGAGCGATCGGCTTCGGGTGCCGACATCGCGGGCGCGCTGGACAGGTAAGTGTCACTATTTTAAAAGTCAGCAGCTGCAGTATTTGTAGCTGCTGGCTTTTAAAAAAAAAAAAAAAAAAAAAAAAACGCAGAGTCCCGGTGGACTCCCGCTTTAAGCAAAAATATGTCTCCATGCATATAGAGATATAGTTACCAAAGGGTGTATGAGGACATGAGGACGTGTCGCATGAACCGGCATTGCAGGATTATAGCCATCCAGTGATCCCATCGCTGCCACATGTTCCCCTCGCGCCCTCTGGGTGGGTGCATAGTCCACTGAGCTTACAGGGGGCCACGTTATGGGACCCAGAGAGGAGGATGGGGGGGTAAAACACCTGCAGATGGACATGCAAAAAACTTTTTGTAGGTCATCATTGAATATTAGAGGGAGCATATAGAAGTGCTAGGCAGTTATAGACTAATTACTTGGTAATTAATGAATTCATATTGTAAAGAAATTAAACTAGTTATATATAACATGGCGTAGTTTCTTCATTAGTTATATTACTTGTAAGAGGGATTAGCTGACAGTAAGAAAAGATGGGTGAGGGATAGGGTGTGGAGATGTGGTGGGTGAGGGATAGGGTGTGGAGATGTGGTGGGTGAGGGATAGGGTGTGGAGATGTGGTGGGTGAGGGATAGGGTGTGGAGATGTGGTGGGTGAGGGATAGGGTGTGGAGATGTGGTGGGTGAGGGATAGGGTGTGGAGATGTGGTGGGTGAGGGATAGGGTGTGGACATGTGGTGGGTGAGGGATAGGGTGTGGAGATGTGGTGGGTGAGGGATAGGGTGTGGAGATGTGGTGGGTGAGGGATAGGGTGTGGAGATGTGGTGGGTGAGGGATAGGGTGTGGAGATGTGGTGGGTGAGGGATAGGGTGTGGAGATGTGGTGGGTGAGGGATAGGGTGTGGAGATGTGGTGGGTGAAGTATAGGGTGTGGAGATGTGGTGGGTGAGGGATAGGGTGTGGAGATGTGGTGGGTAGTGATGGACGAACTTCCGACGGGACGTTTCGCGAACGCGAAACGCGAACGGACACAAACGTTCGCGAAACGACCGTTCGCCGCGGGCTCCATTGACTTCAATGGGAGGCGAATTTCGCAAACCTTTAGGTCGAATTTGCGGCCACGGGGTAATTATTAGGGGGTAGCACGTAGTCCCACCACCTGGACAATAGCATAATACATGTATGAGGTGAATTTGGGATCGATAACTACAAGCATTTTTTTTTTTATTTGGGAAATTGTTCTGACAATTCAGGACTATGGAGCTAATGAAGGCAATGGAGGAGAGGGAAGGTCAGGGACCAGGGTAGGCAAACAAGAGGGTGCAGGAGATACAGAGCACTGACAGCAGCACCGTAATACAGAGCACTGACATCAGCACCGTGACATACAGCGCTGACAGCAGCTCCGTGACATACAGCGCTGACAGCAGCTCCGTGACATACAGCGCTGACAGCAGCTCCGTGACATACAGCGCTGACAGCAGCTCCGTGACATACAGCGCTGACAGCAGCTCCGTGACATACAGCGCTGACAGCAGCACCGTGACATACAGCGCTGACAGCAGCTCCGTGACATACAGCGCTGACAGCAGCTCCGTGACATACAGCGCTGACAGCAGCTCCGTGACATACAGCACTGACAGCAGCTCCGTGACATACAGCGCTGACAGCAGCTCCGTGACATACAGCGCTGACAGCAGCACCGTGACATACAGCGCTGACAGCAGCACCGTGACATACAGCGCTGACAGCAGCTCCGTGACATACAGCGCTGACAGCAGCTCCGTGACATACAGCGCTGACAGCAGCTCCGTGACATACAGCGCTGACAGCAGCTCCGTGACATACAGCGCTGACAGCAGCTCCGTGACATACAGCGCTGACAGCAGCTCCGTGACATACAGCGCTGACAGCAGCTCCGTGACATACAGCGCTGACAGCAGCTCCGTGACATACAGCGCTGACAGCAGCTCCGTGACATACAGCGCTGACAGCAGCACCGTAAGCAGCCCCAGGAGGAAGTCAGCACAGCACAGGGATGGTGTGATCCCCTCATAATAAGAACCCCCAGGAGGAAGTCAGCACAGCACAGGGATGGTGGGAGCCCCTCATAATAAGAACACCCAGGAGGAAGTCAGCACAGCACAGGGATGGTGGGAACCCCTCATAATAAGCAGCCCCAGTAGAAATATGACACCGCTCAACCTCTTCAAAGAGGAGGGTAGGGGCATATAGTACGGTGTGCTTTTTTGGGTCAGGGAAGTGAGCCAAATGAATTAAGAAGGTCTGTGTGCTTGATTCCAAAAATTGTTTATAGACATATACATGGTCTACTGATCACATGTGTTGAATTCCTCCGAGATCCATGCCTCATTCATTTTTAGAAATGTGAGGTAGTTAACACTGTGGTGAGCTAGGCGAGTACGCTTATCGGTCACAATCCCCCCTGCTGCGCTGAACGTCCTTTCGGACAGGACACTGGATGAGGGGCAAGCCAACAGTTCGATTGCAAATTGGGCAAGCTCTGGCCAGAGGTCAAGCCTGCCCACCCAGTAGTCTAGGGGTTCATCACTCCTCAGAGCGTCCACATCGGCCGTTAACCCAATGTAGTCGGACACCTGACGGTCTAGGCGTTCCCTGATGCTGGATCCGGATGACACCTGTCGATGGGTCGGCTGAAAGAATGACCTCATATCCGAAGTCACCAACACATCTTCAAACCGGCCTCTTCTTGCAGGCGCTGTTGGATTGGTACCCGCAAATCCTTCTCTGGGAGTGGGAATTGCTCCTCTGCCAGCGCACGCAAAAGCAGAATGCAGCATTTCTCGAAGCAAGGCCTGGAAGTGCTGCATTCTGACAGCCCTCTGCGACGGCGGTAACATTTCCGCCATTTTGTGTTTGTACCGGGGGTCTAAGTACGTTGCCACCCAGTACTGGTCCTTGACCCTCATGCTTTTTATACGGGGGTCCCTATTAAAACACTGGAGCATGAAGGCCCCCATTTGCACTAAAGTGGAAGCGGTGTGGTGGCCTGGCTCCTGCTCATCATCCAGGATAATGTCGTCCTCTTCATTCTCCTCTCCCCATCCTCGCACAACAGGGATCCCAGAAAGGTTTAAAGCATGCTCTTCTTGCTCCTGCTCATCCGCCCCGGCACCATCCTCCTCTGACTCCTCATCAGACTCCTGTTGTTGACTTG
Source organism: Lithobates pipiens (assembly GCF_037356315.1). NCBI lineage: Eukaryota > Metazoa > Chordata > Amphibia > Anura > Ranidae > Lithobates > Lithobates pipiens. Next base: position 594,234,393 of record NW_027507764.1, on the reverse strand, counting down.
TCTCAGATAGAGTAGCCCCCCCTGGGAATTCATCCAGCATTGCGACTTCCTCATCTTCCCGCTCCTGCTCCTCCACAGCCTGATCAATGACACGACGCAATGCACGCTCCAGAAAGAAGGCATAAGGTACCATGTCACTGATGGCGCCATGGCTGCGACTGACCAGTTTGGTGATCTCCTCAAATGGCCGCAGAAGTCTGCATGTGTCGCGCATGAGCAGCCACTGGCGCGGTGAAAAAAAACCCAGCTCCCCAGAACCGTTTCTTTCGCAGAGTTCATACAGGTAGACGTTAACTGCACGTTTCTGCTGGAGCAGCCTATCAAGCATATAGAAGGTTGAGTTCCATCGCGTCGGGCAATCGCAAATAAGACGTCTGACCGGCAGATGGTGTCGCCGCTGAATGTCAGCAAGGCGAGCCATGGCCGTGTAAGATCTTCTGAAATGGGCCGAGATTTTCCTTGCCTGCCGCAAGATGTCCTGGACCCCAGGGTATTTGACAAGGAATCGCTGCACGACCAAGTTTAAGACGTGTGCCATGCACGGCACGTGCGTGATTTTGCCCTGTTTCAATGCGCTAAGCAGATTGGCACCGTTGTCACACACCACTTTACCAACTGTCAAATTGAGCGGTGTTAGCCACTCATCTGCCTGTGAACGCAAAGCTGAAAGGAGTGCCGGGCCAGTGTGGCTCTTTGCTTCCAGGCACAACAGACGCAGCACGGCATGGCAACGTCTCACCTGGCATGTGGAATAGGTTCTGGGGAGCTTGGGCGGTGCAGTGGAAGAGACGCTAGCAGCGGAAAAGGAGGAGGCAGCTGAGGAGGAGAGGGAGGAGGATGGAGTAGGAGGAGGAGAAGAAGAGTCAGGCCTGCATGCAATCCGTGGCGGTAAAACCAAATCTACACGGGTGCCACGGGTTACATGCTTGACGGCCGTCAGAAGGTTCACCCAGTGGGCAGTAAAACTGATATACCTTCCCTGCCCGTGTTTGCTAGACCACGTGTCTGTGGTCAGATGTATCTTGGCACCGACACTGTGTGCCAGAGATACATTCACTTGCCGCTGAACATGGCCATATAGCTCTGGGATGCCCTTCTCTGAGAAATACTTCCTTCCTGGGACCTTCCATTGTGGTGTTCCAATGGCCACAAATTTGCGAAAGGCCTCCGAGTCCACCAGTTTATATGGCAGTAGTTGGCGGGCTATGAGTTCTGACAAGCCAGCCGCCAACCGTTGGGCAAGAGGGTTATCCGGCGTCATCATTTTTTTACGCTCAAACATTAGGCCCACGGAAGCCTGCCTTTTTGCAGAAAAATGTGAGCTTGGCGTGATGGAAGGTGGAGTGGAGGACAATTGTGAGGAGAGAGGAGAAGGAGAAGTAGAAGACGAGGCTGGACGGTGAGAGCCTGCAGTGTGGCTTTGTGTGTTCCGTTGCTCCCACTGGGCTCGGTGATGGCTGCTCATGTGCCTTCTTAAGGCGGTCGTCCCTAGGTGAGTATTGGGCTTACCGCGACTAACGCGTTGACTGCAAAGATTGCAGATGGCAACGCTATTGTCAGCAGCGGACACGTTAAAAAAAGCCCACACTGCGGAGCCATGTGCCGGTGTCCTGGGAGCGCCAGATGTGACCGTACATGGTCGATGACTCGCTCCTGATACATTTGCAGTCTGCTTTGTCCCTGCTGTGCAATGTAAGTCATTGCTGCTTCTCCTCCCTATCTGCTGGTCCATATCTCCCTCTGAACTCCCCTCCTCTTCCTCTCTTGTGGGCACCCACGTGACATCACTAGACACGTCATCATCAACGTCACCTTCCCCACCGCTATAAGTAGAGTAGGCAGCAACACCGGGGACCAACCTCCTCCTTGGGCTGATCTGGGTACTGGCGTCAGACTGCTGAGTAGCGCTTGTTGCTACCTCCTCTTCCTGATCCAATACCAAGAGTGGCTGCGCATCAGAAATGTCCTCTTGATATGGATCGGAAAATAATTCCAGTGACTCAAGCGGAAGGTATGTGGTGGTGGTGGTGGTGGTCGTGTTGTTGGTGGTAGTGTCTTTGGGGGTGCACATAGCAGAGAGTGAAGAAGAGGGTGCAGATCGAGAGGATGAGGAGGGTGCAGAAGAGTAAGGCTGAGCGAGCCACTCAACCAAGTCTGGTGCATCCTTTAAAGTAATTGAACGCACCTTCTGCAACTTCCCACTTTGGCTCAAGCCTGTTGCTCCTGCCCTACCCCTACCACCCCTGCGGAAGGGCCTGCCTCTTCCTCTGCATGTCATTTTTTAAATGACCCTGTGACAAAACTCTTAGTCCCTATACCGCTGAAGGACTGCTGCAGTATAGGTGAGCGGTCAGCAGTGGTGCACGTCAACCCTATCTATTGTGGACCTATAGCGGTCCTTACAGAACAGCAGACTGTACCGCACTCAAGCCTATGTACCGTAGCACCCTATACCAAGTTACCAGTCCTTATAAGAACTTTTGTGGACCAAGCAGGTTGTGTATTAGTGTTTAGCAGACTGTACGTCAGTCCCTATACCGCTGAAGGACTGCTGCAGTATAGGGCAGCGGTCAGCAGTGGTGCACGTCAACCCTATCTATTGTGGACCGATAGCGGTCCTTACAGAACAGCAGACTGTACCGCACTCAAGCCTATGTACCGTAGCACCCTATACCAAGTTACCAGTCCTTATAAGAACTTTTGTGGACCAAGCAGGTTGTGTATTAGTGTTTAGCAGACTGTACGTCAGTCCCTATACCGCTGAAGGACTGCTGCAGTATAGGGCAGCGGTCAGCAGTGGTGCACGTCAACCCTATCTATTGTGGACCGATAGCGGTCCTTACAGAACAGCAGACTGTACCGCACTCAAGCCTATGTACCGTAGCACCCTATACCAAGTTACCAGTCCTTATAAGAACTTTTGTGGACCAAGCAGGTTGTGTATTAGTGTTTAGCAGACTGTACGTCAGTCCCTATACCGCTGAAGGACTGCTGCAGTATAGGGCAGCGGTCAGCAGTGGTGCACGTCAACCCTATCTATTGTGGACCGATAGCGGTCCTTACAGAACAGCAGACTGTACCGCACTCAAGCCTATGTACCGTAGCACCCTATACCAAGTTACCAGTCCTTATAAGAACTTTTGTGGACCAAGCAGGTTGTGTATTAGTGTTTAGCAGACTGTACGTCAGTCCCTATACCGCTGAAGGACTGCTGCAGTATAGGGCAGCGGTCAGCAGTGGTGCACGTCAACCCTATCTATTGTGGACCGATAGCGGTCCTTACAGAACAGCAGACTGTACCGCACTCAAGCCTATGTACCGTAGCACCCTATACCAAGTTACCAGTCCTTATAAGAACTTTTGTGGACCAAGCAGGTTGTGTATTAGTGTTTAGCAGACTGTACGTCAGTCCCTATACCGCTGAAGGACTGCTGCAGTATAGGGCAGCGGTCAGCAGTGGTGCACGTCAACCCTATCTATTGTGGACCGATAGCGGTCCTTACAGAACAGCAGACTGTACCGCACTCAAGCCTATGTACCGTAGCACCCTATACCAAGTTACCAGTCCTTATAAGAACTTTTGTGGACCAAGCAGGTTGTGTATTAGTGTTTAGCAGACTGTACGTCAGTCCCTATACCGCTGAAGGACTGCTGCAGTATAGGGCAGCGGTCAGCAGTGGTGCACGTCAACCCTATCTATTGTGGACCGATAGCGGTCCTTACAGAACAGCAGACTGTACCGCACTCAAGCCTATGTACCGTAGCACCCTATACCAAGTTACCAGTCCTTATAAGAACTTTTGTGGAACAAGCAGGTTGTGTGTTAGTGATTAGCAGACTGTACGTCAGTCCCTATACCGCTGAAGGACTGCTGCAGTATAGGGCAGCGGTCAGCAGTGGTGCACGTCAACCCTATCTATTGTGGACCGATAGCGGTCCTTACAGAACAGCAGACTGTACCGCACTCAAGCCTATGTACCGTAGCACCCTATACCAAGTTACCAGTCCTTATAAGAACTTTTGTGGAACAAGCAGGTTGTGTGTTAGTGATTAGCAGACTGTACGTCAGTCCCTATACCAATGAAGGACTGCTGCAGTATAGGGCAGCGGTCAGCAGTAGTGCACGGCAACCCTATGTATTGTGGACCGATAGCGGTCCTTACAGAACAGCAGACTGTAACGCACTCAGGCCTATGTACCGTAGCACCCTATACCAAGTTACCAGTCCTTATAAGAACTTTTGTGGACCAAGCAGGTTGTGTGTTAGTGATTAGCAGACTGTACGTCAGTCCCTATACCAATGAAGGACTGCTGCAGTATAGGGCAGCGGTCAGCAGTAGTGCACGGCAACCCTATGTATTGTGGACCGATAGCGGTCCTTACAGAACAGCAGACTGTACTGCACTCAGGCCTATGTACCGTAGCACCCTATACCAAGTTACCAGTCCTTATAAAAACTTTTGTGGACCAAGCAGGTTGTGTGTTAGTGTTTAGCAGACTGTGCGTCAGTCCCTATACCGCTGAAGGACTGCTGCAGTATAGGGCAGCGGTCAGCAGTAGTGCACGGCAACCCTATGTATTGTGGACCGATAGCGGTCCTTACAGAACAGCAGACTGTAACGCACTCAGGCCTATGTACCGTAGCACCCTATACCAAGTTACCAGTCCTTATAAGAACTTTTGTGGACCAAGCAGGTTGTGTGTTAGTGATTAGCAGACTGTACGTCAGTCCCTATACCAATGAAGGACTGCTGCAGTATAGGGCAGCGGTCAGCAGTAGTGCACGGCAACCCTATGTATTGTGGACCGATAGCGGTCCTTACAGAACAGCAGACTGTAACGCACTCAGGCCTATGTACCGTAGCACCCTATACCAAGTTACCAGTCCTTATAAGAACTTTTGTGGACCAAGCAGGTTGTGTGTTAGTGATTAGCAGACTGTACGTCAGTCCCTATACCAATGAAGGACTGCTGCAGTATAGGGCAGCGGTCAGCAGTAGTGCACGGCAACCCTATGTATTGTGGACCGATAGCGGTCCTTACAGAACAGCAGACTGTACTGCACTCAGGCCTATGTACCGTAGCACCCTATACCAAGTTACCAGTCCTTATAAAAACTTTTGTGGACCAAGCAGGTTGTGTGTTAGTGTTTAGCAGACTGTGCGTCAGTCCCTATACCGCTGAAGGACTGCTGCAGTATAGGGCAGCGGTCAGCAGTAGTGCACGGCAACCCTATGTATTGTGGACCGATAGCGGTCCTTACAGAACAGCAGACTGTAACGCACTCAGGCCTATGTACCGTAGCACCCTATACCAAGTTACCAGTCCTTATAAGAACTTTTGTGGACCAAGCAGGTTGTGTGTTAGTGATTAGCAGACTGTACGTCAGTCCCTATACCAATGAAGGACTGCTGCAGTATAGGGCAGCGGTCAGCAGTAGTGCACGGCAACCCTATGTATTGTGGACCGATAGCGGTCCTTACAGAACAGCAGACTGTACTGCACTCAGGCCTATGTACCGTAGCACCCTATACCAAGTTACCAGTCCTTATAAGAACTTTTGTGGACCAAGCAGGTTGTGTGTTAGTGATTAGCAGACTGTACGTCAGTCCCTATACCAATGAAGGACTGCTGCAGTATAGGGCAGCGGTCAGCAGTAGTGCACGGCAACCCTATGTTATGTGGACCGATAGCGGTCCTTACAGAACAGCAGACTGTACTGCACTCAGGCCTATGTACCGTAGCACCCTATACCAAGTTACCAGTCCTTATAAGAACTTTTGTGGACCAAGCAGGTTGTGTATTAGTGTTTAGCAGACTGTGCGTCAGTCCCTATACCGCTGAAGGACTGCTGCAGTATAGGGCAGCGGTCAGCAGTAGTGCACGGCAACCCTATGTATTGTGGACCGATAGCGGTCCTTACAGAACAGCAGACTGTACCGCACCCAAGCCTATGTACCGTAGCACCCTAGACAGACCAAGTTACCAGTCCTGATAAAGAGCTTTGTGGAACAAGTGAGTTGTGAATGATTAGCAGACTGCAGCAGAAGGGCAGCAGTCAAGTATAATATTCTTTCTATATTTGGAAGAAAGAATATTATACGTGTACAAGCCTATTACTGTACCACTGATACCAGTCCTGAAAAGAACCTTTGTGGAACTAATAGTAACAGCAAGTCTTTAAAATTATCCTCACTGCCTGACACACTGCTTCCTGCCTGTCCCTATACAAATTGGCAAAAAAGAGTAGGCTGGAACGATTAGCTGGAACAGCTCTTTTGTGGACCTGATAGTAACAGCTAATGATGATGATGATGATGATGATGAAGAAAGACTAATCTGGCTGAGCTGTCCCTAAAATAGCAGCATACAGCGCTCTGTCCCTTTATCTAAACTGACAAAAGAAACTCAGGCTGCTGACCTAACACCTATACCAGTCCTGAAAAGAACTTTTGTGTACCAAATAGCTAGCGTTTTCTCTGTCCCTACTCCACACAGGATCCTTTCCCTACAGTGACAGAAGAAAGAATGTAAAATGGCCACCGGATCGGGTGTATTTATAGGTTAGGGGGAATGTCCAAGTGTCCATGAGCTGTCATGTCTCAATTGGTTGTCCTGTAACACATGATAAACGTGTCACGAAAGGTTAAAGTTCTTGTATACATTAAACACGTAAGTCCGCCGGGGCGAACGACGGAAAAAGGCGTTCGAACCCGCGGACGGCGAAAGTCGGAAATTCGCCGCGAAACGACCGCCGGGCGAACCGTTCGGCCATCACTAGTGGTGGGTGAGGGATAGGGTGTGGAGATGTGGTGGGTGAGGGATAGGGTGTGGAGATGTGGTGGGTGAGGGATAGGGTGTGGAGATGTGGTGGGTGAGGGATAGGGTGTGGACATGTGGTGGGTGAGGGATAGGGTGTGGAGATGTGGTGGGTGAGGGATAGGGTGTGGAGATGTGGTGGGTGAGGGATAGGGTGTGGAGATGTGGTGGGTGAGGGATAGGGTGTGGAGATGTGGTGGGTGAAGTATAGGGTGTGGACATGTGGTGGGTGAGGGATAGGGTGTGGAGATGTGGTGGGTGAGGGATAGGGTGTGGAGATGTGGTGGGTGAAGTATAGGGTGTGGACATGTGGTGGGTGAGGGATAGGGTGTGGAGATGTGGTGGGTGAGGGATAGGGTGTGGAGATGTGGTGGGTGAAGTATAGGGTGTGGACATGTGGTGGGTGAGGGATAGGGTGTGGAGATGTGGTGGGTGAGGGATAGGGTGTGGAGATGTGGTGGGTGAGGGATAGGGTGTGGAGATGTGGTGGGTGAGGGATAGGGTGTGGAGATGTGGTGGGTGAGGGATAGGGTGTGGAGATGTGGTGGGTGAGGGATAGGGTGTGGAGATGTGGTGGGTGAGGGATAGGGTGTGGAGATGTGGTGGGTGAGGGATAGGGTGTGGAGATGTGGTGGGTGAGGGATAGGGTGTGGAGATGTGGTGGGTGAGGGATAGGGTGTGGAGATGTGGTGGGTGAGGGATAGGGTGTGGAGATGTGGTGGGTGAAGTATAGGGTGTGGAGATGTGGTGGGTGAGGGATAGGGTGTGGAGATGTGGTGGGTGAGGGATAGGGTGTGGAGATGTGGTGGGTGAGGGATAGGGTGTGGAGATGTGGTGGGTGAGGGATAGGGTGTGGAGATGTGGTGGGTGAGGGATAGGGTGTGGACATGTGGTGGGTGAGGGATAGGGTGTGGAGATGTGGTGGGTGAGGGATAGGGTGTGGAGATGTGGTGGGTGAGGGATAGGGTGTGGAGATGTGGTGGGTGAGGGATAGGGTGTGGAGATGTGGTGGGTGAGGGATAGGGTGTGGAGATGTGGTGGGTGAGGGATAGGGTGTGGAGATGTGGTGGGTGAAGTATAGGGTGTGGACATGTGGTGGGTGAAGTATAGGGTGTGGACATGTGGTGGGTGAGGGATAGGGTGTGGAGATGTGGTGGGTGAGGGATAGGGTGTGGAGATGTGGTGGGTGAGGGATAGGGTGTGGAGATGTGGTGGGTGAGGGATAGGGTGTGGAGATGTGGTGGGTGAGGGATAGGGTGTGGAGATGTGGTGGGTGAGGGATAGGGTGTGGAGATGTGGTGGGTGAAGTATAGGGTGTGGAGATGTGGTGGGTGAGGGATAGGGTGTGGAGATGTGGTGGGTGAGGGATAGGGTGTGGAGATGTGGTGGGTGAGGGATAGGGTGTGGAGATGTGGTGGGTGAGGGATAGGGTGTGGAGATGTGGTGGGTGAGGGATAGGGTGTGGACATGTGGTGGGTGAGGGATAGGGTGTGGAGATGTGGTGGGTGAGGGATAGGGTGTGGAGATGTGGTGGGTGAGGGATAGGGTGTGGAGATGTGGTGGGTGAGGGATAGGGTGTGGAGATGTGGTGGGTGAAGTATAGGGTGTGGACATGTGGTGGGTGAGGGATAGGGTGTGGAGATGTGGTGGGTGAGGGATAGGGTGTGGAGATGTGGTGGGTGAAGTATAGGGTGTGGACATGTGGTGGGTGAGGGATAGGGTGTGGAGATGTGGTGGGTGAGGGATAGGGTGTGGAGATGTGGTGGGTGAAGTATAGGGTGTGGACATGTGGTGGGTGAGGGATAGGGTGTGGAGATGTGGTGGGTGAGGGATAGGGTGTGGAGATGTGGTGGGTGAGGGATAGGGTGTGGAGATGTGGTGGGTGAAGTATAGGGTGTGGACATGTGGTGGGTGAGGGATAGGGTGTGGAGATGTGGTGGGTGAGGGATAGGGTGTGGACATGTGGTGGGTGAGGGATAGGGTGTGGAGATGTGGTGGGTGAGGGATAGGGTGTGGAGATGTGGTGGGTGAGGGATAGGGTGTGGACATGTGGTGGGTGAGGGATAGGGTGTGGAGATGTGGTGGGTGAGGGATAGGGTGTGGAGATGTGGTGGGTGAGGGATAGGGTGTGGACATGTGGTGGGTGAGGGATAGGGTGTGGAGATGTGGTGGGTGAGGGATAGGGTGTGGAGATGTGGTGGGTGAGGGATAGGGTGTGGAGATGTGGTGGGTGAGGGATAGGGTGTGGAGATGTGGTGGGTGAGGGATAGGGTGTGGAGATGTGGTGGGTGAGGGATAGGGTGTGGAGATGTGGTGGGTGAGGGATAGGGTGTGGACATGTGGTGGGTGAGGGATAGGGTGTGGAGATGTGGTGGGTGAGGGATAGGGTGTGGAGATGTGGTGGGTGAGGGATAGGGTGTGGACATGTGGTGGGTGAGGGATAGGGTGTGGAGATGTGGTGGGTGAGGGATAGGGTGTGGAGATGTGGTGGGTGAGGGATAGGGTGTGGAGATGTGGTGGGTGAGGGATAGGGTGTGGAGATGTGGTGGGTGAAGTATAGGGTGTGGACATGTGGTGGGTGAGGGATAGGGTGTGGAGATGTGGTGGGTGAGGGATAGGGTGTGGAGATGTGGTGGGTGAAGTATAGGGTGTGGACATGTGGTGGGTGAGGGATAGGGTGTGGAGATGTGGTGGGTGAGGGATAGGGTGTGGAGATGTGGTGGGTGAAGTATAGGGTGTGGACATGTGGTGGGTGAGGGATAGGGTGTGGAGATGTGGTGGGTGAGGGATAGGGTGTGGAGATGTGGTGGGTGAGGGATAGGGTGTGGAGATGTGGTGGGTGAAGTATAGGGTGTGGACATGTGGTGGGTGAGGGATAGGGTGTGGAGATGTGGTGGGTGAGGGATAGGGTGTGGAGATGTGGTGGGTGAGGGATAGGGTGTGGACATGTGGTGGGTGAGGGATAGGGTGTGGAGATGTGGTGGGTGAGGGATAGGGTGTGGAGATGTGGTGGGTGAGGGATAGGGTGTGGACATGTGGTGGGTGAGGGATAGGGTGTGGAGATGTGGTGGGTGAGGGATAGGGTGTGGAGATGTGGTGGGTGAGGGATAGGGTGTGGACATGTGGTGGGTGAGGGATAGGGTGTGGAGATGTGGTGGGTGAGGGATAGGGTGTGGAGATGTGGTGGGTGAGGGATAGGGTGTGGAGATGTGGTGGGTGAGGGATAGGGTGTGGAGATGTGGTGGGTGAGGGATAGGGTGTGGAGATGTGGTGGGTGAGGGATAGGGTGTGGAGATGTGGTGGGTGAGGGATAGGGTGTGGACATGTGGTGGGTGAGGGATAGGGTGTGGAGATGTGGTGGGTGAGGGATAGGGTGTGGAGATGTGGTGGGTGAGGGATAGGGTGTGGAGATGTGGTGGGTGAGGGATAGGGTGTGGACATGTGGTGGGTGAGGGATAGGGTGTGGAGATGTGGTGGGTGAGGGATAGGGTGTGGAGATGTGGTGGGTGAGGGATAGGGTGTGGAGATGTGGTGGGTGAGGGATAGGGTGTGGAGATGTGGTGGGTGAGGGATAGGGTGTGGAGATGTGGTGGGTGAGGGATAGGGTGTGGAGATGTGGTGGGTGAGGGATAGGGTGTGGACATGTGGTGGGTGAGGGATAGGGTGTGGAGATGTGGTGGGTGAGGGATAGGGTGTGGAGATGTGGTGGGTGAGGGATAGGGTGTGGAGATGTGGTGGGTGAGGGATAGGGTGTGGACATGTGGTGGGTGAGGGATAGGGTGTGGAGATGTGGTGGGTGAGGGATAGGGTGTGGACATGTGGTGGGTGAGGGATAGGGTGTGGAGATGTGGTGGGTGAGGGATAGGGTGTGGAGATGTGGTGGGTGAGGGATAGGGTGTGGAGATGTGGTGGGTGAGGGATAGGGTGTGGAGATGTGGTGGGTGAGGGATAGGGTGTGGAGATGTGGTGGGTGAGGGATAGGGTGTGGAGATGTGGTGGGTGAGGGATAGGGTGTGGAGATGTGGTGGGTGAGGTGAAAATGTATGCATGTCCATCTGCAGGTGTTTTACCCCCCATCCTCCTCTCTGGGTCCCATAACTGTAAGCTCAGTGGACTATGCACCCACCCAGAGGGCGCGAGGGGAACATGGATGGCTATAATCCTGCAATGCCGGTTCATGCGACACGTCCTCATGTCTTCATACACCCATTGGTAACTATATCTCTATATTATTTTTACAACTATTCTCACACCAACTCTCTGCTGCTAAAAAAACCCCTGGGGAAACTTTTCTGTGTTTTTGAAGCAAGAAGTTCAGGCCTCTACCTTTAGGGCAGGACAACCGCTTGTAGGACCTTCCTGCCTAATGCCAAATCCTGAGGGGACAACAGCTCCACTCTGTAGTGCCTCAGAAATGTTCTATGGCTCGTCCATGTTGCTGCTCTGCAGATCTGGTCGATTGAGGCGCCTGCCCTCTCTGCCCAGGAGGTCGCCAGGGATCTGGTTGAATGCGCCTTAAGGCGGGTTGGTACTGGTTTACCTGCCTGCCTATAAGCAATAGATATGGTTTGTCTGACCCATCTAGCTATCGTTGTCTTAGAAGCTTGTAGACCCCTTCTCTTCCCTGAGAAGGCGATCAATAAGTGACTGGACCTCCTAAAGTCTCTCACCCTTTCCAGGTATACTAGGAGACAACGCCTGACATCTAAGAAATGGAACCTTTCCTCTTCCTTATTCTTGGGATTCTGGCAAAAAGACAGGAGAATAATCTCTTGTGTTCTGTGGAATAAAGAAGCCACTTTTGGCAAATAAAGAGGATCCTGAGTGAGGATTACCCTATCCTCTAGGATACGCAAAAACGGCTCTTTAATCGAAAGGGCCTGTATATCACCCACCCTTCTGGCCGTAGTGATAGCCAGGAGGAAGGCCAACTTAAATGATAAAAGTCTAACAGAAATTTGAGCGATTTTTTTTTTTTTTTTTTTCTTTTTTTTTAACAGAAATATGTAGAAGAATACGTATCGGCCTAAACTGAGGGGAAAAAAAGTACCAGTTACTTACCGGTAACTGTCTTTCTGGGAAATCTTCCAGGACGGCACACCTGAGAGATGAGAGGCTCCTCCCTACAGGAAACACAATCAATCGACAGCTGTTTTAAGTCCCCACCCTTCCCCTTGATCCTCAGTTTGTAGAGAAGTAACTCCTGAACCAGGTTCACAAGGGAAATCATTCCTCATAGGTACTCACCTTCTAGTGTTCTAGAATTTTCCCTCCTCCAACGGGCGGGAAGTAGGCCTGCCGTCCTGGAAGATTTCCCAGAAAGACAGTTACCGGTAAGTAACTGGTACTTTTCTCAAGTCATCTTCCAGGACGGCACACCTGAGAGGATAAACAAGTACCTCAGGCCTACCTTAGGGTGGGGCCACTGCAAAACCCTCTTGGCGAACCTTGGCTCTGCAGTGAGCTTTACCTCCACTCCATACGCTCATATGCTTGATGAAGGCATGTTAGCTGGATTATGCGGCTGATCTGCAGGTCTGCTCCACAGATGTTCCTGCCTTTTCCGCTTCAGATGCAGTATCTAGGTGAAATGGGCTCTTAAAAATGGAATCAGAAAACATGTTAAACTTGTAGGTTAGCAATGTTGCCTATCTCACACATCTAACAACCATGGCCTATTATGCCTGTAGGTGCTACTTAGAACCACTAAAAAGATAAATAAGAGACCTGTGTAAGACAAGGACACTACATTAATCAATAAGAGGGCCTGTCTTAACACTATCCTGTTGAGGGAAATAAAACTGCTTCCTTTTTATCTTTATGTCAGCAAAAGACTAAAGGGAATCCTACTTAAGGGAAATAGATTAACAGAAGCTTGAACCCTGGGTTTAAGGCACGCCCAATCTATGTCCTTACTTACGCCTGAGAGCCTTCTTCAGGAGATTAAAGTCCCTAGCAGGAGTAGACTACCCATATTGCTATGTCTAGTTTTGCTAAAAGGGCAAAATGAAGGCCATGCACCGAGCCGAAACCTATTCGATCGGGTATACATCTTTATACTTCATCCTTAGGCCCTAATACTCCTCTGAACAGAACTCTCCAAGTTCTTACTAAACAGGGCGATTCATTATCCCCTTCCTCCAGTGTCCCATAACCCTACAGGGCTTCAACCCTAGGAAATGGTTCTGGCATCCCTGAATGCAAGTGGTCAAGGTTTTCTGACATGTGGCAGCTGCAGCCCGAACTCCTGGCCTCCATGGAAAAGAAGGCTGAAATACAAAAAGGTGATACATGCATTAATAATATCACAAATAAAATGATCATAGATTGTGGGCACGGCACAATAGATTTAGACAGAAAGGACACAAGCATAGACAACAATGTTGTGTGCCTGAGTGTGACTAGCTAAACCAATATATCAAATATGGGAAGAGACCCAAATCTGAACCTCAACGTAGACAAACAGTCCTCATAGTCTGGTTTTCTGATGTGCTGCCAAGACGTAAAAACATCAAGACTCAAGCAAACCCTAAATGCTGCGTATTTCTTTAGTGCAGCTAGCTAGGTCATAACTGATATATAAATACGGAAAGGACAGGAACCCCCTTTACTGTTGTGCTTTACCTATGTACAGCAAAACAAGGCTATAAAGACAGAAAGACCCAAACTTCTATGTTGTGTATTTCTGACAAACCACCACAGTTATAAGATTAATATGAACACCAACTCCCGTGTTGTGCATTTTTGCTATGCCACAGGGAAAAATATGGAACACAAGACAATCCTTTCTGTCATGCACTTCTGTAGTGTAGTTCAGATAGAACCAACACTGAGAAAGGACACAAGCAACCTGCAGCATTGTGTTTTTCTGAAACAGAAAGCACCAGCAAGCTTCAATCTTGAGTATTTCTGCTGTGCAACAACATAAAAGCAGACACTGAGGAAAAAGACAGACAGCCTTTACAGCTGCAATCTTTCTGGTCTGCTGCAAAATAAAACAATAACGTCATGATGAGTATTCCTGCTGTGTAGCAAAACCTCAATCAGAAGGGACAGATAAGTTTAGGGTTCCCACACCCGTGCGACCCAACCTGCGACTTGGGACTGCAAGACGCATGAGAAGTCATATACTATGGCTTCCAATGGGTACCATTTGTGTCTGTGCGACACCAGCAGTCCCTGATTCCTGGATCCACAGACCTCAAGATTACACAGGTCTCAGGGAAAAAAAAAAAAAACAAATAGCAATTTTCAGGTCGAACAAGTAAGGGGTCCCCAATGCTGTGACTCCCTGGAGGATTGCAGCCAACAAACCCCTGCTGTGTATCCCTAAGATGCAGAAAGGTAGATCCATGAGAAACACTGCTTAGCCTGATATACAAACGATAAGGCAGTAAATATAGGACATACAGGACACAGACATTAAATCTTTGTGTATGTCTGATGTGTAGTAATATACCAATACTGAGCAGAGAGGCCACCATCCTCAATGTGTCTCTCAGCTGAGCAGCAAAAACAAAATCAGAAAAAGACAAGTAATCTTCACTGCTGTGTCCTTTCTGATATGCAGCCAATAAGGCAGTATATGCAAGACATAAAAGGACAGACAACCTTCAATCTTGTATATGTCTGATGTGCAACAATATAACAATTCTGAATAGAGATAGCACATCCATATTGAAGCGATTTGGCCTTGCGACTCAACATGTCAAATCGCATGGCTAAAATCAGCACAACACCACTTTGTGGTGCTACACGGATTACCAAAGGCAGTATATGTACTACACCTAGCAGGGGTTCAATTTGTATTTCTACTAAGTAGCCCAACAAATTCGAACCATTAATTTTCACTGCTGCCTTTCTGATAAGGCAGTAATACAGGACACAAAACCTCACAGACCTTAATGCTGTATAAATCTGATGTGCAACAATAAAACACTATGAATAGAGATAGCACATCCATATTGAAATGATTTGTCATGCGACTCAACATGTCAAATCGCATGTTTAAACTCGGCAGCCATTGCGGTTAATAGCACTGTCTGAATCAGCACAGCGCCACGCAAATCAGGACCATCAGACTTCACTGCTGCCTTTCTGATAAGTAACCAACAAGGCAGTAATACAGGACACAAAGCCCCACAGACAGACCTCAATCTTGTGTATGTCTGATGTGCAGCAATATAACCATTATGAGCAGAGATGTCACCAGACTCAATGATGTGCATTTCTGCTGTGCAGCACAAAACCAGAAAGTACAGACCACCTTCACTGTTGTATTTTTCTGATCTGTAGCCAAACAAAGCAGTACCTTTAGTATATA
Organism: Lithobates pipiens; assembly: GCF_037356315.1. NCBI lineage: Eukaryota > Metazoa > Chordata > Amphibia > Anura > Ranidae > Lithobates > Lithobates pipiens. The sequence continues at coordinate 594,219,251 of NW_027507764.1, read as the reverse complement.
AAGGACAGAAAACAAGATTCAGTGCAGTGCATTTCTGATGTACAGCAATATAGTCCTTATTAAGCAGAGATGTCACAAATCTCAATGTGTATTTCTGCTGTGCCACAAAAACATCCCAGCAAGGACAAACCTTCACTACTGAGGTCTACTGGTGTGCAGCCAATGAGGAGTCATGGTCTATCCCTTTATGAAATAACCAACAGGCAATTTATTTCATAGGCATAGCCTGGGCTGTAGATACTAAACCTTCACCACCAGAGAAGGAACAGATCCTAAAATGGTTGGACACCCTACTATTAGTAGTAGTTATTGTCCTACCTTACCTCCATAGACTGAGCAAACGCTAGCCAGCACATATCCAGGTGGGGCTGATTAGCAACTAAAGTCTCAATGAGCCCAGCCCTAGAGACCAATTTAAGACCTCCCTAGAAGAGGTGGTTACCAGTTTAGCCTGGGAGGTAAATAGCTACTTGCAGGCTTCAAGCAATCAATTATGTAGCTCTTGCATAGGTTTGCACAGAAAATCCTCAATTAAAAGGATGTAGGGAGCGATCTATGATGAATCGCCTTTAGATCTGCCACTGCGTGGATTGTAGCCCAAACCAATAAAAAAAGTTTCTTCTTACCTCCTACACTATAATATAAACACAGTGTAAAGGTGGAGTGGGAGGTTGGAGCTTATGAAAGTTAACTATAGCCCCAAAAGGAGGATCTGTGACAAGGGAACCCCTACTGTGCCACACAGTAGCTTGGTCTCTGCCCCTCCTTGAATGTTAGGTCAGCTTTTAAACATTGTGAAGCAACTTCAGATTCCTAGCAGCTGGGCTAATAGGGCCGGTAACCTAGTGCACCTGCTGACCAGGGGAGCTTCTGAATCCACCAACCACTGCCCAATTAATAACTTGTTCAGTGGTATACCTGGCCTGTAAGTAACTTTGTATCTACCAGGTCCCCTCTGTACGTTATATTCATCCCTACTAAATGTACCACAACTGGGCATGTAGGGAGAGGCTGGCAACCTACTGCTGCGATAACCACAGTGTCTCTGCTGTAAGAGGGAGCTGTGGCTGGTGGTTTTAGCAGTGGCGTCTGCGCTATTTGTATCCCGACCCCAGGTTCTGCACTGCACCAGTCAGTATATACACGGGGAAGGGGGAGCAATGGCCTACCTACCTCTTTCCCATCTGAGGTGATTTAGGCACACTCGTTCCTCTGCACCACCTGTCCACCATACAGCTTCTCTGATGTAAGAGGGAGCTGCGGCTGGGGTTTTTAGCAGAAGCTTAAGGGCTATTTGAATCCAGACCCCAGGTGAGATCTCAAATGCCCAGGAACCCTCTGGCTGGAATTGGGGATTTTGCAGCTAATTTCCCACGGCAAAAGGAAAGGAAAGTACTCACCGTTGTCGTCTTCCTCTTTTTGCCACAGCCAGCGGGCTTGCTTTTCCATCCTTATGGTCCACACGCAAGGAGGATAGCCGCCAAAGTGCTCCCCCCCCCCCCAACTGCTGTCCCCATAGGGAGGTGCTAGGTTAGGCTGTGTCCTGCACTGTACCAGTCAGTCAGTCTATATACATGGGGGGGGGCAATGCCTTCCATTCCTCATTCCCATCTTCATATCTGAGGTGGTTAAGGCAGACATACACCGTAGTAAACTGGTGCCTCCTCGCTCTAGAGAAAGGAGGATGTGGGCGCCTGCTCCTACTGACTCTCAGTCTTCCCTCCTGGGTAAGAACACCACCGCCATTTTCCCGAAGTTTGAAAATGACGCGGGTGCTTGTTGCCACGCCCTCTCCGGCAGCCCACGCGAGCTACCGGGGACCCAGGAGTCGGGGACAAGATCCCCCTGGAAAGAACCGATGGCCAGCACCCCCGTCTGAACAGCCACCTGTACAGGTAAGGAGGGGGAGACAGGATAATGGCCCCTGAAGTTCTGGGTACACCACTGTACTCAGGGTCCTTCAGCTCTCAGGGGGGCTCTTCCAATTTCTGCTGCCCGCCCTGAGGAAAAGATAGGGGAACCCCCCAGGAAGGACAAGAATATCCTACCAGACCCAGAGGCTTCCCAGGCTTGTGGTCCGGCTCCCAGGGGGAGACCACCAGCCCCAGGCTTCGGGTCATTTGGAAAAAAACAAACAGTTTCGCTGTGTAGGGAGAAACACAATCAAAAACTGAGGATCAAGGGGAAGGGTGGGGACTTAAAACAGCTGTCGATTGATTGTGTTTCCTGTAGGGAGGAGCCTCTCATCTCTCAGGTGTGCCGTCCTGGAAGATGACTTGAGAAAAATGTTTTTTTATATATTTTTGGGGGATATTTATTATAACAAAAAGTTAAAATAATGCGTTTTTTTTTCAAAATTCTCGCTCTATTTTTGTTTATAGCGCAAAAAATAAAAACCGCAGAGGTGATCAAATACCACCAAAAGAAAGCTCTATTTGTGGGGGGAAAAAAAAAAAAAGTCAGTTTTGTTTGGGAGCCACATCGCACAACCGCGCAATTGTCGGTTAAAGCGACGCAGCTCCGAATCACAAAAAGTGGTCTGGTCTTTCACCAGCAAAATGGTCCGGGGGGCTGAAAGTGGTTAAACAACAGAAGAGGAAGGAAGGGGACGTTGTGTGAGGCCGGTCACTGAGTGGATTTCTTATTCAAATCATTCATAAAATGATTCATTAATTACAAATCACGTTGTAAAGAGTGTCAGTCTGTGATACAGGACACAATGTACTATGATACACTTGTATGAATATATAGTTATTATACAAAATACAACATAATTATCATTACAGTTACATAAAAACACTCATCCATTCATGAAAATCCAATGAACATGATCGATCGATTGCTCATGGTGAGCCGAGCTTGTCTGGGCATCAGATCGATGTGTACCCGACGCACGTTTCATGGCTCACGCCAATCATCAGGAGTGCTCTGAAATGAATATCTATAAATATGGGATATCCTTTAAGCGGAGAACAATCTCTCAAAATAAAAGGTGTGTAACTTACAATACAGCCCAATGGTGATGACCCCCAACCTGTGTGCAATGGAAGACGGGGGATAGGGATGATGATCTCCCCCCCGGGGCTGAGGTGAGGAATCCCATCCAGAGACAGCAGCCAGGTGAAGACCAGATCACCACCATGTGAATCTGGTGTCTGCTTAACAATCCACACACTGCTCTGGAAGGGTATGGAGATGAGCCCATGTGAAATAAATGTATTCATTAATAGGATGAGCCTAGGCCTGTGAAGAGATGAATGGTGGAGTGATATGAAGTGTGTTAGCTAAAAAAAAAAAAAAAAAAAACTACAGCCAGGGAAATTATGTATAAAATGTACCCATAAAAGATAGAACCAAAAGCAAAACCGCCACGTAATGGTGGACTGAATGATGTAAAACTAAAACGAACCCAAAGAAATGTTGTAGTGAGTCAAACTCCATTACCTTGTGTGCGGTTCTGAGGCCACAGACATGCCTGGACTCCTACTTATGTGAATGGTCCGTGTGAAATGGTCAGCTGACCAGCCCCGAGCAGCTTGTATCCCCGGTAAGGAACGGCCCCCTGTCCCTGGTTCGCACCAGAACTTTTTCGAACATCGGGAACGTTCGGATCCGAATAAGGAACCCCATTAAAGTCTGTGGGACCCGAACATGAAAAAGCAAAAGTGACGATTTTGAAGGCTTATATGCAAGTAATTGGGCATACAATGGTTATGGGGGTCCGGGTACTGTCCTGAGGGACATGTATCAATGAAAAAAAAAAAAAAAAAAGTTTGTAAAAAGATTTAGTTTAGTGTAGATGAAAAATAACAAGATGGCTGTTTATTGGCATAAAATCAGCGAATACAGGATAAAAAAAATGATATTCCTTTAAAATAAAAACATGATCACATGAAAGAAGGCAATACAGGGAACATGACTACCACTATGGGAAGCTGTTTTTCTTTTTTTGTCCCTCATGTGATCCTCTATACGAGTTTGGCCTTGCTTATTATCCTGGCTTTTGGTTGGAGTTGAATTTTTTCCGTCCATTCTACTGGAACTTTGGAGAAATTGGAACCCTGTGGATGATACAGACAGACCATTCCTCCTTCGACCGGAAGACCTACAGTAATTTCAACGGCTGCTAGACTTGTGGGGATCCGTCCATTTCTTTATGCCCGTATGACCTCATGGTTTTGGGTAAGAGTACCCATCTTGTTCTTCTTTACCTAGAATTCACTGCTTTGAGATGTCCTCAAGATCACTTTGCAGCTTTTACGTCGTGTGAAACATTATATTTCATGTCCTATGTGGACTCTAAGGACTCTTTGTATTCACTTAGTATTAGGACTTCATTGATTCTCTTTTTAATACTTGTCACTTTCATAGCGTTACATTTATTGTTTATTTTTATTTATGAATTTAGTTATGTTCGTATGTAGCTGCTTTTTTTTTCACATTTTTGATTAGCGCAATATTTTCCTATTTCGTTTAAAGTCATTGGGCATACAATGGTTATGGGGGTCTGGGTACTGTCCTGGGGGACATGTATCAATGAAAAAAAAAAAGTTTGTAAAAAATGTCATTTTTAAATCAGCAGTGATTTATTGATGCTTAAAATGAAAATATAAAAATTCCTTTCAATATAGAGCCTGGGGGTCCCCTTAGTCCAGGCATGTCCAAAGTCCGGCCCGCGGGCCAATCGCGGCCCGCGTTCCGGTTTCGGACGGCCCGTCTGGTCATGTTCACATATCTATCTTTTGTGGCCCCCAACGAATCCCCGATCGCCGGGGGCCACAAAAGATAGATATGCTGGCTCAGCTGCCATGGAGGGGGCAGGACGAGTGCCGTGGACTGGATACAGGACAGCGTCCTGTGTAAAAGGAAGTCCCGTCCTGTGCTGCCATTGGACAACCGTTTTGTCCATCACAGGAGGCGGGACTTTCAATTAAAGAGGCCGTCATAGAAACAGGAGTTTCTCCTGTATGTCTGTCGGTGCTCGTCCCGCCCCCCTCCCTGTCTCCTCCAACGCTGCAGAGGGACATGAATCAGGCTGCACTGATGGCAATGGTGAGTCTGCATTCATGGAAATGTGTGGGCTGCATTCATGGCAATATGGGGGGCTGCATTCATGGAAATGTGAGGGCTGCATTCATGGCAATATGGGGGCTGCATTCATGGCAATATGGGGGCTGCATTCATGGCAATATGGGGGCTGCATTCATGGCAATGTGTGGGCTGCATTCATAGCAATGTGGGGGCTACATTCATGGCAATGTGGGGGCTGCATTCATAGCAATGTGGGGGCTACATTCATGGCAATGTGTGGGCTGCATTCATGGCAATGTGGGGGCTGCATTCCTGGCAATGTGGGGGCTGCATTCATGGCAATGTGTGGGCTGCATTCATGGCAATGTGTGGGCTGCATTCATAGCAATGTGGGGGCTACATTCATGGCAATGTGGGGGCTACATTCATGGCAATGTGGGGGCTGCATTCATGGCAATGTGGGGGCTGCATTCCTGGCAATGTGGGGGCTGCATTCATGGCAATGTGTGGGCTGCATTCATGGCAATGTGTGGGCTGCATTCATGGCAATATGGGGGCTGCATTCATGGCAATGTGTGGGCTGCATTCATAGCAATGTGGGGGCTACATTCATGGCAATGTGGGGGCTACATTCATGGCAATGTGGGGGCTGCATTCATGGCAATGTGGGGGCTGCATTCCTGGCAATGTGGGGGCTGCATTCATGGCAATGTGTGGGCTGCATTCATGGCAATGTGTGGGCTGCATTCATGGCAATGTGTGGGCTGCATTCATGGCAATGTGTGGGCTGCATTCATGGCAATGTGTGGGCTGCATTCATGGCAATACGCTGGGGGCTGCACTCATGGCAATACGCTGGGGGCTGCACTCATGGCAATACGCTGGGGGCTGCACTCATGGCAATACGCTGGGGGCTGCACTCATGGCAATACGCTGGGGGCTGCACTCATGGCAATACGCTGGGGGCTGCACTCATGGCAATACGCTGGGGGCTGCACTCATGGCAATACGCTGGGGGCTGCACTCATGGCAATACGCTGGGGGCTGCACTCATGGCAATACGCTGGGGGCTGCACTCATGGCAATACGCTGGGGGCTGCACTCATGGCAATACGCTGGGGGCTGAATTCATGGCAATACACTGGGGGCTGCAGATGGGCACTGACCCTTATTTTGCTTCACATGTCTTTATTTAAAATGTAAGATTTTTTATTTTTTTTTCCTGAGACTTCCTTTTTAAAGTTAAGGTGTGTGGTATAAGCCGATTAAATACGGTATATCCAAATAACACACCCAAGCTCATCTGTTCCCCACACACAGCACAAAGGCAAGAGAATTCTTGTTGGGCCGTGTATTAGTGCTCGGATGAACACACTTAGACTGAATTTTAATGGTTTAAAGAATGTCAAGCAAAATGGTCGGCCCTCGAGCATGTTCACTTCATCAAATCTGGCCCTCTTTGAAAAAAGTTTGGACACCCCTGCCTTAGTCCATCTGTAAAGTGGTGCATCTGTACTGTGTATGGAAGGTGCTGCAGCAATAATTGCATTTATAAAGCCCCAAAAATAAAAAAAATGACATTTTCCCTGTAAGCAATATCTTGGAGAGCCGGTGTGTATGATGAGGCCACAGTGTAGGGCACTGGGAAGAAGATTGGAGATTTTTTTTGGATAAAATGATGGTGTCTCTACCACAGACTTTGGATTTCTACTTCTGTAACGGGTGCAAAAAAAAAAAATTGTTCTTTGGGTGTTGTTTTAAATGAATAATTGTGCTAATATTAAAGTGGGGTACCCCCTAAAAAAAAAAAAATTTAAAGTCAGCAGCTACAAATACTGCAGCTGCTGGCTTTTAATAATCGGACACTTACCTGCCCCAGGGTCCAGCGATGCGGGGGAACGAAGCCCCACTCCCCCCTCGCTCCCCGCTCCGCTCGCGGCGCCGTCATGCATACTGTGGGCACCCGGCTGTGGCTTCACAGCCGGGCACCCACTGCGCATGCGCGAGCGGCGCAGGGCGCCGTGATACGCCGTACAGTCACCTGGGACACATGACAGGTCCCAGGTGAATGTGTGCGGCGCGAGGGGAAGTGATGTCACCAGCCTGGGCAATGAGGAAGGCAGATTACGAGGGACCCCCTAGCAACCGGTATTTAGAGGTGAGTAAAAAAATTTTTTTTTTGTCAATTTTTTTTTTTTTATGAATTTTAATTACTTTTAATTTTTTGGTGGCAACACCACTTTAACCTACTAATATTGAACAGTGTACCACCAAATTAAGTGAATAATTATGAACATATAGTAAACCGTACAAAATATAAGACATATATGAAATTCCATCTGTGTAATGGTAACAATAAAGTAAACCTTTGTCACAAGTAAAAAAAAAAAAATGTCACATTCCACTGTGTACAAACCAAAGCCTCTGCCGATAAATTCACATAAGTGGGACTAGATAATGAAGCCTTAATGAGTCTTCTGAGCAACAGATGGTTCATTCAGAGATTGCACCGCTGAGTCCCATGCATGAACGTGCAACTTTCAGCAGGCTTCCATAACATGAGGAACAAGGAACCAACCAGACCATTGCGCAGATAATATAACAAAGTGATCCCTATTTAGTTAGGGTGGTCCGCACTCACGCTTCCCCCCCCAGGATAGATCGCATAGGAAATGATCAGTTGCATGCAGCATAACGCTGGGATCTCTTCATACGCCGACAGTGCGCACACAACACCGCTGGTAACGTCACAGGCTCCTCCTCCCGACTAGTTTCGACACTTGACTTTTTCAAGGGTGATCATGTGACGGACCTGATCGATCCTTATAGTGTGCATGCCGGTTTGCCATAGTGACCAGGGAGTTCAATGCATCATCGTACCATTCTATGCGTTCTGCATTTCATTTCAAAAGCAACATAATATACAGAGTTACATTTTATTACACTTAAAATCCTGACAATATAATAAATGTTGAAAGTTTAATCGTTTTAAAAAGAATGTAGTTTAAAGGGGTTGTAAAGGTATTTTTTTTTATTTTCTACATAGGTTCCTTTAAGCTAGTGCATTGTTGGTTCACTTATCTTTTCCTTCAATTTCCCTTCTAAATGTTTTTTTTCTTTGTTTTCTTTGTCTAAATTTCTCACTTCCTGTTCCTCCTCAGTAAGCTGTTCAGTAAGCTGTTCTGGCTGACTAACCACCAGCTCGGATGATGGTGAGAAGTTTACTGAGGAGAAACAGGAAGTGAGATATTCAGACAAAGCAAAAAAACATTTAGAAGGGAAATCAAAGGAAAAGGTAAGTGAACCAACAATACACTAGCTTAAAGGAACCTATGTAGAAAATAAAAAATTTACCTTTACAACCCCTTTAAACCTACAATGACTGGCTTGACGTAGACTACATATTAATACACATTTAACACGGAACTCCCTCCGGTGGTGAAAAGTTAAAATTACAACCCAGAAAACAACCTCTACTCCAGAATAGGCGAGGGAAATATGCGTTTACAATGTTGGGGGTAGAAAAAATAAAAAAAATATATATATATTAAAAATCTGATATAAAACAGTTTAAATCAAAATCTATGTTTAAACCCATAGGCGTGAGAGTACACATTTCAAAAAAATCAATTTTGATTCATTTTTACCTAATTCTCTCACCCTATTGCTACCCCGCCAGTGTGGTTTATATTTTTCAATAGCCCAAAATTTTGAGCAAAGCTGGGCTATTATCATGACATAAAGCAGCGTGACACGCTGGGCTTTGGGAAAACCTTTTTTTTTTTTATTGCTATTTTCTATGCGTTCCCAAATGTGTTTCCACACCGGGCGTTTCGTTCTTCCCACATACTGTAATGAGCATGGGCATTGTAATACATACACCACCCCCCTCAGTTCTGCATGACACAAAATCTTTCATTTGATATTCTTTATTATTACTGGTAGATTTAAAATTTATGCGTTTTTCACCGTTTTGCTTGGTATTTTTACATGCATAGCATTTCTTCCATGGGAAGAAGCCCTTTCATTGAAGAAAAGTATATTCCTGTGATTTTTTTTTTTTTGTGGGGGGGGGGGGGGGGGGTCCAGGTCATTTTTTGCTATTATCTCTTAAAGTGGATGCCCTCCTATAAACAAATCGTGTTTTTTTTCTGGCCAAATACTCCGTAGCTGTTGGTCAGCTAGAAGAAGTGACCGGTGCTTCTTAAATATTCGCTCAATCTGCCGATGCTGGATATTATAATCCATGATCATTGGAATCTCTTGATACTGCATTTGTTTATCTTCAGTTAGTACATCCCTTGAGAGATCTGATACCTCCTTTAAGCGGAGCTCCACCCGATTTTAAGACAATAGCTCATGATGATTATGTGGATGTTCTAATTTAAAAAATGGACCCTTTTTTTTTTTTTTACTGTACCTTTGTTATGCTGATCAGTCTGTCCACTTCCTGGATGTGGGGACTGCGGATATGGGCGGGGATAGTGCGGCTAAAACCTCATTTCCTCTATCCGCACTGACTCCTGGGAGCTTTTGTGATTGTTCCCAGGAGTCTGTGCGGCCGCCTGGCGCGAGTTATCGCGTGATTTCGGCGCTCCGTTGCCATCACAATGGGGCGGGACTTCCTACGAAGCCGCCCGTTGTGATGGCAACCTATCCTTTTGACGGCGCTCTAATTCGAAGTAACTGCGCATGCGCGAGATCGGCAATAGAACGGGGCGGTGCATGCTGGTCCATCAGCAGCACAGTGTCCCGGAAGAGGATGCCTGTGTGCTTCACATGCCCACCGGCAAAATGACAACCAGCAGCATGAGATTTTATACGTTTTTTTGTTTCGTTTTTTGCGGAGAAAACTGAGGTGTGGAAGTCTTTTAAAACGGCACAAGTGAGTGACATATTTAATTAGATTAATGATTGGCATTTTGCCAAAAAAAAAAAAAAAAAGTTTGAGACAGTGAAACACCGCTTTAATTTCTTCTTCTATGAAGTGCTCATTGGACAAACTTTTTTCCAACAATATTTGGCTGTTCCAAAAAACAGTGCAGTTTCTTCTTAAAGCGGAGGTCCACCCTAAAATGGACCTCCGCTCATCGGAATCCCCCCCTCTCCGGCGCCACAATCGGCACCTTTCAGGGGGGAGGGGGGTGCAGTTACCTGGATAATCCAGGTAACTGCACCCACTTCCGGGCTAGCTCTCTGCGGAACGAGCGTAGGTTACGCCCCCGTTCCGCAAGCGCCCGCCCCCTTCAGCAAGTGCCCCGCTGCCTGCTGGGAAACACACAGCTCCCAGAGGCAGCGGGGACCGTCCGGATTGCGCCGCGCGGCTCGCGCATGCGCAGTAGGGAACCGGGAAATGAAGCCGAAAGGCTCCATTTCCTGATTCCCATACCCAAGATGGCGGCGGGACCCGGCAGCCGAGCGAGCAATTGGCTTCGGGTGCCGACATCGCGGGCGCGCTGGACAGGTAAGTGTCACTATTTAAAAGTCAGCAGCTGCAGTATTTGTAGCTGCTGGCTTTTAAAAAAAAAAAAAAAAAACGCGGAGTCCCGGTGGACTCCCGCTTTAAGCGTATCAGTTGCCCTTTTGGAATATTTATCAGCCAAGGATCAAAATGACAGCTATCCACAGGTAGGTAGCTGTTCCTCTCAACTGGTTTAAAAAAAAAGGTTTTTGTTATCAGTCCATTGTTGGTTAATTGTATATCCAGATCCAAAAAATGTATAGATGTATTACTAATTTCATAGGTGAAGCTTGATGGGTTTTTTTTTTTTTTTGATTATTATTCAATTTATTTAGGAATTCTATCAAGATGTCCTCATCCTCATTCCATAATATTATACAGTCATCTATAAATCTTCGGTACATTATTAATTGTGGGGGAGTGTTTAGATATATTGCCTCTTCCTCCCATTCGGCCATAAATATGTTAGCTACGCTTGGAGCGTACTTGGCTCCCATTCCAATGCCGTTCAGCTGCCTATAAAATTCTGAGTTATAACAAAAATAATTGTGCTGTAAACCAAAATGCCAAACACCTTTAAAATAAACCTTTTTTGTTTCTGGAGTAGAGGTTGTTTTTGGGTTGTAATTTTAACTTTCACCACCAGAGGGAGATCCCAGGTTAAATGTGTATTATGTAGTCTACGTCAAGCCAATCATTGTAGGTTTAAAGAGGAAGTAAACCCTTATAGGTTTACTTCCTCTTTGTCTCCCTGCAAAGGTAAAGCATAATGGACTACTATGCATCGCATCGCATCGCATAGTAGCCCATTATGTGTCACTTACCTGACACAGGAGCCAGCGAAGTCCCCGCTGTCCCCTGTAGCACAAAGCGTCCATCTTCTTCCGGGTATCGCTGCTCCGGCGCTGTGATTGGCCAGAGCAGCGATGATGTCACTCCCGCACATGCACACGGGAGCCGCCACTAGCAGCATATCGCCGTTAGCAGCGGCATGCTCAGTCAGCAGTGCCTGCCTTTTTGGAAATATCTCCTAAACCGTGTAGGTTTAGGAGATATTTCATGGACCTACAGGCAGGGCAAAAGGGGCAGCTGCCCTGGGCCCTGTCATTGTTGTGGGGCCCAAAGCAGCTGCCTCATACTTGCCAACCATTCCAGTTTAAATTCCCTTGTCCCTTGAAGTTTTGGTCCTGTGCTGTGTCCCAATATCTCAGTGTGAAGTGCTGCTACTAATGCGTCAACCAGTACAGGTGACTCACCTGCAGACCCTGTGTTTACATGTAAATAACTGTCATTCATATGTAAATAGCAGCAGAATTCATATGTAAATTGCTGAAGCTGGCGTCATTGATATGTAAATAAAGGTGATATTCATATATATCATGCCCCCCTGCAGTGAGAATATGTACTGTAACCTATAGCAACCAGTTGCTAGATTACTGTACAGTAATCTCTAGCAACCAATCAACAAGCAGAAATCATGTGCTGTAACCGCTAGCAACTAATCAGTGAGCCTTAATGTGTACTGTAGCCTCTAGCAACCAGCCAGTAAGCAGTAATGATATGCTGTAACCTCTGGCAACCAATCTCAATCGCTGCCTGATCTGATACAGTAAACTGATTTTAAGTCTAGCTGCTATTTATTATATGTCTCAGAGGTGGAGAGCGAAATTGCATGAGGGAGGGGGGCCCCAAGAAAATGTTTGCCCCGGGTTCAATCAATATTAAAGATGGCCCTGGTCTGTAAGGGTTTACAACCACTTTAAACGACATTCTTTTTAAAGTTTTAACATTTGTTATATTGTCAGGATTTTAAGTGTAATAAATTGTAACTCTGTATATTATGTTGCTTTTGAAATGAAATGCAGAACGCATAGAATGGTACGATGATGCATTGAACTCCCTGGTCACTATGGCAACCGGCATGCACACTATAAGGATCGATCAGGTCCGTCACATGATCACCCTTGAAAAAGTCACGTGTCTAGTGATGAAACTAGTCGGGAGGAGGAGCCTGTGACGTTACCAGCGGTGTTGTGTGCGCACTGTCGGCGTATGAGGAGATCCCAGCGTTATGCTGCATGCAACTGATCATTTCACATGCGATCTATCCTGGGGGGGGAAGCATGAGTGCGGTCCCCCCTAACTAAATAGGGATCGCTTTGTTATATTATCTGCGCAATGGTCTGGTTGGTTCCTTGTTCCTCATGTTATGGAAGCCTGCTGAAAGTTGCACGTTCATGCATGGGACTCAGCGGTGCAATCTCTGAATGAACCATCTGTTGCTCAGAAGACTCATTAAGTCTTCATTATCTAGTCCCACTTATGTGAATTTATCGGCAGAGATTTTGGTTTGTACACAGTGGAATGAGATATTTTTTTTACTGGTGGCAAAGGTTTACTTTATTATTACCAGTACACAGAAGGAATTTCATATATATTTCTTATATTTTGTATGGTTTACTATATGTTCATAATTATTCACTGAATTTGGTGGTACACTGTGCAATATTAGTAGGTTAATATTAGTGCAATTATTCATTTAAAACATTTTATTTTTGTGTACCAGTTCACATATATAATTGCAGCTATATTATTTAGTTATCTTTTTAATATTTATTTCTCACATATTTTAATATTTATTCACATCAGCGCTTTAGTATATTTTTACACATATTTTCTCTTTGGGTGTTGGTGGCGCCTTCACACTGTAACCCTATAGAGGTGTTCTTGATGAAAGCAAGAATTGGCCTTGCTGTCAAAAATTGCAAAGATATCCACCTGTCAAACAAGTGTGGAAAAATTGGTCTTTGGGTGTTGATTGTGCCCATGAAACCTACACCAAAAACATTCTTCCAGATAAAATCAACACCCACAACACTAGGCAGCCTAGAAGTCCTGCAGAGGTCCCACATCCCAAAAACACTTATTCTGCGACATCGGCATCAGGGGCTTTGGAGCTGCTGGTAATCCAGGACCGATTCATTTTGATAAAAGTAGGACGGTCCATGGAGTCTGTGGACAGACACGTTCTATGATCAGTAGCAGCACTGAATGCCCATTCAGAAAGCATGCTGGAAGCAGGGCAGCCCAGCAACTCAATAGCATACTGGGCATGTTCTGGCCAGTGGTCTATTCTCATGATCCAGTAACCCAGTGGATCGTCGACTGGAAAGCTCTCCATCTCTGTTTTTGCCCCTAGATAATCATCCACCATGTGATGCAGACACTGCTGATGGGACAGCCCTGGGCGGGGAGGACTAACAAAAATTCTGAAATGCATCACTTAGGCGGCTGCCTTCTCCACCGCTCCTCTCTTGACCAACGGAAGCCTCAAAAATAATGTTTTCCATGACACTGTAACCTACCAAAGTCAGAAAAAGCGTTTGATAAACTTCTCTTTAAGGTGTCCTCAAGATTTCATCTTCTGCACTCTCTGTGGAGACGGGATGAGTTCTGAGACTTTCCCCTCATAAAGGTGGTCAAGGAGGGTTGCCAACCTATAGTGATCCTTTTCCTTTACACCACCTATTCTTGTATTCTTGGGTTCTTTCGCAGGCTTTGACGCAAGAGGGAGCCCATGCACCACAAATTTGCAGAGGTATGAGAAGCAGGCTTCTTGGGGTCACTGAGAATTATAGTATCTGGAATTGCCTCCTCCCAGCCACGTACTACTCCCAAAGGTTCTGCGGATGGAAAACCATCTCTTACTGTTTGATGTATGTCTTCCTCTGCTTCAATGCCTCTGAAACTGCCAGAATCCTCCTCTTCCTCCTCCTTCTCTCTCTCCTCATGTGTCTTCTGTGGCATAGGAATAATGGTGTCTGCAAAGTGGACCTTGAAAAGAAAGGAAGTCCTCCTCTTCGTCCCGCTGCTCTGCCTCGAGTGCCATGTCCATAATGCCGTGCAGAATCTGCTCCAGCAGGAGCACAACAGGGATTGCGTCACTGATGCATGCATTGTCACGGCTCACCATCATTGTGGCCTCCTCAAATAGTGACAGTACAGTGCATCCATCTTTTATGAGCAGCTATTGGCGTGGGGGAAAAAAGCGCTGAGCCAACCTGAGCCTGTCATTGCGTCATACTCACACAGGTTCTCATTGAGAGTCCTCTGCTGCATGTGCAGCCACTGCAACATTGCAAAAATCGAGTTCCACCTGGTGGGCATGTCACAAATCAGGCGGTTTACTGTCAGGTGGAATTCCCACTGAATTTCAGCCAACTGAGCACTGGTTGTGCCCTCCTCCTAAAATGGCTACAGACTCTTCTGGCCTGCTTCAGCAGATCTTCCAACCCTGGGTACCTATTTAGAAAATGCTACACCACCAAATTGAAGCATGGCACATGTGTTAAACTTCCCTGTCTAAGGGCGGACCTGAGGTTTGTGCCGTTATCACACACCACCATTCCTGGCTCCAGCTGGCATGGCATGTCTGGGCCTGTCCCTGCAGAGCTGCAAGAATCTCTGCTCTCGCATGGTGCCTTTCCCCTAGACACACCAGCTGATGCACTGCATGGAACCTTTTATCCTGACTCATTGAATATCCCTTCGAACGGGTCTTAGGGGGTACTTGAGGATCATAGGATAATTCAGCAGAGGAGGGCATGGAGGAGAAGGGGGTAGAGCTGATGAATCTGGCATCATCACCAGCTGTATGGAGACATGGGGGCACAACAAGATACAAAACAGCCCTGTCCTGCATCCTTTCCGAGTTGCAAGCAGTTACCCAGTGTGCTGTGAACAAAATATATTGTCCTTGCCCATGCTTGGTGGACCACGTGTCAGCAGTAATGTGGACTTTGCGGATGCCTGAGGAAGGAGCATGCATGCTCCGAACGCGTGCATTGACGTCATCACAGCGCGACCCCATACGACCAACGAGCGGACCTCCCTGACGCTGCGATACCGGGCCGTGAGACGCTGGGAACCACCGGCACCACCGGACGGAAAATTACAGCAAAAAGAGGACCACTTCTCCCCGGGAGCCCTGTGATGTCCCCCAGAACCTTCTCTTACACGTAAAACGAGATGTGCCTGAACCATTCCGATAGAGAGTGAGTGTACTACTTTACAAATAAATATCTGTGATCTAAAATACTGCACTTAGGTTGGCGCTGTTTTTCTTCTGTTTGGACTTTGCGGCTGACTGCCTTACCAGAAGATGTCACAACATTGCCTTAAATGTGATGGTAGAGAGATGGATTGGCCTTACACGCGTAGTGCACTACTCCCTTGGGAGTTGCAAAGTTGTTCATTTTCCCACTGGCCATCCCAGACACCTGGAGCTACCCTTACCTCTGACACTTCGGGTTCCATTTTTTTTGTAATAACACAAACTCACTGTTTATAAGTAAATAACAGAATATGTTTACTGAAAAAAATATATATATGTATCGTAGGCTTAAAGGTTTCACTAGAACAAGTATGACAGTGATTACAGCAACTGCATTGCTTCACCAACGCAGTGCAACAGTACAGTGAATACTCACAACAGTTTGTACAAATAAGTTTGTCTTGAATAAGCCCTGAGAGCGTGTCTCCAATTGGGACTAGTGCTCAGAGTGACTATAAAACAACAAATAGTGTAGCGCTAATTTAAATATTGATATATTCACAAGGGAAAATATCTGTGTATAGACAATCATGTATGCTGAAAAAAACAGTGGATAAAGTCCTCTATAATATAACTAATACACGTGAATTGTGATCAGAAATTTTCTTCAGAAGAGATAGACGTTTCACTGATCAGGTGTAACCAGATGTATCAACTTGTCTGAAGTGATCTAGAAGGTAGGTGGAATACTCTTACCAGACGGGGTGGACTCGCCAGTCTTACGACAGTTGAGTCAAAAACGCTTGGGGTCTACACATGGGACCGGATGATGGATTGGAAGTAGTCAAACCGGATTCTCGGAAGGCTCCAAACGGTGAAAAAGCCGTGGGGGGCGTCTCTCAGGATGTTCCTTCAAGTTGTCCGGATCGGGTGCGACCCAATTGGATTTCGGGCCCCGGATGCAGGAGAGGTTCACAAGAATGGCATGCCCCTGTTGAAGACACTCTTTGTCGAAACGCGTCGGCCTCGCATCTAGCACCCCACATTGCTTTTATTTTGTCCTTCTTGTGATCACTTGTCATAATTCATGACTTTTTAAATAAATACCTGATGGTTATTTTTTTGACCTGCACCATTTGGAGCTTTCTTTTTTTCTTCATTACCATTCTTGTGAACCTCTCCGGCATCCGGGGCCCGAAATACAATTGGGTCGCACCCGATCCGGACAACTTGAGGAACATCCTGAGAGACGCCCCCCACGGCTTTTTCACCGTTTGGAGCCTTCCGAGAATCCGGTTTGACTACTTCCAATCCATCATCCGGTCCCATGTGTAGACCCCAAGCGTTTTTGACTCAACTGTCGTAAGACTGGCGAGTCCACCCCGTCTGGTAAGAGTATTCCACCTACCTTCTAGATCACTTCAGACAAGTTGATACATCTGGTTACACCTGATCAGTGAAACGTCTATCTTTTCTGAAGAAAATTTCTTATCACAATTTACGTGTATTAGTTATATTATAGAGGACTTTATCCACTGTTTTTTTTTTTCAGCCTACATGATTGTCTATACACAGATATTTTCCCTTGTGAATATATCAATATTTAAATTAGCGCTACACTATTTGTTGTTTTATATTTTTGAGCTTTGTTTGAAGTGTTGGCAGCTGGTTTTCACTCTTTCTTTAGTTTAATATAGCGCGGTGTTTTCCCCCCTACCTCCATCAGAGTGACTATGCCTGACTCTGGGCACCTTCCCACTTCCAGCACACTCCAGTGACTACAGAAATGCAAAGTGATAAATATAGTACAACACAACCACTAGGGAGCTCCCCCTACTTTAATAAGATGCAAGGCCTTGCAATGAGATATACAGTCTTTGATATTCTTTCTTATGCTAGCTATTTGTGTTATAACATTTGTAATCCAACAGTGGAAACAAGCAAGGGTTAATGCGAGATGAATATTGGAACTGTTCCTGTAGTGTGGTACACCTGTAATTGCCTCCAGTCTAGTTCAGTTCTGGTTAACACAGTGCCAATAGTATAGTGAAGTGTGGGCTTGAGGCCTGCTTAAACTCAGTCTTTATTAGATCCTCCTCTGTGGGACTACAGGTCCCAGCAACACTGTGTTACAGTCTAGGTGTATGCAAGTGCGTAATGAAATTTGGCCAGCAGCCCTCTCACCAAACTGGGTCTGAAGAATGGAACAGCTCTGCTCCCGTACACTCGGTCTTGCTTCTAGCCGGCCGGCTCCGTCACACCGCTCCACTCTGCAAGATGAACCGATGGTCCCTCTGATGGCTCCGACAGGTGTCTCTGGATCCTTCCCGATCCGGTCACTCAGTCCTTCCAGCGATCAGATGACAGGCAAAGTCTTTAATTGTTCCGCTCCGCAGTGGCTGTAGGCTGCGCTCTCTGGAGACCTCCTCACAGGTCCTTACAGGCAGGCCATGCGTCCAGAAAGAGAGAGAAAATGGCTGCGCGGGTCCTTTTATAGCCTACCCAGTATGCAGTTCAGTACAGGGTGATAATGAGTAGGTCACCTGGCATTCTGGGTAGGTAGGTCATAGCAAAAAATATAAACAACAGTCACTTCCTGTTATCTTTCTAGTGCTATAGGAAAAGAAAATAGCTAGAGTCCATTTCCTGTATTGGCCGCTAGGTGGAGTCAAATACTAACTTATAACACTGCTCATAGACTTACATTATAAAGCATTAATAGGTGAAAATAGCAGCGCTACACATGAAAAGAAATAGCGAATTGCGAACCTGCCATTGTGGTACAGCACATTCTGCAAATTCATAACGGGGCAAAATCCACCAGGTGGAAAGGCAGAAGTGGTAGAGCCAGCAGCTTTGACAAGCTTGCGCATGTGGGTGGCAGGGACTGTATTTTTTTGTTCTGCTGCAGCAGATGGGGCAGAGAAATTTGCCAGCTATAGTCTACAGCTGGTGGTGTGCTGCTGGCAGATGTGCTGCAAGGACCTGGGACACCCTGCGCTATACCATTATCCCTGTCAGTGGAGGATGCTGAGAGGTCTTGAGGTATAGCGGCGGCAGACTGAGGTGAGTAAGGAGAAGGGACAGATTTGTACCCCTTTTGTGGGGCTTTTAGTTGCTCTTGCCAATGGGCTGAGTAGTGGGAGGTTAAATGCCTTGTCGAGCATGTGGTACCTAAATGGTTGGGGTTTTTGCCACGCTTAATGCGCTTGAGACAAAGTTTGCAAATAGCAACAGTGCGATTGGCTGCACATGTACTAAAAAGGCCCAGACAGCTAAGCTGTAAGTGGGCCCGGGAGATAACAGCTCCACAATGTGATGGTAAAATCTTCCGGGGGTGAAGTGGCGTTAAACTTGCAGTAACGCACGGATCTATACAGTGTTAAACTTGCAGTAATGCACAGACCTATGCAGCGTTAAACTTGCAGTAACGCACAGAACTATAGGGCATTAAACTTGCAGTAACGCACAGAACTATATGGCATTAAACTTGCAGTAACGCACAGAACTATAGGGCATTAAACTTGCAGTAACGCACAGAACTATATGGTATTAAGCTTTCAGTAACACAATAAAATATACTGTGTTAAACAGTCACTACACTCACAATGACTGAACTATCCCTACATGTGCACTAATGTAAAGATGAATGGTCACACTGAATTATCCCTAGATTCACAATTAACTAATATTCTACACTCACAATGGAATCAGAATAACACAGTATAGCACACTAACTGTCTAATAGCACTGAACGGAGCCCTGTTCTATCTCTCTACACCGTATTTGAAAATTCAAATCAAATCCCATTCAAAATTTAAATTTTGGAAGATGGTTATATTCTATTACATTCTGTTCTATTGTTTTTTATATTATGTTTTTTTAATTATATTCTATTCTTTCCTATCCTATTCAAATTTATTAGAATTTTGGAAAACGGTTCTATTGTTATAGTCTCTCTATTCTATTCCTTTTTATTGTTCATGCTATTCTATTTTTTTTCTATTCTATTATTTTATTTTATTTTCTATTGTTTCTATTCTATTCTAATTTGAATGTATTCTATTCCTTCTATTTTAGTCTAATCTATTCTTTTTTCAATTCCATTCTATTATTTTTTTCTATTCTATTCTTTTCTATTTTTTTTTTGTCTTTTTTTTTTTATTGTATCCACATTTAAATGTATTTTATGTGAAATCCGAATTTCAGAAGATGGTTATATTCTTTCTATTTTATTCTATTATATTCCTTTAATTTCTATTCTATTTTACTCTACTCTGTTATTTCTATTCTATCCCTTTATTATCTATTCTATTTTTTTCTATTCTTTTGTTTTGTATTCTGTTTTGTTTTACTCTTATTATATTATATTATTTTATTTTCTATTCTATTCCTTTATTTTCTATTTAATCTTTTCTTTAATTTTCTATTCTATTCCTTTATTTTCTATTTAATCTTTTCTTTAATTTTCTAGTCCTTTTATTTTCTATTCTATTCTATTCTCTTCGGAAATTCAAATTTAATTTGAAAAAAAGGATTCAAATTAGAATTTGACTAGAAAACTATTCAAATTAAATTTGAAAACTATTCAGATTTGATTAGAGAGCTATTGGAATTCTAATTTGTTTCGTTATTTCGGATTAGTTTAAATTTCGATACTATTGTAATTTGGAAATTCGGATACATCCAAATTTCCAAAAAGCTAAAAATGTATCTGAATTTCAATTTGGAAACGAAACTAACTGCACATGTCTACCCGTCAGAGACCCGCAACATCTGTAGATGTACAGCAACCTGAGACCCGGGACCTCCATACCCGCGATGTCTGTGTGCCCAGATGTGCCGCATTTCCCTGCCGGGTCCTGAAGCCCCCGTGGCACATCTGCGCTCGCATGGAAGGCACCAGGAGCACAAAGCTATTCTCTGCTAGACACAGAAAGTCAGAAACACGTACAAAAAAAAATATTTTTTAACTAGTTACAGACTTTGGACGTGCTACACATGCCCCAGAAAGTGTCATTATTGTACACAGGACATATGTAGCATGTCCAGTCTCTTTTTCCTGCTGCTGGGACCCCCTCAGTATACAGCAATTGTTGGATGTGTTTAATCAAAGCCGCATTATTGTATACTCAGAGAAGGTGTCAGCAGATCTAGCTGATAAAAAAGGCATCCGACTCTCTCTTTATAAACAACACAATTCCAGACTCCATTATACAAACATACAATGTTACATATTGTTACTTTTATATCTTTCTGCTCATTCCTCTGCAGATCAAAGGGAAGAACTTAGATCTGCAAAGGATGTTGGTTAAAGCAAGTTTTTTATTTATTTTTTACTCTTTTCAACTATTATTTTCCTGCTGATTTATTTATTTTATTTTATTTTTTATTAACTGTTCATTTTCAAACTTTTTGGGGGTTTTTTTTTTTGTTAATATTTTTACACATTTTGCATTTAAGCCTAGGTTCACACTGGGCACCGCATGTGAATCGCACCACACTCCTGTGTAAATCAAATGCGATTCTATTCAGTGATGGCTGAAATTGCATCGCATCCGCATCAGAAAGGTGCAGTCACCCTTTTTTCTTTAGCCACACCGGAGTCGGATGGCGTGGTGGGCGTTTATACCCATGTGATTCGTTTCATACAAACGCACTGTGCTTGTCACCTGCTTTTGGGGTGTTGTTAACTTTTAATTGGACAGTGCGATGCGATGCAGGAAAAGCACGGGGGGGGGGGGGGGGAGGGTTCACTGCATTTCCGGCACCGCATCAATGTGAACCTGGGCTAAAAACACACACAAAAAAAACGCACATTTAAAAAAAAAAAAAGAAACCTTTTATTTAATTTATAAATAACTTGCGATACTTTGTACCAGAATCCTAATTTTAGTGTCAATTTAAACGGGACAAATTACAGAATAAAATTCACACATTTATTGTTTAGTAACAATATTTATTTTTATAATAACGCTGCTCAAAAAAAAAAAGAAAAGTGTGTTTTGTTTTATTTTGTTGCGTTTCATTGTGTATGGATTGCGAAAAAGAAATAATTGTAATAATAATATATATAGGTGTGAGAGGGGGAGGGGTTAAATATAATTGTGTATAAGGAAAGGGGAGGAGCCAGGTGCAAATAACTTCTCCTATTGGGTGAAGGTCCGCTGTAGGTAACCTTCTTCTTCTTCCTTTTCTACCAGAAGTTGAAGCCGTGACTCCGCCCTCTCCAGGACTCTACCATCCTCTGATTGGCTCTTCATAGATCTGCAAAGCTCTTCAGGGACCGACTTTCCGGAAATGACGCGCTGGCTTATAACTCTTTACTAACATTTCTTTTATTACATAATAAAATTTATATCTGATGAATACAGATCGGCGTTCGTTGTGTCTTTTCTATCTGCTCGGAGTTCAGAATGTTCTTTGACATAAATGTGAGATGTTTCCATGCTGATTATACAAAGAACAGGAAATATCAGCACAAGGGACAGAATGGAATGAAGGTGATCAGATATCATCACATGAAGAATACATCAATCCACGGGGGGGGGGGGGGGGGGGGGCATCTCCCGCTATTGTGCAGGTTGAACAATCATCTAATCATCTGTCAAGGTACAGTACCTCACAAAAGTAAGTACACCCCTCGGTGACATTTGTGTAAATCTTTTCATGTGACAACACTGAAGAAATGACACTTGTCTACAATGTAAAGTAGTGAGTGTACAGCTTGTATAACAGTGTAAATTTCCTGTCCCCTCAAAATAACTCAACACACAGCCATTTAGGTCTAAACCGCTGGCAACAAAAGTCAGTACACCCCTAAGTGTAAATGTCCAAATTGGGCCCAAAGTGTGAATATTTTGTGTGGCCGCCATTATTTACCAGCTCTGTCTTAACCCTCTTGGGCATGGAGGTCACCAGAGCTTCACAGGTTGTCACTGGAGTCCTCTTTCCCTCCCCCATGATGACATCATGGAGCTGGTGGATGTTGGAGACCTTCCCCTCCTCCACCTTCCGTTTGAGGATGTCCCACAGATGATCAATAGGGTTTAGGTCTGGAGACATGCTTGGCCAGTCCATCACCTTTACCCTCAGCTTCTTTAGCAAGGCAGTGGTGGTGTTGGAGGTGTGTTTGGGGTGGTTATCATGATGGAATACTGAGGGGTAACAGGCCGGGGCATACTGACAACTCATGGGGCCCCCGGGCAATAGGAGAAGATTATGGGGCCCCCGGGCAATAGGAGATTATGGGGCCACACAGTATACAAACACTGAAAAGGTACTGGAGAGGTGGGGCAGCTATAATCTTGGGATTTTTAAAAAAACACAGATTTTTACATACTGTCCCTGGTTTTATTGAGGCTGGCAACCCTGATGGGGCCCCTTAGTGGCATGGGGCCCTCGGGCAGTGCCCGAGTGTCCGAATGGTCAGTCTGCCCCTGGTCCTTTCACTTTCTGTCCCAGATCCACAACAGGATGTCACAGGATGCCGGGAATATGTGGTTGTCCTAGGGCACGCCCTCCAAACCGTTCAGTGATGTCCAAATTGTGTATAAAAATTACCAGCCGGAAAAAATTCATGAATGAATAAACCCGCACATCAGAGCCCCCCTGATCAGGGTCCCAATGTTCTCCTTATATCAGAGTCCTCATCATTGTCCCCCATATTGGGGTCCCCCTCATAGGGTCCCTTCTTCAGTAACCCCCCCCTACATCCAGGTCCCCATCAGAGTTCCCCCTTACATCAGGGCCCCCATCAGAGACCCCCATCAGAGTCCCCCCTTACCACAGAGTCCCGATATCAGAGTCCCTCCTTACCTCAGGGCTCCCCCTTACATCAGGGCCCCCCTAATAGAGTCCCTGTTTTAGTAACCCCCTCACATCCAGGTGCCCCTTACATCAGGGTCCCTGGCAGAGTCTCCCCTTACACTATGAGGAGGGGCAATAGTTACACTACGAGGAGTATAGTAATGTGACGGACACAACCTGATTGTAGCAGTGGGACGCCTCCATCCCTGATTTGTATGAAACAACAGAAGAGGAAGGAATGGGACGTTGTGTGAGGCCGGTCACTGAATGGATTTCTTATTCAAATCATTCATAAAATGATTTATTAATAACAAATCACGTTGTAAAGAGTGTCAGTCTGTGATACAGGACACAATGTACAATGATACACTTGTATGAATATATAGTTATTATACAAAATACAACATGATTATCATTACAGTTACATAAAAACACTCATCCATTCATGAAAATCCAATGAACATGATCGATCGATTGCTCATGGTGAGCCGAGCTTGTCTGGGCATCAGATCGATGTGTACCCGACGCACGTTTCATGGCTCACGCCAATCATCAGGAGTGCTCTGAAATGAATATCTATAAATATGGGATATCCTTTAAGCGGAGAACAATCTCTCAAAATAAAAGGTGTGTAACTAACAATACGGCCCAATGGTGATGACCACCAACCTGTGTCCAATGGAAGACGGGGGACAGGGATGATGATCTCCCCCCCCCCCGGGGCTGAGGTGAGGAATCCCATCCAGAGACAGCAGCCAGGTGAAGACCAGATCACCACCATGTGAATCTGGTGTCTGCTTAACAATCCACACACTGCTCTGGAAGGGTATGGAGATGAGCCCATGTGAAATAAATGTATTACTTAATAGGATGAGTGATGTAAAACTAAAACGAACCCAGAGAAATGTTGTAGTGAGTCAAACTCAATTACCTTGTGTGCGGTTCTGAGGCCACAGACATGCCTGGACTCCTACTTATGTGAATGGTCCGTGTGAAATGGTCAGCTGACCAGCCCGAGCAGCTTGTATAAGGAACAACCCCCAGAACTTTCGAACATCGGGAACGCTCAGATCCAAATAAGAAACCCCACTGAAGTCTATGGGACCCGAACATGAAAAATCAAAAGTGCCCATTTTGAAGGCTTATATGCAAGTAATTGGGCATACAATGGTTATGGGGGTCTGGGTACTGTTCTGGGGGATATGTATCAATGAAAAAAAAAGTTTGTAAAAATTTTTTAGTTTTAAATGAGCAGTGATTTATTGATGCTTAAAATGAAAGCATAAACATGAAAAATTACTTTCAATATAGAGCCTGGGGGTCCCCTTAGTCCATCTGTAAAGTGGTGCATCTGTACTGTGTATAGAAGGTGCTGCAGCAATAATTGCATTTATAAAGCCCAAAAAATGACACTTTCCCTGCAAGCTTTCTTTATTTTGTAAGCAATAGCTTTGAGAGCCAGTGTGTATGATGAGGCCACAGTGTAGGGCACTGGGAACAAGATTCGAGATTTTTTGGATAAATTATGGTGTCTCTACCACAGACTTTGGATTTCTACTTCTGTAACGGGTGCAAAAAAAATGTTCTTTGGAGGTCAGTGGCACCTTCACACTGTAACCCTATAGAGGTGTTCTTGATGAAAGCAAGAATTGGCCTCGCTGTCAAAAATTGCAAAGATATGCACCTGTCAAACACGTGTGGAAAAATTGGTCTTTGGGTGTTGATTGTGCCCATGAAACCTACACCAAAAACATTCTTCCAGATAAAATCAACACCCACAACACTAGGCAGCCTAGAAGTCCTGCAGAGATTCCGCATCCCAAAAACACTTAATCTGCGACATCGGCATCAGGGGCTTTGGAGCTGCTGGTAATCCAGGACTGATTCATTTTTGAGAAAAGTCAGACGGTCCATGGAGTCTGTGGACAGACGCGTTCTATGATAAGTAACAAAACCTCCGGCAGCACTGAATGCCCATTCAGAAAGCATGCTGGATGCAGGGCAGCCCAGCAGTTCAGTAGCATTCTGGGCCTGTTCTGGCCAGTGGTCTATTCTCATGACCCAGTAACCCAGTGGATTGTCGACTGGAAAGCTCTCCATCTCTGTTTTTGCCCCTAGATAATCATCCACCATGTGATGCAGAAGCTGCCAATGAGATGTGGAAGCTGACAGCCCAGCAATTCTGAAATGCATCACTTAGGCGGCTGCCTTCTCCACAGCTCCTCTCTTAAAAAACAGAAGCCTCAAAATGATGTTTTCCTTTTTTTTTTTTTTTATTATTTAAATTTTATTGATTTTTACATTTAAAAATTACAAGCAGGGAGAGTATCAAAAAGGAAAATATTATAAAACGAAACCAACAGACCACAAATACAATAAAAAGAAAACATATGAAGGAAACAAATATTCTTTACAGTACGATCCGTGGCCTATTACCCCACTTGCTTACCATCCTTCTATTTCCTATCTTCCCTCCTCGCCGTTTTCCCGAAATATACCCTAACCCCCCCCGTCCCCACCTCCCCCTATGTTTGTTGGCCCTTCCTCCTCTATTTATTCTACTAATACTTGGATGTAAGTTTCTGTCCTTTTGAATGATCTCCATTTTTTCCATACTGCCCAATATTTGTTCATTTGGTTGTCCTCCATTTTGACTAAATATTCCATATTATTAATATGTTCAATTCTCTGCACCCATTCTCTAATATTGGGTTTATTAACTTGTGTCCAATTTACCGCTATCAAGGCTTTTGCCGCATTAAGCAAATAAACTACCAGTGAGTTCATTTTTCTTTTTTCCTTATTATTTTTCGTTTGTAAATGACTACTTATTTCCTCTACTCCATAGAACAAACATTTCAGCGGGCTGCATGGTATTTTTTCTCCGGTTATTATTTCAATGTAGGCTAAAATCTCTTGCCAATGTAGCTTTATCTCTGGACATTCCCACCAAATGTGAAGTGCTGTTCATTGAGACCCCAATCTCCCACATGCACCTTTTCATCTTCTTGAATTGGACCTTCTAGACCAGAACCAAAATCATTAGTACGTCTTTGTATTAATAACCTAGACATGTATTCTGCTGGCGTCAGTGGCGGAACTACCGCCATAGCGACCCACGCGGGCGCTATGGGGCCCGCAGCCGAGTTGGGGCCTGGTGAGTGGTGTTAGTAGACGGGTGCTGGCCGCTCCGGGTGACACCCGCCGGAGGGGTGACACGCTGGGGTAGCGGCAGCCGCCCCCGCATCACTAACACTGCTCTCTGTAGTACCTCGTGCCAAGACAGGGACACAGCAGCATGGACCACAGCCGCCTCCCCCTCCTCTCTGTTTACATCCACAGAGGAGGAGGAGCCTACGCTCGAGGGACACACACGGCACTGTGCATCAGTGCTGTTCTCAGGTATGTAGGGGGGGGTCTGCTGCACTGAGGGGGGAGTCTGCACTACTGAGGGGGAGTCTGCACTACTGAGGGGGGTCTGCTGCATTGAGGGGGTCTGCACTACTAGGGGGGTCTGCACTACTGAGGGGGGTCTGCTGCACTGAGGGGGGGGGTCCTGTACTGAGGGGGGTCTTCACTACTGAGGGGGGGGTCCTGCACTGAGGGGGTCTGCACTACTGAGGGGAGTCTGCACTGAGGGGGGTCTACATTACTGTGGGGCGGGTCTACATTACTGTGGGGGGGGGGTCTGCGCTGAGGGGGGGAGTCTGCACTACTGTGGGGGGAGCCTGCATTACTGAGGGGGGTCCTGCACTACTAGGGGGGTCTGCACTACTGAGGGGGAGTCTGCTGCACTGAGGGGGGGTCTGCTGCACTGAGGGGGGGTCTGCTGCACTGAGGGGGGTCTGCTGCACTGAGGAGGGTCTACACTACTGAGTGGGGTCTACACTACTGAGGGGGGGTCTGCTGCACTGAGGGGGGGGGTCTGCTGCACTGAGGGGGGTCTGAGGGGGGTCTGCACTACTGAGGGGGAGTCTGCACTACTGAGGGGGGGTCTGCTGCACTACTGAGGGGGGGTCTGCTGCACTACTGAGGGGGGGGTCTGCTGCACTGAGGAGGGTCTACACTACTGAGTGGGGTCTGCACTACTGAGGGGGGGGTCCTGCACTGAGGGGGGTCTACACTACTGAGGGGGGGTCTGCACTACTGAGGGGGAGTCTGCACTACTGAGGGGGAGTCTGCACTACTGAGGGGGAGTCTGCACTACTGAGGGGGGGTCTGCTGCACTACTGAGGGGGGGGGTCTGCTGCACTGAGGAGGGTCTACACTACTGAGTGGGGTCTGCACTACTGAGGGGGGGGGTCCTGCACTGAGGGGGGTCTACACTACTGAGGGGGGTCTGCACTACTGAGGGGGGGTCCTGCACTACTGAGGGGGGGTCCTGCACTACTAGGGGGGTCTGCACTACTGAGGGGGTCTACATACACTACTAAGGGGGGTCTGCATTACGTTGGGGGGAGTCTACATTACTGTGGGGTGGTCTGCACTACTGAGGGGGAGGGTCTGCGCTGTGGGGGAAGCCTGCATTACTAAGGGGGGGTCCTGCACTACTTGGGGGGTCTGCACTACTTGGGGAGTCTGCACTACTGAGGGGGGTCTGCACTACGGGGGGGTCGGTCTGCGCTGAGGGGAGAGTCTGCACTACTGAGTGGGGAGTCTGCACTACTGAGTGGGGAGCCTGCACTGCTGGGGGGTGCCTGTGCTGAGGGGGGTCCTGCACAGAGGGGGGTCTGTAATGGGGGGGTGTCTGCACTACTGAGGGGTGTCTGCACTGAGGGGGGCATCTGCACTACTCAGGGGGGGTCTGCACTACTCGGGGGGGGGGGGTGTCTGCACTGAGGGGGTGTCTGCAATGCTGTCTGTAATAAGGGGGTGTCTGTACTGCTGGGGGGTTCTGCACTGAGTGGGGGTCTGTAATGGAGGGGTGTCTGCACTACTGAGGGGGGTCTTCACTGAGGGGGAGTCTGCACTACTGAGGGGGGAGTCTGCACTGAGGGTGGGTGTCTGCACTGAGGGGGGACTCTGTACTACTGAGGGGGGAGTCTGCACTACTGAGGGGGGTCCTGCACTGAGGGGGGAGTCTGCACTGGGAGGTATTTGTACTGCTGGGGTGGTCCTGCACTGAGGGGGGGTCTGTAATGGGGGGTGTCTGTACTAAGTGGGGTGTCTGCACTGATGGGGGTCTGCACTTGGGGGGTATGAATGAATGAAATACTTGTATAGCGCACAATGCGAACTGAATCGCCTCTAGGCACACATGGTATCTGTACTAAGGGGGGTGTCTGCACTGCTGGGGGGTCTGTACTACTGAGAGGGGTCTGTACTGCTGGGGGGTCCTGCACTGAGGGGGGTGTCTGCACTGGGGGGGGTCTGCACTGAGGTAGGGGGGTGTCTGTACTAAGAGGGGTGTCTTTACTGCTGGGGGGTCTGCACTGAGGTAGGGGATGTCTGTACTGCTGGGGGGTCTGCACTGAGGTAGGGGCGTGTCTGTACTGAGGGGTGTCTGTAATGCTGGGGGGTCTGCACTGTACTGATGGAGGTCAGCAATGTGTGTCCTTCAGGGGCTGCATACAGTATACTGCATACTTTGTTGTTCGAAATGAATATAAGCTGTTGCCTGGGTACTGTGCCACATGGGTGTGGTAATCTGTTGTTCAATGGCATTAGTTAATTTTTTTTTTTTTGGGGGGGGGCCATACAACATTTTGCTATGGGGTTTTGTGATTTCTAGTTACGCCCCTGGCTGGCGTGTGCTCAGACTGCTCACTAGGTGTTTCATTTGATTGTAAGGGTATCTTATATGGCCTTATCATTCCAAATGGGCTTAAATCTTCTTTGTGGGTGTGATATACATACTGGTCACAGCTGCTAGTAGGCAATACATTCAATTATTTTTACCTATTTCTTCCATAGCTTTTCTCAGTTTGCTTTTTAGAAGGCCATTATGTCTTTCTACCAATCCAGCTGATTGGGGATGATAGGCACAATGGTATTTCCCTTTAATTCTCATCACTTCTGTCAGATGTATATTTATTTATTTATTTATTTTTTTTTTTTTTTTCAAATGTTTTTATTGAGATTTTTAGCAGAGTTAGTTACAACAAGGGTTACAAAACAAAAAAATAATAATATATAGTAATAAAAGTAACATAACACAGTATAATGTAGTGACAGGGTTTTCTCAGCATAATATAGCATAGAAACAAATAATCCACAATAAAGAATAAAGTAGTATTCCTAAGTATCTAATATTCATAGTCATAAAGGGACTCGAACAAGAGTAAGTCTCTTAGAATTTGTATAATAAAGTCCGTAATATAATTATTGTAAGATTTATAAATAGCGATATGGATAATGGCCACTTCTGGACCCCAAGACACCCCTCACGGGGATCTATCTGTGTCTTGGAGTACCTAGGCCAACATCCTAAAGGAAATTTAAACACAGTAGTTATCTTTTATGAAGGAAAATAAAGATCTATTCTTACGCCACAGCTCAATTCAGATAAACAAATATGTGATATATTTGTCACTTTGCTATGAAATTATTTTTAAAGCCATCCAAAAAAAACAAATATTAAAACGCACAGGAGTTCTTTCTTCTATATGATTAAAGAATCAGCATTATCTAAATTGTGGAAGTATAATTTTTGTACCATGTACTCCAAGGTTCCCATAGTTGTTGTTCCTTAATATATAGGGATTTGTCAGTAGGAAATAACAATTGGTAGGAGTGGTGGAGTTGGGTTAATTCTATAACTTCTGTTATAGTAGGAAGAGAGTCAGTTTTCCATTTTCTAGTTATGGATAGTCTCGCAGCTAAAAGTATATGTGTTACTACTTTACGATATTGTTTGGGAATCGTATGTAAATTCATATTCAGAATGGCTAGTTCTGGTGAAAGTTGAAGGACAATACCTGTTACGGAAGTGAGTAAATGGGAGATTGCCTGCCAGTAGTTATGTAAGCTTGGGCAGTCCCACATAATATGAAATAGGGTCCCCAATTGGGTACAATTTCTCCAGCAATTAGGTGACGAGTTCCCCTTGAATTTTGCTAGGATATGTGGAGTCAGGTATTGTCTTTGAACAATTTTTTGTGCCAGTTCCCATAGTGTAACACATGCAGTGGCCCTATATATGCTTCGTAGGGAAGCCATCCATTGTTTAATTGAAAAGTCTTGCCCCAAATCTTGTTCCCATTTAAGGAAGGAAGGTAGTTTGCTGGGTATGTTTTTTTCCCCTAGAATTGGGTATATTGTAGCTACTCCTTTCTGTGAGGTGGCATGGTTATTGAGGAAAGACCATATTTTAACCGGGATTGAAGCTCTGAGTTGTGGATTGTGTAGCAGACACTTTTCTATTTGAATATATGTAGATCGCTCAGAATTCGGAAGCTGTAATTCATTACTTAACTGAGAAAAAGACTTTAATGAGCCCTGTTGGAAGAAGGAACCAAGTTTGATATCCCCACCCAAATTCCAGTCGTGTATTTGTACGCCAGGAATTAATGTTGGTATGATTGTTAGAGGAGGGTTTAACACTGTGATTGGAGTTTTATCCCATTTGTATGTGATGATTCTCTGCCAAGAGTGTAGCGTCGCTTTCACCGTTGGTGGGTATTGAGCTGTAATTGTGGACTTAATTTTCCTACTAAGTAACCAGAATTGCATATTAGGCTGTCGTGTGATGTCTTTCTCAATTTGTCCCCATAAAGTTTTAGGAGTAGGCAAGAACCATTCTTGCAATTGGGTCAAAAGAGTTGCGTCATAATAATCCTGTAGATCAGGTACAGTCGCACCACCTATATTTCTATGTTTAATTAGTATATGGTATGCGCAACGGGATTTTTTGCCATTCCATAGATATTTTCCCAAACTGCTTTGTAAGGATTTAAAGTAGTATTTAGGGATACATATTGGAAGGGACCTGAGTTGATATAATAATTTTGGTAAGGTCATCATTTTGAAAGCTGCCAGGCGACCAGCCCATGTAAATTCGAATTTACTAAGTGTTGTCAGATCTGTTTCAAAATGTTTCTTAAATGGTAAAAAGTTTGTTTTAAATAACTGTTTTGTTTTGTTAGTGAGAGTGATTCCTAAATAAGAAATCCCCTCGTCTTTCCAGTGGTAGGGGTATTTATTAGACAATAACTGCCTGGTTGTGTTATCTAATCCTAGGTCTAAAATATTGGACTTAGTTTCATTGATTTTATAATATGATGCTGCTCCAAATGTCGTTAGTATATTTTGGAGATTCGGGAGAGATGAAATAGGATCAGACACTATAAGCACTATGTCATCTGTGAACAGACTTATTTTATTATCTATTTGCCCAATTTTTATACCAGATAGTTTTGTGTCAGATCGTATACGTTCTGCTAGAGGTTCGATGGCTAAATTAAATATTAAAGGAGATAAGGGGCAACCTTGTCGTGTTCCATTCGAGATGCCAAAGGGCCTAGACATCATATCATTTGTGTATACTCTCGCTGAGGGGCCCTTATACAGTGCAAAAATTGCCGATAAAATATTTCCATGAAAGCCGAATTTTAAAAGCACTGACTGTAAATAGCCCCAATGGACCCTATCAAACGCCTTCTCTGCATCCCAAAGAAAGGAGCAGAGAAGGCGTTTGATGTCTCTCAGTGAAGTGTATAATATCAATCAGACGTCTTGTTGCATCTGAAGATTGTCGACCTTTAGTAAAGCCAGATTGATCTTTGTGAATGAGGTCTGGTATGTAGTTCATCAGTCGATTCGCTATTGCTTTGGCGTATATTTTGATGTCAATGTTCAATAATGAAATCGGTCTGAAATTTTGGGGAGCATTGGGATCTTTGCCTGGTTTCGGCAGTGTTATGATCAAGGCCTGAAGCATCTCAGCCGGAAATTCTGATTTGGATGCCGCTTCGTTAAAAAGTGAGCATAAGTGGGGAGCCAGTATATCTCGAAGTAATTTATAGTATTCTCCTATCATTCCATCTGGGCCCGGAGATTTATTGTTGGGCAGGGAGTCTATAGTTCTAGCAATTTCTTCCACTGAAAATGGGACGTTAAGATCAGAGTAGTTAATGATGGGAGACTAATAGTATCTAAGAAATCATGTATTATCTTTGGGGTAGGTGTGGGAGTTTGAGAATCATCTTTAAGATTGTAAAGGGAGCTATAATAACAGCTAAATGCATTCGCTATGTCTTGGGGGTCTTGCAATTTTTCCCTAGTAATAGGGTGGTATAGATATGGAATCTTTGATTTGGAATATCTGCCTTTGATCCGAAGTGCCATGTTTTTTCCTGCTTTGTTGCTAGTATGGTAATATTTAGCTTTAAGTTTTCTAGTATGTTTTTCAAATGTATCCAATAAAGTCGTTCTGAGTTCCTGTCGTAATATTTGTAGTTTAGTTTTCAGTTGTTGTGATGGGTGAGATTGGTTTTGGGAATCTAATGTTTTAATGTCAGCAGTAAGTTTCTCAATGAGTTTCGTTTTATTTTTCCTGAATTGAGCATTCAGTTGCATTAGGATTCCCCTACTAAATGCTTTATGAGCACCCCATAGGGTGGCGGAGTCTGACACCGACCCCACATTATATTTAAAGAATTCAGTTATCTGGTTTTGTATAGCTGTAGCATAGGTAGGCATTTTGATAAGATATGCATTTGTTCTCCATAGAAAATGGGTCGTTTGAGAGTGTTTAGCTAGAATAGTCATACTAATTGGGGCATGATCAGTCCAAGTGATGGGTGCAATGTCAGACTCCCTCACCCGCTGCAATAACCACTTATCCGTAAAAATATAATCGATACGAGTATAGGTATTATGTACCAGGGAATGATATGTGTATTCACGATCTCCAGGATGATGGCATCTCCATACATCATAGAGATCGCTTTTATTCAAAAAAATTTTAAGTGCACAGTTGGTTCTGGTTTTGGGATTAGAAGTGTCTAGTTCTTGTTCATGTATTGTGTTGAAGTCTCCACAAATTATTAAGGCACCTTTTCGGCATTTACCTATTTTTCTCATCAGGCCATTCAGAAAATGGGATTGCCTTTTATTAGGCGCATACACATTTACCAATGTAGTAAGTGTATTATCAATGGTACATATTAATATGAGGTATCGTCCATTGGTATCTACAATAGATTCATGCAATTGAAAATTAACTGAATGATGTATGGCAATAAGTACTCCCCTTTTTTTCTGTTGGCCTGATGCTGTAAATATGTGAGGAAAGTTCTTATGGGTGCAAGTGGGAGTAGCGCCTGTTTTGAAATGGGTTTCTTGTATACACAATATTTGACATCGCTGGGTGTTAGCCATTTGCCACATCGACGCTCTTTTTGCTGGATGGTTAAGACCATTAGTATTTAAAAATATTAACTTTATACTCATAAAATGATATTAATAAGATGGAAAAAGTAAGTACATACTAGCCTGATAATAGCTTTAAATTCTACTTCCATGTGAACAATCTGTAGTCTGAAATGACTATGAATGTCCAAAAATTTAGTGACTGAAAAGTTTTGATTTAAATTTTGTAGGTTCACAACATACCTGTCCCTTTGAATGCTATGAGTTGTGTATAGGATACTGTGAAGAAAAAAATAAAAGTAAAAGCACAAACAAAAATATAACCAAACATTAAACTTAACTTGCAGTGGTAAACATTTCAATGTATACTGCAACATTAGAATGGGGAATTAGTTCAAAGGTCAGCTGTTCCAAAGATTTAGTATCGCACGGCACGGCGGGCAAGCTGATAGATCGGTTTCCTATAGATAGGATTGTATTTTGACCGGATCTAGTCAATGAAAGCTAATGCCATTGTGGCGTAAGTTTCTCCAGATTCTTCTTAGCTCCGATAGGTGGAGTTGGTTCGGGGATAATACCCCATGCGTGAAGTAACTTAATGCCTTGTTCCACAGAAGTGATTGTATGGTAGGTGTCGTTCTTCTGTATCAGTAGTTTAGATGGTTGTTTCCAACGGTATTCAATTTTATGATTACGCAGAGCTTTTGTAATCGTGGAAAGTTGTCTTCTCATATCTAGAGTATGTTTAGACAAGTCAGCATAAATCTGGATTGTATTATATGGTTGTGGAAGTTGTCCTAGATGTCGCACTTTATATAGGATTTGTTCTTTAACATGGTAGAAGTGTACTCTAAGTAGTACATCACGTGGTATCTGTGGAGGGAGAAATGACGGTTTCGGAATCCGATGGATACGATCAATTGTGAGCTCTAAGGCTGGTATAGCTGGCAGCAAGTTGGAGAATAAGTCAGTGGCATATTTTTTAAGATCAGACTGCTGTATATTTTCAGGGATACCCCTGATTTTGAGATTGTTCTTCCTTGAGCGGTCTTCTAAATCTGCGATTTTAAATTTAAGCCACTCTTTTTCAGCTTTATTTTCTTCATGAGCATCTATTAAATCATTAATAGTATTGGTCATGTCTCCCATAGAGTTCTCAATAGTGTGTACTCTTTCACCTAAGGAGTTCACTGCTTTGGAGAATTGATTTGTGAGTTGTAAAATATCCGTATGAAGCGAAGTATGTAAAGTTAATAGCATTTCTTTTAATTGGGTGTCCAGAATAGGCTGGTTATTAGTGGGGAATGCGGCTATAGGTGAAGCTATAGGAGTTATGACTGTGTTATCTTGACTAATATGAGGTATTTTATAGCTTACCTCCTGGCCTGTGAAATCCAGTTTGATACGAGTTTTAGCCGGGCTGCGACATGTAGGGCTGAGGTAATCTTCCTCATGAGGAGATTCCAGATGTGTTTTCTGAGGTGATTCTCCTAGAGCAGCATCAGGCCTGTCAGTGTATTGCACTCTCCCTGAGGAGGCTGTTGCTGGTACAGCAGCTGTGATAGGATCTGTGCCATCTTTTTTTCTCCCACCCGCTGACTGAGAGGAGAATGTGGTTAGTTTTTTCATTTTCCGTTCGTCTTTCCGCTTTTTTGACATCACCTTCGGATTCAGGAACTCTTCCGTTGTCTGTTCGTATTTTTTTACCGATATTCGCTGTGAATTGTCGCTAATATGCCCGTTCGTGTCACAGAGCTCTCTCACAGAGCTTCCATTCAGCTCATGCGCTGGCCACACCCCCCCTCAGATGTATATTTTTAATTAGAAGATGAGGTCCATTATCACTGTCTGTGCATCTGCACTTCCTGTCGGGAATATCTCCACCCATTTGGTCAGGGTGCCTGGTTACCAAACAATATTTCTTCCTTTCACATTCGTGTAATTCAATAAAATCCATGCAAATGTGTTGGAATGGATATTGCTGTATGGGGGAACTTCCCTTTCTGTGGTCTTATGCCTCCCTGAGCATTGTGTCTTGAACATATAATGCATTGACAGCACAAAAGTTTTTTTTAGTAGTTAGTGAAGCCATAGACTGTACATACCTTAAATAAACATCTCAGTCATCCCCCTGTATGACACATGAGTTACTCCATGTGTCAATACAGCTGCATATCAGTAAGGACTGTATGATCTATCTCTATGGATTTCTCGTTCTGTCATTATTTGCGTTTCTTGTGCCGCTATTTTGGCAGCCTCATCTGCCCTTTTATGTCCCTTTATGATGGGGTCTGTATATATTGTGTGTGCTTGACATTTGCCGATTATAAAATCTTTTGGTAACTGTATTGCATCTAGGAACTCTAGAATGAAGGCCGTGTGTGAAATTGGTTTACCACTGGAGGTGACCATCCCCCTGTTTTTCCATTGTTGTGCAAAAACATGTACTGTTGAAAAGGCATATTGACTGTCAGTGTATATGGTTACGGATTTTCCTTCTGACAGTATGCATGCTCTTGTCAGTGCTACAAGTTCTGCAACTTGTGTTTTGGTAGTGGCCCAGCTTCCAAAATCTCATCCTGTGTCACTACTACATATCCAGCTGCATTTGTGCCATCTGGATTTTTCTTACTAGAACCATCAACAAAAAGTGTCATGTCAGGGTTAGATAACGGTATATCTTTCAGATCACTTTGTGGCAGTACCTTTTCAGTGATGGCAGCAGAGCAGTCATGTTTTATGACCATCAGTAGGAAGTGGTAGTAGTGTGGATGGGTTTTAATGTTGTACACCTCTGTATTGTTATGTGAGGTTGTGTCAAGAGTATTGTCATACAGGAAAGGTGCCGTGCTGGGCTCAAATGTGATATCTTTTGTTGTAACAGGATAACAGACACTGCATGTGGTACCTTTCATAGTTAGTAAGGTTGAATAAATACACCAGTCCATCCAGTTCAGCCTGAGTGAGTGTCTAGCCCCTACCCCTGTACATTGCACACTCACATTGGTCTCTACCCTCAAGGATCCAACAATCCAAGGTCCCCATTCATATACCAGGGCCAACCCGGGGCAGAAGCCAATCAACCCACCTGCATGTCCCCGGAGTGCGGGAGGATCCAGAGCACCTGGAGGAAACCCACGCAGGCACAGGGAGAACAAGCAAACTCCAGGCAGGTAGCGTCGTGGTTGGGATTCGAACCAGCGACCCTTTTTACTGCTAGGTGAGAGTGCTAACCACTACACCGCTGCAGCTACCAGTGCCTGTACACAGGGTGGAAGTGCTCTAGTTGCACTGTCTAATTTTGTAGAGTAGGAAGCAATCGGCCTCTGGTGCCCGCCATGTGACTGTGTAAGTACTGATGTCATGTGACCTTCCCTTGAGTCTACTGTTTGTTGGAAAGGTTTGTCATTGATTGGTAAGGCTAGCACTGATGAACTAGAAAGGACTTGTTTTATGTCAGTAAAAGCCGTCTGTTTCCTCACTCCATTTTATGGCATCCTGGGGGGCCATTGGGCTCCCATGTATTGCCTGTACCAATGGGGCAGTCAGCATGGGATGCCCAGGAATCCAGGCTCTACAAAAATGTGTCATACCCAGGAAGGACATCATTTGTCTTTGTTTCTAAGGACTGTGTAGTCTACATTATTTCATACCTTCATTTAATGCTCTAAAATACCTCTAAAGGTTACATTTTGTACTCATTCATGTAATCAGTAGACACCCACCCCATAGAAAGGAACGCGCCTCATTCTTCAGTTGTGTAGAAGGAGGGGGATGGGGGGTGTCATACCTGCACTCAAATTAGGGCTGGAAAAAATGGATACTCTTTATCTAACATGAATGAGCACAGGATCACAGATCAAACTACCAAACGCCTTCCTTACCTTGGAGTTGTTAAAGTGGTTGTAAACCCTTACAAACCACTTTGACCTACAGGTAAGCCTAGATTAAGGCTTACCTGTAGGTCCAAGAAATATCTCCTAAACCTATACGGTTTACGAGATATTTGCCCGAAGACAGGCACCGTAGACAGCGGCGCGCAGGCGCACTAAGTGCGGCATTTCCAACAACGGAGCTGCCGCGCGTGTCGGCATGCGCGGGAGTGACGTCATCGCGGCTCCGCCGAATGACAGCGGCGGAGCTGCGAGACCCCACCGAGAAGATGGATGCGCCGGACTACAGGGGACAGCGATGATATCGCTGGCTCCTGTGTCAGGTAAGTGACACATAATGGGCTACTATGCGATGCGATGCGATGCGATGCATAGTAGTCCATTATGCTTTGCCTTTGCAGGGAATGAAAGAGGAAATAAACTCATTAGGGTTTACTTCCTCTTTAAAAACAATATTCTTTCATTTATTCAAATACATATATTACACACACTCACACCTCTGAATATATTTCCTCAGACCCCAAAATTTTAGCAAAATTTAAGAAAACTTGAACCCCCTTTTGTATTGTTCCCCTTATTCTCTGGTCCCAAGTGAAACCCACAGGGTCCCAAAATAGAACTTTCTTTCTTTTTAATTAATATTTAGTATTCTGATTCAGAACTTTTAACTTTATAAATGTACCCAAATATAAACAGCATTGTATCATTAACACTTCACAGGTGAAAGTCTGTCAATTCTAAAAATAACTCATCCAATATAAATATTTACTTTAAGACTATTATTCAGACTTTCATTCCCACCAAAAGTCCTAATATTTCCACAGATGCACAAATTGACCTCTGTGTGCTCAAAGGGTTAATTCTGCCCTACTAGTCGCCCGTCATCATCTCCCTCTCTTCTGCTACCTCTGTCAGGCAATCTGCATTTTCTTGTTTCCAAGAAACAGCTTCTTGACCATCATAGTAATGAAAACATTCTCAGCCTCTTCTTTTCTCACATTCATCAAGCCACCTGATAATAATTCTACAACATTCTATTCACTCCACAGTGCAATCCACCTTCATGTCTCCCATCTACCTCCAAACCATCAACAATTTCTGCCGCGTGCTTCCTGTAACACCGTGGCATGCTAAAATAATAAAGCAACCTGGTGTTATCAGTGTAACCTTTTTTCTTTTATGCTAAGTTTCAATATTTACAATATAACCCTTCTGTATTGTCATAGCTGGTCAAGGGTTAACTTTTACAGATACGTTCAGACAGGAATTTGAAGCACAGATCTCACTGCATACACGAGGGGAGGGGGAGGGGGATAGTGAGTTCAGTACGTTCCTTTTTTTTTTACAAACACACAGAACATGAGCACGTGAAGAATGATTTCTTATCTCCTTCTAAAGGCACATTAGGAATACGCAGCACAAAACATGTAAACGAACAAAGACTGTTGTACCCGATCCACGGTAACAATAGGAATACAAGAGTAAAAATATCAGCACTCCCCACACTATAGAGAGAATGAAAAAAGGTTAAACATGAGCAAAGATAAAGTAAACACACACAGAAGAAAGTTATCCTTGCGATCTTTTTAGATCACTTAACTAAACAGCGCTTAAATAGTCGGGCATTCAACCTCCGACAGCGTCAGGCAATCAACCTCTGACGTTCGGTATACCTCAAATCTTTTTCTTATTTGTCCGGACAGTGGGCGACATAATTTTTTACCTTAGACAACGTCCCCAAGTGTCTCTGTCTACGAGCACTGGATCATCTAGATATTATACGATCAATACCAATGTCGGCAATTACAACACATTAAACCAGAAGCAAAGAGAAAGAGAAGAAAAGACTCTTAGAGAGAATTAAGAATAATTTAAATGATCTTACCTCTCAAACACCTGGACTGGATCACACTAAGTTCAGAAACAGACAGTGGAATTCAGATCTTAGGCCCCGCCCCTGTTTCACCAATGACATTGAATGGGGGGACTTTAATCGTTCAGTGAGCTCCAAAGTCCAATACTCACCGAAGTTTTTTTCGGGGCCGTCTGATCTGAAAACCAACATGTTGTTTCCGGCTGCGAAGGACCAAAAATGTTAGGAATCTTCTCGTGTGATCAGTCAAAACTCCAGATGTATTGAGAAGAAGACAATTTATTTCTGATGTGGCCCACAAAAGGGAGACATGCTTACAGGACTAAAGCTGCAGTAAGTGTCTCCCAAAAGAATGTCCTTCCCCCTCCTTATACCCTACAAGTATACCACCTCTATGCTTCTATTGGCTGAGGAAACATACATAGCGTGTCTGGTACAGACTAGTACTTTATTTTGGCTATTCAGTTTCCTTTACAATCTTATGCTATCATATATAGTTAAACCTAGTCATCCTACAACTTACTATGGAGTTAGTTAAGACAAAACAATACAGCAAGTTAATACAACAACCTGCTCAGAAGTCATTTTAAAAATCAGTCTCAGGAATATTGTTTTTCTAAACATTTAAAACTTTTCTAACAGTCTCTCTATTCTATTCCTTTTTATTGTTCATGCTATTCTATTTTTTTTCTATTCTATTATTTTATTTTCTATTCTATTTTTTCCATTCTCTTCTAATTTGAATGTATTCTATTCCTTCTATTTTATTCTAATCTATTCTTTTTTCAATTCCATTCTATTATTTTTTTCTATTCTATTATTTTCTATTTTATTTTTGTATTTTTTTTATTCTATCCACATTTAAATGTATTTTATGTGAAATCCGAATTTCAGAAGATGGTTATATTCGTTCTATTTTTATTTTATTATATTCCTTTATTTTCTATTCTATTTTACTCTACTCTGTTATTTCTATTCTATCCCTTTATTATCTATTCTTTTGTTTTGTATTCTGTTCTGTTATAGTATACTCTTATTATATTATATTACTTTATTTTCTATTCTATTCCTTTATTTTCTATTTAATCTTTTCTTTAATTTTCTATTCTATTCCTTTTTTTTCTATTTAATCATTTCTTTAATTTTCTATTCTATTCCTTTATTTTCTATTCTATTCTATTCTCTTTGGAAATTCAAATTTAATTTGAAAAAAGGATTCAAATTTGAATTTGACTAGAAAACTATTCAAATTCAATTTCAAAACTATTCAGATTTGATTAGAGAGCTATTGGAATTCTAATTTCATCTGAAATTTTGTTTCGTTATTTCGGATTAGTTTACATTTCGATACTATTGTAATTTGGAAATTCGGATACATCCAAATTTCCAAAAAACTAAAAATGTATCTGAATTTCAATTCGGAACTAAATGAACTGCACGTGTCTACCCGTCAGAGACCTGCAACATCTGTAGATGCACAGCAACCTGAGACCCGGGGCCTCCATACCTGCGATGTCTGTGTGCCTAGATGTGCCGCATTTCACTACCGGGTCCTGCATAGGGATGGCCGAATTGTTCGCCCGGCGGGCGGTTTGCGGTGAATTTCGGCTGTTCGCGGTCCGCCCGATCGGCGGACTATTGCCGCTGTTCGCCTGGTGGACTTGCGTGTTTACTGTGTAAAAAAACTTTGACCTATGATGACACATCCATCATGGGGTACAGGACAGCCAATTGAGACATTACAGCACATGGACGCTTGAACATTCCCCCTAACTTATAAATAGACCCGATCCAGCGGCCATTTTACATTCTTTCTACTGTCACTATAGGGAGAGGTTGCTGTGTGGAGCAGGGAGAGACTGCAGTGACCCAAATCGCTAGCTATTAGGTCAACAAAAGTTATTTTAAGGACTGGTATGGTATAGGTGTAGTTCAGGATATAGGTTTGAGGCACTGCTATTCAAGTCATTGTTGCAGCAGATTGTCTTTTGTCAGTGCTGAGAGAGGGACAGATAGGACGCTGTGTGTTGCAGAGAGGGACAGTCAGTTTAATCATTAGCTGTTACTATTAGGTCCACAAAAGTCCTTTTCAGGACTGGTATGGTGTAGTAGTACAGGATATAGTTTTGAGTGCTATTCAAGTTATTGTTGCAGCAGCCTGTGTTTTGTCAGTTTAAACAGGGACAGATAGGAAGCTGTGTGTGGCATTTAGGGACAGTCAGTTTAATCAGTAGCTGTTACTATTAGGTCCACAAAGGTTCTTTTCAGGACTGGTATGGTAATAGGGTTGTACACGTATAATATTCTTTCTTCCAAATATAGAAAGAATATTATACTTGACTGCTGCCCTTCTGCTGCAGTAGTCCTTTATGAGTAAAGGGACTGAGGTACAGTCTGCTAATCACAACCTACG
Source organism: Lithobates pipiens (assembly GCF_037356315.1). Lineage (NCBI taxonomy): Eukaryota > Metazoa > Chordata > Amphibia > Anura > Ranidae > Lithobates > Lithobates pipiens. Next base: position 594,177,407 of record NW_027507764.1, on the reverse strand, counting down.
AGTTCCACAAAGGTACGTCTAAGGACTGGTAAGGTATAGCGTACTACAGTATATAGGGTTGAGTGAGGTACAATCTGCTAATCCTTAAGGACTGGTATAGGTCCACAATATATAGGGCTGAGGTGCACTACTGCTGACTGCTGCCCTATTCTGCAGCAGTCCTTTATCAGTATAGGGACTGAGGTACAGTCTGCTAATCACAACCTACTAGTTCCACAAAGGTCCTTATAAGGACTGGTAAGGTATAGCGTACTAGAGTATATAGGGTTGAGTGAGGTACAGTCTGCTAATCACAACCTACTAGTTCCACAAAGGTCCTTCTAAGGACTGGTAAGGTATAGCGTACTAGAGTATATAGGGTTGAGTGAGGTACAGTCTGCTAATCCTTAAGGACTGGTATAGGTCCACAATATATAGGGCTGAGGTACACTACTGCTGACTGCTGCCCTATTCTGCAGCAGTCCTTTATCAGTATAGGGACTGAGGTACAGTCTGCTAATCACAACCTACTAGTTCCACAAAGGTCCTTATAAGGACTGGTAAGGTATAGCGTACTAGAGTATATAGGGTTGAGTGAGGTACAGTCTGCTAATCACAACCTACTAGTTCCACAAAGGTCCTTCTAAGGACTGGTAAGGTATAGCGTACTAGAATATATAGGGTTGAGTGAGGTACAGTCTGCTAATCCTTAAGGACTGGTATAGGTCCACAATATATAGGGTTGAGATGCACTACTGCTGACTGCTGCCCTATTCTGCAGCAGTCCTTTATCAGTATAGGGACTGAGGTACAGTCTTCTAATCACAACCTACTAGTTCCATAATGGTCCATATAAGGACTGGTAAGGTATAGTGTACTAGAGTATATAGGGTTGAGTGAGGAACAGTCTGCTAATCCTTAAGGACTGGTATAGGTCCACAATATATAGGGTTGAGGTGCACTATTGCTGACTGCTGCCCTATTCTGCAGCAGTCCTTTATCAGTATAGGGACTGAGGTACAGTCTGCTAATCACAACCTACTAGTTCCACAAAGGTCCTTCTAAGGACTGGTAAGGTATAGCGTACTAGAGTATATAGGGTTGAGTGAGGTACAATCTGCTAATCCTTAAGGACTGGTATAGGTCCACAATATATAGGGTTGAGGTGCACTACTGCTGACTTCTGCCCTTCTGCTGCAGTAGTCCTTTATGAGTATAGTGACTGAGGTACAGTCTGCTAATCACAACTTACTAGTTCCACAAAGGTCCTTATAAGGACTGGTAAGGTATAGTGTACTACAGTATATAGGGTTGAGTGAGGTACAGTCTGCTAATCCTTAAGGACTGGTATAGGTCCACAATATATAGGGTTGAGGTGCACTATTGCTGACTTCTGCCCTTCTGCTGCAGTAGTCCTTTATGAGCATAGGGACTGAGGTACAGTCTGCTAATCACAACTTACTAGTTCCACAAAGGTCCTTATAAGGACTGGTAAGGTATAGTGTACTACAGTATATAGGGTTGAGTGAGGTACAGTCTGCTAATCACAACCTACTAGTTCCACAAAGCTCCTTAAGGACTGGTATAGGTGTACTATTTGATGTGCAGTATATAGTTGTGTAATACACGTATAAAATACTTCCACATACTTGACTTCCTCCTGGGGCTGCTTATTATGAGGGGCTCCCACCCCTCCCTGTGCTATGCTGACTTCCTCCTGGGGCTGTACCTCTGCTGTGCATATTATGAGGGGCTCCCACCATCCCTGTGCTATGCTCATTAGGAGGGGCTCCCACCATCCCTGTGCTATGCTGACTTACTCCTGGGGCTGCTTACGGTGCAGGTGTCAGTGCTGTATATCACGGTGCTGGTGTCAGTGCTGTATATCACGGTGCTGGTGTCAGTGCTTTATGTCACGCTGCTGATGTCAGTGCTCTCTATCATGGTGCTGGTGTCAGATGACTCTATCACGGTGCTGGTGTCAGTGCTTTATGTCACGCTGCTGATGTCAGTGCTCTCTATCACGGTGCTGTTGTCAGATGCCTCTATCACGGTGCATGTGTCATTGCTGTATGTCACGCTGCTGGTGATCATCTCCTGCACCCTCTTCTTTGCCTACCCTGACCTTCCCTCTCCTCCATTGCCTTCATGCACTCCACAGTCCTGAATTGTCACAACACAGAATTGTGCAGGTTGAACAATCATCTAATCATCTGTCAAGATACAGTACCTCACAAAAGTAAGTACACCCCTCAGTCACATGTGTGTAAATCTTTTCTTCTCTCTTTTCATGTGACAACACTGAAGAAATGACACTTGTCTACAATGTAAAGTAGTGAGTGTACAGCTTGTATAACAGTGTAAATTTCCTGTCCCCTCAAAATAACTCAACACACAGCCATTAACCACTTGCTTACTGGGCACTTAAACACCCTTCCTGCCCAGACCAATTTTCAGCTTTCGGTGCTCTCACACTTTGAATGACAATTACTCAGTCATGCAACACTGTACCCATATGATTTTTTTGTCCTTTTTTTCCCACAAATAGAGCTTTCTTTTGGTGGTATTTGATCACCTCTGGGGTTTTTATTTTTTGCGCTATAAATGAAAAAAGACCGAAAATTTTGAAAAAAAAACGCACATTTCTTTGTTTCTGTGACAGAATTATGCAAATTATTAATTTTTCTTCATAAATTTTGGCCACAATTTATACTGCTACATATCTTTGGTAAAAATAACCCAAATTAGTGGATATTATTTGGTCTTTGTGAAAGTTAGAGAGTCTACAAGCTGTGGTGCGAATCGCACAAAATTGATCACATCTGATGTACTGGTGGCCTATCTCGCTTCTTGTGACCCGAACAAGTCAGGAAAGTACAAATACCCCCCAAATGACCCCTTTTTGGAAAGTGGACATTCCAAGGTATTTAGTAAGAGGTATAGTGAGCTTTTTGATGTTGTCATTTTTTTCCCACAATTCTTTGCAAAATTAAGATTTTTCATTTTTTTTTCTCCACAAAATTGTCATTGTGATAGGTTATTTCTCTCACATGGCATGTGTATACCACAAATGACACCCCCAAAAAAATTCTGCTAGTCCTCCTGAGTATTACAATACCACATGTGTGGGACTTTTTCCCAGCCTGGCCACATAGAGAGGCCCAACATGCAGGGAGCGCCATCACGTGTTCTAGGAACATAAATTACACATCTAACTTGTTGACTATTTATTACACTTTTGAAGCACCAGGACAATGACACGTGACACTGATGACAGATGGCACTGATACGTGGCAATGATGACACTTATACGTGGCATTGATGACACGTGGCACTGATGACAGATGGCACTAATATGTGGCACTGATGACAGATGGCACTAATATGTGGCACTGATGACACGTGGCACTTATACGTGGCACTGATGACACGTGGCACTAATACGTGGCACTGATGACAGATGGCACTGATACGTGGCACTAATACGTGCCACCGATGACAGATGGCACTAATACATGGCACCGATGACACGTGACACTGATGACAGATGGCACTGATAAGTGGAATTGATGACACGTGACACTGACAACAGATGGCACGTGACACTGACAGGTGGCACTGATACGTGGCACTGATGACAGATGGCACTAATACGTGGCACTGATGACAGATGGCACTATGTGGCACTGATGACAGATGGCACTTATACGTGGCACTGATGACAGATGGCACTGGGGACAAATGGCACTGACTACAGGTGGCACTGGGGGCAGGTAGCACTGGGGTGGATGGCACTGGGGGCAGGTGGCACTGGGGGCAGGTAGCACTGGGGTGGATGGCACTGGGGCGGATAACACTGGGGCAGGATGGCACTGGGGCAGGATGGCACTTTTTTTTTAACTTTTTTTTTTTTAATCAAAGCAAAGCAGAACGGCTGCCGCTGCAGCCGTTCATCTCTCCCCTCTCACACTCTGTCTGTGTGAGGAGGGAGAGCGGCGCTGAGAGATGATCTCATATGTTTACATATGAGATCATCTCCCATTGGACACGCCGATCGTGCTGTAAACGGCCACTCTGATTGGCCGTTTACAGCGATCTGGGGACACGGCGAACACAGAACTTCCACGATGCGCCCCCCGGGCGGCGCGCATTACGGAAGTAAACATTAGGACATCCAGGGATGGCCACCCGGACGAAAGCGCCTGCTCTACGGCCATCATTCGGCTATAGGGCGGGCGTGAGGTGGTTAATGTCTAAATCGCTGGCAACAAAAGTCAGTACACCCCTAAGTGTAAATGTCCAAATTGTCCACATCAGAGCCCCCCTGATCAGGGTCCCAACGTTCTCCTTATATCAGAGTCCTCATCAATGTCCCCCATATGGGGGTCCCCCTCATAGGGTCCCTTCTTCAGTAACCCCCCCTACATCCAGGTCCCTATCAGAGTTCCTCCTTACACCAGGGCCCCCATCAGAGACCCCCATCAGAGTCCCCCCTTACCTCTGAGTACCCATATCAGAGTCCCTCCTTACCTCAGGGCTCCCCCTTACATCAGGGCCCCCATCAGAGACCCCCATCAGAGTCCCCCTTACCTCAGAGTACCCATATCAGAGTCCCTCCTTACCTCAGGGCTCCCCCTTACATCAAGGCCCCCTAATAGAGTCCCTGTTTTAGTAACCCCCTCACATCCAGGTGCCCCTTACATCAGGGTCCCTGGCAGAGTCTCCCCTTACCCTATGAGGAGGGGCGGTAATTACACTAGGAGGAGTATAGTTATGTGACGGACACAACCTGATTGTAGCAGTGGGACGCCTCCATCCCTGACATGTATGAAACAACAGAAGAGGAAGGAATGGGACGTTGTGTGAGGCCGGTCACTGAATGGATTTCTTATTCAAATCATTCATAAAATGATTTATTAATTACAAATCACGTTGTAAAGAGTGTCAGTCTGTGATACAGGACACAATGTACTATGATACACTTGTATGAATATATAGTTATTATACAAAATACAACATAATTATCATTACAGTTACATAAAAACACTCATCCATTCATGAAAATCCAATGAACATGATCGATCGATTGCTCATGGTGAGCCGAGCTTGTCTGGGCATCAGATCGATGTGTACCCGACGCACGTTTCATGGCTCACGCCAATCATCAGGAGTGCTCTGAAATGAATATCTATAAATATGGGATATCCTTTAAGCGGAGAACAATCTCTCAAAATAAAAGGTGTGTAACTTACAATACAGCCCAATGGTGATGACCACCAACCTGTGTCCAATGGAAGACGGGGGACAGGGATGATGATCTCCCCCCCGGGGCTGAGGTGAGGAATCCCATCCAGAGACAGCAGCCAGGTGAAGACCAGATCACCACCATGTGAATCTGGTGTCTGCTTAACAATCCACACACTGCTCTGGAAGGGTATGGAGATGAGCCCATGTGAAATAAATGTATTAATTAATAGGATGAGTGATGTAAAACTAAAACGAACCCAGAGAAATGTTGTAGTGAGTCAAACTCAATTACCTTGTGTGCGGTTCTGAGGCCACAGACATGCCTGGACTCCTACTTATGTGAATGGTCCGTGTGAAATGGTCAGCTGACCAGCCCGAGCAGCTTGTATAAGGTACAACCCCCAGAACTTTCGAACATCGGGAACGCTCGGATCCAAATAAGAAACCCCACTGAAGTCTATGGGACCCGAACATGAAAAATCAAAAGTGCCCATTTTGAAGGCTTATATGCAAGTAATTGGGCATACAATGGTTATGGGGGTCTGGGTACTGTTCTGGGGGATATGTATCAATGAAAAAAAAAGTTTGCAAAAATTTTTTATTTTTAAATGAGCAGTGATTTATTGATGCTTAAAATGAAAGCATAAAAATGAAAAATTCCTTTCAATATAGAGCCTGGGGGTCCCCTTAGTCCATCTGTAAAGTGGTGCATCTGTACTGTGTATAGAAGGTGCTGCAGCAATAATTGCATTTATAAAGCCCAAAAAAATGACACTTTCCCTGCAAGCTTTCTTTATTTTGTAAGCAATAGCTTTGAGAGCCAGTGTGTATGATGAGGCCACAGTGTAGGGCACTGGGAACAAGATTCAAGATTTTTTGGATAAATTATGGTGTCTCTACCACAGACTTTGGATTTCTACTTCTGTAACGGGTACAAAAAAAATGTTCTTTGGGGGTCAGTGGCACCTTCACACTGTAACCCTATAGAGGTGTTCTTGATGAAAGCAAGAATTGGCCTCGCTGTCAAAAATTGCAAAGATATGCACCTGTCAAACAAGTGTGGAAAAATTGGTCTTTGGGTGTTGATTGTGCCCATGAAACCTACACCAAAAACATTCTTCCAGATAAAATCAACACCCACAACACTAGGCAGCCTAGAAGTCCTGCAGAGATTCCGCATCCCAAAAACACTTAATCTGCGACATCGGCATCAGGGGCTTTGGAGCTGCTGGTAATCCAGGACTGATTCATTTTTGAGAAAAGTCAGACGGTCCATGGAGTCTGTGGACAGACGCGTTCTATGATAAGTAACAAAACCTCCGGCAGCACTGAATGCCCATTCAGAAAGCATGCTAGATGCAGGGCAGCCCAGCAGTTCAGTAGCATTCTGGGCATGTTCTGGCCAGTGGTCTATTCTCATGACCCAGTAACCCAGTGGATCGTCGACTGGAAAGCTCTCCATCTCTGTTTTTGCCCCTAGATAATCATCCACCATATGATGCAGAAGCTGCCAATGAGATGTTGAAGCTGACAGCCCAGCAATTCTGAAATGCATCACTTAGGCGGCTGCCTTCTCCGCAGCTCCTCTCTTGAAAAACAGAAGCCTCAAAATGATGTTTTCCATTTTTTTTTTTTATTATTTAAATTTTATTGATTTTTACATTTAAAAATTACAAGCAGGGAGAGTATCAAAAGGAAAATATTATAAAACGAAACCAACAGGCCACAAATACAATAAAAAGAAAACATATGAAGGAAACAAATATTCTTTACAGTACGATCCGTGGCCTATTACCCCACTTGCTTACCATCCTTCTATTTCCTATCTTCCCTCCTCGCCGTTTTCCCGAAATATACCCTAACCCCCCCCGTCCCCACCTCCCCCTATGTTTGTTGGCCCTTCCTCCTCTATTTATTCTACTAATACTTGGATGTAAGTTTCTGTCCTTTTGAATGATCTCCATTTTTTCCATACTGCCCAATATTTGTTCATTTGGTTGTTCTCCATTTTGACTAAATATTCCATATTATTAATATGTTCAATTCTCTGCACCCATTCTCTAATATTGGGTTTATTAACTTGTGTCCAATTTACCGCTATCAAGGCTTTTGCCGCATTAAGCAAATAAACTACCAGTGAGTTCATTTTCCTTTTTCTTTTTCCTTATTATTTTTCGTTTGTAAATGACTACTTATTTCCTCTACTCCATAGAACAAACATTTCAGCGGGCTGCATGGTATTTTTTCTCCGGTTATTATTTCAATGTAGGCTAAAATCTCTTGCCAATGTAGCTTTATCTCTGGACATTCCCACCAAATGTGAAGTGCTGTTCATTGAGACCCCAATCTCCCACATGCACCTTTTCATCTTCTTGAATTGGACCTTCTAGACCAGAACCAAAATCATTAGTACGTCTTTGTATTAATAACCTAGACATGTATTCTGCTGGCGTCAGTGGCGGAACTACCGCCATAGCGACCCACGCGGGCGCTATGGGGCCCGCAGCCGAGTTGGGGCCTGGTGAGTGGTGTTAGTAGACGGGTGCTGGCCGCTCCGGGTGACACCCGCCAGAGGGGTGACACGCTGGGGTAGCGGCAGCCGCCCCCGCATCACTAACACTGCTCTCTGTAGTACCTCGTGCCGAGACAGGGACACAGCAGCACGGACCACAGCCGCCTCCCCCTCCTCTCTGTTTACATCCACAGAGGAGGAGGAGCCTACGCTCGAGGGACACACACGGCACTGTGCATCAGTGCTGTTCTCATGTATGTAGGGGGGGGTCTTCTGCACTGAGGGGGGAGTCTGCACTACTGAGGGGGAGTCTGCACTACTGAGGGGGGTCTGCTGCATTGAGGGGGTCTGCACTACTAGGGGGGTCTGCACTACTGAGGGGGGTCTGCACTACTGAGGGGGGTCTGCTGCACTGAGGGGGGGGTCCTGTACTGAGGGGGGTCTTCACTACTGAGGGGGGGGTCCTGCACTGAGGGGGTCTGCACTACTGAGGGGAGTCTGCACTGAGGGGGGTCTACATTACTGTGGGGCGGGTCTACATTACTGTGGGGGGGGTCTGCGCTGAGGGGGGGAGTCTGCACTACTGTGGGGGGAGCCTGCATTACTGAGGGGGGTCCTGCACTACTAGGGGGGTCTGCACTACTGAGGGGGAGTCTGCTGCACTGAGGGGGGGTCTGCTGCACTGAGGGGGGTCTGCTGCACTGAGGGGGGTCTGCTGCACTGAGGGGGGTCTGCTGCACTGAGGGGGGTCTGCTGCACTGAGGAGGGTCTACACTACTGAGTGGGGTCTACACTACTTAGGGGGGGTCTGCTGCACTGAGGGGGGGGTCTGCTGCACTGAGGGGGGGTCTGCTGCACTGAGGGGGGTCTGCACTACTGATGGGGGGTTTGCACTACTAGGGGGTCTGCACTACTGAGGGGGGGTCTGCTGCACTGAGGAGGGTCTACACTACTGAGTGGGGTCTGCACTACTGAGGGGGGTCTACACTACTGAGGGGGGTCTACACTACTGAGGGGGGGTCTGCACTACTGAGGGGGAGTCTGCACTACTGAGGGGGAGTCTGCACTACTGAGGGGGGGTCTGCTGCACTACTGAGGGGGGGTCTGCTGCACTGAGGGGGTCTACACTACTGAGGGGGGTCTGCTGCACTGAGGGGGGGTCTGCACTACTGAGGGGGGTCTGCTGCACTGAGGGGGGTCTGCTGCACTACTGAGGGGGGGGTCTGCTGCACTGAGGAGGGTCTACACTACTGAGTGGGGTCTGCACTACTGAGGGGGGGGTCCTGCACTGAGGGGGGTCTACACTACTGAGGGGGGTCTGCACTACTGAGGGGGGGTTCTGCACTACTGAGGGGGGGTCCTGCACTACTAGGGGGGTCTGCACTACTGAGGGGGTCTACACTACTGAGGGGGGTCTGCATTACGTTGGGGGGAGTCTACATTACTGTGGGGTGGTCTGCACTACTGAGGGGGAGGGTCTGCGCTGTGGGGGGAGCCTGCATTACTAAGGGGGGGTCCTGCACTACTTGGGGGGTCTGCACTACTTGGGGAGTCTGCACTACTGAGGGGGGTCTGCACTACGGGGGGGGGGTCGGTCTGCGCTGAGGGGAGAGTCTGCACTACTGAGTGGGGAGTCTGCACTACTGAGTGGGGAGCCTGCACTGCTGGGGGGTGCCTGCGCTGAGGGGGGTCCTGCACAGAGGGGGGTCTGTAATGGGGGGGTGTCTGCACTACTGAGGGGTGTCTGCACTGAGGGTGGCGTCTGCACTACTCAGGGGGGGTCTGCACTACTCAGGGGGGGGAGGTGTCTGCACTGAGGGGGTGTCTGCACTGAGGTGGTGTCTGCAATGCTGGGGGGTGTCTGTAATAAGGGGGTGTCTGCACTGCTGGGGGGTTCTGCACTGAGTGGGGGTCTGTAATGGAGGGGTGTCTGCACTACTGAGGGGGGTCTTCACTGAGGGGGAGTCTGCACTACTGAGGGGGGAGTCTGCACTGAGGGTGGGTGTCTGCACTGAGGGGGGACTCTGTACTACTGAGGGGGGAGTCTGCACTACTGAGGGGGGTCCTGCACTGAGGGGGGAGTCTGCACTGGGAGGTATTTGTACTGCTTGGGTGGTCCTGCACTGAGGGGGGGTCTGTAATGGGGGGGTGTCTGTACTAAGTGGGGTGTCTGCACTGATGGGGGTCTGCACTTGGGGGGTATGAATGAATGAAATACTTGTATAGCGCACAATGCGAACTGAATCGCCTCTAGGCACACATGGTATCTGTACTAAGGGGGGTGTCTGCACTGCTGGGGGGTCTGTACTACTGAGAAGGGTCTGTACTGCTGGGGGGTCCTGCACTGAGGGGGGTGTCTGCACTGGGGGGGGGGTCTGCACTGAGGTAGGGGGGTGTCTGTACTAAGAGGGGTGTCTTTACTGCTGGGGGGTCTGCACTGAGGTAGGGGGGTGTCTGTACTAAGAGGGGTGTCTTTACTGCTGGGGGGTCTGCACTGAGGTAGGGGCGTGTCTGTACTGAGGGGTGTCTGTAATGCTGGGGGGTCTGCACTGTACTGATGGAGGTCAGCAATGTGTGTCCTTCAGGGGCTGCATACAGTATACTGCATACTTTGTTGTTCGAAATGAATATAAGCTGTTGCCTGGGTACTGTGCCACATGGGTGTGGTAATCTGTTGTTCAATGGCATTAGTTAATTTTTTTTTTTTGGGGGGGGGGGCCATACAACATTTTGTTATGGGGCCTTGTGATTTCTAGTTACGCCCCTGGCTGGCGTGTGCTCAGACTAGACATGTATTCTGCTGGCGTGTGCTCAGACTAGACATGTATTCTGCTGGCGTGTGCTCAGACTAGACATGTATTCTGCTGGCGTGTGCTCAGACTAGACATGTATTCTGCTGGCGTGTGCTCAGACTAGACATGTATTCTGCTGGCGTGTGCTCAGACTGCTCACTAGGTGTTTCATTTGATTGTAAGGGTATCTTATTTGGCCTTATCATTCCAAATGGGCTTAAATCTTCTTTTGTGGGTGTGATATACATACTGGTCACAGCTGCTAGTAGGCAATACATCCAATTATTTTTACCTATTTCTTCCATAGCTTTTCTCAGTTTGCTTTTTAGAATGCCATTATGTCTTTCCACCAATCCAGCTGATTGGGGATGATAGGCACAATGGTATTTCCCTGTAATTCTCATCACTTCTGTCAGATGTATATTTTTAATTACAAGATGAGGTCCATTATCACTGTCTGTGCATCTGCACTTCCTGTCGGGAATATCTCCACCCATTTGGTCAGGGTGCCTGGTTACCAAACAATATTTCTTCCTTTCACATTCGTGTAATTCAATAAAATCCATGCAAATGTGTTGGAATGGATATTGCTGTATGGGGAACTTCCCTTTCTGTGGTCTTATGCCTCCCTGAGCCATTGTGTCTTGAACATATAATGCATTGACAGCAAAAAAGTTTTTTTTAGTAGTTAGTGAAGCCATAGACTGTACATACCTTAAATAAACATCTCAGTCACCCCCCCTGTATGACACATGTGTTACTCCATGTGTCAATACTGCTGCATATCAGTAAGGACTGTATGATCTATCTCTATGGATTTCTCGTTCTGTCATTATTTGTGTTTCTTGTGCCTCTATTTTGGCAGCTTCATCTGCCCTTTTATTTCCCTTTATGATGGGGTCTGTATATATTGTGTGTGCTTGACATTTGCCGATTATAAAATCTTTTGGTAACTGTATTGCATCTAGGAACTCTAGAATGAAGGCCGTGTGTGAAATTGGTTTACCACTGGAGGTGACCATCCCCCTGTTTTTCCATTGTTGTGCAAAAACATGTACTGTTGAAAAGGCATATTGATTGTCAGTGTATATGGTTACGGATTTTCCTTCTGACAGTATGCATGCTCTTGTCAGTGCTACAAGTTCTGCAACTTGTGTTTTGGTAGTGGCCCCGCTTCCAAAATCTCATCCTGTGTCACTACTACATATCCAGCTGCATTTGTGCCATCTGGATTTTTCTTACTAGAACCATCAACAAAAAGTGTCATGTCAGGGTTAGATAACGGTACATCTTTCAGATCACTTTGTGGCAGTACCTTTTCAGTGATGGCAGCAGAGCAGTCATGTTTTATGACCATCAGTAGGAAGTGGTAGTAGTGTGGATGGGTTTAATGTAGTACACCTCTGTATTGTTATGTGAGGTTGTGTCAAGAGTATTGTCATACAGGAAAGGTGTCGTGCTGGGCTCAAATGTGATATCTTTTGTTGTAAGAGGATAACAGACACTGCATGTGGTACCTTTCATAGTTAGTAAGGTTGAATAAAGACACCAGTCCATCCAGTTCAGCCTGAGTGAGTGTCTAGCCCCTACCCCTGTACATTGCACACTCACATTGGTCTCTACCCTCAAGGATCCAACAATCCAAGGTCCCCATTCATATACCAGGGCCAACCCGGGGCGGAAGCCAATCAACCCACCTGCATGTCCCCGGAGTGCGGGAGGAAACCAGAGCACCTGGAGGAAACCCACGCAGGCACAGGGAGAACAAGCAAACTCCAGGCAGGTAGCGTCGTGGTTGGGATTCGAACCAGCGACCCTTTTTACTGCTAGGTGAGAGTGCTAACCACTACACCGCTGCAGCTACCAGTGCTTGTACACAGGGTGGAAGTGCTCTAGTTGCACTGTCTAATTTTGTAGAGTACGAAGCAATCGGCCTCTGGTGCCCGCCATGTGACTGTGTAAGTACTGATGTCATGTGACCTTCCCTTGAGTCTACTGTTTGTTGGAAAGGTTTGTCATTGGTTGGTAAGGCTAGCACTGATGAACTAGAAAGGACTTGTTTTATGTCAGTAAAAGCCCTCTGTTTCCTCACTCCATTTTATGGAATCCTGGGGGGGGCCATTGGGCTCCCATGTATTGCCTGTACCAATGGGGCAGTCAGCATGGGATGCCCAGGAATCCAGGCTCTACAAAAATGGGTCATACCCAGGAAGGACATCATTTGTCTTTGTTTCTAAGGACTGTGTAGTCTACATTATTTCATACCTTCATTTAATGCTCTAAAATACCTCTAAAGGTTACATTTTGTACTCATTCATGTAATCAGTAGACACCCACCCCATAGAAAGGAACGCGCCTCATTCTTCAGTTGTGTAGAAGGAGGGGGATGGGGGGTGTCATACCTGCACTCAAATTAAGGCTGGAAAAAATGGATACTTTTTATCTAACATGAATGAGCACAGGATCACAGATCAAACCACCAAACGCCTTCCTTACCTTGGAGTTGTTAAAAACAATATTCTTTCATTTATTCAAATACATATATTACACACACACACCTCTGAATATATTTCCTCAGACCCCAATATTTTAGCAAAATTTAAGAAAACTTTAAGAACCCCCTTTTGTATTGTTCCCCTTATTCTCTGGTCCCAAGTGAAACCCACGGGGTCCCAAAATAGAACTTTCTTTCTTTTTAATTAATATTTAGTATTCTGATTCAGAACTTTTAACTTTATAAATGTACCCAAATATAAACAGCATTGTATCATTAACACTTCACAGGTGAAAGTCTGTCAATTCTAAAAATAACTCATCCAATATAAATATTTACTTTAAGACTATTATTCAGACTTTCTTTCCCACCAAAAGTCCTAATATTTCCACAGATGCACAAATTAACCTCTGTGTGCTCAAAGGGTTAATTCTGCCCTACTAGTCGCCTATCATCATCTCCCTCTCTTCTGCTACCTCTGTCAGGCAATCTGCATTTTCTTGTTTCTGAGAAACAGCTTCTTGACCATCATAGTAATGAAAACATTCTCAGCCTTTTCTTTCCTCACATTCATCAAGCCACCTGATAATAATTCTACAACATTCTATTCACTCCACAGTGCAATCCACCTTCATGTCTCCCATCTACCTCCAAACCATCAACAATTTCTGCCGCGTGCTTCCTGTAACACCGTGGCATGCTAAAATAATAAAGCAGCCTGGTGTTATCAGTGTAACCTTTTTTCTTTTATGCTAAGTTTCAATATTTACAATATAACCCTTCTGTATTGTCATAGCTGGTCAAGGGTTAACTTTTACAGATACGTTCAGGCAGGAATTTGAAGCACAGAGCTCACTGTTTACATGAGGGGAGGGGGAGGGGGAGAGTGAGTTCAGTGCTACCTTTTTTTTTTTTTTTACAAACACACAGAACATGAGCACATGAAGAATGATTTCTTATCTCCTTCTAAGGGCACATTAGGAATACGCAGCACAAAACATGTAAACGAACAAAGACTGTTGTACCTGATCCACGGTAACAATAGGAATACAAGAGTAAAAATATCAGCACTCCCCACACTATAGAGAGAATGAAAAAAGGTTAAACATGAGCAAAGATAAAGTAAACACACACAGAAGAAAGTTAGCCTTTGCATCTTTTTAGATCACTTAACTAAACAGCGCTTAAATAGTCAGGCATTCAACCTCCGACAGAGTCAGGCAATCAACCTCTGACGTTCGGTATACCTCAAATCTTTTTCTTATTTGTCCGGACAGCGGGCGACATAATTTTTTACCTTAGACAACGTCCCCAAGTGTCTCTGTCTACGAGCACTGGATCATCTAGATATTATACGATCAATACCAATGTCGGCAATTACAACACATTAAACCAGAATCAAAGAGAAAGAGAAGAAAAGACTCTTAGAAAGAATTAAGAATAATTTAAATTATCTTACCTCTCAAACACCTGGACTGGATCACACTAAGTTCAGAAACAGACAGTGGAATTCAGATCTTAGGCCCCGCCCCCTTTTCACCAAATAACATTGAATGGGGGGACTTTAATCGTTCAGTGAGCTTCAAAGTCCAATACTCACCGAAGTTTTTTTCGGGGCCGTCTGATCTGAAAACCAACATGTTGTTTCCGGCTTGCGAAGGACCAAAAATGTTAGGAATCTTCTCGTGTGATCAGTCAAAACTCCAGATGTATTGAGAAGAAGACAATTTATTTCTGATGTGGCCCACAAAAGGGAGACATGCTTACAGGACAAAAGCTGCAGTAAGTGTCTCCCAAAAGAATGTCCCTCCCCCCTCCTCCTTATACCCTACAAGTATACCACCTCTATGCTTCTATTGGCTGAGGAAACATAGATAGCGTGTCTGGTACAGACTAGTACTTTATTTTGGCTATTCAGTTTCCTTTACAATCTTATGCTATCATATATAGTTAAACCTAGTCATCCTACAACTTACTATGGAGTTAGTTAAGACAAAACAATACAGCAAGTGAATACAACAACCTGTTCAGAAGTCATTTTAAAAATCAGTCTCAGGAATATTGTCACAATATAGTCACACAATAAACATTTAAAACTTTTCTAACAGTCTCTCTATTCTATTCCTTTTTATTGTTCATGCTATTCTATTTTTTTCTGTTCTATTATTTTATTTTCTATTCTATTTTTTCCATTCTCTTCTAATTTGAATGTATTCTATTCCTTCTATTTTATTCTAATCTATTCTTTTTTCAATTCCATTCTATTATTTTTTTCTATTCTATTATTTTCTATTTTATTTTTGTATTTTTTTTATTCTATCCACATTTAAATGTATTTTATGTAAAATCCGAATTTCAGAAGATGGTTATATTCGTTCTATTTTATTTTATTATATTCCTTTATTTTCTATTCTATTTTACTCTACTCTATTATTTCTATTCTATCCCTTTATTATCTATTCTTTTGTTTTGTATTCTGTTCTGTTATAGTATACTCTTATTATATTATATTACTTTATTTTCTATTCTATTCCGTTATTTTCTATTTAATCTTTTCTTTAATTTTCTATTCTATTCCTTTATTTTCTATTTAAACTTTTCTTTAATTTTCTATTCTATTCCTTTATTTTCTATTCTATTCTATTCTCTTCGGAAATTCAAATTTAATTTGAAAAAAGGATTTCAAATTTGAATTTGACTAGAAAACTATTCAAATTCAATTTCAAAACTATTCAGATTTGATTAGAGAGCTATTGGAATTCTAATTTCATCTGAAATTTTGTTTCGTTATTTCGGATTAGTTTACATTTCGATACTATTGTAATTTGGATATTCGGATACATCCAAATTTCCAAAAAATTAAAAATGTATCTGAATTTCAATTCGGAACTAAATTAACTGCACATGTCTACCCGTCAGAGACCTGCAACATCTGTAGATGCACAGCAACCTGAGACCCGGGGCCTCCATACCTGCGATGTCTGTGTGCCTAGATGTGCCGCATTTCACTACCGGGTCCTGAATAGGGATGGCCGAACTGTTCGCCCCGCGGTCAGTTTGCGGCGAATTTCGGCTGTTCGCGGTCCGCCCGATCGGCGGACTATTGCCGCTGTTCGCCTGGTGGACTTGCGTGTTTACTGTGTAAAAGAACTTTGACCTATGATGACACATCCATCATGGGGTACAGGACAGCCAATTGAGACATTACAGCACATGGACACTTGGACATTCCCCCTAACTTATAAATAGACCCGATACGGCGGCCATTTTACATTCTTTCTACTGTCACTATAGGGAGAGGTTGCTGTGTGGAGCAGGGAGAGACTGCAGTGACCCAAATCGCTAGCTATTAGGTCCATAAAAGTTCTTTTAAGGACTGGTATGGTATAGGTGTAGTTCAGGATATAGGTTTGAGGCACTGCTATTCAAGTCATTGTTGCAGCAGATTGTCTTTTGTCAGTGCTGAGAGAGGGACAGATAGGACGCTGTGTGTTGCAGAGAGGGACAGTCAGTTTAATCATTAGCTGTTACTATTAGGTCCACAAAAGTCCTTTTCAGGACTGGTATGGTGTAGTAGTACAGGATATAGTTTTGAGTGCTATTCAAGTTATTGTTGCAGCAGCCTGTGTTTTGTCAGTTTAAATAGGGACAGACAGGAAGCAGTGTGTGGCAGTGAGGGACAGTCAGTTTAATCAGTAGCTGTTACTATTAGGTCCACAAAAGTCCTTTTCAGGACTGGTATGGTAATAGGGTTGTACACGTATAATATTCTTTCTTCCAAATATAGAAAGAATATAATACTTGACTGCTGCCCTTCTGCTGCAGTGGTCCTTTATGAGTATAGGGACTGAGATACAGTCTGCTAATCACAACCTACTAGTTCCACAAAGGTCCTTCTAAGGACTGGTAAGGTATAGCGTACTAGAGTATATAGGGTTGAGTGAGGTACAGTCTGCTAATCCTTAAGGACTGGTATAGGTCCACAATATATAGGGTTGAGGTGCACTACTGCTGACTGCTGCCCTATACTGCAGTAGTCCTTTATCAGTATAGGGACTGAGGTACAGTCTGCTAATCCTTAAGGACTGGTATAGGTCCACAATATATAGGGTTGAGGTGCACTACTGCTGACTGCTGCCCTATTCTGCAGCAGTCCTTTATCAGTATATGGACTGAGGTACAGTCTGCTAATCACAACCCACTAGTTCCACAAAGGTCCTTCTAAGGACTGGTAAGGTATAGCGTACTAGAGTATATAGGGTTGAGTGAGGTACAGTCTGCTAATCCTTAAGGACTGGTATAGGTCCACAATACGTAGCGTTGAGGTGCACTACTGCTGACTTCTGCCCTTCTGCTGCAGTAGTCCTTTATGAGTATAGGGACTGAGGTACAGTCTGCTAATCACAACCTACTAGTTCCACAAAGGTCCTTATAAGGACTGGTAAGGTATAGTGTACTACAGTATATAAGGTTGAGTGAGGTATAGTCTGCTAATCCTTAAGGACTGGTATAGGTCCACAATATATAGGGTTGAGGTGCACTACTGCTGACTGCTGCCCTATTCTGCAGCAGACCTTTATCAGTATAGGGACTGAGGTACAGTCTGCTAATCACAACCTACTAGTTCCACAAAGGTCCTTCTAAGGACTGGTAAGGTATAGTATACTACAGTATATAGGGTTGAGTGAGGTACAGTCTGCTAATCACAACCTACTAGTTCCACAAAGGTCCTTATAAGGACTGGTAAGGTATAGTGTACTACAGTATATAGGGTTGAGTGAGGTACAGTCTGCTAATCCTTAAGGACTGGTATAGGTCCACAATACGTAGGGTTGAGGTGCACTACTGCTGACTTCTGCCCTTCTGCTGCAGTAGTCCTTTATGAGTATAGGGACTGAGGTACAGTCTGCTAATCACAACCTACTAGTTCCACAAAGGTCCTTATAAGGACTGGTAAGGTATAGTGTACTACAGTATATAGGGTTGAGTGAGGTACAGTCTGCTAATCACAACCTACTAGTTCCACAAAGGTCCTTATAAGGACTGGTAAGGTATAGTGTACTACAGTATATAGGGTTGAGTGAGGTACAGTCTGCTAATCACAACCTACTAGTTCCACAAAGGTCCTTAAGGACTGGTATATGTGTACTATTTGGTGTGCAGTATATAGTTGTGCATGGGCGTCCTCAGAACTTTTTACAAGGGGGGGCATAATTTTAAGGCCACTCATGCTCCACCCCTTTTCGACAATCTCATGAAAATCTTTCCACTGGTAATACATATGTGTTATATAACAGATAATTCATCTTCACTTTGTATTGGAAGTTACTCTGGCGGCTGTGTTTCAGGCCCATATAGCCTAGAGAATGTACATTTTTTTACATTGCAATACATCTGTTGCGGCCATATATTGATCTCATACTGTCACTGTATTGGCTGTTTTCATCAAGATAAAAATATGGCAAAAACAGATGTATTGCAATGTAAAAAGAAGTACATTCTCTAGGCTATATGGGCATGATACGCAGCCACCCGAGTAACCTTGCGGACGCCCATGCTTTCAAAAACCAGCCCTGGAAAAAATTTCATACCAGCCTCCCAGCATTATTATACCAGCCCAACAGCATAACGGCATTATTTTCTTGTTCATGAAAGGGAAAACCATACATTTTACCAGTTAATAGTGGTAAGTGATCAATCATCAAGGGGGACCCCAGGAACTCAGAACGTGGGGGGGGGACCACCTTCTGCAGAAAGAATACTCTAAGGTAAGGGGGATGGGTTACTAATATAAGGAGGAAACCCTTTATATCAGTGCCCCTTACATTATCATATTCACTCCCCCCTTACATCAGTGACCCCCGACTGGCCTGGCGGTGCTTTCACTGACCTCCTCTCAGGTGCACTGTGCAGGGCTCAGTCAGTCGGCTCCAGCTTGGTGGCTCTGGTTTTATCCTATAGTCTCCTGTCCACAGTCCACACAAGTCTGACTTTTCCCATGACCCCCATCCTGCCAGTGCTCCCACTCTTGACTCCTCTCCAGACTCCCTCAGAGACTGCAGATATGCTACAGGAGATGGTCAGAGACTGCAGACTTGATGCAAGAGCTCAATGCAGCCTCACCAGTGCCCATAAAATGCAGCCTCACTGTGCCCACCAATGCAGCCTCACTATGCCCACCAAATGCAGCCTCACTGTGCCCACCAAATGCAGCCTCACTGTGCCCACCAAATGCAGCCTCACTGTGTCCATCAAATGCAGCCCCTCCTTTGCCCCATGTCCCAGTCTGCAGTCCCTGTCTGTGAGAAGGTGTGTTGTTGATGCTTGGTACGGTACCTTGCATGCCAGCAGGATATCCATGATGGGCAGCAGCAGGCAGGGTCTGTTCTTGTTTTGGATGGGGACGGTGCTCCTTCCAGAGGATCTGTCTGCTGTGAGATGGAGTGGTCCCTGGCCACCTGCACCTTCAGCCATCCTCATTTTCCGACCCCAGCCAGCCTGTCCTCTGGTCCTGGGGAAGTGGAGAGCACTGGGTGGGAGTTGGAGAGAAGGGGGAGCGTACTAGAGAGTAGAGAGTACTGGCGGGGTTGGAGAACACATGGGTGGGGGCAAAAAGCGAGGGGGAGTGGAGATCACAGGGGTGGGGAGCAGAGAGCGCTGGGGGGGAACTTGAGAGCACGGGGGGCCAATAAGAACAGGGGTAGAGAGCACGGTAGGCTGAGAGCACTGGGGGGGCTAAGAGTGTGGGGCGGTGAAGAGCACTGGGGGGGCAGAAAAATAGGGGTGGAGAGCACGGGGGCGTGAGAGTACTGGGGGGTACAAAGAGCAGGGGGAGTGGAGAGCACCAGTGGGGGCCAGAAAGAACAGGGGTGGAAAGCACGGGGGACTGGAGAGCACCATGGGGGGTGGAGAGCACTGGTAGGGTTGGAGAGCACAGAGGGTAGAGAGCACTCGGGGGGGCTGGAGAGCACCAGGGGGCAGAAAGGACAGGGGTGGGGAGAATGGGGGGCTGGAGAGCACTGGGGTGGGGGCTGGAGAGTGATGGGGAGAGCTGAAGAGCACTGGGGGGGAAAGAACAGGGGGGAGAGCACGGGGGAGCACTGGGGGGAGAACAGGGGGGGAGAGCACTGGAGGGAGTGGAGAGTACAGGGGGAGAGAAAGAACAGCGGGGAAAAAACAGGGGGGAGAGCACTGGGGGGGGGGACAGGGGGGAGAGCACTGGGGGGGAGAGAACTGGAGGGAGTGGAGAGCACTGGGAGGGAAAGAACTGGAGGGAGAGCACTGGGGGGAGAGCACTGGGGAGGAGAACGGTGGGAGAGCATGGAGGGGAGAGGACTGGGGGGAGTGGAGAGCACTGTGGGGGGAGAGCACTGCGGGGAGTGGAGAGCACTGGGGGGGAACAGGGGGGAGAGCACTGGGGGGGAACAGGGGGGGGAACAGGGGGGAGAGCACTGGGGGGGAACGGGGGAGAGCACTGGGATTGTGGCTAGAGAAGGATGGGGAGAGCTGCAGAGCAGGGGGGCAGGAGAGTGTGGTGGTGGTGGTGGAGGAGAGCACGGGGGGGCAGGAGAGTGTGGTGCGGTGAAGAGCACTGGGGGAGCAGAAAAACAGGGGTAGAGAGCACGGGGGCTGGAGAGTACTGGGGGGGTACAAAGAGCAGAGGGGAGTAGAGAGCACCAGTGGGGGCCAGAAAGAACAAGGGTGGAAAGCACTGGGGACTGGAGAGCACTATGGGGGTTGAAGAGCACTGGTAGGGTTGGAGAGCACATGGGTGGGGGCAGAATGCAGGGGGAGTGGAGAGTACAGGGGTGGGGAGTGGAGAGTGCTGGGGGGAGCCAAAAAGAACAGGGGTGGAGAGCACTGGGGGGGCTGGAGAGTACCAGGGGGGCAGAAAGAACAGGGGTGGGG
Source organism: Lithobates pipiens (assembly GCF_037356315.1). NCBI lineage: Eukaryota > Metazoa > Chordata > Amphibia > Anura > Ranidae > Lithobates > Lithobates pipiens. Next base: position 594,156,475 of record NW_027507764.1, on the reverse strand, counting down.
AGAATGGGGGGCTGGAGAGCACTGGGGTGGGGGCTGGAGAGTGATAGGGAGAGCTGAAGAGCACTGGGGGGGAAGCACTGGGGGGAGTGGAAAGAAGAGGGAGGGAGAAAGAACAGGGGGGAGAGCACTGGAGGGGGTGGAGAGCACTGGGGGGGGGGAAGAACAGGGGGAGAGCACGGGGGGAGAACAGGGGGGAGAGCATGGATGGGAGAGGACTGGGGGGAGCGGAGAGCACTGTGGTGGGGGGGAACGGGGGGAGTGGAGAGCACTGGGCGGGGGGAACAGGGGGGAGAGCACTGAGGGGGAGAGCACTGGAGGGACAGGGGGGAGCACTGGAATGGTGGCTAGAGAAGGATGGGGAGAGCAGGAGAGTTGGGGGGCAGCAAGAACAGGGGAGGAGAAAACTGTGAGGGGGCAGGAGAGTGTGGTGGAGGAGAGAGGGGGACAGGAGAGTATGGTGGTGGAGGAGAGCACTGGGGGGGGGGGCAGGAGAGTGTGGTGGTGGAGGAGAGCACTGGGGGGGGGCTGGAGAGTGTTGTGGTGGAGGAGAGCACTGGGGGGGGCAGGAGAGTGTGGTGGTGGAGAAAGCACTGGGGGGCAGGAGAGTGTTGTGGTGGAGGAGAGCACTGGGGGGCAGGAGAGTGTGGTGTTGGAGGAGAGCACTGGGGGGGGGCAGGAGAGTGTGGTGGTGGAGGAGAGCACTGGGGGGGCAGGAGAGTGTGGTGGTGGAGGAGAGCACTGGGGGGGCAGGAGAGTGTGGTGTTGGAGGAGAGCACGGGGGGCAGGAGAGTGTGGTGGTGGAGGAGAGCACTGGGGGGGGGGGGGGGGCAGGAGAGTGTGGTGGTGGAGGAGAGCACTGGGGGGGGGGCAGGAGAGTGTGGTGTTGGAGGAGAGCACTGGTGGGGGAGGAGAGTGTGATGGTGGAGGAGAGCACTGGTGGGGGAGGAGAGTGTGGTGGTGGAGGAGAGCAATGGGGGGGCAGGAGAGTGTGGTGGAGGAGAGCACTGGGGGGGGGCAGGGAGCACAAGGTGAACTGGGGACAGTAAAATAAGTTGGATAGGAGAATTGGCAGGGCCCCCCCCCCATCCTCCTATCCAGGCACTGTTGCACATAGGGTGGGCTGTACCTGCAGCATCTCCTTCTCTTGATCATAGTGCTGGATGGCTTTGTGTACTGTGGCCGCTCTGTAACATGGCCCCGCCCCCCCAGACCGGCTCGTGTGATAGGGGGAACGTTGATTCTCTTTACTATCACACGAGCTGGTCTGTGGGGGCGGGACTGTGTTACAGAGTGGCCGCAGTACACAGAGCCATCCAGTACTATGATCCATAGGAGTCGGAGAGGGCGTAAGATGCAGCCACCAGCGGACAAAAAAAATGGAAAAAAAAATGGAAAAAAAATGCAGCAAGGCGATGGCTACGGCAGACACCTTGGGGATTCCAGGGGGGGCACTTGACCACCCTTGCCCCCTGCTGCGGACGCCCATGTAGTTGTGTAATACACATATAAAATACTTGCACATACTTGACTTCCTCCTGGGGCTGCTTATTATGAGGGGCTCCCACCATCCCTGTGCTATGCTGACTTCCTCCTAGGGCTGTACCTCTGCTGTGCATATTATGAGGGGCTCCCACCATCCCTGTGCTATGCTCATTATGAGGGGCTCCCACCATCCCTGTGATATGCTGACTTCCTCCTGGGGCTGTACCTCTGCTGTGCATATTATGAGGGGCTCCCACCATCCTTGTGCTATGCTCATTATGAGGGGCTCCCACCATCCCTGTGCTATGCTGACTTACTCCTGGGGCTGTACCTCTGCTGTGCATATTATGAGGGGCTCCCACCATCCCTGTGCTATGCTCATTATGAGGGGCTCCCACCATCCCTGTGCTATGCTGACTTACTCCTGGGGCTGCTTACGGTGCAGGTGTCAGTGCTCTCTATCACGGTGCTGGTGTCAGTGCTGTATATCACGGTGCAGGTGTCAGTGCTTTATGTCACGCTGCTGATGTCAGTGCTCTCTATCACGGTGCTGGTGTCAGTGCTCTCTATCACGGTGCTGGTGTCAGTGATTTATGTCACGGTGCTGTTGTCAGATCACTCTATCACGGTGCATGTGTCATTGCTGTATGTCACGCTGCTGGTGATCATCTCCTGCACCCTCTTCTTTGCCTACCCTGACCTTCCCTCTCCTCCATTGCCTTCATGCGCTCCACAGTCCTGAATTGTCACAACAATTTCCCATATAAAAAAAGAATGCTTGTAGTTGTCGATCCCAAATTCACCTCATACATGTGTTATGTCATTGGCCATGTGGTGGGACTATGTTTGCACAGCTAGTAATTATTTTGTGGCTGCAAATTTGACCTGTAGGTTTGTAAAGTTCGCCTCCCATTGAAGTCAATGGGGCCCGCCGCGAACGTTACGGTTCGCGAACTATCGGCCGCGTTCGCGTTTAGCATTCGCGAGACGTCCCGTCGGAAGTTCGTCCATCACTAGTCCTGAAGCCCCCGGGGCACATCTGCGCTCGCATGGAAGGCACCAGGAGCACCAAGCTATTCTCTGCTAGACACAGAAAGTCAGAAACACGTCAGGAAAAAATATTTTAAAACTAGTTACAGACTTTGGACGTGCTACACATGCCCCAGAAAATGTCATTATTGTACACAGGACATATGTAGCATGTCCAGTCTCTTTTTCCTGCTGCTGGGACCCCCTCAGTATACAGCAATTGTTGGATGTGTTTAATCAAAGCCGCATTACTGTATACTCAGAGAAGGTGTCAGCAGATCTAGCTGATAAAAAAGCATCCGACTCTCTCTTTATAAACAACACAATTCCAGACTCCATTATACAAACATACAATGTTACATATTGTTACTTTTGTATTTTTCTGCTCATTCCTCTGCAGATCAAAGGGAAGAACTTAGATCTGCAAAGGATGTTGGTTAAAGCAAGTTTTTTATTTTTATTTTTACTCTTTTCAACTATTATTTTCCTGCTGATTTATTTATTTTATTTTATTTTTTATTAAATGTTCATTTTCAAACTTTTTGGGGGTTTTTTTGTTTACACATTTTGCATTTAAGCCTAGGTTCACACTGGGCACCGCATGTGAATCGCACCACACTCCTGTGTAAATCAAATGCGATTCTATTCAGTGATGGCTCAAATTGCACCGCATCCGCATCAGAAAGGCGCAGTCACCCTTTTTTCTTTAGCCACACCGGAGTCGGATGGCGCGGTGGGCGTTTATACCCATGTGATTCGTTTCATACAAACGCACTGTGCTTGTCACCTGCTTTTGGGGTGTTGTTAACTTTTATTTGGACATTGCGATGCGGTGCAGGAAAAGCACGGGGGGGGGAGGGGTCGCTGCATTTCCCGCACCGCATCAATGTGAACCTGGGCTAAAAACGCACATTAAATAAAAAAGAAACATTTTATTTAATTTATAAATAACTTGCGATACTTTGTACCAGAATCCTAATTTTAGTGTCAATTTAAACGGGACAAATTACAGAATAAAATTCACACATTTATTGTTCAGTAACAATATTTATTTTTATAATAACGCTGCTCAAAAAAAAAAGTGTGTTTTGTTTTGTTGTGTTTCATTGTGTATGGATTGCGAAAAAGAAATAATTGTAATAATAATATATATAGGTGTGAGAGGGAAAGGGGTTAAATATATTTGTGTAGGAGGAAAGGGGAGGAGCCAGGTGCAAATAACTTCTCCTATTGGGTGAAGGTCCGCTGTAGGTAACCTTCTTCTTCCTTTTCTACCAGGAGTTTGATCCGTGACTCCGCCCTCTCCAGGACGATACCATCCTCTGATTGGCTCTTCATTGATCTGCAAAGCTCTTCAGGGACCGACTTTCCGGAAATGATGCGCTGGCTTATAACGCTTTACTAACATTTCTTTTATTACATAATAAAATTTATATCTGATGAATACAGATCGGTGTTCGTTGTGTCTTTTCTATCTGCTCGGAGTTCAGAATGTTCTTTGACATAAATGTGAGATGTTTCCATGCTGATTATACAAAGAACAGGAAATAACAGCACAAGGGACAGAATGGAATGAAGGTGATCAGATATCATCACAAGAAGAATACATCAATCCACGGGGGGGTGAGGGGGATGGGGGGGGCATCTCCCACTATTGTGCAGGTTGAACAATCATCTAATCATCTGTCAAGATACAGTACCTCACAAAAGTAAGTACACCCCTCGGTGACATTTGTGTAAATCTTTTCTCCTCTCTTTTCATGTGACAACACTGAAGAAATGACACTTGTCTACAATGTAAAGTAGTGAGTGTACAGCTTGTATAACAGTGTAAATTTCCTGTCCCCTCAAAATAACTCAACACACAGCCATTAATGTCTAAACTGCTGGCAACAAAAGTCAGTACACCCCTTAAGTGAAAATGTCCAAATTGGGCCCAAAGTGTCAATATTTTGTGTGGCCGCCATTATTTACCAGCTCTGTCTTCACCCTCTTGGGCATGGAGGTCACCAGAGCTTCACAGGTTGGCACTGGAGTCCTCTTCCCCTCCCCCATGATGACATCATGGAGCTGGTGGATGTTGGAGACCTTGCGCTCCTCCACCTTCCATTTGAGGATGTCCCACAGATGATCAATAGGGTTTAGGTCTGGAGACATGCTTGGCCAGTCCATCACCTTTACCCTCAGCTTCTTTAGCAAGGCAGTGGTGGTCTTGGAGGTGTGTTTGGGGTGGTTATCATGATGGAATACTGAGGGGTAACAGGCCGGGGCATACTGACAACTCATGGGGCCCCCGGGCAATAGGAGAAGATTATGGGGCCCCCGGGCAATAGAAGATTATGGGGCCACAGAGTATACACACACAGAATACAAACACTGAAAAGGTACTGGAGAGGTGGGGCAGCTATAATCTTGGGATTTTTTTAAAAACACAGATTTTTACATACTGTCCCTGGTTTTATTGAGGCTGGCAACCCTGATGGGGCCCCTTAGTGGCATGGGGCCCTCGGGCAGTGCCCGAGTGTCCGAATGGTCAGTCTGCCCCTGGTCAAAGGAGATTTCCTTTCACTTTCTGTCCCAGATCCACAACAGGATGTCACAGGATGCCGGGAATATGTGGTTGTCCTAGGGCACACCCTCCAAACTGTCCAAATTGTGTATAAAAATTACCAGCCGGAAAAAATTCATGAATGAATAAACCCGCACATCAGAGCCCCCCTGATCAGGGTCCCAATGTTCTCCTTATATCAGAGTCCTCATCAATGTCCCCCATATTGGGGTCCCCCTCATAGGGTCCCTTCTTCAGTAACCCCCCCTACATCCAGGTCCCCATCAGAGTTCCCCCTTATATCAGGGCCCCCATCAGAGACCCCCATCAGAGTCCCCCCTTACCTCAGAGTCCCGAGATCAGAGTCCCTCCTTACCTCAGGGCTCCCCCTTACATCAGGGCCCCCCTAATAGAGTCCCTGTTTTAGTAACCCCCTCACATCCAGGTGCCCCTTACATCAGGGTCCCTGGCAGAGTCTCCCCTTACCCTATGAGGAGGGGCAGTAATTACACTAGGAGGAGTATAGTAATGTGACGGACACAACCTGATTGTAGCAGTGGGACGCCTCCATCCCTGATTTGTATGAAACAACAGAAGAGGAAGGAAGGGGACGTTGTGTGAGGCCGGTCACTGAATGGATTTCTTATTCAAATCATTCATAAAATGATTTATTAATTACAAATCACGTTGTAAAGAGTGTCAGTCTGTGATACAGGACACAATGTACTATGATACACTTGTATGAATATATAGTTATTATACAAAATACAACATAATTATCATTACAGTTACATAAAAACACTCATCCATTCATGAAAATCCAATGAACATGATCGATCGATTGCTCATGGTGAGCCAAGCTTGTCTGGGCATCAGATCGATGTGTACCCGACGCACGTTTCATGGCTCACGCCAATCATCAGGAGTGCTCTGAAATGAATATCTATAAATATGGGATATCCTTTAAGCGGAGAACAATCTCTCAAAATAAAAGGTGTGTAACTTACAATACGGCCCAATGGTGATGACCACCAACCTGTGTCCAATGGAAGACGGAGGACAGGGATGATGATCTCCCCCCCGGGGCTGAGGTGAGGAATCCCATCCAGAGACAGCAGCCAGGTGAAGACCAGATCACCACCATGTGAATCTGGTGTCTGCTTAACAATCCACACACTGCTCTGGAAGGGTATGGAGATGAGCCCATGTGAAATAAATGTATTAATTAATAGGATCAGTGATGTAAAACTAAAACGAACCCAGAGAAATGTTGTACTGAGTCAAACTCAATTACCTTGTGTGCGGTTCTGAGGCCACAGACATGCCTGGACTCCTACTTATGTGAATGGTCCGTGTGAAATGGTCAGCTGACCAGCCCGAGCAGCTTGTATAAGGAACAACCCCCAGAACTTTCGGACATCGGGAACGCTCGGATCCAAATAAGAAACCCCACTGAAGTCTATGGGACCTGAACATGAAAAATCAAAAGTGCCCATTTTGAAGGCTTATATGCAAGTAATTGGGCATACAATGGTTATGGGGGTCTGGGTACTGTTCTGGGGGATATGTATCAATGAAAAAAAAAGTTTGTAAAAATTTTTTATTTTTAAATGAGCAGTGATTTATTGATGCTTAAAATGAAAGCATAAAAATGAAAAATTCCTTTCAATATAGAGCCTGGGGGTCCCCTTAGTCCATCTGTAAAGTGGCACATCTGTACTGTGTATAGAAGGTGCTGCAGCAATAATTGCACTTATAAAGCCCAAAAAAATGGGATTTTTATATACAGCTTACCTGTAAAATCCTTTTCTTGAGAGTACATCACGGGACACAGGAGCTTCATTACATAGTGGGTTATATAGGCACCTCTGGTGATTGGACACTGGTTGACCCTAATTAAGGAGAATTCCTCCCCTATATAACCCCTCCCATCCGGGAGGCACCTCAGTTTTGTAGCAAAGCAATAAAAACCACGTAAAACCCAAGAGGGGCGGGAGCCCTGTGTCCCGTGATGTACTCTCAAGAAAAGGATTTTACAGGTAAGCTGTATATAAAAATCCCATTTTCTTGATCATACATCACGGGACACAGGAGCTTCATTACATAGTGGGATGTCCCATAGCAATGCTCAGGTTGAGGGGAGGGAGACACAGATCATGAATCTAGACCGCCAGGGACCTGAGGACCTAAACTGCAGCCTGCAGTACACTGCGCCCAAAGGCGATATCCTCCTGCCCTCTGACATCCACCTGATAGAATCTGGTGAATGTGTGGATTGAAGACCAAGTCGCAGCCTTACAGATCTGAGCCAGGGAGGCCTGGTGATGCACTGCCCAAGAAGCACTTACAGCCCTAGTAGAGTGCGCTCTCACCTGAAAAGGAGGAATCTTCCCCTTTAAGCTATAGGCCTGAGAAATAACCTGTCTGATCCATCTCGAGAGAGTGGACTTTGACGCTGCCTGACCCCTTCTAGGGCCTTCTGGCAGAATAAATAGACAGTCAGTTTTTCTTATCTGAGCAGTTGCTTGAAGATAAAGACTGATTGCTCTAACCACATCTAAAGTGTGTAAGGACTCTTCCTCTATGGACTGAGGATTTGGAAAAAAGGATGGTAGGATTATATCTTGATTCAGATGAAAACCTGAAACCACCTTAGGTAGGAAGGACCTATTGGGACGCATAACCACCCGGTCCTTATGGATAATTAAATAGGGCTCTTTACAAGAAAGAGCTGCCAATTCAGATACCCTTCTAGCCGTAGATATGGCTACTAGGAAGACTAGCTTCTTTGTCAAGAGGACTAACGAAGCAAGATGCAAAGGTTCAAATGGTTGGGCTACTAAGGCCGAGAGAACCAAATTCAGATCCCATGGGCATACCGGAGGTCTGACTGGCGGTCTCATCCGCATAGCCCCCTGGATAAAGGCCCGTACCAGGGAATGTGATGCAAGCGGTCTTTGAAAAAAGACCGACAGGGCCGAAATCTGCACCTTGATGGTGCTTATGGCCAAATTCAATTCAAGGCCTGATTGGAGAAAGGCCAAGATTCTGTTAATGACATACCTTCTGGGATGCCATCTCCTGGGTTCACACCAGGAAACATATGCCCGCCAGATCTTGTAATAGATACGCCTGGAGGCCGGCTTTCTGGCATTGACCAGAGTGGAAAGGACTGGCCCGAAAGACCACGGCCTCTCAAAATGTGGGTCTCAGCAGCCAGACCGTCAAATTCAGACTGCGTAAAGCAGGATGGTAAATTGGGCCCTGCGAGAGCAGATCTGGCCGGAGAGGGAGGGTCCATGGCCTGCCCACTGCCAACTTCATGATTTCTGCGAACCATGGTCGCCTGGGCCAAGCCGGGGCCACTAGAAGGACCGACTTCGCCTCCCTCTTGACCCTTCCCAGGAACCGTGACAGTAGCGGGTTCGGGGGGAAGGCATAGATCAGATTGTACTGATTCCAGGGAACCGTCAGAGCGTCTGACCCCTGAGCAAGTGCATCTCTTGTCCTTGACACAAAGTTGTCCAGTTTCCTGTTGAATCTGGACGCAAAAAGATCCACGTCTGGAGTGCCCCATTTGTAACATATGTCTCGAAACACATCGGGGTGCAGAGCCCATTCTCCTGGGCACAACTGCTGGCGGCTGAGATAATCCGCCTGCCAATTCTCCACTCCTGGGATGAAGACTGCAGAGAGGCACGGAACATGCTCTTCTGCCCAGACAAGTATGCAATTCACCTCGTTTTGGGCCACCAGACTTCTGGTACCGCCCTGGTGATTGATATAAGCCACCGCGGTGGCATTGTCGGACTGAATCCGAACCGGGAAGCCTCGCAGTCTGTGAGACCACTCTCTGAGTGCCATGTAAACTGCCCGAATCTCTAGGATATTTATGGGCAACAGACTTTCGGTCGCAGACCATTTTCCCTGCAAGCATGTTCCCTCTAATACGGCTCCCCAGCCTGTCAGGCTGGCATCCGTTGTGACAATCTTCCATGAGAGGGGAAGAAAGGTTTTGCCTTTTAGCAAATTTCTGGTTTGTAACCACCAAGCAAGACTCTTGCGTGCCCGGGGGGATAAACGCATAGGAAGATCCAGAAATTGGGGCTTCCTGTTCCAAATCGCAAGGATGCATTTTTGCAGGGGCCTTGAGTGGAACTGGGCAAATGGGACGGCCTCGAATGAGGCGACCATCTTTCCCAATAGTCTCATACATAGGCGAATAGAGGGAGATCTTCTGCCCAGAACTAGGCGCACCAGATCTCCAATGGCCAAGGCCTTTGGCCCTGGAAGGAACACCCTGCCCTGAGCGGTGTCGATAATGAGACCCAGGTAATCCAACCTGGTGGTCGGTTGCAGAGACGACTTTTCTAGGTTTATAATCCAACCTAGGCGGCCCAGATGTTCAAGCGTTTTGGTGACGCTGCGACTTAGGCTCGTTATAGTTCTCTCTACGAGAAGCAAGTCGTCTAGGTAGGCCATGACGGCTATGCCCTGAACTCTTAAAGTTGCTAAGAGAGGGTCTAGAATCTTCGTGAAGACTCGGGGGGCCGTGGCTAGGCCGAATGGCAGGGCCACAAATTGAAAATGGCGCTGCTCTACCGCGAACCTTAGGAACTTCTGGTGCGCGGGAAATATTGGCACATGGAGATATGCATCTCTGATATCTATTGATGCCATGAATTCTCCTCCCTGCAGGGAGGAAACCACAGTGCGTATAGACTGCATCCGGAAGGTCTGGATGTGTAGAAACTGGTTCAAGTCTCTCAGATCCAAGATAGGTCTGACACTTCCGTTTGGTTTTGGGACGGTGAAGAGATTCTAATAAAAACCTGAACCCTGATCTTTCGGGCTCACCTCTACTATCACTCCTTGGGATAGTAACTGATCTAAGGCCAGGAGTAGCGATTTCCGCTCTATCGGATCTTTGGGGATCCTTGACCTTAGAAAACGAGAGGGTGGAATCTTCTGAAATTCTAGCCTGTAGCCCAGAGATACCGAAGAGATCACCCATTTGTCCTGAATCTCCTCCCGCCAGGCGCCTGCAAACCGCAGGAGCCTTCCCCCCACTCGGCCGAGCGGGGGCGCCCCTTCACAAGGAGGTCTTGGAGGTTTGCTTGGCAGGCTTCCGCCCCCAAGTCTTCTTCTGTCCCTGGGCTCGGCCCTGAGGCTTTCTAGCAGCGGAGGGCTGGGAAGGCCGTCGCCACTGTTTAGAGCTTGACGCTTCGGGAGAAAGAGTACGCCTGAATGAGGGACGCTTACTCTTCTTGACTGGAAGGAGTGTAGATTTACCTCCTGAGATATTTTGGACGAATTTATCTAATTCTTCTCCAAACAAACGTTCCCCTTTAAATGGGAACCCAGCCAAATGCTTCTTGCATGACATCTCATTTTTTAGCCATAGAGCCCTACGCATGTGTACCAACATGAGGGACAAACGGGATGCTTGTTGGACAGAATCCAAAATCGCATCAATTATGAAACATAAGATGTGAGGCATCTCTGCATATTTCTCTACTTCCTCGCTGGGGAGGAGTTCAAACATTTGTTTGACCTGTTCCTTAAGGAACTGACACAACCCCACGGCTGCGACTGTAGGTTGCACCACAGCGCCGGCCATGGAAAAGGAGGCTTTTAACAAGGTTTCCAGCCTTTTGTCAGCTGGATCCTTAAATACCTGCGCATTATCCAAAGGACAAGTTAGGTTTTTATTCACACAAGAGATAGCCGCATCAACAGATGGGGCCCCCCATTTCTTGGTGAAACTTTCCTCCACGGGATAATTCATAGAAAACCTCTTGGGAGGAGTAAACAGTTTATCGGGATGTCCCCAGTCCTCATACATCAAGTCAGCCATTAAAGGATGAATTGGGAAGGAACAAGCAGTCTGTGGGGCTTTCCTGACTCCCAGGGAAGAGACAGAGGATGTAGCGACTTCAGCAGGCGGCATTCTGAATGTGGTACGCACCAATTCAGTATAATACTGCACCTGCTTTCTGAGTGCCTGGGAGGAGGGGACTAGCTCCTCATCCTCTGACTGATCCGACTGCTCATGATCCCTTTCTAAAGATAGGGATCTCTCCTCATTTTCAGAGCAACTGTCTGAGAGAGGGATTTCAGCAGAGGGAGGGGATCTACCCCTTTTTCTGCTATCTTTTAGGGAAGCAGAAATAAAATTCATTATCCTCCCTTCAAAACTCTCCAATGTAGCCCTCAGGGAGTCCTCAGTGACATAGACCGGGGCTGCGACATTAGGAGAGGCTGCAAAGCCTGAAAGGGGCACTGACTCGTCTTGAGATGCAGGCTCCACTCTTGCAGAGGGGGATGGTAATCTGCATGCACTTTTGGAACCCCTGGACCTAGGCGGTGATTTGCCAGTGCTTTTGTTACCTGCCCCTGAAACCCTCTTACGAGGAGACATAGTACTGAGCTACAAAGCAGAGTTACTAATGTAAAATGCAATCACTTGTTTGTGCTTAAAGTCTCACAATAAATCAATATTAGCTTAACTGCACAATATGATGCCGAGTAGGTGTCTTAGGGTTTGCCTGGATCCAATCCCACGGATGCTTACAGCCCACAGCTCCTGTGTCTCACCTTACAGTCCCCTGACGCTCTGGGCTTTTAAATCGGCCGTTTTGGCGCCTGCATTACAGCATAGAGCACCTGATTGTGCACAGCTGGCAACCACACCCCCCCCTTTCCCCATTAGGCCGGGAGCGCGCCCGGCGCGCGTGCACGCGCCCGCGCGCATGCACGAGGACCGCGGGATCCGGGGGGGGGAGGAGAACCCAAAAGGAGTGACCTGGGACCCCCTGATCTGCGTGGGACCCCTCTTTTACCTTTATTGTGGCAGGGACTGCAAGGAGACGTGAGTAGCTGGAGAACCAGGCATTTCACTGAGCGTGTTTGTATTGAAAGGCATGTAAGTATGCATCAGGCTGCTCTTACTCCATCTAGTGGTGGAAACCAGGTAAGACATACAACTACTCACAATGAAGAAATCCATTCATATATTAAATATATAGGATGACTTCCCATACCTGTTCCCCGCCGCAGGAATTGCTGTGTTCAGACCAATTCCAGCCTTCACCCATCACGGCGGGTATTGTTAGCCAACCTTCAGGCGTATCTGGGGTTCTTACGAAAAGATCCTCCTACCTGGGCCTTGTAAAAAACTCTGCCAGAAACTTACGGGCGCCCTGAGTCAACAGTACCCCAAGTCTGGTTGTCCCAGAGTCCAGTCTTCCAATGGAGAGGACTTACAGGCAAAACCTCGTGTCTTCGGCAGACGAGGCCCGGGTACCATACCATCTTGGGAGTCAAATATCGGCCCGAGGTATGGATCCGGTTTGTTGTAGCCCTTCGGCCCTCGCCGGGACCCGCATAGAGCTAAGTTTTACGTGACCATCGACCAGACACTGGCGAAAAAAACTGAGGTGCCTCCCGGATGGGAGGGGTTATATAGGGGAGGAATTCTCCTTAATTAGGGTCAACCAGTGTCCAATCACCAGAGGTGCCTATATAACCCACTATGTAATGAAGCTCCTGTGTCCCGTGATGTATGATCAAGAAATGACACTTTCCCTGCAAGCTTTCTTTATTTTGTAAGCAATAGCTTTGAGAGCCGGTGTGTATGATGAGGCCACAGTGTAGGGCACTGGGAACAAGATTCAAGATTTTTTTGGGATAAATTATGGTGTCTCTACCACAGACTTTGGATTTCTACTTCTGTAACGGGTGCAAAAAAAATGTTCTTTGGGGGTCAGTGGCACCTTCACACTGTAACCCTATAGAGGTGCTCTTGATGAAAGCAAGAATTGGCCTCGCTGTCAAAAATTGCAAAGATATGCACCTGTCAAACAAGTGTGGAAAAATTGGTCTTTGGGTGTTGATTGTGCCCATGAAACCTACACCAAAAACATTCTTCCAGATAAAATCAACACCCACAACACTAGGCAGCCTAGAAGTCCTGCAGAGATTCCGCATCCCAAAAACACTTAATCTGCGACATCGGCATCAAGGGCTTTGGAACTGCTGGTAATCCAGGACTGATTCATTTTTGAGAAAAGTCAGACGGTCCATGGAGTCTGTGGACAGACGCATTCTATGATCAGTAAAAAAACCTCCGGCAGCACTGAATGCCCATTCAGAAAGCATGCTGGATGCAGGGCAGCCCAGCAGTTCAGTAGCATTCTGGGCATGTTCTGGCCAGTGGTCTATTCTCATGACCCAGTAACCCAGTGGATCGTCGACTGGAAAGCCCTCCATCTCTGTTTTTGCCCCTAGATAATCATCCACCATGTGATGCAGAAGCTGCCAATGAGATGTGGAAGCTGACAGCCCAGCATTTCTGAAATGCATCACTTAGGCGGCTGCCTTCTCCACAGCTCCTCTCTTAAAAAACAGAAGCCTCAAAATGATGTTTTCCAGTTTTTTTTATTATTATTTAAATTTTATTGATTTTTACATTTAAAAATTACAAGCAGGGAGAGTATCAAAAGGAAAATATTATAAAACGAAACCAACAGGCCACAAATACAATAAAAAGAAAACATATGAACGAAACAAATATTCTTTACAGTACGATCCGTGGCCTATTACCCCACTTGCTTACCATCCTTCTATTTCCTATCTTCCCTCCTCGCCGTTTTCCCGAAATATACCCTAACCCCCCCCCGTCCCCACCTCCCCCTATGTTTGTTGGCCCTTCCTCCTCTATTTATTCTACTAATACTTGGATGTAAGTTTCTGTCCTTTTGAATGATCTCCATTTTTTCCATACTGCCCAATATTTGTTCATTTGGTTGTTCTCCATTTTGACTAAATATTCCATATTATTAATATGTTCAATTCTCTGCACCCATTCTCTAATATTGGGTTTATTAACTTGTGTCCAATTTACCGCTATCAAGGCTTTTGCCGCATTAAGCAAATAAACTACCAGTGAGTTCATTTTTCTTTTTTCCTTATTATTTTTCGTTTGTAAATGACTACTTATTTCCTCTACTCCATAGAACAAACATTTCAGCGGGCTGCATGGTATTTTTTCTCCGGTTATTATTTCAATGTAGGCTAAAATCTCTTGCCAATGTAGCTTTATCTCTGGACATTCCCACCAAATGTGAAGTGCTGTTCATTGAGACCCCCAATCTCCCACATGCACCTTTTCATCTTCTTGAATTGGACCTTCTAGACCAGAACCAAAATCATTAGTACGTCTTTGTATTAATAACCTAGACATGTATTCTGCTGGCGTCAGTGGCGGAACTACCGCCATAGCGACCCACGCGGGCGCTATGGGGCCTGGTGAGTGGTGTTAGTAGACGGGTGCTGGCCGCTCCGGGTGACACCCACCGGAGGGGTGACACGCTGGGGTAGCGGCAGCCGCCCCCGCATCACTAACACTGCTCTCTGTAGTACCTCGTGCCGAGACAGGGACACAGCGGCATGGACCACAGCCGCCTCCCCCTCCTCTCTGTTTACATCCACAGAGGAGGAGGAGCCTACGCTCGAGGGACACACACGGCACTGTGCATCAGTGCTGTTCTCAGGTATGTAGGGGGGGGTCTGCTGCACTGAGGGGGGAGTCTGCACTACTGAGGGGGAGTCTGCACTACTGAGGGGGGTCTGCTGCATTGAGGGGGTCTGCACTACTAGGGGGGTCTGCACTACTGAGGGGGGTCTGCACTACTGAGGGGGGTCTGCTGCACTGAGGGGGGGGTCCTGTACTGAGGGGGGTCTTCACTACTGAGGGGGGGTCCTGCACTGAGGGGGTCTGCACTACTGAGGGGAGTCTGCACTGAGGGGGGTCTACATTACTGTGGGGCGGGTCTACATTACTGTGGGGGGGGGGGTCTGCGCTGAGGGGGGGAGTCTGCACTACTGTGGGGGGAGCCTGCATTACTGAGGGGGGTCCTGCACTACTAGGGGGGTCTGCACTACTGAGGGGGAGTCTGCTGCACTGAGGGGGGGTCTGCTGCACTGAGGGGGGGTCTGCTGCACTGAGGGGGGTCTGCTGCACTGAGGAGGGTCTACACTACTGAGTGGGGTCTACACTACTGAGGGGGGGTCTGCTGCACTGAGGGGGGTCTGCACTACTGAGGGGGAGTCTGCACTACTGAGGGGGGGTCTGCTGCACTACTGAGGGGGGTCTGCTGCACTACTGAGGGGGGGGTCTGCTGCACTGAGGAGGGTCTACACTACTGAGTGGGGTCTGCACTACTGAGGGGGGGGTCCTGCACTGAGGGGGGTCTACACTACTGAGGGTGGGTCTGCACTACTGAGGGGGAGTCTGCACTACTGAGGGGGAGTCTGCACTACTGAGGGGGAGTCTGCACTACTGAGGGGGGGTCTGCTGCACTACTGAGGGGGGGGTCTGCTGCACTGAGGAGGGTCTACACTACTGAGTGGGGTCTGCACTACTGAGGGGGGGGTCCTGCACTGAGAGGGGTCTACACTACTGAGGGGGGTCTGCACTACTGAGGGGGGGTCCTGCACTACTGAGGGGGGGTCCTGCACTACTAGGGGGGTCTGCACTACTGAGGGGGTCTACACTACTAAGGGGGGTCTGCATTACGTTGGGGGGAGTCTACATTACTGTGGGGTGGTCTGCACTACTGAGGGGGAGGGTCTGCGCTGTGGGGGAAGCCTGCATTACTAAGGGGGGGTCCTGCACTACTTGGGGGGTCTGCACTACTTGGGGAGTCTGCACTACTGAGGGGGGTCTGCACTACGGGGGGGGTCGGTCTGCGCTGAGGGGAGAGTCTGCACTACTGAGTGGGGAGTCTGCACTACTGAGTGGGGAGCCTGCACTGCTGGGGGGTGCCTGTGCTGAGGGGGGTCCTGCACAGAGGGGGGTCTGTAATGGGGGGGTGTCTGCACTACTGAGGGGTGTCTGCACTGAGGGGGGCATCTGCACTACTCAGGGAGGGTCTGCACTACTCGGGGGGGGGGTGTCTGCACTGAGGGGGTGTCTGCACTGAGGTGGTGTCTGCAATGCTGGGGGGTGTCTGTAATAAGGGGGTGTCTGTACTGCTGGGGGGTTCTGCACTGAGTGGGGGTCTGTAATGGAGGGGTGTCTGCACTACTGAGGGGGGTCTTCACTGAGGGGGAGTCTGCACTACTGAGGGGGGAGTCTGCACTGAGGGTGGGTGTCTGCACTGAGGGGGGACTCTGTACTACTGAGGGGGGAGTCTGCACTACTGAGGGGGGTCCTGCACTGAGGGGGGAGTCTGCACTGGGAGGTATTTGTACTGCTGGGGTGGTCCTGCACTGAGGGGGGGTCTGTAATGGGGGGGTGTCTGTACTAAGTGGGGTGTCTGCACTGATGGGGGTCTGCACTTGGGGGGTATGAATGAATGAAATACTTGTATAGCGCACAATGCGAACTGAATCGCCTCTAGGCACACATGGTATCTGTACTAAGGGGGGTGTCTGCACTGCTGGGGGGTCTGTACTACTGAGAGGGGTCTGTACTGCTGGGGAGTCCTGCACTGAGGGGGGTGTCTGCACTGGGGGGGGGTCTGCACTGAGGTAGGGGGGTGTCTGTACTAAGAGGGGTGTCTTTACTGCTGGGGGGTCTGCACTGAGGTAGGGGATGTCTGTACTGCTGGGGGGTCTGCACTGAGGTAGGGGCGTGTCTGTACTGAGGGGTGTCTGTAATGCTGGGGGGTCTGCACTGTACTGATGGAGGTCAGCAATGTGTGTCCTTCAGGGGCTGCATACAGTATACTGCATACTTTGTTGTTCGAAATGAATATAAGCTGTTGCCTGGGTACTGTGCCACATGGGTGTGGTAATCTGTTGTTCAATGGCATTAGTTAATTTTTTTTTTTTTGGGGGGGGGCCCATACAACATTTTGCTATGGGGCCCTGTGATTTCTAGTTACGCCCCTGGCTGGCGTGTGCTCAGACTAGACATGTATTCTGCTGGCGTGTGCTCAGACTAGACATGTATTCTGCTGGCGTGTGCTCAGACTGCTCACTAGGTGTTTCATTTGATTGTAAGGGTATCTTATATGGCCTTATCATTCCAAATGGGCTTAAAGCTTCTTTTGTGGGTGTGATATACATACTGGTCACAGCTGCTAGTAGGCAATACATCCAATTATTTTTACCTGTTTCTTCCATAGCTTTTCTCAGTTTGCTTTTTAGAATGCTATTATGTCTTTCTACCAATCCAGCTGATTGGGGATGATAGGCACAATGGTATTTCCCTTTAATTCTCATCACTTCTGTCAGATGTATATTTTTAATTACAAGATGAGGTCCATTATCACTGTCTGTGCATCTGCACTTCCTGTCGGGAATATCTCCACCCATTTGGTCAGGGTGCCTGGTTACCAAACAATATTTCTTCCTTTAAAATTCGTGTAATTCAATAAAATCCATGCAAATGTGTTGGAATGGATATTGCTGTATGGGGAACTTCCCTTTCTGTGGTCTTATGCCTCCCTGAGCATTGTGTCTTGAACATATAATGCATTGACTTTTAGTAGTTAGTGAAGCCATAGACTGTACATACCTTAAATAAACATCTCAGTCACCCCCCTGTATGACTCATGAGTTACTCCATGTGTCAATACTGCTGCATATCAGTAAGGACTGTATGATCTATCTCTATGGATTTCTCGTTCTGTCATTATTTGTGTTTCTTGTGCCGCTATTTTGGCAGCTTCATCTGCCCTTTTATGTCCCTTTATGATGGGGTCTGTATATTTTGTGTGTGCTTGACATTTGCAGATTATAAACTCTTTTGGTAACTGTATTGCATCTAGGAACTCTAGAATGAAGGCCGTGTGTGAAATTGGTTTACCACTGGAGGTGACCATCCCCCTGTTTTTCCATTGTTGTGCAAAAACATGTACTGTTGAAAAGGCATATTGACTGTCAGTGTATATGGTTACGGATTTTCCTTCTGACAGTATGCATGCTCTTGTCAGTGCTACAAGTTCTGCAACTTGTGTTTTGGTAGTGGCCCAGCTTCCAAAATCTCATCCTGTGTCACTACTACATATCCAGCTGCATTTGTGCCATCTGGATTTTTCTTACTAGAACCATCAACAAAAAGTATCATGTCAGGGTTAGATAACGGTATATCTTTCAGATCACTTTGTGGCAGTACCTTTTCAGCGATGGCAGCAGCGCAGTCATGTTTTATGACCATCAGTAGGAAGTGGTAGTAGTGTGGATGGGTTTAATGTAGTACACCTCTGTATTGTTATGTGAGGTTGTGTCAAGAGTATTGTCATACAGGAAAGGTGTCGTGCTGGGCTCAAATGTGATATCTTTTGTTGTAAGAGGATAACAGACACTGCATGTGGTACCTTTCATAGTTAGTAAGGTTGAATAAAGACACCAGTCCATCCAGTTCAGCCTGAGTGAGTGTCTAGCCCCTACCCCTGTACATTGCACACTCACATTGGTCTCTACCCTCAAGGATCCAACAATCCAAGGTCCCCATTCATATACCAGGGCCAACCCGGGGCAGAAGCCAATCAACCCACCTGCATGTCCCCGGAGTGCAGGAGGATCCAGAGCACCTGGAGGAAACCCACGCAGGCACAGGGAGAACACGCAAACTCCAGGCAGGTAGCGTCGTGGTTGGGATTCGAACCAGCGACCCTTTTTACTGCTAGGTGAGAGTGCTAACCACTACACCGCTGCAGCTACCAGTGCTTGTACACAGGGTGGAAGTGCTCTAGTTGCACTGTCTAATTTTGTAGAGTAGGAAGCAATCGGCCTCTGGTGCCCGCCATGTGACTGTGTAAGTACTGATGTCATGTGACCTTCCCTTGAGTCTACTGTTTGTTGGAAAGGTTTGTCATTGGTTGGTAAGGCTAGCACTGATGAACTAGAAAGGACTTGTTTTATGTCAGTAAAAGCCCTCTGTTTCCTCACTCCATTTTATGGAATCCTGGGGGGGGGCCATTGGGCTCCCATGTATTGCCTGTACCAATGGGGCAGTCAGCATGGGATGCCCAGGAATCCAGGCTCTACAAAAATGTGTCATACCCAGGAAGGACATCATTTGTCTTTGTTTCTAAGGACTGTGTAGTCTACATTATTTCATACCTTCATTTAATGCTCTAAAATACCTCTAAAGGTTACATTTTGTACTCATTCATGTAATCAGTAGACACCCACCCCATAGAAAGGAACGCGCCTCATTCTTCAGTTGTGTAGAAGGAGGGGGATGGGGGGTGTCATACCTGCACTCAAATTAGGGCTGGAAAAAATGGATACTTTTTATCTAACATGAATGAGCACAGGATCACAGATCAAACCACCAAACGCCTTCCTTACCTTGGAGTTGTTAAAAACAATATTCTTTCATTTATTCAAATACATATATTACACACACACACCTCTGAATATATTTCCTCAGACCCCAATATTTTAGCAAAATTTAAGAAAACTTTAAGAACCCCCTTTTGTATTGTTCCCCTTATTCTCTGGTCCCAAGTGAAACCCACGGGGTCCCAAAATAGAACTTTCTTTCTTTTTAATTAATATTTAGTATTCTGATTCAGAACTTTTAACTTTATAAATGTACCCAAATATAAACAGCATTGTATCATTAACACTTCACACGTGAAAGTCTGTCAATTCTAAAAATAACTCATCCAATATAAATATTTACTTTAAGACTATTATTCAGACTTTCTTTCCCACCAAAAGTCCTAATATTTTCACAGATGCACAAATTAACCTCTGTGTGCTCAAAGGGTTAATTCTGCCCTACTAGTCGCCTATCATCATCTCCCTCTCTTCTGCCACCTCTGTCAGGCAATCTGCATTTTCTTGTTTCCGAGAAACAGCTTCTTGACCATCATAGTAATGAAAACATTCTCAGCCTCTTCTTTCCTCACATTCATCAAGCCACCTGATAATAATTCTACAACATTCTATTCACTCCACAGTGCAATCCACCTTCATGTCTCCCATCTACCTCCAAACCATCAACAATTTCTGCCGCGTGCTTCCTGTAACACCGTGGCATGCTAAAATAATAAAGCAACCTGGTGTTATCAGTGTAACCTTTTTTCTTTTATGCTAAGTTTCAATATTTACAATATAACCCTTCTGTATTGTCATAGCTGGTCAAGGGTTAACTTTTACAGATACGTTCAGACAGGAATTTGAAGCACAGAGCTCACTGCATACACGAGGGGAGGGGGAGGGGGAGAGTGAGTTCAGTACGTTCCTTTTTTTTTTACAAACACACAGAACATGAGCACGTGAAGAATGATTTCTTATCTCCTTCTAAAGGCACATTAGGAATACGCAGCACAAAACATGTAAACGAACAAAGACTGTTGTACCCGATCCACGGTAACAATAGGAATACAAGAGTAAAAATATCAGCACTCCCCACACTATAGAGAGAATGAAAAAAAGGTTAAACATGAGCAAAGATAAAGTAAACACACACAGAAGAAAGTTAGCCTTGCGCTCTTTTTAGATCACTTAACTAAACAGCGCTTAAATAGTCGGGCATTCAACCTCCGACAGAGTCAGGCAATCAACCTCTGACGTTCGGTATACCTCAAATCTTTTTCTTATTTGTCCGGACAGCGGGCGACATAATTTTTTACCTTAGACAACGTCCCCAAGTGTCTCTGTCTACGAGCACTGGATCATCTAGATATTATACGATCAATACCAATGTCGGCAATTACAACACATTAAACCAGAATCAAAGAGAAAGAGAAGAAAAGACTCTTAGAAAGAATTAAGAATAATTTAAATGATCTTACCTCTCAAACACCTGGACTGGATCACACTAAGTTCAGAAACAGACAGTGGAATTCAGATCTTAGGCCCCGCCCCTGTTTCACCAATAACATTGAATGGGGGGACTTTAATCGTTCAGTGAGCTTCAATGTCCAATACTCACCAAAGTTTTCTTCGGGGCCGTCTGATCTGAAAACCAACATGTTGTTTCCGGCTTGCGAAGGACCAAAAATGTTAGGAATCTTCTCGTGTGATCAGTCAAAACTCCAGATGTATTGAGAAGAAGACAATTTATTTCTGATGTGGCCCACAAAAGGGAGACATGCTTACAGGACTAAAGCTGCAGTAAGTGTCTCCCAAAAGAATGTCCTTCCCCCCTCCTCATACCCTACAAGTATACCACCTCTATGCTTCTATTGGCTGAGGAAACATAGATAGCGTGTCTGGTACAGACTAGTACTTTATTTTGGCTAGTCAGTTTCCTTTACAATCTTATGCTATCATATATAGTTAAACCTAGTCATCCTACAACTTACTATGGAGTTAGTTAAGACAAAACAATAGAGCAAGTTAATACAACAACCTGCTCAGGAGTCATTTTAAAAATCAGTCTCAGGAATATTGTTTTTCTAATAGTCACACAATAAACATTTAAAACTTTTCTAACAGTCTCT
The DNA here is from genome assembly GCF_037356315.1 of Lithobates pipiens. Classification (NCBI taxonomy): domain Eukaryota; kingdom Metazoa; phylum Chordata; class Amphibia; order Anura; family Ranidae; genus Lithobates; species Lithobates pipiens. The sequence goes on along the minus strand of NW_027507764.1, from coordinate 594,135,004 downwards.
CTATTCTATTCCTTTTTATTGTTCATGCTATTCTATTTTTTCTATTCTATTATTTTATTTTCTATTCTATTTTTTCCATTCTCTTCTAATATGAATGTATTCTATTCCTTCTATTTTATTCTAATCTATTCTTTTTTCAATTCCATTCTATTATTTTTTCTATTCTATTATTTTCTATTTTATTTTTGTATTTTTTTTATTCTATCCACATTTAAATGTATTTTATGTGAAATCCGAATTTCAGAAGATGGTTATATTCTTTCTATTTTATTTTATTATATTCCTTTATTTTCTATTCTATTTTACTCTACTCTGTTATTTCTATTCTATCCCTTTATTATCTATTCTTTTGTTTTGTATTCTGTTCTGTTTTACTCTTATTATATTATATTATTTTATTTTCTATTCTATTCCTTTATTTTCTATTTAATCTTTTCTTTAATTTTCTATTCTATTCCTTTATTTTCTATTCTATTCTATTCTCTTCGGAAATTTTAATTTAATTCAAATTTAATTTGAAAAAAGGATTCAAATTTGAATTTGACTAGAAAACTATTCAAATTCAATTTCAAAACTATTCAGATTTGATTAGAGAGCTATTGGAATTCTAATTTCATCTGAAATTTTGTTTCGTTATTTCGGATTAGTTTACATTTCGATACTATTGTAATTTGGAAATTCGGATACATCCAAATTTCCAAAAAACTAAAAATGTATCTGAATTTCAATTCGGAACTAAATGAACTGCACGTGTCTACCCTTCAGAGACCTGCAACATCTGTAGATGCACAGCAACCTGAGACCTCCATACCTGCGATGTCTGTGTGCCTAGATGTGCCGCATTTCACTACCGGGTCCTGAATAGGGATGGCCGAATTGTTCACCCGGCGGGCGGTTTGCGGTGAATTTCGGCTGTTCGCGGTCCGCCCGATCGGCGGACTATTGCCGCTGTTCGCCTGGTGGACTTGCGTGTTTACTGTGTAAAAAAACTTTGACCTATGATGACACATCCATCATGGGGTACAGGACAGCCAATTGAGACATTACAGCACATGGACGCTTGAACATTCCCCCTAACTTATAAATACACCCGATCCGGCGGCCATTTTACATTCTTTCTACTGTCACTATAGGGAGAGGTTGCTGTGTGGAGCAGGGAGAGACTGCAGTGACCCAAATCGCTAGCTATTAGGTCCACAAAAGTTATTTTAAGGACTGGTATGGTATAGGTGTAGTTCAGGATATAGGTTTGAGGCACTGCTATTCAAGTTATTGTTGCAGCAGATTGTCTTTTGTCAGTGCTGAGAGAGGGACAGATAGGACACTGTGTGTTGCAGAGAGGGACAGTCAGTTTAATCATTAGCTGTTACTATTAGGTCCACAAAAGTCCTTTTCAGGACTGGTATGGTGTAGTAGTACAGGATATAGTTTTGAGTGCTATTCAAGTTATTGTTGCAGCAGCCTGTGTTTTGTCAGTTTAAATAGGGACAGATAGGAAGCTGTGTGTGGCAGTGAGGGACAGTCAGTTTAATCAGTAGTTGTTACTATTAGGTCCACAAAGGTTCTTTTCAGGACTGGTATGGTAATAGGGTTGTACACGTATAATAGTCTTTCTTCCAAATATAGAAAGAATATTATACTTGACTGCTGCCCTTCTGCTGCAGTAGTCCTTTATGAGTAAAGGGACTGAGGTACAATCTGCTAATCACAACCTACGAGTTCCACAAAGGTACGTCTAAGGACTGGTAAGGTATAGCGTACTACAGTATATAGGGTTGAGTGAGGTACAGTCTGCTAATCCTTAAGGACTGGTATAGGTCCACAATATATAGGGCTGAGGTGCACTACTGCTGACTGCTGCCCTATTCTGCAGCAGTCCTTTATCAGTATAGGGACTGAGGTACAGTCTGCTAATCAGAACCTACTAGTTCCACAAAGGTCCTTATAAGGACTGGTAAGGTATAGTGTACTACAGTATATAGGGTTGAGTGAGGTACAGTCTGCTATTCTATAAGGACTGGTATAGGTCCACAATACATAGGGTTGAGGTGCACTACTGCTGACTGCTGCCCTATTCTGCAGCAGTCCTTTATCAGTATAGGGACTGAGGTACAGTCTGCTAATCACAACCTACTAGTTCCATAAAGGTCCATATAAGGACTGGTAAGGTATAGTGTACTAGAGTATATAGGGTTGAGTGAGGAACAGTCTGCTAATCCTTAAGGACTGGTATAGGTCCACAATATATAGGGTTGAGGTGCACTACTGCTGACTGCTGCCCTATTCTGCAGCAGTCCTTTATCAGTATAGGAACTGAGGTATAGTCTGCTAATCACAACCTACTAGTTCCACAAAGGTCCTTCTAAGGACTGGTAAGGTATAGTGTACTACAGTATATAGGGTTGAGTGAGGTACAGTCTGCTAATCACAACCTACTAGTTCCACAAAGATCCTTCTAAGGACTGGTAAGGTATAGCATACTAGAGTATATAGGGTTGAGTGAGGTACAGTCTGCTAATCCTTAAGGACTGGTATAGGTCCACAATATATAGGGTTGAGGTGCACTACTGCTGACTGCTGCCCTATTCTGCAGCAGTCCTTTATCAGTATAGGGACTGAGGTACAGTCTGCTAATCACAACCTACTAGTTCCACAAAGGTCCTTCTAAGGACTGGTAAGGTATAGTGTACTACAGTATATAGGGTTGAGTGAGGTACAGTCTGCTAATCACAACCTACTAGTTCCACAAAGGTCTTTCTAAGGACTGGTAAGGTATAGTGTACTACAGTATATAGGGTTGAGTGAGGTACAGTCTGCTAATCACAACTTACTAGTTCCACAAAGGTCCTTGTAAGGACTGGTAAGGTATAGCGTACTAGAGTATATAGGGTTGAGTGAGGTACAGTCTGCTAATCCTTAAGGACTGGTATAGGTCCACAATATATAGGGTTGAGGTGCACTACTGCTGACTTCTGCCCTTCTGCTGCAGTAGTCCTTTATCAGTATAGGGGCTGAGTTACAGTCTGCTAATCACAACCTACTAGTTCCACAAAGGTCCTTCTAAGGACTGGTAAGGTATAGCGTACTAGAATATATAGGGTTGAGTGAGGTACAGTCTGCTAATCCTTAAGGACTGGTATAGGTCCACAATATATAGGGTTGAGGTGCACTACTGCTGACTGCTGCCCTATTCTGCAGCAGTCCTTTATCAGTATAGGGACTGAGGTACAATCTGCTAATCACAACCTACTAGTTCCACAAAGGTCCTTCTAAGGACTGGTAAGGTATAGTGTACTACAGTATATAGGGTTGAGTGAGGTACAGTCTGCTAATCACAACCTACTAGTTCCACAAAGATCCTTCTAAGGACTGGTAAGGTATAGCGTACTAGAGTATATAGGGTTGAGTGAGGTACAGTCTGCTAATCCTTAAGGACTGGTATAGGTCCACGATATATAGGGTTGAGATGCACTACTGCTGACTTCTGCCCTTCTGCTGCAGTAGTCCTTTATGAGTATAGGGACTGAGGTACAGTCTGTTAATCACAACCTACTAGTTCCACAAAGGTCCTTCTAAGGACTGGTAAGGTATAGCGTACTAGAGTATATAGGGTTGAGTGAGGTACAGTCTGCTAATCCTTAAGGACTGGTATAGGTCCACAATATATAGGGTTGAGGTGCACTACTGCTGACTTCTGCCCTTCTGCTGCAGTAGTCCTTTATGAGTATAGGGACTGAGGTACAGTCTGCTAATCACAACCTACTAGTTCCACAAAGGTCCTTCTAAGGACTGGTAAGGTATAGCGTACTACAGTATATAGGGTTGAATGAGGTACAGTCTGCTAATCCTTAAGGACTGGTATAGGTCCACAATATATAGGGTTGAGGTGCACTACTGCTGACTTCTGCCCTTCTGCTGCAGTAGTCCTTTATGAGTATAGGGACTGAGGTACAGTCTGCTAATCATAACCTACTAGTTCCACAAAGGTCCTTATAAGGACTTGTAAGGTATAGTGTACTACAGTATATAGGGTTGAGTGAGGTACAGTCTGCTAATCCTTAAGGACTGGTATAGGTCCACAATATATAGGGTTGAGGTGCACTATTGCTGACTTCTGCCCTTCTGCTGCAGTAGTCCTTTATGAGCATAGGGACTGAGGTACAGTCTGCTAATCACAACTTACTAGTTCCACAAAGGTCCTTATAAGGACTGGTAAGGTATAGTGTACTACAGTATATAGGGTTGAGTGAGGTACAGTCTGCTAATCACAACCTACTAGTTCCACAAAGCTCCTTAAGGACTGGTATAGGTGTACTATTTGATGTGCAGTATATAGTTGTGTAATACACGTATAAAATACTTCCACATACTTGACTTCCTCCTGGGGCTGCTTATTATGAGGGGCTCCCACCCCTCCCTGTGCTATGCTGACTTCCTCCTGGGGCTGTACCTCTGCTGTGCATATTATGAGGGGCTCCCACCATCCCTGTGCTATGCTCATTAGGAGGGGCTCCCACCATCCCTGTGCTATGCTGACTTACTCCTGGGGCTGCTTACGGTGCAGGTGTCAGTGCTGTATATCACGGTGCTGGTGTCAGTGCTGTATATCACGGTGCTGGTGTCAGTGCTCTCTATCATGGTGCTGGTGTCAGATCACTCTATCACGGTGCAGGTGTCATTGCTGTATGTCACGCTGCTGGTGATCATCTCCTGCACCCTCTTCTTTGCCTACCTTGACCTTCCCTCTCCTCCATTGCCTTCATGCACTCCACAGTCGTGAATTGTCACAACACAGAATTGTGCAGGTTGAACAATCATCTAATCATCTGTCAAGATACAGTACCTCACAAAAGTAAGTACACCCCTCAGTCACATGTGTGTAAATCTTTTCTTCTCTCTTTTCATGTGACAACACTGAAGAAATGACACTTGTCTACAATGTAAAGTAGTGAGTGTACAGCTTGTATAACAGTGTAAATTTCCTGTCCTCTCAAAATAACTCAACACATAGCCATTAACCACTTGCTTACTGGGCACTTAAACACCCTTCCTGCCCAGACCAATTTTCAGCTTTCGGTGCTCTCACACTTTGAATGACAATTACTCAGTCATGCAACACTGTACCCATATGATTTTTTTGTCCTTTTTTTCCCACAAATAGAGCTTTCTTTTGGTGGTATTTGATCACCTCTGGGGTTTTTATTTTTTGCGCTATAAATGAAAAAAGACCGAAAATTTTGAAAAAAAAACGCACATTTCTTTGTTTCTGTGACAGAATTATGCAAATTATTAATTTTTCTTCATAAATTTTGGCCACAATTTATACTGCTACATATCTTTGGTAAAAATAACCCAAATTAGTGGATATTATTTGGTCTTCGTGAAAGTTAGAGAGTCTACAAGCTGTGGTGCGAATCGCACAAAATTGCCTATCTCGCTTCTTGTGACCCGAACAAGTCAGGAAAGTACAAATACCCCCCAAATGACCCCTTTTTGGAAAGTGGACATTCCAAGGTATTTAGTAAGAGGTATAGTGAGCTTTTTGATGTTGTCATTTTTTTCCCACAATTCTTTGCAAAATTAAGATTTTTCATTTTTTTTTCTCCACAAAATTGTCATTGTAATAGGTTATTTCTCTCACGTGGCATGTGTATACCACAAATGACACCCCCAAAAAAATTCTGCTAGTCCTCCTGAGTATTACAATACCACATGTGTGGGACTTTTTCCCAGCCTGGCCACATAGAGAGGCCCAACATGCAGGGAGCGCCATCATGTGTTCTAGGAACATAAATTACACATCTAACTTGTTGACTATTTATTACACTTTTGAAGCACCAGGACAATGACACGTGACACTGATGACAGATGGCACTGATACGTGGCAATGATGACACTTATACGTGGCATTGATGACACGTGGCACTGATGACAGATGGCACTAATATGTGGCACTGATGACAGATGGCACTAATATGTGGCACTGATGACACGTGGCACTTATACGTGGCACTGATGACACGTGGCACTAATACGTGGCACTGATGACAGATGGCACTGATACGTGGCACTAATACGTGCCACCGATGACAGATGGCACTAATACATGGCACCGATGACGCGTGACACTGATGACAGATGGCACTGATAAGTGGAATTGATGACACGTGACACTGACAACAGATGGCACGTGACACTGACAGGTGGCACTGATACGTGGCACTGATGACAGATGGCACTAATACGTGGCACTGATGACAGATGGCACTATGTGGCACTGATGACAGATGGCACTTATACGTGGCACTGATGACAGATGGCACTGGGGACAAATGGCACTGACTACAGGTGGCACTGGGGGCAGGTAGCACTGGGGTGGATGGCACTGGGGACAGGTGGCACTGGGGGCAGGTGGCACTGGGGGCAGGTAGCACTGGGGTGGATGGCACTGGGGCGGATAACACTGGGGCAGGATGGCACTGGGGCAGGATGGCACTTTTTTTTTAACTTTTTTTTTTTTTAATCAAAGCAAAGCAGAACGGCTGCCGCTGCAGCCGTTCATCTCTCCCCTCTCACACTCTGTCTGTGTGAGGAGGGAGAGCGGCGCTGAGAGATGATCTCATATGTTTACATATGAAATCATCTCCAATTGGACACGCCGATCGCGCTGTAAACGGCCACTCTGATTGGCCGTTTACAGCGATCTGGGGACACGGCGAACACAGAACTTCCACGATGCGCCCCCGCGGCGGCGCGCATTACGGAAGTAAACATTAGCACATCCAGGGATGGCCACCCGGACGAAAGCGCCTGCTCTACGGCCATCATTCGGCTATAGGGCGGGCGTGAGGTGGTTAATGTCTAAATCGCTGGCAACAAAAGTCAGTACACCCCTAAGTGTAAATGTCCAAATTGTCCACATCAGAGCCCCCCTGATCAGGGTCCCAACGTTCTCCTTATATCAGAGTCCTCATCAATGTCCCCCATATGGGGGTCCCCCTCATAGGGTCCCTTCTTCAGTAACCCCCCCTACATCCAGGTCCCTATCAGAGTTCCTCCTTACACCAGGGCCCCCATCAGAGACCCCCCATCAGAGTCCCCCCTTACCTCTGAGTACCCATATCAGAGTCCCTCCTTACCTCAGGGCTCCCCCTTACATCAGGGCCCCCATCAGAGACCCCCATCAGAGTCCCCCTTACCTCAGAGTACCCATATCAGAGTCCCTCCTTACCTCAGGGCTCCCCCTTACATCAAGGCCCCCTAATAGAGTCCCTGTTTTAGTAACCCCCTCACATCCAGGTGCCCCTTACATCAGGGTCCCTGGCAGAGTCTCCCCTTACCCTATGAGGAGGGGCGGTAATTACACTAGGAGGAGTATAGTTATGTGACGGACACAACCTGATTGTAGCAGTGGGACGCCTCCATCCCTGATTTGTATGAAACAACAGAAGAGGAAGGAAGGGGACATTGTGTGAGGCCGGTCACTGAATGGATTTCTTATTCAAATCATTCATAAAATGATTTATTAATTACAAATCACGTTGTAAAGAGTGTCAGTCTGTGATACAGGACACAATGTACTATGATACACTTGTATGAATATATAGTTATTATACAAAATACAACATACCGTATATACTCGAGTATAAGCCGAGATTTTCAGCCTCTTTTTTGAGGCTGAAAGTGCCCCCCTCGGCTTATACTCGAGTCATCGCTGTCTGCCCGCTCGATCAGCGTGTCGAGCAGACAGACAGCGGCCATTCTATGATTCAAAAGCCGCGCCTCCGGCTCCGCCTTCGCCTGTGATAGGCGGAACACTGAATTTCCCAGCAGCCTGTGTTCCGCCTATCACGGGCGTCGTCTCATCCTCGTACTACGGACGAGGATGATACGATGTCCGTGATAGGCGGAACACAGGCTGCTGGGAAATTCAGTGTTCCGCCTATCACAGGCGAAGGAGGAGGCGCGGCTTTTGAATTTTACAATGGCCGCCGACGAAGAGGGCACGGGACGGAGGCAAGGCAAGGCACGGCACGGCACGGGACGGGACGGGACGGGACGGGACGAAGGCAAGGCACGACACGGGACGGAGGCTCGGGACAAAGGCTCGGGACACAGGTAGGCTGGACACACACACACACACACACACACACACACACACACACGGATGGAGACACACACACACGGATGGATGGATGGATGGATGGAGACACACACACACACACAGGGATGGATGGATACACACACACACAGGGATGGATGGATGGATGGAGACACACACACACAGGGATGGATGGATGGATGGATGGAGACACACACACACAGGGATGGATGGATGGATGGATGGAGACACACACACACAGGGATGGATGGATGGATGGATGGAGACACACACACACACAGGGATGGATGGATGGATGGACACACACACACACAGGGATGGATGGACGGACACACAGGGATGGACGGACACACAGGGATGGACGGACACACAGGGATGGACGGACACACACACAGGGATGGACAGGCATGTCTCACCCTCGGCTTATACACGAGTCAATAAGTTTGCCAGTTTTTTTGGGGGTAAATTGGGGGCCTCGGCTTATATTCGGGTCGGCCTATACTCGAGTATATACGGTAATTATCATTACAGTTACATAAAAACACTCATCCATTCATGAAAATCCAATGAACATGATCGATCGATTGCTCATGGTGAGCCGAGCTTGTCTGGGCATCAGATCGATGTGTACCCGACGCACGTTTCATGGCTCACGCCAATCATCAGGAGTGCTCTGAAATGAATATCTATAAATATGGGATATCCTTTAAGCGGAGAACAATCTCTCAAAATAAAAGGTGTGTAACTTACAATACAGCCCAATGGTGATGACCCCCAACCTGTGTCCAATGGAAGACGGGGGACAGGGATGATGATCTCCCCCCCCCGGGGCTGAGGTGAGGAATCCCATCCAGAGACAGCAGCCAGGTGAAGACCAGATCACCACCATGTGAATCTGGTGTCTGCTTAACAATCCACACACTGCTCTGGAAGGGTATGGAGATGAGCCCATGTAAAATAAATGTATTACTTAATAGGATGAGTGATGTAAAACTAAAACGAACCCAAAGAAATGTTGTACTGAGTCAAACTCAATTACCTTGTGTGCGGTTCTGAGGCCACAGACATGCCTGGACTCCTACTTATGTGAATGGTCCGTGTGAAATGGTCAGCTGACCAGCCCGAGCAGCTTGTATAAGGAACAACCCCCAGAACTTTCGAACATCGGGAACGCTCGGATCCAAATAAGAAACCCCACTGAAGTCTATGGGACCCGAACATGAAAAATCAAAAGTGCCCATTTTGAAGGCTTATATGCAAGTAATTGGGCATACAATGGTTATGGGGGTCTGGGTACTGTTCTGGGGGATATGTATCAATGAAAAAAAAAGTTTGTAAAAATTTTTTATTTTTAAATGAGCAGTGATTTATTGATGCTTAAAATGAAAGCATAAAAATGAAAAATTCCTTTCAATATAGAGCCTGGGGGTCCCCTTAGTCCATCTGTAAAGTGGTGCATCTGTACTGTGTATAGAAGGTGCTGCAGCAATAATTGCATTTATAAAGCCCAAAAAAATGACACTTTCCCTGCAAGCTTTCTTTATTTTGTACGCAATAGCTTTGAGAGCCAGTGTGTATGATGAGGCCACAGTGTAGGGCACTGGGAACAAGATTCAAGATTTTTTGGATAAATTATGGTGTCTCTACCACAGACTTTGGATTTCTACTTCTGTAACGGGTGCAAAAAAAATGTTCTTTGGGGGTCAGTGGCACCTTCACACTGTAACCCTATAGAGGTGTTCTTGATGAAAGCAAGAATTGGCCTCGCTGTCAAAAATTGCAAAGATATGCACCTGTCAAACAAGTGTGGAAAAATTGGTCTTTGGGTGTTGATTGTGCCCATGAAACCTACACCAAAAACATTCTTCCAGATAAAATCAACACCCACAACACTAGGCAGCCTAGAAGTCCTGCAGAGATTCCGCATCCCAAAAACACTTAATCTGCGACATCGGCATCAGGGGCTTTGGAACTGCTGGTAATCCAGGACTGATTCATTTTTGAGAAAAGTCAGACGGTCCATGGAGTCTGTGGACAGACGCGTTCTATGATCAGTAAAAAACCTCCGGCAGCACTGAATGCCCATTCAGAAAGCATGCTGGATGCAGGGCAGCCCAGCAGTTCAGTAGCATTCTGGGCATGTTCTGGCCAGTGGTCTATTCTCATGACCCAGTAACCCAGTGGATCGTCGTCTGGAAAGCTCTCCATCTCTGTTTTTGCCCCTAGATAATCATCCACCATGTGATGCAGAAGCTGCCAATGAGATGTGGAAGCTGAAAGCCCAGCAATTCCGAAATGCATCACTTAGGCGGCTGCCTTCTCCGCAGCTCCTCTCTTGAAAAACAGAAGCCTCAAAATGATGTTTTCCATTTTTTATTTTTTTTTATTTAAATTTTATTGATTTTTACATTTAAAAATTACAAGCAGGGAGAGTATCAAAAAGGAAAATATTATAAAACAAAACCAACAGACCACAAATACAATAAAAAGAAAACATATAAACGAAACAAATGTTCTTTACAGTACGATCCGTGGCCTATTACCCCACTTGCTTACCATCCTTCTATTTCCTATCTTCCCTCCTCGCCGTTTTCCCGAAATATACCCTAACCCCCCCGTCCCCACCTCCCCCTATGTTTGTTGGCCCTTCCTCCTCTATTTATTCTACTAATACTTGGATGTAAGTTTCTGTCCTTTTGAATGATCTCCATTTTTTCCATACTGCCCAATATTTGTTCATTTGGTTGTTCTCCATTTTGACTAAATATTCCATATTATTAATATGTTCAATTCTCTGCACCCATTCTCTAATATTGGGTTTATTAACTTGTGTCCAATTTACCGCTATCAAGGCTTTTGCCGCATTAAGCAAATAAACTACCAGTGAGTTCATTTTTCTTTTTCTTTTTTCCTTATTATTTTTCGTTTGTAAATGACTACTTATTTCCTCTACTCCATAGAACAAACATTTCAGCGGGCTGCATGGTATTTTTTCTCCGGTTATTATTTCAATGTAGGATAAAATCTCTTGCCAATGTAGCTTTATCTCTGGACATTCCCACCAAATGTGAAGTGCTGTTCATTGAGACCCCCAATCTCCCACATGCACCTTTTCATCTTCTTAAATTGGACCTTCTAGACCAGAACCAAAATCATTAGTACGTCTTTGTATTAATAACCTAGACATGTATTCTGCTGGCGTGTGCTCAGACTAGACATGTATTCTGCTGGCGTGTGCTCAGACTAGACATGTATTCTGCTGGCGTGTGCTCAGACTAGACATGTATTCTGCTGGCGTGTGCTCAGACTGCTCACTAGGTGTTTCATTTGATTGTAAGGGTATCTTATATGGCCTTATCATTCCAAATGGGCTTAAATCTTCTTTTGTGGGTGTGATATACATACTGGTCACAGCTGCTAGTAGGCAATACATCCAATTATTTTTACCTGTTTCTTCCATAGCTTTTCTCAGTTTGCTTTTTAGAATGCCATTATGTCTTTCTACCAATCCAGCTGATTGGGGATGATAGGCACAATGGTATTTCCCTTTAATTCTCATCACTTCTGTCAGATGTATATTTTTAATTACAAGATGAGGTCCATTATCACTGTCTGTGCATCTGCACTTCCTGTCGGGAATATCTCCACCCATTTGGTCAGGGTGCCTGGTTACCAAACAATATTTCTTCCTTTAACATTCGTGTAATTCAATAAAATCCATGCAAATGTGTTGGAATGGATATTGCTGTATGGGGGAACTTCCCTTTCTGTGGTCTTATGCCTCCCTGAGCCATTGTGTCTTGAACATATAATGCATTGACAGCAAAAAAGTTTTTTTTAGTAGCTAGTGAAGCCATAGACTGTACATACCTTAACCACTTTCAGACCGGACCATTTTGCTGGTCAATGACCAGAGGTCTTTTTACAATTTGGCACTGCGCTGCTTTAACTGGTAATTGCGCGGTCATGCAATGTTGTACCCAAACAAAATTTGCGTCCTTTTTTTCCCACAAATAGAGCTTTCTTTTAAAGGTATTTGACTGACTCTGTGATTTTTATTTTTTGCGATATAAACGTAAAAAGACCGCAAATTTTGAAAAAAAAATGATATTTTCTACTTTTTGTTATTAGAAAAATCCAATAAACCCAATTTTAGTCATACATTTAGGCCAAAATGTATTCAGCCACACGTCTTTGGTAAAAAAAAAGTCAATAACTGTATATTTATTGGTTTGCGCAAAAGTTGTCACATCTACAAACTAAGGTACATTTTCTGGAATTTACGCAGCTTTTAGTTTATGACTGCCTATCTCATTTCTTGAGGTGCTAAAATGGCAGGGCAGTACAAACCCCCCCAAATGACCCCATTTTGTAAAGTAGACCCCCTAAGGAAATTGATAAGAGGCATGTTGAGCCCATTGAATATTTTATTTTTTTGCCTCAAGCGATTGAATAATGACAACAAAAAATTATTATTTTTTTTTTTTTACACAAAGTTGTCACTAAATGATATATTGCTCACACATGCTATGGGCATATGTGAAATGACATCCCAAAATAAATTCTGCTGCTTCTCCTGAGTACGGGGATACCACATATGTGGGACTTTTTGGGAGCCTAGCCGCGTACGGGGCCCCCGAAAACCAAGCACCGCCTTCAGGCTTTCTAAGGGTGTAAATTTTTGATTTTACTCCTCACTACCTATCGCAGTTTTGAAGGCCATAAAATGCCAAGATGGCACAAAACCCCCACAAATGACCCAATTTTGGAAAGTAGACACCCCTAAATTTAGGGGTACACTAGTGAGACTCACAGGTAAAAAAGCACCTAGCCTGTCAGCGACTGTATCAAAACACTACAAAAAAAACTGTTAGCGATCGCAGGGATCAGGCCTGACTCTGCGAACGCTGCAGTTATGTGCGTTGTGTTTTGTAAGTGACATTGATCGATCGATGCTGCACTTGGGTGGGCTGGGCTGGGCTTGGCGGAGGGGCTAAACGCAGGTGCTAGCAGGTATCTGGGCTGATCCCGCTAACAATGCGTTTTGGGAAACCTAAACTGCTGGCTACGCTAATATAGATCTGATCAGATACTATATTACTAAGGGAGGTGTATGCTTTGTGCGTGGGTGTTAGCGGTACTGGCACTAACCTGACGCTGCCTGGGGCGACGCAGACCCTATCTAACCCTCAAACTTATATCACCCGCCGGGTGATCAGGGGGTTAAACCTTTATTAGGTAATAAATGGCGGGTGCCCTGAAACTATAAAAAATAACTAACCAACCAGCGTCACCTGTAACAGTTATATGGTGATCACTGGTGAAAGGGTTAACTAGGGGGCAATCAGGGGGCTTTATGCGGTAGTATATGGGGGTCCCTGGCGCTATAAAAAGCTGCGGCGAACCTAAATACCTACCTGCCTAACTAGCGTCACCTGTGACACTAATACAGCGATCAGAAAAACGATCGCTTATTAGGCTGGGTTCACACTGGAGCGATGCGGGAACGCTACGAATCCGCGGCGGGTTCCCGCATCACACTGCCCTATGCGAACTGCTGGGAGTGTCAGTGAAATGTTAATGACACCCCCAGATCAGTTCGCAAATCGCAGTGCGATCTGCAAACTCGGACAGGAATCGGATCGCATGGTGTGAACACCCATGCGATCCGATTCTGCTGCGGACCAAAAAAAGGGTCCCGTGCGAGTTTGCGGCGGGTGCGATGCGAATTCAGCCATACTATCTGTATACTATCTGTATGGCTGAACTCGAATCGCACAGAGATCGGATGTGATTTGCACTGCAGTGCGGCGCAAATCACATCCGTTCTCATAAACCGCTGCAATGTGAACCCAGCCTTAGTGACACTGGCGACGGGGGGTGATCACGGGGTTAAACCTTTATTGGGGGGGTTAGGGGGGCACATTAGAACTAAAGGGGGCTAACCCTAACTGCCCTAACAGTTATTACAGTCACAAATGACACCAATGCAAAAAAAAAAAAAAATGCAATTGGTGTCACTGTGACTGGGGGGGCAGGGGTAATTGGGGGGGTGATCGGGGGGTAAAGGGGGGGTGTGAGTGTGCCTGGCATGTTCTACTGTATGTGTGGTGTGTTGGTGCAACTCACCGATCCTCTCTCCTCGGTGCCGGAACGAAAAATACCGACACGGAGGAGAGATTACATCACTTCCTCTCCTGTGTTTACATTACAGGAGAGGAAGTGATGTCACGAAGGATTTCCATTCATCGGGAGCGATCGCGAGGGGGTGGCCATGAATGAATGGCCGCCCCCTCATCCCGGATCGCTCCCGAACGAATGCCGACCGCCGCAGGCACCGGGGGGGGGCCCGATCGGGCCCCCCACCCGCGGGAAGGCAGGGACTTATATATACGCCCATATGCCTGCCCGTGCCATTCTGCCGACGTATATCGTCGTGCGGCGGTCGGCAAGTGGTTAAATGAGCAGTGATTTATTGATGCTTAAAATGAAAGCATAAAAATTAAAAATTCCTTTCAATATAGAGTCTGGGGGTCCCCTTAGTCCATCTGTAAAGTAGCACAACTGTACTGTGTATAGAAGGTGCTGCAGCAATAATTGCATTTATAAAGCCCAAAAAATGACACTTTCCCTGCAAGCTTTCTTTATTTTGTAAGCAATAGCTTTGAGAGCCAGTGTGTATGATGAGGCCACAGTGTAGGGCACTGGGAACAAGATTCGAGATTTTTTGGATAAATTATGGTGTCTCTACCACAGACTTTGGATTTCTACTTCTGTAACGGGTGCAAAAAAAATGTTCTTTGGGGGTCAGTGGCACCTTCACATTGTAACCCTATAGAGGTTCTCTTGATGAAAGCAAGAATTGGCCTCGCTGTCAAAAATTGCAAAGATATGCACCTGTCAAACACGTGTGGAAAAATTGGTCTTTGGGTGTTGATTGTGCCCATGAAACCTACACCAAAAACATTCTTCCAGATAAAATCAACACCCACAACACTAGGCAGCCTAGAAGTCCTGCAGAGATTCCGCATCCCAAAAACACTTAATCTGCGACATCGGCATCAGGGGCTTTGGAGCTGCTGGTAATCCAGGACTGATTAATTTTTGAGAAAAGTCAGACGGTCCATGGAGTCTGTGGACAGATGCGTTCTATGATCAGTAACAAAACCTCCGGCAGCACTGAATGCCCATTCAGAAAGCATGCTGGATGCAGGGCAGCCCAGCAGTTCAGTAGCATTCTGGGCATGTTCTGGCCAGTGGTCTATTCTCATGACCCAGTAACCCAGTGGATCGTCGACTGCAAAGCTCTCCATCTCTGTTTTTGCCCCTAGATAATCATCCACCATGTGATGCAGAAGCTGTCAATGAGATGTGAAAGCTGACAGCCCAGCAATTCTGAAATGCATCACTTAGGCCGCGTACACACGGGCGGATTGTCTGTCCAACTTAGTCCGCTGAACAGTGTTTCAGCGGACAATCCGCTCGTGTGTGGGCTTCAGCGGACTTTTTCAGCGGACTGTCTGACGAACAAAGTCTTACGGAATTTCCGAAATTTTGTCCGTTCAAACTTGGTTTTGTCCGTCCAAACTTGGTTTCAGCGGACAGTCCGCTCGTGAGTAGGCAAGTTGGACGGACTAAGTATGGCGCATGCTCAGAAAGGATTTACACGGCCGAAGGTTGCATTGCAGTGTATAGGACATCGTTTTTCTAGTCCCGTCGTGCGTGCTGTACACGTCATCGTGCAAGCTTTCAGCGGACTGTCTGCTCATCGTGTGTGGTCAAGTCCGTTCATGCAAATTTTGAACGGACTGTCTGTCGGATTGTCTGACGAACTTAGTTGGCCAGACAATCCTCCCGTGTGTACGCGGCCTTAGGCGGCTGCCTTCTCCGCAGCTCCTCTCTTGAAAAACAGAAGCCTCAAAATGATGTTTTCCATTTTTTTTTTATTATTTAAATTTTATTGATTCTTACATTTACAAATTACAAGCAGGGAGAGTATCAAAAAGGAATATATTATAAAACGAAACCAACAGGCCACAAATACAATAAAAAGAAAACATATGAAGGAAACAAATGTTCTTTACAGTACGATCCGTGGCCTATTACCCCACTTGCTTATCATCCTTCTATTTCCTATCTTCCCTCCTCGCCGTTTTCCCGAAATATACCCTAACCCCCCGTCCCCACCTCCCCCTATGTTTGTTGGCCCTTCCTCCTCTATTTATTCTACTAATACTTGGATGTAAGTTTCTGTCCTTTTGAATGATCTCCATTTTTTCCATACTGCCCAATATTTGTTCATTTGGTTGTTCTCCATTTTGACTAAATATTCCATATTATTAATATGTTCAATTCTCTGCACCCATTCTCTAATATTGGGTTTATTAACTTGTGTCCAATTTACCGCTATCAAGGCTTTTGCCGCATTAAGCAAATAAACTACCAGTGAGTTCATTTTCCTTTTTCTTTTTTCCTTATTATTTTTCGTTTGTAAATGACTACTTATTTCCTCTACTCCATAGAACAAACATTTCAGCGGGCTGCATGGTATTTTTTCTCCGGTTATTATTTCAATGTAGGCTAAAATCTCTTGCCAATGTAGCTTTATCTCTGGACATTCCCACCAAATGTGAAGTGCTGTTCATTGAGACCCCAATCTCCCACATGCACCTTTTCATCTTAGACATGTATTCTGCTGGCGTGTGCTCAGACTAGACATGTATTCTGCTGGCGTGTGCTCAGACTAGACATGTATTCTGCTGGCGTGTGCTCAGACTAGACATGTATTCTGCTGGCGTGTGCTCAGACTAGACATGTATTCTGCTGGCGTGTGCTCAGACTAGACATGTATTCTGCTGGCGTGTGCTCAGACTGCTCAGTAGGTGTTTCATTTGATTGTAAGGGTATCTTATATGGCCTTATCATTCCAAATGGGCTTAAATCTTCTTTTGTGGGTGTGATATACATACTGGTCACAGCTGCTAGTAGGCAATACATCCAATTATTTTTACCTGTTTCTTCCATAGCTTTTCTCAGTTTGCTTTTTAGAATGCCATTATGTCTTTCTACCAATCCAGCTGATTGGGGATGATAGGCACAATGGTATTTCCCTTTAATTCTCATCACTTCTGTCAGATGTATATTTTTAATTAGAAGATGAGGTCCATTATCACTGTCTGTGCATCTGCACTTCCTGTCGGGAATATCTCCACCCATTTGGTCAGGGTGCCTGGTTACCAAACAATATTTCTTCCTTTCACATTCGTGTAATTCAATAAAATCCATGCAAATGTGTTGGAATGGATATTGCTGTATGGGGAACTTCCCTTTCTGTGGTCTTATGCCTCCCTGAGCATTGTGTCTTGAACATATAATGCATTGACAGCAAAAAAGTTTTTTTTAGTAGCTAGTGAAGCCATAGACTGTACATACCTTAACCACTTTCAGACCGGACCATTTTGCTGGTCAATGACCAGAGGTCTTTTTACAATTTGGCACTGCGCTGCTTTAACTGGTAATTGCGCGGTCATGCAATGTTGTACCGAAACAAAATTTGCGTCCTTTTTTTCCCACAAATAGAGCTTTCTTTTGATGGTATTTGA
Source organism: Lithobates pipiens (assembly GCF_037356315.1). Classification (NCBI taxonomy): domain Eukaryota; kingdom Metazoa; phylum Chordata; class Amphibia; order Anura; family Ranidae; genus Lithobates; species Lithobates pipiens. Next base: position 594,117,280 of record NW_027507764.1, on the reverse strand, counting down.
CTGCCTCTGCGATTTTTATTTTTTGCGATATAAGCGTAAAAAGACCGCAAATTTTGAAAAAAAATGATATTTTCTACTTTTTGTTATTAGAAAAATCCAATAAACCCAATTTTAGTCATACATTTAGGCCAAAATGTATTCAGCCACATGTCTTTGGTAAAAAAAAAGTCAATAACTGTATATTTATTGGTTTGCGCAAAAGTTGTCACATCTACAAACTAAGGTACGTTTTCTGGAATTTACGCAGCTTTTAGTTTATGACTGCCTATCTCATTTCTTGAGGTGCTAAAATGGCAGGGCAGTACAAAACCCCCCCAAATGACCCCATTTTGGAAATAGACCCCCTAAGGAAATTGATAAGAGGCATGTTGAGCCCATTGAATATTTTATTTTTTTGCCTCAAGCGATTGAATAATGACAAAAAAAAATTTTTTTTTTTTTTTTTACACAAAGTTGTCACTAAATTATATATTGCTCACACATGCCATGGTTATATGTGGAATTGTACCCCAAAATACATTCTGCTGCTTCTCCTGAGTACGGGGATACCACATGTGGTTGACTTTTTGGAAGCCTAGCCGCGTACGGGGCCCCGAAAGCCAAGCACCGCCTTCAGGATTTCTAAGGGCATACATTTGTAATTTCACTCCTCACTGCCTATCACAGTTTTGAAGGCCATAAAATGCCAAGATGGCACAAAACCCCCCAAATGACCCCATTTTAGAAAGTAGACACCCCAAGCTATTTGCTGAGAGGCATGTTGAGTCCATGGAATATTTTATATTTTGCCGCAAGTTGCGGGAAAATTACAAACTTTTATTTATTTTTCATTTTTTTCACAAAGTTGTCACTAAATGATATATTGCTCACGCATGCTATGGGCATATGTGAAATGACACCCCAAAATAAATTCTGCTGCTTCTCCTGAGTACGGGGATACCACATGTGTGGGACTTTTTGGGAGCCTAGCCGCGTACGGGGCCCCGAAAGCCAAGAACCGCCTTCAGGCTTTCTAATGCCGCGTACACACGGGCGGACTGTATGGCCTACTTAGTCCGTCGAAACACATTTCAGCGGACAGTCCGCTCGTGTGTGGTCTTCAGCGGACTTTTTCAGCGTGCAGTCTGGCAGACTAAGTATTTCGGATTTTTCGAAATTCTGTCCGTCATACTTTGGTTTCAGCGGACAGTCCGCTCGTCAGTAGGCTAGTTCGACGGACTAAGAATGGCACATGCTCAGAAAGGATTTACACGGCGGAAGGGTGCTTTGCTGTGTATTGGACTTCCTATTTCTAGTCCCGTCGTACGTGCCGTATACGTCATCGCGCAAGCTTTCGACTGACTGTTTGTTCATCCCTGTGTGGTCAAGTCCGTTCAGTGGAAAGTATGACAGACTGTCCGTTGGATTGTATGACGGACTAAGTAGGCCATACAGTCCGCCCGTGTGTACGCGGCTTTAGGGTGTAAATTTTTGATTTTACTCCTCACTACCTATCGCAGTTTTGAAGGCCATAAAATGCCAAGATGGCACAAACCCCCCCCCCCCCAAATGACCCCATTTTGGAAAGTAGACACCCCTAAATTTAGGGGTACACTAGTGAGACTCACAGGTAAAAAAGCACCTAGCCTATCAGCGACCGTATCAAAACGCTACAAAAAAAACTGTTAGCGATGGCAGGGATCAGGCCTGACTCTGCGAACGCTGCAGTTATGTGTGTTGTGTTTTGTAAGTGACATTGATCAATCGATACTGCACTTAGGTGGGCTGGTCTGGGCTGGGCGGAGGGGCTAAACGCAGGTGCTAGCAGGTATCTGGGCTGATCCCGCTAACAATGCGTTTTGGGAAACCTAAACTGCTGGCGACGCTAATATAAATCTGATCAGATACTATATTACTAAGGGAGGTGTATGCTTTGTGCGTGGGTGTTAGCGGTACTGGCACTAACCTGACACTGCCTGGGGCGACGCAGACCCTATCTAACCCTCAAACTTATATCACCCGCCGGGTGATCAGGGGGTTAAACCTTTATTAGGTAATAAATGGCGGGTGCCCTGAAACTATGAAAAAATAACTAACCAACCAGCGTCACCTGTAACAGTTATATGGTGATCACTGGTGAAAGGGTGACACTAATACAGCGATCAGAAAAACGATTGCTTATTAGACTGGGTTCACACTGGAGCGATGCGGGAACGCCACGAATCCGCGGCGGGTTCCCGCATCACACTGCCCTATGCGAACTGCTGGGAGTGTCAAAACACCCCCAGATCAGTTCGCATATCGCAGTGCGATCTGCAAACTCGGACAGGAATCGGATCACATGGTGTGAACACCCATGCGATCCGATTCTGCTGCGGACCAAAAAAAGGGTCCCGTGCGAGTTTGCGGCGGGTGCGATGCGAATTCAGCCATACTATCTGTATACTATCTGTATGGCTGAACTCGAATCGCACAGAGATCGGATGTGATTTGCACTGCAGTGCGGTGCAAATCACATCCGTTCTCATAAACCGCTGCAATGTGAACCCAGCCTTAGTGACACTGGCGACGGGGGGTGATCACGGGGTTAAACCTTTATTGGGGGGGGTTAGGGGGGTACCCTAGAGCTAAAGGGGGCTAACCCTAACTGCCCTTACAGTTATTGCAGTCACAAATGACCAGGGGAGGGCTGGCAGCCTTAGGCCTGGGGGGCAAGTCTAGTCAAGTGGCCCATTAAACCACGAATCAGCTCACCATCACCTGTGCCCATCAATGTAGCCTCACCAATGCCCATCGATGCAGCCTCACTAGTGTCTATCAATGCCGCCTCATCAGTGCCCATCAATGCAGCCTCACTAGTGCCCATCAGCTCAGCCTTGTCAGTGCCCATCAATGCAGCCTCACCATAGCCCATCAATACAGTCTGTTCAGTGCATGGGGATTAGAGAGAGAAGAGCCGCTGGATTACACAGAGCAGAGATCTACCGTTGACCTGGTGTGGCTGCTGTCATACGAAGTCCTGCCTCCTGGACCAGGTTCTATGATAGATGTCACCAGTGTGCTGTTTATCATAGGACAAAGAGGAGACAGATCATGTGTTCCTAGTATATAGGATCGGTCTCCTCCCTAGTCAGTCCCATCTCCCCCACAGTTAGAATCACTCCCTAGGTAACACATTGAACCCCTTGAATGCCCCCTAGTGTTAACCCTTTCCCTGCCAGTGACATTTATACAGTAATCAGTGCATTTTTATAGCACTGATCGCTGTATAAATGTCACTGGTCCCAAAATAGTGTCAAAAGAGTCTGATCTGTCCACCATAATGTCACAGTCACAATAAAAATTGCAGCATTACTAGTAAAAAGAAAAAAAATATAAAAATGCCATAAATCAATAACCTATTTTGTAGACCCTATAACTTTTGTGCAAACCAATCAATGTACGTTTATCGCAATTTTTTACCAAAAATATGTAGAAAAATACATATTGGCCTAAACTGAGGAAACTTTTTTTTTTTTATTAAATTGGCATATTTATTATAGCAAAAAGTAAAAAATATTCAGTTTTTTTTCAAAGTTTTTGCTCTTTTTTTGTTTAAAGCGCAAATGATAAAAACCGCAGAGGTTATCAAATACCACCAAAAGAAAGCTCTATGTGTGGGAAAAAATTAATTTGGGTACAACATTGCATGACCGCACAATGAAAATTGACCTGAGCAGGAAGGGGGTGAAAATGCCTGGTATTAAAGTGGTAAATTAATGGTAAATTAATGAAAGTGTATTTCTTCCAAAAAAATTGTATTTGAAAATACAGTGTGACATAAAATATTGCAACAATTGCCGTTTTATTCTCTAGGGCAGTGGTCCCCAACCTTTTTGGCACCGGAGACCGGCATTGTGGATGAAAATTGTGGCAAGACCCGGGGGGTGGGCGCATGGGGGACGATGCGGCTTTTCGCGGCCAATTTGTCAGGAAATGGCTGGTGTTAGCACGTCATCACAACACCATGGTTAATGTGGTGTCAGGATGATTGAAGTGCATCATTTTTATTATTATATTGTAATATAAAATGAAATAGTTCAACTCACCATAATGCAGAATCTGTCACTAGATGCAGCTTGTCACTTGCTACCAGCTTGCCACGTTGCCTATCACCAGATTTCCACATGCCACCAGATGCAGACTGCCACATGCCATCAGATGCAGATTGACACATGACACAGTCACATGTCACCAGATGCAGATTGCCACGGTTCAATGCCACCAGATTGCCACGTCACCAGATGCAGATTGCCACAGTCACTTGCCACATGCCACCAGATGCAGATTGCCACATGCCATCAGATGCAGATTGACACATGCCACAGTCACATGTCACCAGATGCAGATTGCCACGGTTCAATGCTACCAGATTGCCACGTCACCAGATGCAGATTGCCACAGACACATGCCACCAGATGCAGATGGCCACAGTCACTTGCCACATGCCACCAGATGCAGATTGCCAGTCACTTGCCACATGCCACCAGATGCAGATTGCCACAGTCACTTGCCACCAGATGCAGATTGCCACAGTCACTTGCCACATGCCACCAGATGCAGATTGCCACAGTCACTTGCCACATGATGCAGATTGCCACATGTCACCAGCCACATGCCACCAAATGCAGATTGCCATAGACACATGCCACCAGATTCAGATTGCCACAGACACATGCCACCAGATGCAGATTGCCACAGACACTTGCCACCAGATGCAGATTGCCACAGTCACTTGCCACATGCCACCAGATGCAGATTGCGACAGTCACTTGCCACATGCCACCAGATGCAGATTGCCACAGTCACTTGCCACATGATGCAGATTGCCACATGTCACCAGCCACATGCCACCAGATGCAGATTGCCACAGACACATGCCACCAGATGCAGATTGCCACAGACACATGCCACCAGATGCAGATTGCCACAGTCACTTGCCACATGCCACCAGATTCAGATCGCCACAGACACATGCCACCAGATGCAGATTGCCACAGACACATGCCACCAGATGCAGATTGCCACAGTCACTTGCCACATGCCACCAGATGCAGATTGCCACAGACACATGCCACAGACACATGCCACCAGATGCAGATTGCCACAGACACATGCCACCAGATGCAGATTCCCACAGTCACTTGCCACATGCCACCAGATTCAGATTGCCACAGACACATGCCACTAGATGCAGCATTTTAAATGCAAATTGTCACTAAGTGCAGTGGAGTGGAGTGGAGTGGAGTGGAGGGTTCCGCGTGAGAGAGAACAGAGGTGATGCGGGACGGGCTGTGAGAGATGATGTAATCTCTCTGCTCCCCCGCTTCACCTCCAACAGTATACTGGCCGGGCTGTGTGGGCAGAACAGCGGTGATGTGGGCGGGCGGTGGGAGATGATGTCATCTGTCTGCTTCACCCCCAGCAGTGTAGCGGCAGGGCTGTGTGGGCGGAAGTGCGGTGATCGCTCTGCTCGCCGCCGCCGCATCCGCATCTCAGTGCACACTTCGCGGCCCGGCTGCAAACAGGCTATGGCCCCGGTAGCGGGGGTTGGAGACCCCTGCTCTAGGGTCTCTGCTAAAAAATATATATATATATATATATATATATATAATGTTTAGGGGTTCTAAGTAATTGTCTAACAAAAATACTGATTTGTTGCTTGTAAACAATTGCCAAAAAAAAGGTTCAGGCATGACGGGGTTAATAATATCAGCTCCCAGCTTGAAACAATGGGAAAGAAGTGAGAAAACTTCAAAGTGTAAGACCTTTCTTTTTAATAAAAAAAATAAAATAAAAAACACATTCACCAAAAAACTTACATTATCTCTGCTCTGTCCTCAGGCTCAGCCTCATGGAGTGACAGTCTGCTCCCCCACAGGCTCTCGTTCATCCTCCTCCTGTGGGCAAGCTGGGGAATTTTTTGCGCCCAGGAATTGCTATTGGGCTGTCGGCAATAGGGACTACATGTCCCACGATGCTTTGCAGCTGCTGGAGGCTTGGCTGATGGGCTCCCTCCCTCTACCAATGAGGAAGCAGGGGAGGGAACAGAGTGGGTGGCCTGACTGTATGAGCGGAGCTCACACATGCTGCAGTGTTTGGAGGAGAGGGAGAGGGGAAATCCCACACACAAACTGACAGGTCAGGTTGACTGTGCGACTGGCGGGAGGTGCGGGAACAGAGCGGCCTCCACTACATAAGTGAGTGCCGCTTGAGCTTCTGCGCCCCTCCCTCTGTCTCAGCTTGCAGCCCCTGCCCTGATCCGACTTCCTCCAGAAAAAAAAAAAAATCGTGAGCGGCGGCTGCCGGCCGTTATGCGTATATTGTTAGGGCAGCCTAGGGGGAAATTGCCACCCTGCCCCCCGCCCCAGCCTGCCCCTGCAAATGACACCAATGCAATAATAAAAAATAAAAATAAAAAAAAGTGGTGTCACTGTTACTGGGGGTGCAGGGGTGAATGGGGGGGGGGGGGTGATCGGGGGGTGATTGGGGGGGTGATCGGGGGGGTGATCGGGGGGTGAAGGGGGGGTGAAAGTATGCCTGGCATGTTCTACTGTGTAGTGTAGTATTGGTGCAACTCACCGATCCTCTCTCCTCGGTGCCGGAACGAAAAATACCAACACGGAGGAGAGATTACATCACTTCCTCTGCCTGTGTTTACATTACAGGAGAGGAAGTGATGTCATGCTGTAATTCCATTCGTCAGGAGCGATCACGAGGGGGTGGCCATGAATGAATGGCTGCCCCCTCATCCCGGATCGCTCCTGAATGGATTCTGACCGCCGCTGGCACCGGGGGGGGGGGCCCCACCCGCGGGAAGGCAGGGACGTACATGTACGCCCATATGCCTGCCCGTACCATTCTGTCAACGTACATCGTCGTGCGGCGGTCGGCAACTGGTTAAAGTAATTGAACGCACCTTCTGCAACTTCCCACTTTGGCTCAAGCCTGTTGCTCCTGCCCTACCCCTGCGGAAGGGCCTGCCTCTTCCTCTGCCTGTCATTTTTTAAATGACCCTGTGACAAAACTCTCAGTCCCTATACTGATGAAGGACTGCTGCAGTATAGGGCAGCGGTCAGCAGTGGTGCACCTCAACCCTATGTACTGTGGACCCATACCAGTCCTTACGAAATAGCAGACTGTACTTCATTCAACCCTATGTACTGTAGCACCCTACACCAAGTTACCAGTCCTTATAAGGACCTTTGTGGAACAAGTAGGTTGTGACTGATTAGCAGAATGTACGTCAGTCCCTATACTGATGAAGGACTACTGCAGTATAGGGCAGCGGTCAGCAGTAGTGCACCTCAGCCCTATGTATTGTGGACCTATACCAGTCATTATGGAATAGCAGACTGTACCTCACTCAACCCTATGTACTGTAGCACCCTAGACCAAGTTACCAGTCCTTATAAGGACTTTTGTGGAACAAGTAGGTTGTGAATGATTAGCAGACTGCAGCAGACAGGCAGCAGTCAAGTATAATATTCTTTCTATATTTGGAAGAAAGAATATTATACGTGTACAAGCCTATTACCATACCACTGATACCAGTCCTGAAAAGAACCTTTGTGGACCTAATAGTAACAGCTACTGATTAAACTGACCCTCACTGCCTCACACACTGCTTCCTGCCTGTCCCTATATAAACTGGCAAAACAGAGGCTACTGGAACAATAACTTGAATAGCACTTTTGTGAGCCTAATAGTAACAGCTAATGATTAAACTGACTGTCCCTGCAGCACACACCATCCTGTCCCTTTCTCTACACTGACAAAAGGCACTCAGGCTGCTGCAACAATCACTAGCACAGCAGTGCCTCAAACCTATATCCTGAACTACACCTAACACCTATACCAGTCCTGAAAAGAACTTTTGTGCACCAAATAGCTAGCGTTTTATCTCTCCCTACTCCACACAGCAACCTCCCCCTATAGTGACAGAAGAAAGAATGTAAAATGGCCGCCGGATCGGGTGTATTTATAAGTTAGGGGGAATGTCCAAGTGTCCATGTGCTGTAATGTCTCAATTGGCTGTCCTGTACCCCATGATGGATGTGTCATCATAGGTCAAAGTTCTTTTACACAGTAAACACGGAAGTCCGCCGGGCGAACGGCGGCAATAGTCCGCCGATCGGGCGGACGGCGAACAGCCGAAATTTCCCGCGAAACGACCGCCGGGCGAACCGTTCGGCCATCACTATTAGCTAGTCTATTAAAACTCTGATCATATGTTACTGTTGATATTACTATAATACAATGTTAGCTATGAAACCAAGCACACTGCTTAATAAAACAAAGTCTTATTTATTTCCTATGAACATAGGAAAACGCTAACAGGAAATTACTAAAGAACGATATTACAAAGCATGTAACACCAGAACATATAATACAAGAATATCAAAGATACTTATCACAATGCTTTCCTCGAGATTTTGTTTTGTTAGCTGGGCTCCGATGGCAAAACAGAGCATGAGATAGAGCACGAGAGATAGAGAGAGAGAGTGAGCGCGAGAGAGAGAAAGCGCGAGAGAGAGAGTGAGCGAGAGAGAGAGAAAGCGCAAGAGAGTGAGTGAGCGCGAGAGAGTGAGCACGAGAAAGTGAGCGAGAGAGAGAGAGCACGAGAGAGAGCACGAGAGAGAGAGAGCGCGAGAGAGAGCGTGAGTGAGAGAGCGCGAGAGAGAGAGAGCATGAGAGAGAGCGTGAGAGAGAGAGAGGGCGTGACAGAGAGCGAGCATGACAGAGAGCGAGCACGAGAGAGTGAGCACGAGAGAGAGGGAGCGTAAAAGAGAGCACAACAGAGAGAGAGCGCGCGAGAGAGAGCGCACGAGAGAAAGATAGCGAGAGAAAGAGATAGCGAGAGAAAGAGATAGCGCGAGAAAGAGATAGCGAGAGAAAGAGATAGCGAGAGAAAGAGATAGCGAGAGAAAGAGATAGCGAGAGAGAGCGAGATAACGAGAGAGAGCGAGAGAGATATAGATAGCGAGAGAGATAGCCATAAGAGAGAGAGTGTGATAGCGAGAGAGAGAGTGCAATAGCGAGAGAGCACTAGCCCTGAGAGAGAGAGAGAGAAAGAGAGCTCTCTGACTCGTTCAGTCCTTTATACTTCAATCATACACCATCCAGACCCAACCCCATTGCCATCCCATCTAGATTTTTAATAATATATTATATTACTGTCTGACCTGCCATATTGGCCTCTAGGGGCAGTATTGTCCATATATCATGTCTATATATCTTCAATGCCTTTTGGTCTTTTGATCTTCTGTATCAGGACATTCATCAATCATCTTGGCAGCGCGCTCTGTGATCCGCGAGTCTATGAGACTCGCCTGATCACGGATCGAAGCAAGGGTTCGATCCCGACCCCTTACCACATGATCAGCTGTCAGCCAATAACAGCTGATCATGTGACACAACAGAGCCGGTAATCGGCTATCTTTCCTCCTCGCGCTGACAGCGCAAGAAGAAAAAAAAAGCCGATCACCGGCGGCCGTGATCGGGACATCGGTCCCGATCACGGCCAGCTTATCAGTGCCCACCTGCCCCCTACCAGTGCCACCTAAATAATAAAAAAGTGCCCACCATCAGTACCACCCATCAGTGCCCATAGTGCCACCCATCAGTGGCCACAGTGCCACCCATCAGTGCCACAGTGCCACCCATCAGTGCCCACAGTGCCACCTATCAGTGCCCACAGTGCTACCTATCAGTGCCCACAATCTGCCTCAACAACAGTGCTGCACCCCAGTGCCACATATCCATGCCCATCAGTGTCATCTACCAGTGCCCATCAGTGCCCATCAGTGCCGCCCATCAGTGCCCAGCAGGGCCACCTATCAGTGCCCAGCAGTGCCCATCAGTCCCATCTATCAGTGGTACCTATCAGTGCCCCTTAGTGCCACCCATCCGTGCCACCCATCCGTGCCACCTTATCTGTGCCCATCTTTGCCCATCAGTGCCACCTTATCTGTGCCCATCAGTACTGCCTTATCTGTGCCTATCGGTGCCACCTTATCTGTGCCTATTAGTGCCGCCTTAACTGTGCCTATCAGTGCAGCCTATCAGTGCCCACCAGTGTCGCCTCATCAGCGCATTTCAATGAAGGAAAAAAATTACCTGTTTGCAAAATTTTATAACAAACTATGAAACGTGATTTTTTTTTTTTTTTATTTTGCAGCTTTTTTTGTTTGTTTAGCAAAAAATAAAACTCCGAGCTGTGATTAAATACCACCAAAAGAAAGCTCTATTTGTGGGAAAAAAATGATAAAAATGTCATTTGGGTACAGTGTTGTATGACCGCGCAATTGTCATTCAAAGTGCATCAGCGCTGAAAGCTGAAAATTGGTCTGGGCAGGAGGGGGGTTTAAGTGGCCAGTAAGCAAGGGGTTAAGGGATTCTTGTACCACGTGCCTCACTAGGGATTCCACTTGCTGGAAAACACCACCGCCTGGGCCTAGCATGGCTCACGCAGAGACTTACCCTCTGAGGCCGGAGTCCTGCATCCCCAGCAGGCTCCCTCCTAGGAGGAGCTGACATAGTGATGGGTGCATAAAGGAGGATTCAGAGCTTCTGCTATGAAGGTTGGACCTTGATGGTGACCTATGACAAATACATCTGAAGAATAATGTTGTGACCTAATGATGTCTTTATCATCTTGTGCCGTTTATTGTCAACCTGACCTAGAAAGACTCACAAAAGCAAAATGGGATAGAAAGGAATTGGATAAAAAAATCCAGAAAGAGTACCCAGATCAGCAAGGAAAATAAATCTTGCTTCCACAATCAGCCCGGGCCAGGTAGGTTGACTACACTGGGCTTGGGGCAGATAGGGCCACACGCAAACAGCTGGTCTTTCTGGCCATTGCCCTGCTTGCCTGCCAATGGCCCCAGGCTTTAGCTCTTCCAGCGCCTCCTTCGCTTGCCCACTCCATACCCTGCTTACAGCCAAGGCTTATCGGAGTATCACGACCCGTCTTCCCAGCGCTCACCGCCGGCCGGTCTTGATCGCGGGCAGAGAAAAAAAATAATTAGGTAGACGAATAACCAAACCGGTCCTTAGGAGGAGGAAGACAAAAAAGGAACACGGCCGCTGGCTTTGAGCAAATACGTACAAATATATGAACACATGAATTAAAAACGACATGAGCTCTGCTATGCATGTGTGACGGACTGGGGTTTATATGGTCACAAAACAGACACCCCAAAGCAAAGTACATATTAATTTTTTTTTATATTTCTAAACATATCCCTTCTATTCTATTAATAACCAGTAGATGGCAGAGAAGGTACACAAACAGAGTCTATATAAGGCCACACACCATGTGACTGGAAATTAAACTACTTCCAGCCATAAAGTCAGTGGTCATATCTCATGCTGTTTGTGTGATTCTTTGCAGGTATGTACTCTAAATTGTTCCTAATCTGTATTAACCTGTGATAGAAAGATTCCTAAACATCTTGAGCAGATGCAGAAAAAGTCTCAGCAGATTTTATGCTATAGTTTTGCTGTAATTAGAAGTTTAGAACAGCATGTGTCAGAAACAAGTGAAAAGTGCATAAGAACATGAAAATACTGCATTAGTCAGAACAAATGTCTATGATAAACACTAAACTTTTCTAAATAGGTATATTTAAACCTGATTTATTGGAAATTGCATAGATTTATAGAAGCACATGTTTTCTGTTATTTAATATAGAAAAAAACTATTGTATGTAAAGCTTATGTATTGCATCATACAGACATGCAATGAGCACCATCTAGTAATGTTAGACGAGATATCAAGCCTTATGTGTCTGATTTGACAGTAACGGATGACTTTATCATAGAGCAAGTCACCAGATCAGTTGATGAGGAAACAGAAAGGCAGAGACGCTTAAACAGTGCTCCTAAACATAAACCTCTTACTGTTCATTCATCCCAGACACCAGGGAATAGCGAAAAAGACACCTTGCAAAAGAGAGTTGAGGGAGATGTTAGAGCAAATCACACTGCATTAATGGAACTAACAACACAGGTCTCTGCTCTCACAAAGAACCTGGAAAAGATGATGAAGCTAACTCCTATTGTTGGAAACCAAATGACTAAGCCACTAACCAATGTTCAAGTTCCAGATACAACTCACTGCAAGCCCAGGTGTGATGATTGCATTAAACGAGAGAGTCAGAACTGCTACCATTGTTTCTACTGTGGTTGGACAGGACACAGAGCGGTTGATTGCTTGAAGAAAAGAAGGCAGTCGGGAAACGACAGACGGTCACTGGGAAAGGGACAACCAGTGACCACCTCAAATGATCTGTCCCATGCTAAGGTAAACAGGGTATTCACCCACCGGTCAACTAGAACACTCCCAAAAGAGAATGGATTCTCCAAACAACACGTAGCACAATTAATTGGAGGAAAATGCCTACTGTCATGTCAGATGAATGGTGTTCCGGTTGACATGTTGATGGATACAGGAGCTCAGGTCAGCATTGTCGGGAAGGCATGGTTAGAAAAGTTTCTACCCAGCGTCTCCATTAGGCACATACAAGATTTATTTTGTGATGACAACTTATCCATTACAGCTGCAAATGGTTCTATCATTCCATTCATCGGGTGGATTGAAGTCTGCCTGGAATTCGAAAGTAGTGGACATGGAAACTTAGCCATTTATGTGCCAATGCTGGTGAGTGACTGCTGTAATGACAATCCAATTCTTGGGTTTAATGTTATCGAAGAATTGATCAGAGAAAACCGTGACCGACCAAACAGCACCCAAAACCTGACTATCTTGCTGAGTGAAGCTATGAAAGTAAGACAGAGTGTAGCGAATAACATTGTCAATGCTGTCAGTCAAGCAACTGACCCAGGAGAAATATTCGATAGTCGTATGGTCAAAGTGGGGAAGAAGGGACTCCAGATTAAAGGAGGCGAGCTCTGTGAAGTCAAATGCAGAATTAGAGCGTGGCCGAAAGGAGGAATCATGTCATTTGAACCACTTCCCGAATATCCAGTCGAGGAAGGACTTGAACTATTTCCTTCAGTGGTAGATGTGCCAAATGGGTTCTCTAAACTGGTGAAGATACCTATACTGAACCGTGCTCAACATGACATCTACCTTCCACCCAGAACAGTATTGGATACCATTTCTCCAGCAGCTGAGATTCTACCATTGTCTCCAAACAAAGACGATGGAAAGGGAATTGACCAGAAGAAAAAGGTGTTTCATGTAAACCAGTTGAATCAAGTGGACACTGGAAATCAGCTACCCACTAACAAATCTGTTAAGTGGCACCCACCTGTCAATTTGGAAGATCTCTCAGAAGAAGAACAGGAGATAGCGAGACAAATGTTATATGATGAATCAGATGTCTTTGCTCGAGATGAGGGAGACATAGGATGCATCCCTAACCTGAAACTGAGGATAAATCTGAAAGATGAAACTCCTGTCCAGAAACGCTACAATTCAATACCGAAACCCCTATACAAAGAAGTGAAAGAATATATCCAAAACCTTCTTGACCGAGGTTGGGTAACAAAATCTTCTTCCGCATACTCATCACCAGTTGTTTGTGTTCGAAAGAAGGACAGTAGCCTACGACTATGTGTTGACTTTAGGGAGTTAAACCGAAAGACTATCCCAGATAGACATCCACTACCCAGAATACAAGATCTGCTGGATAGCTTAGGAGGATTTACGTGGTTCTCAATCCTGGACCAGGGTAGTGCGTATCATCAAGGCTTTGTGCATGAAGACTCCAGACATCTGACGGCTTTCAGCACCCCCTGGGGACTCCTGGAGTGGAACCATATTCCATTTGGATTAACGAATGCCCCAGCAGCTTTTCAGAGATGCATGGAGAATGTATTAGAGGGCATCAGAGACAAATGTTGTTCTCCATACTTGGATGACGTACTTTGCTACTCCAAAACTTTTCAGGAGCATGTCAATGATATTAGGCAAGTGCTTAGTCGAATGCGTGAGCATGGTATCAAACTTAGACCGAAGAAGTGTGAACTCTTTAAACGACAGATTCGATACCTTGGACGAATGGTGTCAGAAGAAGGCATAAAAATTGACCCAAAAGATCTTGAAGCGTTATTACATTTGAAAAGGAAAGAACCAAAAACAGTGGGAGGAGTCAGATCTTTGTTAGGATTCCTGAGCTACTACAGGTCCTTCATTCAAGATTTCTCTCGACTTGCTAAACCACTGTATGAACTTTTGCAGAACACTGAGAAAGAATCTGCTACATCCATCCCCAAAAACAATCGGATGGAATCTATGAAGAAAAACAGGAACAAAGCACAAGTGCCATCTAAAACACTGATTCAATGGACACCCAAACATCAAGCTGTAGTATCCAGACTGGTGGACATGCTAACCAATCCACCAATTCTAGCATACCCTGATTTTGACTTACCCTTCGTCTTACACACCGATGCTTCCAATGAAGGCCTAGGAGCTGTACTATACCAACGACAAGGAGAAAAACTTCGTGTTATTGGGTTTGGCTCCAGAACATTGACTCCAGCAGAGCGCAATTACCATCTTCACTCTGGTAAACTTGAGTTTTTAGCTCTCAAGTGGGCAGTCTGTGACAAATTCAGAGATTACTTGTACTACGCTCCAACATTCACCGTTTACACAGACAACAACCCATTGACATATGTATTGAGTACTGCCAGACTGAATGCTGTGGGTCATCGCTGGGTTGGCGAGTTGGCTGATTTCCACTTCGATATCAAGTACAGGCCAGGTAAACAGAATGCAGACGCAGATACACTGTCACGATTTCCAGTGGAACTCACGAAGAATCTGAGTGAGTACACAGAGCTTGTACCATCTGAGGTTGTGTCAGCTATGTGGCAAGGGCGCAAAGCTGTTGACGAAGAAGAGGCATTATGGGTGGCTTCATTGACTCTTCACTCAGAAAGTGATGTGGCCGAAGAATTGCTGAAAGGACAGACAATCTGCCCAATGACTCAGGAGAATATCAGAGCATTACAACAAGACGATACCAACATTAGAGAAGTGGTCTGGCTTAAGGAGAACGACTGGATTCCAAACCACAAAGAAAAGGAGAGTATGACCAGCAAAACAAGACGTTTGATACATGAATGGAATAAACTCAGAGTCGATGAAGGAATCCTCTACCGACACTCTGGAACCCGAAAACAGCTAGTTCTACCAGAAAAGTTAAAACCATTGGTCTTAAGAAATCTTCATGATGACATGGGTCACATTGGTACTGACAAGGTAACCCACCTAGCACGTGAACGATTTTACTGGCCATTTATGCAAAAAGACATTGATGAATATGTGCTGAAGAAGTGCAGCTGCATCAAACTAAAGCGTCCAAATATCACCGAAAGAGCACCTATGGGTTCGATTACTACCAGTTCACCTTTGGAGTTAGTATCCATTGATTATCTTCACTTGGAGAAAAGCAAAGGAGGATATGAGTATATACTTGTAATAGTTGACCATTTCACACGCTTTGCACAAGCGTATCCAACTAAGAACAAATCTGAAAAAACGGCGGCAGAAAAGATCTTTCAAGATTTCATACCACGTTTTGGCTATCCAGAGAAACTCCACCATGACCAAGGAAGAGAATTTGAAAACAACTTATTTCAGACATTGCAACGATTGGCAGGGATTTCTCATTCAAGAACTACACCATACCATCCACAGGGTAACCCAGTGGAGAGACTGAACCGTACTTTGTTACAGATGCTTCGCACCTTAGAGGAAGAGAAAAAGTCAGATTGGAAAGAACATCTTCCACATATGGTTCATGCATATAATTGCACCAGGCATGAAGCCACAGGATACTCGCCATTCTTTCTATTGTATGGAAGATCTCCTCGTTTGCCAATTGACCTAATGCTCAACCTAAATTTGGAAAAGGAATCAGAAAGTCAACCAACATTTACTCAGAAATGGGCATCTAGAATGCAAGAAGCTTACAAAATCGCATCCGAGAATAGCAAAAAATCATCTGCTAAAGGGAAGAAGTACTATGACAAAAAGATAAAAGGAGCACCTCTTCAACCGGGTGATCGGGTCTTAGTACGAAATCTCTCTGAAAGAGGAGGACCTGGTAAACTTTGTTCATACTGGGAAGAATCAGTACACAAAGTGGTAGAAAGAATCAAAGATGGGCCTGTGTACAAAATTCAGCCTGAAAGTGGTAAAAAGACTATTCGAGCACTGCACAGAAATATTTTACTACCAGTAAATGACCTACCAATTGAAGGACACATTCCAAGAGTACCGATGAAACAAAGACAATCAAGTAACAGAAAGGATACCAGAATGGATGTGGACCAGGAGGAGGAATGTTCAGATGAAGAAAGATGGTATTATCCTTATATACCAGAGACTACAGAAAGTCATGATTGTGTTGTGTCTCAACCAAACTCTCAAAACGTAGAGAAAATCCCATTAAGAGTTTCTGCTGAAGAGTTCTATCCTACAACTACCACACCCAATGTTGAACAAGAACAAAATGATGGAACAGTAGTTGGCGACCAAATCTGGGCTACAGATATGGTGGGACTAGACACTGCAGAATTACTCTCATTAAGTCAAAACTTACCTGTGAACCAAGATATGCAAATGGAAAATGATGTTGATGGAGAAGACTCAACTCCTGTCAGAAGATCTACCAGACAAGTTAAGCCTAAAGAGATCTTTACATATGACACACTGGGTCAGCCAAGATACATACCAAGTCAGATTCACACCATACAAACTCCTACAATGCTAGCTACTCCCAGGACATGCCAGGTAGTTAACGTAGCTCCTTGGTGGCAACAAGTACCTATTTGGGTTACTTAAATCACTAAATAGTGTTCAGATACCTATTGAGTTTAATGTCGGGAGCCATTAACTGAAGGAGGGGAGAGTGTGACGGACTGGGGTTTATATGGTCACAAAACAGACACCCCAAAGCAAAGTACATATTCATTTTTTTTTATATTTCTAAACATATCCCTTCTATTCTATTAATAACCAGTAGATGGCAGAGAAGGTACACAAACAGAGTCTATATAAGGCCACACACCATGTGACTGGAAATTAAACTACTTCCAGCCATAAAGTCAGTGGTCATATCTCATGCTGTTTGTGTGATTCTTTGCAGGTATGTACTCTAAATTGTTCCTAATCTGTATTAACCTGTGATAGAAAGATTCCTAAACATCTTCAGCAGATGCAGAAAAAGTCTCAGCAGATTTTATGCTATAGTTTTGCTGTAATTAGAAGTTTAGAACAGCATGTGTCAGAAACAAGTGAAAAGTGCATAAGAACATGAAAATACTGCATTAGTCAGAACAAATGTCTATGATAAACACTAAACCTTTCTAAATAGGTATATTTAAACCTGATTTATTGGAAATTGCATAGATTTATAGAAGCACGTGTTTTCTGTTATTTAATATAGAAAAAAACTATTGTATGTAAAGCTTATGTATTGCATCATACAGACATGCAATGTGCACCATCTAGTGGTTAAAAAAGAGTACCACCATGATAATATTTGTATTAAAGCAATGCACAGTATGATTATTGCACACTTAAAGTGTACCAGAGAGATAAAGATAATTATCTATAACACTGAATAACAGGGATATATATGTTATTAAATTTAGTAATGTTCATTGTTGTAACTACGTTTTAAAATACTTTAGTTAAAATCGGTATTATATATATTGTTAATGTTTATAAACATGTGACTATAAAAATGTAAAAGATGTATTGTTATGTAAAAATTAAACTACTTCCAGCCATAAAGTCAGTGGTCATATCTCATGTTGTTTGTGTGATTCTTTGCAGTCCACGCCAAGCTGATCACCTTATCTCATCGCGTCTACAATCATCGGCTCTCTTAATTCACATTTTGAGGCCGGTAACACATGCTATCCAAACATGAGACGTCAATACTGCAAATAGCAAAAGAGAGTTTCTTAACACTAAATTCTATTGCTCACAGAAGAGCCCCAACGCGTTTCAGCTGTATATCGTTCTGATATTCCTCAGGGGGATGAAGACATCCAATGTCACAAAACATATCAAGGTTTTGGCATTCTAAAATGAAGAAGTGGACATGCATGGGCAAATCCTTCAATTGGTTTAGCCATTGTTTGATCAAAAAGTTTTCATCCCTTCAAATTGAAATATATTGCATAACCAGAGTCCATTAAAAACCTGTAGGAGGGGTAGTTTCCAGGTGGTAATCTGTCCAAGACGTAGGGAACGCCCCCCCCCAAACCAACCCACGGAAAGTCACACAGACTAAAAATGTGAGACAGAGGGAAAGGGAGCGCAGACGTACCTGCAACACAGACAGCGAGGTTGGATGGAGATGGTTGTGTGTTCAATTGAAAAATATCCTATGTTTATGGCTTAGGCTCGGTTCACACAGGGGCGACTTGTCCAGGCGACTTCGCCGCCTGACAAGTCGCCCCCCGTTCTGTACTACAGAACCGTTCTAATAGGAGCGACTCAAGTCGCTCCGACTTAGAAAAAAGGTTCCTGTACTACTTTTGCGGTGACTTCGGGCGACTTGCATTGACTTCTATACAGAAGTTGTTTTGCAAGTCGCGGCTGATCGTGTGCAGGTCGCGGCAGGTCACGGCAGGTCGCGGCGCTGCAAGTCGTGCCGCGTACCGTGTGAACCGAGCCTTACCCATAAGTGGTCTTAGATGGTAAATAACATTCAAATAACAGTAAGTAAAAAGAAAAAAAAAGCAACAGTGTAAAAATAAATAAATAATAATAAAAAAATAAAAACAGAAGAAGATGAGGAGGTTGCAGTGGAATAGGGAAGGATGTGTTGCCTCATCTGTAGGTTTGGATCCCACAGCTGGCAAGTCCCAGTAAGAGGGGGGGGGGGAGGTGGTATATAAGAACTGCTATGAGCACTGAGAGGTATACGGAGGGTGGAGGTCACACATCGAACGTCTTTCTGTCTTGTTGCTGTAGTGAGGATCGGGGTGCGGTGCAGTGATGAGGACTCTGCTGATCTTGGGGGTTCTCGTGGTCTGTGGGCTGCTGGTGACCCCATCTAATGGCGATCGGATGAGGACTGGACAGGATGGAGGAGAGGTAAGTTACCGGGGGCGGGGGGGGGGGGTTGTACGGTGTGAGGGCTCCACAGATCCAGGCAGGAGGCGGCTCTAGGCTTTGTGAGGCCTTCTTAGAGACATGAGTTCCAACTTGCATTTAAAATGGAAACTCTAATATGGAGCGGGCTCTGGAGCACCTTCCGCAGAGTGAGAGAGTTGTAGACATAGTACAGGAGATGGTCAGAGACTGCAGACATAATACAGGAGATGGTCAGAGACTGCAGACATAGTACAGGAGATGGTCAGAGACTGCAGACATAGTACAGGAGATGATCAGAGACTGCAGACATGATATAGGAGATGGTCAGAGAGTGCAGATGATACAAGAGATGGTCAGAGGCTACCAGGCACGTACTGGCCATCGGGACTACCGGGACTTTCCCGGTGGGCCGATGGCTCAGTGGGCCGGTTTCAGCGCTGCCTGACATGAGAGAGAACTTATTACAGACGCTTCCTGCGCTACTCTGCATTGGAAGAAAACGACAAGTAAACACTGTACCCCATGTGCCCGAAATGTGCCCCATGTGCTCTGATGTGTCTCATGTTCCCTTAA
Source organism: Lithobates pipiens (assembly GCF_037356315.1). Lineage (NCBI taxonomy): Eukaryota > Metazoa > Chordata > Amphibia > Anura > Ranidae > Lithobates > Lithobates pipiens. The sequence continues at coordinate 594,097,593 of NW_027507764.1, read as the reverse complement.
TGTACTCTGAAATGCCATATGTACCGTGAATGTGCCCTTAATGTGCCCCATATATGCCCCCATGTGCTGGGCTCAGTACCCTGATGTGCTGTGCCCTGAACCCTGTACCCTGATATGCTGTGTCCTGTGCCCCGATGTGCTGTGCCCTGATGTGCTGAGTCCTGTACCCTGATGTGCCCTGGCCTGATGTGCCCTGGCCTGATGTGCTCCATGTGCCCCATGGACCCTCATGTGCCCAATGGACTCTCATGTGCCCCATGGACCCCGATGTGCTGTGCCCTGATGTGCCGAGTCCTGTACCCTGATGTTTAAAAATCAAACAAATGGTGTTGCGCTACCTGAGCTAAATACAATTCAAGTGCCTTATACTTGTGTAAATAGTGGCAGTATTATTGAGTGAAAAAAATATATAAGTAATACGCTACCTACAAAACGTAAGACTAAGCGATCCTAGATTGAAATGAAAGTGCCTTGTGCTTGTATGGAAAATAATAATGTTACGTGAGTGACCCGCTCACAGCAGTGTCTCCTTCTTCTTAAGTGATATATAAATATGTGATAAAAATCTATGCAAATCAAAAATTATAAAGTTTCTCCAACAAATCAGTAAACAGGGATATCCAGTGTGTTACAAATCATAAACTGAAGGTATCATGTGCTTTAAATAAACATGAATATCTCCAAAGGGGAGAAAAACATTCCATAAAATATTTTTCCTTATATTAAAACGTGTGACACACAATACATGCTTAAACACAAAAGTTATGTAATAGAGTCTTTGGTGCAAATAAATAAAATATAGTGACCAGTGATTGTTAATTCAGTGATCTTCTTAGTAGGGAAAATGCAATAAAACAGTCTATATGTGAGCCGGAATGAATAAAGTGACCAGTGACTTATTCAGTGCTTCTTAGAAACAGGTGCCAGCAACCGTGTTTAGTGATTCCTGTGTCTCCAGTGTACACGGCACACCAGGTAGAGTGGCCCCTTACCTTACTGCTGTAAGGTAAACAGCAAAACAAGCAAGCAACAGGGTCCAGGGATTGCACCCTAATTCCTGGTAGACGGATATTGGCCCCCTCAGCTGGGTTTTCCCTTTCAGATAATTTCCATATGGATCTTAGGCTTCAATATCATCCACAGAGGTCTCATAGGAAAGAAAGAGGTGTGCTCCGATGGTGAAGTACGTTCATAAATTTTATTGCAAAGATATATTGAAAAGGTACTCACAAACATGTAGTAAAAACACAGCTTAAAAACAAACGAGCGTTCCGCTCGTGTTGCGAACGTCACTTCCGGTATCCTGGTTCCTCCAATTCCAACGACTTGCAGGCATTGGAGGAACCAGGATACCAGAAGTGACGTTCGCAACACGAGCGGAACGCTCATTCATTTTTAGTTTAGTTTAGTTTTGAGTAGACAATTTAGTCATAGCCCACACATGGGACCAGCTTTCCGTATCAAGGGACAGGTGTAGGTCCTTGGACCACTGCGCAGCATAGGAGGGAAGGGTAGTAGAGGAGTTGTTTAGGTAGGCATATATAGCTGAGATAGTACCCGGGGCATGAGGGTCTGAGGAGCAAGTTTTCTCGAAAAAAGACATATTGGTGAGAAATGTGGCGGATCCAATTATTGATTTAACAAAGTGGGCTATTTGGAGGTAACGGTAGAATTCAGAGGGAGGTAAGCCATGTTGGGTCTGAAAGGCTGAGAAAGATCTAAGCGAGGTATCAGTAACAACATCAAGTATTCGACAGAGACCAGCTTGGGACCATAGAATAAATGACCCAGGCTCCGCCATAGCTGGGTGAAAACGGGGGTGGCCGAAGAAAGAGAGTAAGGGGGTATGCCGAGAGGCCAGCCCAAAGGGACCACGCAATCTGTCCCAAATTTTTAGAGAGTGCTTCGTGACAGGATTAGTTATAGAGCTACGTGTCGAAGGTGGGAGCCATAATAGGTTGTGCATCAGTAAAGGAAATACCTCTATCGCTTCCAAACTGACCCATAGGGGTATTTCCGTAGTAGCATGAAACAGGGTCACCTGAGCCAACTGGGCAGCTTGATAATAACGAGCAAAGTTAGGTATACCAAGGCCTCCCCTACTTCTATCCCGGAGAAGAATAGATCTCGGAACCCTGGGTTTAGTTGAGCCCCAAATGTACCTGAACACCCGAGACTGTATAACACGGTGGAAGTAGGACGGGACTGGGATGGGGAGAACCCTGTAAAGGTAGAGGAGTTTAGGCAGTAGGGTCATCTTAACGGCCGCAATTCTACCTATCCAGGAGACACAGAGGGGTTTCCAGGTTTCTAACAAAGAGGTAAGGTGCGATAGCATGGGAATATAGTTAGCACGAAAAAGTTTGGAGGGATCTCCGGTCAATTTAATTCCCAAGTATGTGAGTGTAGAAGTGGACCAAGTAAAGGGGAAGTTACTTTGTACATGTGCCAATTCTGAGGGGGAGAGGGACACATTTAGTGCTTTAGATTTCAGTTGATTTACTTTGAGGCCCGAGATGATTGCAAATTTATCTAGAATAGAAATAAGGTTCGGGAGGGTTGTACGGGGGGAGGTCACGAAAAGGAGGGCGTCATCGGCAAATAAACATATTTTGTGAGAGGTGGATGCTACTTCGAGTCCTTTTATATCAGGGGAGCTTCTGATTAGGGCAGCGAGAGGTTCAATAGTCAAAGCAAAAATAAGGGGGGAAAGGGGGCAGCCCTGTCTTGTTCCTCTTTCTATGGGAAAAGCATCTGAACGGAAACCCGAATATTTAATATAGGCTTGTGGTTGATTATAAAGGGCATTCACCCACTGAAGAAAATGAGGGCCGAACCCCCAGCGTTTGAGAATATAATCTAGGTAGGGCCAGGACACCGTGTCAAATGCTTTTCTTATATCAAGAGATAATAGGTGCATCGGAATTTTACGGGACCTAGCTAGGTGTTGGAGTAAAATTACCCGTCTAACATTATCACTAGCCTGGCGTCGAGGCATAAAGCCTACCTGGTCTTTATTGACCAATTTACCAATTATCGGGTTAAGGCGAAGGGCTAAGATTTTGGCTAGGAGTTTAATGTCCAAGTTCAGCAAGGAAATAGGTCGGTAGTTAGACCATAAGGAGTTATCAGTGTTAGGTTTGGGAATCATGGCTATTATGGCTGTTAGGGTGTCACGACCAAACGTCCGATTCAGTAGAAGGGCATTAAAGGATCTACAAAGGAGAGGGGTCAGGATGGGGGCAAATTTCTTATAATATGTGGCAGACAGCCCATCTGGGCCAGGTCTCTTATGCGGTTTAAGGGTCTTGATAGCTGCAAGTATTTCTTCTGTTGTAATGGGCGCTTCCAGAGACTCCCTATCAGTGTCAGTCATAGATGGCAAGGAGAGATCTTGAAATAGTTGGTCAGCCGTCCGTTGAGAGAAAGTAGATTTGGCTTTATATAGGGTTTCAAGGCGACCACGGAATTCCCGGAGTACTTTAACGGGGTTGCTCGTGTATATGTTCTTACCTATTTTAAGTCTAATGGGGGCTTGGGCTCTGTCAGGGCGTCTAAGGCGCATAGCCAATAGTGTATCCAGCTTATTAGCCTTCATATAGAGTGTGTGATTGGATCTACGGATAGCCTTGTCAGCCGACTCAGCCAGCAGCAGATCCAACTCAACTCTGGATTTTTCCATCATCACTCGGTTATGATCCGTTGGGGAGGACTGGAACTGTAGAAAGGCTTGATGAAATTTCTGCTCTAACCCAGCCAGGCGGAGTGTTTTAATTTTCTTAAGATGTGTGGATACCGAAATACAGGTGCCTCTAATTACTGGCTTATGTGCTTCCCAGAGTAGAGTAGGAGAGATTTCAGGGGTAGAATTATTTTTTATATAATCTTTAAGGGCAACTTGTATGTCTAGAAGGAAAGACTGGTTGGTGAGGTGAGCTTCGTTAATGCACCATGAGCGATCTCGGGATTGCGGAATCAGAGAGGATATAGAAGTTATTACTGCGCAGTGGTCCGACCACGATATGGGGTGAATAGAGGAATCAATCAGAATTGGGGATGAAGCAACTGACAGGAAGATATGGTCAATTCTGGAAAAGGAGTTATGAGGATAGGAATAAAAAGTGTAGTTTTTCTTGGACGGGTGACATTCACGCCAAGAATCAAGTAGGGAGGCTTGTTGTAGTAGTTTCCGAAACCGTAGGGACAGAGCGTACTGTTCAGGGGCATATGGGGATTTATCCAGATGGGGTTGCAGAACTAGATAGGAATCCCCACATAAAAGCAGAGTGCCCTTACAGTGGGTCCGTAAGACCTGGAGCAGATGTGAAAAAAAGGGGATGGGGTTGTTATTGGGGGCATAATAGGAGACCAATGTAGTTTCTACATCCTGAAGTAGGCCTACTAGAATAATATATCGTCCCTCAGGGTCTTTAATTTCTGTGAGTACCGAGAAGGGGAGGGTATGGTGAATAGCTATCAGTACACCACGCTGTTTCGTGGCTGCAGATGCGGTAAAAACCTGGGGATATCGGGAATTAAAGTATTTGGGGGTTGCGTTAGAGGAAAAATGGGTTTCCTGAAGGGCTACTATGCCTGCCTTCAGGGACACAAACGTTTTGAAGGCCTTGACCCGCTTGTTAGGGGAGTTTAATCCCTTAACATTTAGCGAAACAATGTTTATGGGGGTCATCGGGAGGGTATTTAAAAGATATTAAAGGGCGTCCCCAGGACCCCGCCGTCCCACCGACACACGACCAAAGGGGAAGGAAGGGAAGGAGGGAAAAAGAATGGAGAAATAGAGATAGAGAAACGAAATTTGTAAGGCAAAGACACGGAAAACTCGTGGTGGGGAAAACAGAAATCTGTTGCCCGACCAAATAGTGTGCAAACTCCCCAGCCAGCCAGCCAACTGGAGGGTCTGCATACCTTACTAGGGGGAAGCAATGACAGTTCCCCGCCACAACCGGAATCTATTGAAAACAGATCCAAGAGGTCTTTATATAGCAATGGAGTATCACATTAGGTCAGCCAGTAGTAGTAAACTATGAACCATAGCATGACTAGTTAAGTACTCCTACAGACAGATTTACTGTGAGTGCAAAAGTAATCGCATACAAAGCAAAGGAGCAAGTCATTTAGATCGCATAACAGTGTTCGTGTAACAGGAACAGCACAAAATGTGGCTAACCATAACACACAAAAAAAAGTCTATATATATATAAAAAAAAAACAGTAATAATAAAAAAAAAGAAAAGTTCAGGAATAACAGGGTTCGAGCCTGTGCAACCCTAGAGGGTGATAGGAGACTGCGTGGGCCCCCCCCCAAAACATATAAAGAAAAGGGGGAAAGCCCAACACGGAACAGTCTCCTTAAGCCCTGGTGGAGGAGTTAGGCAGAAAAAGAAAAAAGATACGAACGTGTTCGGTCCTTACACCAGGATACCTCCGGTAGCACTCAGTACAATGGGGTGATTGGAGAACCGGGCTGGGGTTCGAGGTAAGGCCACCTCAGAAGGTTGGGGTGGAGCAACCAAACGAAGGGATTCCATGAGACTCTGGAGGGCTTCAGGTGAGGTACAGTTGTGTTGCTGCCCTTGAAACGAGAACTGCAAAGCGAAGGGGAATCGCCACGTATATTTCACCTGATGCTGTTGCAGAATCTGTAGCTGTGGTTTCATCGCGCGGCGTTTTGCGATCGTTTGAGGGGCCAGATCTGAGAAGAGTTGATAAGTATGTTCTTGAAAGATAAGATTGTCCTTCGTACGTGCAGCAGCCAGTAATTGTTCCTTCGTACGAAAGAAGTGGAGTTTAATGATGATGTCCCGCGGAGGGCCATCAGGCTGTCTCCGGGTGAGGGCCCTATGTATCCGATCGAATTCCAATCGTTCGATCGGTATAGAAGGCGACAGTTCTTGAAAGAGAGCAGTAACAAAAGATTGGACATCATCAACAGTTTCTGGTATACCTCGCAAGCGAAGGTTTGATCGACGGGATCTATTCTCCGCGTCTTCCAGGCGAGAGAGAAGGGTGGTATTTTCTTCTCGCAGGGCCGTTTGCTCCCGGACCTGCTCTTGTAATGTGAGCTCAATATCGTCAACTCTGGTTTCCAGATCCGACGTACGTTGGCCAAGTTCTCTAATCTCTCTGGTCAGTTTATTGGTGATCTGGTCCGAGGTGGATTTGAGTGCCTTGTGGAGCATGGTCTCCATCAGGGATAAGAAGTCCGCCTGAGATAATCAAGAGGGTGGAATAGCGGGGGGGCCTTCATCGTGGTCATCCTCCTCATCGCTATCTGTGTGGCCTGTACCGTCAGGGGAAGCAGCACGTTGCAGAGCTAGGGCCTTCGCCGCCATCTTGGACGAGGCGCGGGCTAAGGCTTCTTTGATCGGCTTAGGCTTGTTCTTGCCTCGCTGACCTGTCAGGACCATACCGTAGCGGTCAGTGAGCTTTCCGGAGGTAATATGTCGAAAAAGCGGGGCTGCAGGGTGGCTCAAACCCGCAATAATAGTCCGGTGTTGTGGTGGGGAGTGCGGAGCTCTAGTGGAACACGTCCTCCATGCAGAGCCTCGCGCATGCGCACATTATTATTTTTCATACAAGCACAAGGCACTTTCATTTCAATCTAGGATAGCTTAGTCTTACGTTTTGTAGGTAGCGTATTACTTATATATTTTTTTTCACTCAATAATACTGCCACTATTTACACAAGTATAAGGCACTTGAATTGTATTTAGCTCAGGTAGCGCAACACCATTTGTTTGATTTTTAAATTTACTATCTGGGGGTTAGGGTTTATACCCCTGCCGGTGGTTTGCTGCAACCTACCCTTATAAATAGCTTAGGCCCTTGGCGACAGCGCGGGGATACTCTAACTTAATATACTGTACCCTGATGTGCCATTTGCCCTGTCCTGATGTGCCCTGTCCCATGTGCCCTGAATGTGCCCCATGGACCCCGATGTGCTGTGCCCTGTACCCCGATGTGCTGTGCACTGACATGCTGAGTCCTGTACCGTGATATACCATGTGCCCTGATGTGCCCTGTGCCCTGGGCTGGTCCGAATAAAGTCCAGGGCAACATTTTTGTCCCAGTCCAGCCCCCCGGAGGCGTTAGACATGATACAAGAGATCAGTGGTCAAACAGCTCCCACCTGCACTGATTTGGAGGGACTGTCCCTCTGTCCCTCTTTCTCCTTATTTGTCCCTCATTTTGGTCTGATCTCTATAGTTGTATATAAAATGCACTTTTTATCTTTCAAAAAGTGTTTCCCAGAGCTAAACCTTTCATCCATAATCTAAATGGCTGCATCTGTAAATTTCAAAAGACAATATAAAGGAATAGTAGTGGTTAAAAAAAAAAAAAAGCCCTTGTGGGTACTAATCTTTTTTTTAGGTGAATTCTCCTCTAAGGGGGCGTGGCAGGGGGTGTGTCCTATGCATACATGCTTTTGCTAGAAGGTGTCTCTCATTCCCATCTCAAGAAGTAGGGAGGTGTGGTGGTGGTTGGTGCTGACAATTCTTGGGGGGGGGTGCAAACAAACTGAAGAATTCTAAAAAACAAAACAAATAAAAAAAACACACCACACATCTATTGCAACCACTGTGCCCATCAAATGCCACCACTGTGCCCCATTTATCCAAATCACTTGTGGGGTGCCTAGAGCCGCCCCCCTTTGTGGCAGACAGCATCTGTTTGATTGGTGGGGGGAGGATATGTGCTAGGGGGGCTTTGGGAGGGGAGAAGACATGTGCTGGGGGACAGGGCTGGACTGGGACAAATATTTGGCACTGAACTTCATCCAGACCAGCCCACTTTAATTTTGCGAACACGCACAAAAACAGTATATAAACTATACGCAATTGTGCAAAATAACAAATTATTAATCAATTACCGTGGACAGTGGCAGTACATTTACACCTCCCCCCTCCCCCCACCATGCTGCATATTACAGATATCACAGACATGCCATGCAGCCTGCATCTAGTATAGCATTTGATTATCTTATTTAGTGCTTACTTGAATGGCACTGGTGAGGTGATGGACTTTTCTTTGTCCCTGGACCCTGGCCCTGTCTGTGCTGCTGTCTGGAGTGGAGTCCTGGAGCTGTGGAGCAATGTTCTGGTTCCTCCTCGGCGGCGCTTTCTCTTCAGTCCCAGGCCAGGCAGTTACTCACTATGGATCAACCTGACAAACGGCCCAGCAGCCCACTGAGCCAATCGGCCCACCGGGAATCTCCCGGTAGTCCCGATGGCCAGTACAGACCTGCTGGGGGAATAGATGGAGCCGGGGTGGACTGGGGGTGAGGTGGATGGAGCCGGGAAGGGATTGGGGTGAGGCGAATGGAGCCGGGAAGGGATTGGGGTGAGGCGAATGGAGTCGGGAAGGGATTGGGGTGAGGCGAATGGAGTCGGGAAGGGATTGGGGTGAGGTGGATGGAGCCAGGAAGGGATTGGGGTGAGGTGGTTGGAGCCGGGAAGGGATTGGGGTGAGGTGAATGGAGCCGGGAAGGGATGGGGGTGAGGTCAATGGAGCCGGGAAGGGATGGGGGTGAGGTCAATGGAGCCGGGAAGGGATGGGGGTGAGGGGGATGGAGCTGGAAAGGGATTGGGGTGAGTTGGATGGAGCCGGGAAGGGATTGGGGTGAGGTGGATGGAGCTAGGAAGGGATTGGGGTGAGGTGGATGGAGCCAGGAAGGGATTGGGGTGAGGTGGTTGGAGCCGGGAAGGGATTGGAGTGAGGTGAATGTAGCTGGGATGGGATGGGGGTGAGGTGGATGGAGCCGGGATGGGATGGGGGTGAGGTGGATGGAGCCGGGATGGGATGGGGGTGAGGTGAATGGAGCCGGGATGGGATGGGGGTGAGGTGGATGGAGCCGGGATGGGATGGGGGTGAGGTGGATGGAGCCGGGATGGGATGGGGGTGAGGTGGATGGAGCCGGGATGGGATGGGGGTGAGGTAGATGGAGCCGGGATGGGATAGGGGGATGAATGGAGCTAGGATGGGATTGGGGTGAGGTCGATGGAGCTGGGATTGGATCGGGGAGAAAATGGACGGATATCCTCTCCCCCAAATCACTCCAAGTGAACTCTTTGCTTGTCCCCCTCCCTCACCCTCTTCTTCATGCCCCCCTCCTCTACCCTGTAATGCCGCGTACACACGATCTGACTATCTGGCGGACAAATCACCGGACTTTGCAGCGGAGGTCCTCCAGACTTGCCGAACGAGCGGACCTGCCCACACACGACTGGACTTTTCCGGCGGACAAACCGCCGGACTATGGCGGGAGTCCACCGGACTTTTGAAATGAACAGACTTGTCCAGAAAAGTCTGTTCATTTTGAACACGTCTCCAGCCAGCGAGCGGGCCCCCCCCCCCCTTCTGAGCCGTACCAGGCCACGTGCCCTCAACATGGGGGGGTGCTTTGGGGAAGGGGGGGCCCTGCAGAGATGCCGGGGCAGCTGCAATGCACAGTGGAGCTCATGGCTGGGTCTCCAGTCGAGAATGGATCATATTGCAGCACGGTCCCAGCGAACCATCGAGGCTGCGGTACGGGCAAATTAGGCGGCCGCGAGGCCCCGGGGGGCGAGGCCTAAGGCAACCTCCTAGTTAGAGAGCCACCTCCGCATCCAGGAACATTCCATCCACATCATAAGGCCTTCTATAGACACAACTAAAAATGTCCATATACATTATGTTGCCAAAAGTATTGGGACGCCTGCCTTGACACACACATGACCTTTAATGGTTTCCAAGTCTTAGTCCGGAGGGTTCAATATTGAGTTGGCCCTTTGCAGCTATAACGACTTCAACTCTTCTGGGAAGACCACCCACAAGGTTTAGGAGGGTGTCTATGGGAATGACCATTCTTCCATAAAGACATGGATGAGTGAGTTTGGGGTGGAGGAACTTGTCTGGCCTGCACACAGAGTCCTGATCTCAACCCGACAGAACACCTTTGGGATGACTTAGGGCGGAGACTGCGAGCCAGGCCTTCTCGTCCAACATCAATGCCTGACCTCACAAATGCTCTTCTGCATTGCAGTGCTGCCCTGACCTGTGGAGAGGTGAAAGGGGCACAGGAGGAGGACACAGCACACTGATGATGTGGAGAAGTAATATTATGGTGGACACTGGACAGAGCACATCCGAGACTCTGTCCCGGCCTCCCCCGCACCTCCGGGCGCCCAGCGATGTCCTCCTCTCACTCTGGTATCCCCCACAGTTTTACTCTCCTCCTCCTCCTCACCCCTGCTCGGCTCCTCTGGACCTCTCTGCCTATGGGGAGTACACTGCATGAGCCACTGACTGCCATAGTGTCCCGACCGTCTATTCAAAATGGACGGCGCGATTACATTACTGCGCATGCGCCTCCAAGCTGAGCATGTACGAGCTTTCCCGAGCCCGGCCGGCTTCGGAATGGCACATGCGCAGTTGCAAGGTCAGCTCGCGCCCATCTTTTTTTACGTAAATCTATGGGCAGTTGCCAACACTGCTACTGGGATCAAACAGCATAGCTCCCAACTGTCCCGGATTTTGAGGGACTGTCCCCGGATTTGGAGCAATGTCCCTCTGTCCCTCTTTCCTCCTCATTTCTCCCTCATTTTGGTCTGATCTATATAGTCAGAACAAAGGAATAGTAGTAGAAAAAAAAAAGGAAGAAGTACTCGTGGGTTTAACCAGTCTTTTTTGTTAAATTCCCCTTTAACCACTTGGGTACCGCGCTATTGCCGAATGACGGCATTAGCGTGGACCTAGATTGCCGGGACTACGTCTATTGACGTCGTCCCGGTTACGAGCGGCCTGCGCGCCCCCTGAGGGGCGCGCGCGGCGCGCTCTGTGATCGGCGAGTCCGTGAGACTCGCCTGATCACCGATCCGTGTAAGGGGTCGATCCCGACCCCTTATCACGTGATCAGCTGTCAGCCAATGACAGCTGATCATGTGATAAAACGGAGCCGGTAATCGGCTAGTATTCCTCCTCGCGCTGACAGCGCGAGGAGAAAAAAAAAAAGCCGATCGCCGGCGGCCGTGTTCGGGACATCAGTCCCGATCACGGCCAGCAATTCCAGCGGACACCTGCCCCCTGCCAGTGCCCACCTGCCACCCGCAGTGCCATCCTGAAATAAAGTAAGTGCCCCCCTGTCAGTGCCACCCAGCAGTGCCCATAGTGCCCACAGTGCCACCCAGCAGTGCCCACAGTGCCACCCAGCAGTGCCCACAGTGCCACCCACAGTGCCACCCAGCAGTGCCACCCACAGTGCCACCCAAAATCTGCCTCAAAGGTGCTGCACCCCAGTGCCGCCCATCAGTGCCCAGCAGTGCCGCCCATCAGTGCCCAGCAGTGCCGCCCATCAGTGCCCAGCAGTGCCACCTATCAGAGCCACCTATCAGTGCCACCTATCAGTGCCCATCAGTCCCATCTATCTGTGGTACCTATCAGTGCCCATCCGTGCCACCCATCCGTGCCACTTATCCGTGCCACCCATCCGTGCCATCTTATCTGTGCCCATCTTTGCCCATCAGTGCCACCTTATCTGTGCCCATCGGTGCCGCCTTATCTGTGCCTATTAGTGCCGCCTTAACTATGCCTATCAGTGCCCACCAGTGCAGCCCATCAGTGCCCACCAATGCAGCCCATCAGTGCCCACCAATGCAGCCCATCAGTGCCGCCTAATCAGCGCACTTTAATGAAGGAGAAAAATGACCCGTTTGCAAAATTTTATAACAAACTATTAAAACGTGATTTTTTTTTTTTTTTTGCATCTTTTTTTGTTTGTTTAGCAAAAAATAAAACTCCGAGCTGTAACTAAATACCACCAAAAGAAAGCTCTATTTGTGGGAAAAAAATGATAAAAATTTCATTTGGGTACAGTGTTGTATGCCCGTGTAATTGTCATTCAAAGTGCATCAGCGCTGAAAGCTGAAAATTGGTCTGGGACTGAGGGGGGTTTAAGTGCCCAGTAAGCAAGTGGTTAAGAGGGCGTGGCGGGGGGTGTGTCCTATGCCTACATCATTTTGCTAATAGGTGTCACTCATTCCCATCTCAAAAAGTCTGGAGGTGTGTCAAACAGTGTCATGGGCTGCGAGGCCAACTACCTCTCCACACAACAGTTTCTGACCATCAACATTCGTAGATTATGGTTGAGGATGGGGTTGCCACCTGGCCAGGACTCGACCGGACAGTCCGAGTTTTGAACCATGTGTCCGGGTTTAAAACACATGAAACCCGGACACATTTTATTCACAACAAACTGTGGCTAACTGTCCTGGGCAGAGGGAACACTGTACTACCGCACCCCCCTGTCCTGCCCCCTCCACAGAGTCGGGCGTTCTGTTGATTCCCCACGCAGAGCACCAATCAGAAATGGCCAGATCCTTTGGCCCCCTCCCCCTAAGGAGAGCAGGAATACCTCCATCCACCTAATTTGTGTGGATAGAGGAATCCATTTTTCCCCCATTCAGTCCACAAATCAGAAGTCTTGGAGGAGTTATTGTGCTGAGGTTTATGCCTGTCTGTGAGAGTCTTACATGTGGCACAGCATTCTAAGCCTATTTTATGGGTACAAGAATGTTCGGGATTGGCTTGCAGACAGTGTTGCCAACCCCCCCCCCCCCCCCCCCCCATTGTAATTTACTGGCAAGATGCCAAAATTTACAAAACGGCTCCACTTTTTTACTGGCACTGCAAAAAAGTACCTAAAAATAGCTTTTTTGGTCTAAACTCTGCAACTATTAGCATTTAAAGAGGAAGTAAAGGCAGGAAAAAATAAATAAAAAAAACCCCACACACCACACCCTGTAAGGCAAAGGTATAATGAGTTATGCCTCGTACACACGATCAAACAATCCGGTGGAAAAGTCCAGCGGACAATCCCCCCGTGTGTAGGCTCCGGCGGACATTTTTTACCCAAAAGTCCGGCGGACTTAGAAAGTAGTTTTGCACATCAATCTGTCTGTCGGACTCGCATTTCGGTGGACAATCCGGCCGTGTGTGTTAGTCCGCCGTACTTTTTAAATGAACGGACTTTTCCTGCCTGGAGAAAATTCCGCTCATTTTGAGCGCATCTCCAGGTAGCCAGGGCCAGCAAAGGAGGCGTCGCTGGCCCCGTCACCTGGTATGGACTTAAAGGGGAACCCCTACGCCGAAAAATCGGCATGGGGGTCCCCCCCAGGTCCCCCCCAGGTCCACATTAGACCCTTATCCGAGCACGCTACCCGGCCAGCCAGGAAAGGGGGTGGGGACAAGCGAGCGCCCCCCCTCCTGAGCCGTACCAGGCCGTGTGCCCTCAACATGGGGGGGCCCCCCACCCCAAGGCACCTTGTCCCTATGTTGATGAGGACAAGGGCCTCTTCCCAACAACCCTGGCCGTTGGTTGTCGGGGTCTGTGGGCGGGGGGGCTTATCGGAATCCGGGAGCCCCCTTTAATAAGGGGGCCCCCGGATACCGGCCCCCCATCCTATGTGAATGAGTATGGGGTACAATGTACCCCTACCCATTCACCTGTGAAAAAAAGTAAAAAAAAAACACAACACACAAGGGTTAAAATAGTTTATTGCACAGCTCCGGGGGTCTTCTGTCCGTCTTCGGGGGTCTTCTCGCCGGACTCCTCCGCTATTTTCTGATAGCTCTTTTACTAGCGGAGGAGCCCGGCTTTCTTATTCGCCGCCCTCTTCTTTCCGACTTCGGGGGTCTTGTCCCCCTCTTCGGTTCTTCTTGCCGGGCCACCGCGCCTTCTTCTAGCTCTTTTACAAGCGGTGGCCCGGTCTTCTGTCGCCGTCTTCTGTTCTTTTCTTCAGATGTTGCCTCGTCGCTGCCTCCGCTCACAATGATGGGGACGCGGTGTGCGACCTATATAAGTCACCGCACGCCGTGTCCCAGTCATTGTGAGCGGAGGCAGCGACGAGGCAACATCTGAAGAGAAGAAGAAGAGAAGACGGCGACAGCGGCGACAGAAGACCGAAGAGGGGGACAAGACCCCCGAAGTCGGAAGAAGAGGGGGCGGCGGCGAAGAAGAAAGCCGGGCTCCTCCGCTAGTAAAAGAGCTAGCAGAAGGTAGCGGAGGAGTCCGGCGAGAAGACCCCCGAAGACGGACAGAAGACCCCCGGAGCTGTGCAATAAACTATTTTAACCCTTGTGTGTTGTGGTTTTTTTTTTACTTTTTTTCACAGGTGAATGGGTAGGGGTACATTGTACCCCATACTCATTCACATAGGGTGGGGGGGCGGTATCCGGGGGGGGGCGTAGGGGTTCCCCTTTAAGTCCATACCAGGTGACGGGACTAGCGAAAGAGGCGCGCTCAAAATGAGCGGACTTTCCTCCGCGTGTGTGGGCGAATCCGGCGGACTTAGTACGCCGTATTAGTCCGCTGAAAAAGTGCCGTGTGTGGGCAAGAAGCTCGTTCGGAAAGTTCGGCGGACAGTCCGGCGGGAAGTCCGCCAGACTAAGTCCGCTACATGTGTACGCAGCATAAGGCATACTAGCTCATTATGAATAACTTACCTGAGATGGAAACCCCCCAAAGTGACCCTTGTTCTTCTCCTCCATCGCTGAGCTCTATCTCGGAGTTCGCGCCCCGAAGCTGTGACTGGCTGGAGCCACGATGATGTCAATGGCATCACCGCCGTTAACAGCAGCATGCTCAGACAGTGCGCATGCGCCGTAGACATCGGTGCCAGTCTTTTGCCAGTCTTTTGCAAATATCTCCTAAACCGCGTTTATCTCCTACACGGTTTAGGAGATATTTGTTGCACCTACAGGTAGGTCTTAATGTAGGCTCACCTGTAGGTAAAAGGTGGTCCCAGAGGGTTTACAACCACTTTAAAACGATAAGCATGTAGCTAGTGCTATTAGCAATGTGTTTAAGTTAAAGAAAAGGTCAAAAAACAAATTTCTCTATTTACATGATGACCAGCGCTGCTAATCAGTGCCCACCAGTGCTGTTAATCAATGCCACCTCATCAGTGCCCACCAGTACTGCTAATCAGTGCCCACCAGTGCTGCTAATCGGTGTCACATCAATGCCCACCAGTGCTGCTAATCAATGCCACCTCATTAGTGCCCACCAGTGGCGCTAATTAGTGCTGCTAATCAATACCCACCAGTGCTGCTAATCAATGCCACCTCAGTGCCCACCAGTGCTGCTAATCAGTGCCCATCTGTACCACCTCAGTGCCTACCACCGTTGCTAATTAATGCCCACCAGTGCTGCTAATCAGTGCCACCTGATTAGTGCCCAACAGTGCCGCTAATCAGTGTCCACCAGTGCCGCTAATCAATGCCCACCAGTGCTGCTAATCAGTGCCACCTCATCAGTTCCCACCAGTGCTGCTAATCAATGCACACCAGTGCAGCTAATCAGTGCCCATCTGTGTCACCTCAGTACCCACCAGTGCTGCTAATCAATGCCCACCAGTGCTGCTAATCAATGCCCACCAGTGCTGCTAATCAATGCCAACTAGTGCCTCAGTGTCACCTATCAGTTCTGCCTGCCATTGCCCATCAGTACCGCCGCAGTGTCATCTACCAGTGCCCATCAGTGCTACCTATCAGCGAAGGAGAAAAATTACCTGTTTGCAAACTTAAAACAAACCATGAAAAATGTTTTTTTTTTTTTTCAACATTTTCAGTCTTTTTTTGTTTTGTTTTTTAGCCAAAAATAAAAAATTCAGCGGTGATTAAATACCAACAGAAATCTCTATCGGTCTATTTTCTTTGGATACAGTGTTGCATGACCGCACAATTGTCATTCAAAGAGTTAGAGCACTGAAAGATGAATATTGGCCCCCGGGCAGGAACCTGAAAAAAAAACTGTTCTCGAAAAACGCAGTGCGATTGGCTGAATCAGATTGCATGGGTGTGAACACCAGTGCGATCAGATTCCAGTGCGAGAAAAAAAAAAAAAAGGAAGCGGTGCTGCACCTTTGCCGCGAGTGCGCTGCGATTCGAGCTGTACAAAAGGAATGGGTTCTAATTGCACTGCAAAGAATCGCACGTGATTTGAACAGGAAAAGGTGCGATTCATGTCTGGATCACATGTGGTTCCCCACACTGAAATACTGAAAGTGAAAGCTAGAAGCCGATTGGTTGCCATGCACAGCTGCTCCATTTGATCACCTTGTGTATATACAATTGCAGCAGATTCTGATTGTTACAATTTTATTGTATAATTTGTGATGCCGTTTGATGGATCGGATACTTTTTACACTTCTTTATATTAATGATAATAATGGGAGAGCCGGGCTAATTGGTTGCTCCAGATTTTGGCTTCTCCGGCCTTAGTAAAATTCCCCTCAATGTGTCCATTGCGCCCCCTGGAGGCGGGTACAGGAGCCAAACTGGAGGCGGGATGTTGGTATTTTGGCCATTACTCCCAATGACCCCCGAGCCCTCCCGTCCTGTCATCAGACCCGCCCATGTGTGGGCGGGGATCACCGTGCCGCGCAGGTGACAGGAACACCATTGGATAAGAAATAATGATATATCTGGGGGGAGGGGAAGGAGATTCCCATTGTAGAAGAAAAGCCGGTCCTGCCCGCTCCTTGTCCTCACCCAATGATAAATCTGTGTTTTATTCTGTAGATGAAGTTGTGGGATTACCCAGATTGGACAGTCCCAGCAGATACCAGCGACTGGAACATGGAGAAACTCCCGTGCTGCGTATTGCCAGGAAGGGGCCCTTGCAAGGTACGGGAATGGAGGGGACACTTTGGGATCTATTTATAAAAGAATCTCCAGAACTATTCGCCCAGCACTACTCCATGTACATTCGTTGTGTACGAGGGATCCAGCGGGTGTGAGGATGGGGAAAAAAATAAAATAATAATAATAATAATATTGAATGTTATTCAGGTGTTTTCTCTTTGGGATGAATATTTTTCGGAATATAAATGACATAAATCAGCGGGCGCCGCCCCTCACCGGCAGATGGAACGAGCGCCAATAGATTGTGAATAGTCAACGCTGATAACAGTGTGATAAGATGACCATTGATGGATCGGCATTCAGCAAGGACAAGTTACGATCCATCTATGGCCATTACTAGTCAATCTAGTGATCATATATTGAGAGGGGATAGTGATAAAACGAATACTATAACACATACATGTGACAGAATGTGCGAAAATGCGTAAAAACAAAATACAAATATTAATTCACTAATAATGTGAATATACAGTATATATATATATATAAGTGCACGTAAATCTTGGTGGATATCAGTGGCTGAAATATAAGTCCCAACAAAACAGTCCACATATATTGGGTAATGAAAAAGTGTCAGTGTTGGTCTTCCGAGCAAAAAAGATCAGGAAACGGCACAATTCAATTGGACCGGGAACAGCGACTTGTCTGGAGGGGTTTAGAGAGAAATAAATACTCTTACCAGAGAAGACGGACACATCTGTCATATCACAGAGGCTCAACTGCGCTTATAATCCCCGGCGATGTCAATCAGATGTTGTGTGTTGTTGGTAGGTCCACGTAAATCACCGCACTATCTCCGGATTTCACCGACTCCCGATATCGGGGGCTGAAACGTGCGTCTCCCGGGTCAGCAGGGTCCAGTTATTCACATTGGGGTGCCATCCTTGCCACACTGCTGAGTCCTGACAGGGATCATCCCAGACACTTTTTCATTACCCAATATATGTGGACTGTTTTGTTGGGACTTATATTTCAGCCACTGATATCCACCAAGATTTACGTGCACTTATATATATATATATACAGTACAGACCAAAAGTTTGGACACACCTTCTCATTCAAAGAGTTTTCTTTATTTTCATGACTATGGAAATTGTAGATTCACACTGAAGGCATCAGAACTATGAATTCACACATGTGGAATTATATACTGAACAAAAAAGTGTGAAACAACTGAAAATTTGTCTTATATTCTCGGTTCTTCAAAGTAGCCGCCCTTTGCTTTGATTACGGCTCCGCACACTGTCGGCATTCTGTTGATGAGCTTCAAGAGGTCGTCACCTGAAATGGTTTTCTCTTCTCAGGTATGTCCTGTCAGGTTTAATAAGTGGGATTCCAAGCCTTCTAAATGGGGTTGGGACCATCAGTTGTGTTGTGCAGGAGGTGGATACAGCACACAGCTGATAGTCCTACTGAATAGACTGTTATGCCCCGTACACACGAGAGGGATTAAGTCTGACAGACTTCCGACGGAGTTCTAGCGGAGTTCCGCCGGAGTTCTGGCGGACTTTTCGACCGAACGGACTTGACCACACACCATCACACCAAACTCCGACGGAGTCGAACGTGATGACGTACGACTGGATTCGACGTAGGAAGTTCATAGACAGTAGCCAATAGCTGCCCTAGCGTCGGTTTTAGTCCGTCGGAGTAGCACACACACGAGCAAATTTTTCGAAGGGGACCGGGTCCGGCGGAGTTCCGTCGGGAAAATTTGAAGCATGCTTCATTTCTAAAGTCCGTCAGACTTTTGCGAAGCTAAAGTCCGTTGCAGCCCACACACGATCGGATAGTCTGACGGACTCAGTCCGTCGGAGTTTGGATGTCGAAAAGTCCGCTCGTGTGTACGGGGCATTAGACTTTGTATTATGGCAAGAAAAAAGCAGCTAAGTAAAGAAAAACGAGTGGCCATCATTACTTTAAGAAATGAAGGTCAGTCAGTCCCAACAATTGAGAAAACTTTGAAAGTGTCCCCAAGTGCAGTGGCAAAAACCATCAAGCACTACAAAGAAACTGGCTGACATGAGGACCGCCACCAGGAAAGGAAGACCAAAGCCCCGTACACACGAGCGGACTTTTCGACATCCAAAGTCTGACGGAATGATTCCGTCAGACTTTTCGATCGTGTGTGGGCTGCAACGGACTTTTGATTCGCCAAAAGTCTGACGGACTTTAGAAAATGGAACATGCTTCAAATTTTTCAGACGGAACTCCGCCGGACCCGGTCCCTCCGAAAAATTCGCTCGTGTGTATGCTATTCCGACAGACTAAAACCGACGCTAGGGCAACTATTGGCTACTGGCTATGAACTTCCTTATTCTAGTCCAGTCGTACGTCATCACGTTCGAATCCATCGGAGTTTGGTGTGATTGTGTGTGGCCAAGTCCGCTCAGTCGAAAAGTCCGTCAGAACTCCGGCAGAACTCCGGCAGAACTCCTTCGGAAGTCTGTCGGACATAAGTCCTCTCGTGTGTACGGGGCTCAAGAGTCACCTCTGCTGCGGACGATAAGTTCATCCGAGTCACCAGCCTCAGAAATCGCACGTTAACAGCAGCTCAGATTAGAGAACAGGTCACACAGAGTTCTAGCAGCAGACACATCTCTAGAACAACTGTTAAGAGGAGACTGTGTGAAATCAGGCCTTCATAGTAAAATAGCTGCTAGGAAACCACCGCTGAGGACAGGCAACAAGCAGAAGAGACTTGTTTGGGCTGAAGAACACAAGGAATGGACATTAGACTAGTGGAAATCTGTGCTTTGGTCTGATGAGTCCAAGTTTTGAGATCTTTGGTTCCAACCACCGTGTCTTTGTGCGACGCAGAAGAGGTGAACGGATGGACTCTACATGCCTGGTTCCCACCGTGAAGCATGGCGGAGGTGGTGTGATGGTGTGGGGGTGCTTTGCTGGTGACACTGTTGGGGATTTATTCAAAATTGAAGGCATATTGAACCAGCATGGCTACCACAGCATCTTGCAGCGGCACGCTATTCCATCCGGTTTGCGTTTAGTTGGACCATCATTTATTTTTCAACAGGACAATGACCCCCAAACACACCTCCAGGCTGTATAAGGGCTATTTGACCAAGAAGGAGAGTGATGGGGTGCTGCGCCAGATGACCCGGCCTCCACAGTCACCGGACCTGAACCCAATCGAGATGTTTTTTTTGGTGAGCTGGACCGCAGAGTGAAGGCAACAGGGCCAACAAGTGCCGAGCATCTCTGGGAACTCCTTCAAGACTGTTGGAAAGCCATTTCAGGTGACGACCTCTTGAAGCTCATCAGCAGAATGCCGAGAGTGTGCGGAGCCGTAATCAAAGCAAAAGGCGGCTACTTTGAAGACCCGAGAATATAAGACATATTTTCAGTTGTTTCACACTTTTTTGTTCAGTATATAATTCCACATGTGTTACTTCATAGTTTTGATGCCTTCAGTGTGAGGCCGCGTACACACGGGCGGACTGTTCGCTCAACTTTGTCCGCTGAACAGTGTTTCAGCAGACAGTCCGCTCGTCTGTGGGGCTTCAGCGGACAGTTTCAGCGGACAGTTTGACGAACAAAGTTTTTCGGAAATTCCGAAAAACTGTCCGCTGAAACTTGGTTTGAGCGAACAGTCCGCTCGTGTGTAGGCCACTTTCGAAATGAGCAAACTGTTCCCGCTCGGGGGAAAGTCTGCTCATTTCGAGCGCGTCTCCAGGTAGGCGGGGCCCGCGAAGCAGACTTCGCGGGCCCCGGCGCCTGGTATGTACTTAAAGGGGAACCCCAACGCCGAAAAAAAACGGCGTGGGGGTTCCCCCAAAGTCCACAACAGACCCTTGTCCGAGCACGCTACCCGGCCGGCCAGGAAAGGGGGGCGAGCGAGCGCGCCCCCCTTCTGAGCCGTACCAGGCGGCGTGCCCTCAACATGGGGGGTGCCTTGGGGAAGGGGGGGCCGCGCGGCCCCCCCACCCCAAAGCACCTTGTCCCCATGTTGATGAGGACAACGGCCTCTTCCCGACAACCCTGGCCGTTGGTTGTCGGGGTCTGCGGGCGGGGGGCTTATCGGAATCCGGGAGCCCCCTTTAATAAGGGGGCCCCCGGATACCGGCCCCCCACCCTATGTGAATGAGTATGGGGTACAATGTACCCCTACCCATTCACCTGTAAAATAAAAGTACCCAAAAAAAAAAACACAACACACGAGATAAAATATTTTATTGCACAGCTCCGGGGGTCTTCCGTCTTCGGGGGTCTTCTCGCCGGACTCCTCCGCTATCTTCTTGTAGCTCTTTTGCTAGCGGAGGAGTCCGGCTTTCTTCCTCCCCGCCGCCGGCCTCTTCTCCCGACTTCGGGGGTCTTGTCCCCCTCTTCGGTTCTTCTGCCGGGCCACCGCGCCTTCTTATAGCTCTTTTGCAGGTGGTGGCCCGGTCTTCTGTCGCCGCTGTCGTCGCCGCCTTCCGTTCTTCTTCTTCTTCTTCTTCTTCTTCTTCTTCTCCAGGAGATGTTGACACGTCGCTCTCTCCGGCCGGAATGCCAGAGCCGCGCTGTGCGGCCACTTATATAGTGACAATGGGGCGGTGTCACATGGTATATGTCACATGGGTTGGTCACATGGGTTGATGTCACATGGGGACTATGACATCGTAAGGGGGCGGGGTCACCATGTGACCAACCCATGTGACATATACCATGTGACACCGCCCCATTGTCACTATATAAGTGGCCGCACAGCGCGGCTCTGGCATTCCGGCCGGAGAGAGCGACGTGTCAACATCTCCTGGAGAAGAAGAAGAAGAACAAGAAGATGAAGAAGAAGAAGAAGAACGGAAGGCGGCGGCGACGACAGCGGCGACAGAAGACCGGGCCACCGCCTGCAAAAGAGCTATAAGAAGGCGCGGTGGCCCGGCAGAAGAACCGAAGAGGGGGACAAGACCCCCGAAGTCGGGAGAAGAGGCCGGCGGCGGGGAGGAAGAAAGCCGGACTCCTCCGCTAGCAAAAGAGCTACAAGAAGATAGCGGAGGAGTCCGGCGAGAAGACCCCCGAAGACGGAAGACCCCCGGAGCTGTGCAATAAAATATTTTATCTCGTGTGTTGTGGTTTTTTTTTTTGGGTACTTTTATTTTACAGGTGAATGGGTAGGGGTACATTGTACCCCATACTCATTCACATAGGGTGGGGGGCCGGTATCCGGGGGCCCCCTTATTAAAGGGGGCTCCCGGATTCCGATAAGCCCCCCGCCCGCAGACCCCGACAACCAACGGCCAGGGTTGTCAGGA
The DNA here is from genome assembly GCF_037356315.1 of Lithobates pipiens. NCBI lineage: Eukaryota > Metazoa > Chordata > Amphibia > Anura > Ranidae > Lithobates > Lithobates pipiens. The sequence goes on along the minus strand of NW_027507764.1, from coordinate 594,075,640 downwards.
AGAGGCCCTTGTCCTCATCAACATGGGGACAAGGTGCTTTGGGGTGGGGGGGCCGCGCGGCCCCCCCTTCCCCAAGGCACCCCCCATGTTGAGGGCACGCGGCCTGGTACGGCTCGGAAGGGGGGCGCGCTCGCTCGCCCCCCTTTCCTGGCCGGCCGGGTAGCGTGCTCGGACAAGGGTCTGTTGTGAACTTTGGGGGACCCCCACGCCGATTTTTTTCGGCGTTGGGGTTACCCTTTAAGTACATTTCAGGCGGCGGAGCCCGCGACGTCTCCGTCGCGAGCCCCGCCTACCTGCACACGCGCTCTAAATGAGCGGACTGTTGCCTCGTGTGTGGGCGAGTCCGTTCATTTCAAAAGTTGCGCGGACTTAGTACGACGAACAAAGTTTGCCGTATTTGTCCGCTCAAAAAGTGCCGTGTGTGGGCGTGTTCGTTCATTCAAAAGTTTGAGCGGACTGTTTGACGAACTTAGTTTCGGCAGACAGTCCCCGCGTGTGTACGCGGCCTCAATCTACAATTTCCATAGTCATGAAAATAAAGAAAACTCTTTGAATGAGAAGGTGTGTCCAAACTTTTGGTCTGTACTGTATATATATATATACTGTATATTCACATATTTAGTGAATTAATATTTGTATTTTGTTTTTACGCATTTTCGCACATTCTGTCACATGTATGTGTTAGGCCGCGTACACACGCGCGGACTGTTGGCCCAACTTTGTCCGTCCAACAGTTTGAGCGAACAGTCCGCTCAAACTTAGCATGGACGGACATGGCCACACACGACGGACGAACAGTTTGCTGAAACCGTGCGCGATGACGTGAACGGCACGTACGACGGGACGAAAAATACGACGTCCTATACACTGCAATGCAACCTTCCGACGTGGAAATCCTTTCTGAGCATGCGCGAGACTTAGTTGGCCGAACAAGCCTACACACGAGCGAACAGTCCGCTGAAACCTTGTTTCAGCGGACAGTTTTTCGGAATTTCCGTAAGACCTTGTTCGGCCAACTGTCCGCTGAAACTGTCCGCTGAAGCCCCACACACGAGCGGACTGTCCGCCCAAACACTGTTCAGCGGACAAGGTTGGGCGAACAGTCCGCGCGTGTGTACGCGGCCTTATAGTATTAGTTTTATCACTATCCCCTCTCAATATATAATCTTTTGAGTCATTCCCCAATTCACTCACTAGCGCTACACCACTCTTCTCCCATTTCCACTGAACTTTGTTTGTTTGGGTGTTAGCTGCTGACCCCCAGCCTTTAGCTCTAGCGCAGTGCTTTCCCCCAATTTCAATCTAGTGATCAGCTCCTCCCAAACGGGACTGCCGGTAGATCTTCCCTCCATCAATGATTGTAGCCAATTGGCTGCAGCCCTGATCGGTGTATTCTGGTAGGGGAGGAGTCTCGTTGTCAGCCCGCTGATCAAAAAAGAAAAAACCCACACAATCTATGGCCAGCTTTACCAGATTCCAAGTAGATAGATGAGCCACAGAATAATAATCCCATTGATAGGTGATGATGATGATGATGACCCCATAGGATGATGATGAGGATGATAACTATGATACCATAGACTGGTGATGATGATGATGATCCCATAGACTGGTGATGATGATGATCAAATAGACTGGTGATGATGATGATCCCATTGACTGGTGATGATGATGATGATCCCATAGACTGGTGATGATGATGATCCCATAGACTGGTGAGAGCGGACTGACCATTGGGGCACTGCCCAAGGGGTCTGAGCCACTAGGGGGCCCTATCAGGGTTGCCAGCCTCAGTAAAACCAGGGAAAGTATGTAAAAATCAGTGTTTTTTTTGCATCTGCCATCTGAAATGTCCCAAGATTATAGCTGCCCCACCTCTCCAGTACCTTCTCAGCCAATAGAAACATGTATGTGTATACTGTGTGATTGTATACTGTGTGGCCCCATAATCTCGGATTGCCTGGGGGCCCCGTAATCTCCTATTGCCCGGGGGCCCCATGAGTTGTCAGTCCACCCCTGTCCTATAGGATTGTCATCATCATCAATCCATCAACAGTTGGTTAATTCTCCCAGAACGAATGTACATGAAGTCTCTCAGGACGAATATCTGTACACATTTTCTATAAATAGACCCGTCATGTCTGTGGGGTCGTCTGCCGCCATCTTCTGACAGATCTGTCACTTTACTAATACCGATCATCTCTTCCCTCTCCACAGCTCTGTTCAGGAGGGGGTGATCCAATTTCCCGATTTCCATCCGATGATGTTGCCATTTATCAGGTAATCGGGGGTTCTATGTGTTATTCCCGGGGGGGGGGGGGGGATCAGGAAATTCTGCCCCTCTCCCTCAGAGTGATATTTTATTGTAGACTGACCCCTTTATACATCCCTACCTACTACTTCCTGTACAACACTGAGGGGTAACAGGCTGGGGCAGACTGACAACTCATGGGGCCCCCGGGCAATAGGAGAAAATTATGGGGCCCCCGGGCAATAGGAGAAAATTATGGGGCCCCCAGGCAATAGATTATGGGGCCACACAGTATACACACACACACACAGTATACACACACAGTATACACACACACAGTATACACACACAGTATACACACACACAGTATATACACACTTAAAAGGTACTGGAGAGGTGGGGCAGCTATAATCTTGGGATTTTTTAAAAACACAGATTTTTACTGTCCCTGGTTTTATTGAGGCTGGCAACCCTGATGGGGCCCCTTAGTGGCATGGGGCCCTCGGGCAGTGCCCGAGTGTCCGAATGGTCAGTCTGCCCCTGGTCAAAGGAGATTTCCCTTCACTTCCTGTCCCAGATCCACAACAGGAAGTCACAGGATGCCGGGAATATGTGGTTGTCCTAGTGCACGCCCTCCAAACCGTTCAGTGATGTCCAAATTGTGTATAAAAATTACCAGCCGGAAAAAATTCATGAATGAATAAACCCGCACATCAGAGCCCCCCTGATCAGGGTCCCAATACTCTCCTTATTTTAGAGTCCTCATCAATGTCCCCAATATGGGGGTCCCCCTCATAGGGTCCCTTCTTCAGTAACCCCCCCCTACATCCAGGTCCCCATCAGAGTTCCCCCTTACATCAGGGCCCCCATCAGAGACCGCCATCAAAGTCCCCCCTTACCTCAGAATCCCCATATCAGAGTCCCTCCTTACCTCAGGGCTCCCCCTTACATCAGGGCCCCCCTAATAGAGTCCCTGTTTTAGTAACCCCCTCACATCCAGGTGCCCCTTACATCAGGGTCCCTGGCAGAGTCTCCCCTTACCCTATGAGGAGGGGCAGTAATTACACTAGGAGGAGTATAGTAATGTGACGGACACAACCTGATTGTAGCAGTGGGACGCCTCATCCCTGATTTGTATGAAACAACAGAAGAGGAAGGAAGGGGACGTTGTGTGAGGCCGGTCACTGAATGGATTTCTTATTCAAATCATTCATAAAATGATTTATTAATTACAAATCACGTTGTAAAGAGTGTCAGTCTGTGATACAGGACACAATGTACTATGATACACTTGTATGAATATATAGTTATTATACAAAATACAACATAATTATCATTACAGTTACATAAAAACACTCATCCATTCATGAAAATCCAATGAACATGATCGATCGATTGCTCATGGTGAGCCGAGCTTGTCTGGGCATCAGATCGATGTGTACCCGACGCACGTTTCATGGCTCACGCCAATCATCAGGAGTGCTCTGAAATGAATATCTATAAATATGGGATATCCTTTAAGCGGAGAACAATCTCTCAAAATAAAAAGGTGTGTAACTTACAATACAGCCCAATGGTGATGACCCCCAACCTGTGTCCAATGGAAGATGGGGGACAGGGATGATGATCTCCCCCCCGGGGCTGAGGTGAGGAATCCCATCCAGAGACAGCAGCCAGGTGAAGACCAGATCACCACCATGTGAATCTGGTGTCTGCTTAACAATCCACACACTGCTCTGGAAGGGTATGGAGATGAGCCCATGTGAAATAAATGTATTCATTAATAGGATGAGTGATGTAAAACTAAAACGAACCCAGAGAAATGTTGTAGTGAGTCAAACTCAATTACCTTGTGTGCGGTTCTGAGGCCACAGACATGCCTGGAGTCCTACTTATGTGAATGGTCCGTGTGAAATGGTCAGCTGGCCAGCCCGAGCAGCTTGTATAAGGAACAACCCCCAGAACTTTGGGTTTGGGTTCCTGGAGGACTGGAACGACTTCTCAGTCGATAACCGTTACTATAGAAGGGACGGACTGAACCTAAATGAGGAGGGTGCAGATCAGCTGGGATTAAGGATGGCCAAAAAGTTAGAGGGGTTTTTAAATTAGGCGATGGGGGGGGGGAGGGTTCAGAGATAGTCAGCGTGGAGCATATTCCAGAGGGCAATATTAGGGGCATTAGTGGTAGGGTAACCAAAGCACATAAACCCAAGGTAAATATAGTAGCAAGTCCTAGTTGTAATCTTGGAACACCCAAGAGGATAGTATGTGACCGGTCAAAATATATTAATACATTAAAATGTTTGTTCGCCAATGCCAGAAGTCTGCCAAGCAAAATAGGTGAGTTGGAAGCTCTGGTGCATCAGGAGAGCTATGATGTAATCGGTATTGCTGAAACTTGGCTTCATTCCTCCCATGACTGGGCTATTAATATTCCTGGCTATGCACTCTTTCGGAAGGACAGAGTATAAGGGAAAGGTGGAGGGGTCTGTCTGTATGTGAGAAATAATCTCAAAGCGAGTGAGAAAGAGGACCTGGTGGGCGGAGAGTGTGATGAGTCTGAGGCATTATGGGTAGAACTGCATACAGATGTGCGTAGTTCAAAGTTAATCATTGGAGTTTGTTATAGACCACCCAATGTGAATGAGGAGGTGGAGACTCAGCTCCTTGCACAGATAGAAAGGGCTGCAAGGGCTGGGACGGTCATAATAATGGGGGATTTTAACTACCCAGAAATTGACTGGGGTAATTGCACTGCTGGGACAGTTAAAGGGCAAAAATGTATAAACCTATTACAGGACAATTTTGTGGCCCAGTTTATTGAGGCCCCAACTAGGAATGATGCTCTGTTGGACCTGGTAATCTCAAACCATGCAGAACGTATTACTAATGTCCAGATAAAGGAACACCTGGGTAGCAGTGACCATAACATGATTTCATTTGATGTTAGCTGTAAGCAAAAATCACATACGGGAAAGATAAAAACACTTAATTTCAAGAGAGCAAATTTTAGAAGGATGAGGCCTGCTCTCCAGGACTTAGACTGGGAGGGAATATTGGCACCAATGGGCACAGAACAGAAATGGGAATTCTTCAAAGACGGTTTGTGATCTCACGGCAAAGTATATTCCCATCGGCAATACGTTTAAAAGGCTAAAAATAAAGCCGATGTGGCTCACGGCCAAAGTTAAAAAAGCTATAAAGTATAAAAAAAAAGAGCTTTTAAAAAATATAAAAATGAAGGAAAGCTGTGTCATTTAAATGTTACAAGGAATATAACAGAATATGTAAAAAGGAAATCAAGGATGCAAAAATTCGAAATGAAAGACAGATTGCAAAAGATAGTAGGACAAACCCCAAAAAATTCTTCAAATATATTAATAGTAAAAAGGTCAAGTCTGAGCATGTAGGCCCTTTGCAAAATAATCTGGAGTGGGTGACTGGGGACAAAGAGAAGACTAACTTATTAAATACTTTCTTCAGCTCTGTGTATACAAAGGAGCATGGGGGAGCTCATGTCCATAATGGGGGTGGTAGTGACGCAGCCCAAAATCCACAATGGCTCAAAAGTGATTTGATCCAGAAATATTTGGACAGAATAAAGGTGGATAAAGCACCTGGCCCTGATGGCATCCACCCACGGATCCTAAAAGAATTGAGCTCTGTAATTTCAAAGCCATTGTATCTAATTTTTAGGGACTCCTTAATGACAGGAATAGTACCACTGGATTGGCGCAGGGCCAATGTGGTGCCTATATTTAAAAAGGGAACAAAGTATTTACCAAGTAACTATAGACCCGTTAGTTTAACTTCTATAGTTGGGAAGATACTGGAGGGATTAATAAAAGACCACATAGACGAGTTCTTGCGGGAAAAAAATATTTTAAGCAACAGACAGCATGGATTCATGAAAGACAGAAGTTGTCAGACAAACCTGATTTCTTTTTATGAGGTGGTAAGTAAAACCTTGGACAAAGGGGTGGCTGTGGACGTGGTATACTTGGACAGAGGGGTGGCTGTGGACGTGGTATACTTGGACAGAGGGGTGGCGGTGGACGTTGTATACTTGGACAGAGGGGTGGCAGTGGATGTGGTATACTTGGACAGAGGGGTGGCAGTGGATGTGGTATACTTGGACAGAGAGGTGACGGTGGACGTGGTATACTTGGACAGAGGGGTGGCTGTGGACGTGGTATACTTGGACAGAGGGGTGGCGGTGGACGTGGTATACTTGGACAGAGGGGTGGCGGTGGACGTGGTATACTTGGACAGAGGGGTGGCGGTGGACGTGGTATACTTGGACAGAATGGTGTCTGTGGATGTGGTATACTTGGACAGAGGGGTGGCTGTGGACGTGGTATATTTGGACAGAGGGGTGGCTGTGGATGTGGTATACTTGGACAGAGGGGTGGCTGTGGACGTGGTATACTTGGATAGAGGGGTGGCGGTGAACATGGTATACTTGGACAGAGGGGTGGCAGTGGATGTGGTATACTTGGACAGAGAGGTGGCGGTGGACGTGGTATACTTGGACAGAGGGGTGGCGGTGGACGTGGTATACTTGGACAGAGGGGTGGCGGTGGACGTGGTATACTTGGACAGAGGGGTGGTGGTGGAGGTGGTATACTTGGACAGAGGGGTGGCTGTGGACGTGGTATACTTGGACAGAGGGGTGGCGGTGGACATGGTATACTTGGACAGAGGGGTGGCAGTGGATGTGGTATACTTGGACAGAGAGGTGGCGGTGGACGTGGTATACTTGGACAGAGGGGTGGCGGTGGACGTGGTATACTTGGACAGAGGGGTGGCGGTGGACGTGGTATACTTGGACAGAGGGGTGGCGGTGGATGTGGTATACTTGGACAGAGGGGTGGCGGTGGATGTGGTATACTTGGACAGAAGGGTGGCGGTGGATGTGGTATACTTGGATAGAGGGGTGGTGGTGGATGTGGTATACTTGGACAGAGGGATGGCGGTGGACGTGGTATACTTGGACAGAGGGGTGGTGGTGGATGTGGTATACTTGGACAGAAGGGTGGCGGTGGATGTGGTATACTTGGATAGAGGGGTGGTGGTGGACATGGTATACTTGGACAGAGGGGTGGCTGTGGATGTGGTATACTTGGACAGAGGGGTGGCGGTGGACGTGGTATACTTGGACAGAAGGGTGGCGGTGGATGTGGTATACTTGGACAGAGGGATGGCGGTGGACGTGGTATACTTGGACAGAGGGCTGGCTGTGGACGTGGTATACTTGGACAGAGGGGTGGCGGTGGACGTGGTATACTTGGACAGAGGGGTGGCTGTGGACGTGGTATACTTGGACAGAGGGGTGGCGGTGCACGTGGTATACTTGGACAGAGGGGTGGCGGGGACGTGGTATACTTGGACAGAGGGGTGGCGGTGGACGTGGTATACTTGGACAGAGGGGTGGCGGTGGACGTGGTATACTTGGACAGAGGGGTGGCGGGGGAGGTGGTATACTTGGACAGAGGGGTGGCGGTGAATGTGGTATAATTGGACAGAGGGGTGGCGGTGGACGTGGTATACTGGGACAGAGGGGTGGCGGGGACGTGGTATACTTGGACAGAGGGGTGGCGGTGGACGTGGTATACTTGGACAGAGGGGTGGCGGTGGACGTGGTATACTTGGACAGAGGGGTGGCTGTGGACGTGGTATATTTGGGCAGAGGGGTGGCGGTGGACGTGGTATACTTGGACAGAGGGGTGGCTGTGGACGTGGTATATTTGGGCAGAGGGGTGGCGGTGGATGTGGTATACTTGAACAGAGGCGTGGCGGTGGATGTGATATACTTGGATTTTGCAAAAGCGTTGGATACAGTTCCGCACACACGGCTCATGTGTAAGGTAAAGTCTACAGGTTTGGAAATATCAGTTTGTAAATGGATAGAAAACTGGCTAAAAGACAGAATTCAGAGAGTTGTGGTTAATGATTCTTACTCTGAATGGTAAGGCAGGCATGTCCAAAGTCCGGCCCGCGGTCCAGTTTTGAACGGTCCGCCTGCCTATCAGGGCTGTCAGATGAGCGATCCCCTGCTGAGCTGTACATCGGCACTGGGAGAAGCTCCTCAGCCCCAAAAGTGAAAGTAAAGTGCAGGGGAGTGCGCTGTGCTCTCTGCTCCCCCCTACAGTGCAGTACCCGGCTGAATGAGGAAGCTGGAAAGGTACTGTACTGTTCTACACGCTAGATTCATTTTAAAAGTGCTTTATTCATGTGTGTGGCCATGTGTCTGTCTGTCTGTCTGTGTGTGTGTGTATGCGTGTGTGTGTATGCATTTGTCTGCATGTGTCTGTGTGTATGTTACTTCTAATCCAAATCCAGACCCCCCCCCCCCCCCCTCATTCCTGTACCATCCGAACTGCTTTTGTAAGGCTTTTGTGTGATAGCAGCCAGGACTGCTGCTCCTCTGAAAAGCAATCCATGCACAGCTCGCTTTTCAGAGGCATTTGAAAGGTGGTAAAGAGGCATTATGTTGCCTCCTCGCCACCTGTTTTAAAGTGGAAGTAAACCCATCAATTTAAACAGTTAAAAAAAAAAGGCATGCCAGGAATGCTAACTACACATTGGCTGTGTTCTCAGCCAAACTATCAAACCATCCAATGGCTGGTGTCATAACGAATCACATGTGCAGCACCATTGCAGTTGAAGATTAAACAGAGACAGCAAGCAGCTTCCTTGGCTAAAAATGATAGGGTAGTTTACTTCCACTTTAAGCCCGTAAATGCAGCATCACTATACCGCAAATGTGCAATCCACACAGTTGCGGGGTAGTTGCAGTGCAGGCCCATTCACCCTGGGTATACCTCCAGCTGCAGCCATATTATGTGTACACCCCCAGCTGTTCCCTCTGCATCTAAAGGGGGAGAAGTTGGGGGTGGTAAAAACAGCTTAACCGTGTCGTTTTACTGCCCCTTCAACCTGACATGTGAACAAGCCCTTGGTTCACATCTGTGTGGCTGCGTGCTGTGTGTAGGGAAGCCCATTCATTCCAATGGGCTTCCCTACCCACAAAAATGCAGGGAAAGAAGTCCCCAATCTTTTTTTGTTTGTTTTTTTTTTGTTTTTTTTTTAATTGAACTGCACCAAAAGCACCCCACGTTTTCCAATGTGTGGGGTACCATTAAGAATGAATGGTACCCCTAAAGAGCAGAGGCAAGAGAATTCTTGCTGGGCAGTGTATTAGTGCTTGAACGAACAGGCAGACGGAATTTTAATGGTTCAATGGTTGACGCTCGTGCATGTTCACTTCATCAAATCTGGCCCTCTTTGAAAAAAGTTTGGACACCCCTGGTCTAAGGTTATCAGTGGTGTACCCCAAGGTTCAGTGCTGGGACCCTTACTTTTTAATGTATTTATAAATGATATTGGGTCTGGGATCAAAAGTAACATTTCCGGCTTTGCAGATGACACCGAGCTATGCAGTGCAATAACGTCCTTACAGGATGTCACCAATTTACAAGCCGACCTCAATGCTCTGTCTAATTGGGGACTATGTGGCAGATGAGGTTTAATGTTGAGAAATGTAAAGTTCTGCACTTGGGGGCTAAGAATATGCATCATACATACTAGGGGGAGAACAACTGGGGGGATCCATAGTGGAGAAGGATCTGGGGGGATCCATAGTGGAGAAGGATCTGGGGGGATCCACGGTGAAGAAGGATCTGGGGGGAGTCCATAATCGAGAAGGATCTGGGGGGAGTCCATAATGGAGAAGGATCTGGGGGGAGTCCATAATGGAGAAGGATCTAGGGGGATCCATAGTGGAGAAGGATCTGGGGGGAGTCCATAATGGAGAAGGATCTGGGGGGAGTCCATAATGGAGAAGGATCTGGGGGGAGTCCATAATGGAGAATGATCTAGGGCAGTGATGGTGAACCTTGGCACCCCAGGTGTTTTGGAACTACATTTCCCATGATGCTCTAGCACTCTGCAGTGTAGTGGAGAATCATGGGACATGTAGTTCCAAAACATCTGGGGTTCCAAGGTTCGCCATCACTGATCTAGGGGGATCCATAATGGAGAAGGATCTAGGGGGATCCATAATGGAGAAGGATCTAGGGGGATCCATAATGGAGAAGGATCTGGGGGATCCATAGTGGAGAAGAATCTGGGGGGAGTCCATAATGGAGAAGGATCTGGGGGGAGTCCATAATGGAGAAGGATCTGGGGGAGTCCATAATGGAGAAGGATCTGGGGGATCCATAGTGGAGAAGGATCTGGGGGGAGTCCATAATGGAGAAGGATCTGGGGGGAGTCCATAATGGAGAAGGATCTGGGGGGAGTCCATAATGGAGAAGGATCTAGGGGGAGTCCATAATGGAGAAGGATCTGGGGGGAGTCCATAATGGAGAAGGATCTGGGGGGATCCATAATGGAGAAGGATCTGGGGGGAGTCCATAATGGAGAAGGATCTGGGGGGAGTCCATAATGGAGAAGGATCTGGGGGGATCCATAATGGAGAAGGATCTGGGGGGAGTCCATAATGGAGAAGGATCTGGGGGGAGTCCATAATGGAGAAGGATCTGGGGGGAGTCCATAATGGAGAAGGATCTGGGGGGAGTCCATAGTGGAGAAGGATCTGGGGGGAGTCCATAATGGAGAAGGATCTGGGGGGAGTCCATAATGGAGAAGGATCTGGGGGGAGTCCATAGTGGAGAAGGATCTGGGGGTTTTGGTAGATCATAAGCTCAATAATAACATACAATGCCAAGCTGCAGTTTCCAAAGTGAGGAAAGTCCTTTCCTGTATAGGAGAGGTCTGGACTCCAGAGAGAGAGATCATCTGTACAAATCATTAGTAAGACCTCATCTGGAATGTGCCGTTCTGTTTTGGGCTCCAGTTCTCAGAAATGATATCAGGGAACTGGAGAAAGTGCAGAGAAGGGCAACCAAACTGATAAGAGGCGTGGAGGAGCTCAGCTATGAGGAAAGATTAGAGTAACTGAATTTATTGTCTCCTGATAAGAGGAGATTAAGGGGGATATGATCTTCATGTATAAATATATAAGGGGTCCATATAGTGAACTTGGTGTCAAGTTATTCACTTTACAGTCATCACAGAGGACAAGGGGGCACTCTTTACGTCTAGAGGAAAAGAGATTTCATCTCCAAATATGGAAAGGTTTCTTCACAGTAAGAGCTGTGAAAATGTGAAATAGACTCCCTGCAGAGGTGGTTATGGCAGCTCAGTAGATTGCTTTAACCACTTGCTTACTGGGCAATTAAACCCCCCTCCTGCCCAGACCAATTTTCAGCTTTCAGCGCTGATGCACTTTGAATGACAATTGCGCGGTCATACAACACTGTACCCAAATGACATTTTTATCATTTTTTCCCCACAAATAGAGCTTTCTTTTGGTGGTATTTAGTTACAGCTCGGAGTTTTATTTTTTGCTAAACAAACAAAAAAAGATGCAAAAAAAAAAAAAAAATCATGTTTAATAGTTTGTTATAAAATTTTGCAAACAGGTCATTTTTCTCCTTCATTGAAGTGCGCCGATGAGGTGGCACTGGTGGGCAGTGATAGGCTGCATTGGTGGGCACTGATAGGCTGCATTGGTGGGCACTGATAGGCTGCACTGGTGCGCACTGATAGGCATAGTTAAGGCGGCACTAATAGGCACAGATAAGGCGGCACCAATGGGCACAGATAAGGCGGCACTGATGGGCAAAGATGGGCACAGATAAGATGGCACGGATGGATGGCACAGATGGTTGGCACGGATGGGTGGCACTAAGGGGCACTGATAGGTACCACTGATAGATGGGACTGATGGGCACTGATAGGTGGCACTGATAGGTGGCTCTGATAGGTGGCACTGCTGGGCACTGATGGGCGGCACTGCTGGGCACTGATGGGCACTGGTAGATGACACTGATGGGCACAGATATGTGGCACTGGGGTGCAGCACCTTTGTTGAGGCAGACTGTGGGCACTGCTGGGTGGCACTGTGGGCACTGCTGGGTGGCACTGTGGGCACTGCTGGGTGGCACTGACAGGGGGGACACATTTTTTATTGATGTGGCACTGGCAAGGGGCAGGTGGGCACTGGCAGGGCTGGCCGTGAACGGGACTGATGTCCCGATCACGGCCGCCGGTGATCGGCTCTTTTTTTTTCTCCTGGCGCTGTCAGCGCGAGGAGGAATAATACCTGATTACCGGCTCCGTTGTATCACATGATCAGCTGTCATTGGCTGACAGCTGATCACGTGATAAGGGGTCGGGATCGACCCCTTGCTCGGATCAGTGATCAGGCGAGTCTCATAGACTCGCCGATCACAGAGCATGCCGCGTGTGCCCCTCAGGGGGCACGCAGGCCGCTCGTGCATGGGACGACGTCAATAGACGTCGACCCGGCAAAGGAGATCCGCGCTGTAGTTGTCATTCGGCTATAGCGCGGGTCTCAAGTGGTTAAGAAGGGCCTGGATTATTTCCTAAGTGTACAGAATATAACTGGGTGACATTTATAGGTTGATCCGGGGAAAATCCGATTGCCTCTCGGGGGATCAGGGAGGAATTTTTTCCCCATCATTAGCAAATTGGATCATGGCTCTGCTGGGGTTTTTTGTCTTCCTCTGGATCAACTGTGGGTATAGAATTGGGTATATGGGATTGTATGATATTATTATTTTTGTATTTATTTTTTGTGGTTGAACTGGATGGACTTGTGTCTTTTTTCAACCTGACTAACTATATCATATTCTTCTTATTTTTATTATTATATTATATTAGAATATGTCCTATTATCCTATGTTTTCTATTATAGGACATTATATTATGACAATATGAGATTATATCATATTATATTCTTCCAATTTTATTATATTATATCCTATTCTTTATATAATATTTCTATTATATTATATCCCATCCTATATTTGCGTTATATTGTATCATTAATTTGAAAAATTGCTCCCAAGGGTCTATAGACAGCTAGAAAAATAATTGGACTGAATAGAATATATCAAAAAAGTTCTTTATTATTGTTACGTACAAATATATGAACACATGAATTAAAAACGACATGAGCTCTGCTATGCATGGTATCCAAACATGAGATGTCAATACTGCAAATAGCAAAAGAGAGTTTCTTAACACTAAATTCTATTGCTCACAGAAGAGCCCCAACGCGTTTCAGCTGTATATTGCTCTGATCTTCCTCAGGGGGATGAAGACATCTAACGTCACAAAACATATCAAGGTTTTGGCATTCTAAAATGAAGAAGTGGACATGTATGGGCGAATCCTCCAATTGGTTTAGCCATTGTTTGATCAAAAAGTTTTCATCCCTTCAAATTGCAATATAGTGCATAACCAGAGTCCATTAAAAACCTATAGGTGGGGCAGTTTCCAGGTGGTAATCTGTCCAAGGCATAGGGAACGCCCCCCCCAAACCAACCCACGGAAAGTCACGCAGACTAAAATGTGAGACAGAGGGAAAGGGAGCGCAGACGTACCTGCAACACAGACAGCGAGGTTGAATGGAGATGGTTGTGTGTTCAATTGAAAAATATCCTATGTTTACGGCTTACCCATAAGTGGCCTTAGGTGGTAAATAACATTCAAATAACAGTAAGTAAAAAAAAAAAAAGCAACAGTGTAAAAATAAGAAAAAATAATAAAAAAATAAAGTCCCCCCCCCCCCCCCCCCATGCACAAATTAAAAAACAAAAACAGAAGAAGAAGAAGAAGAGGAGGTTGCAGTGGAATAGGGAAGGATGTTGCCTCATCTGTAGGTTTGGATCCCACAGCTGGCAAATCCCAGTAAGAGGGGGGGAGGGGGAAAGGTGGTATATAAGAAGTGCTCTCAGCACTGAGAGGTATACGGAGGGTGGGGGTCACACATCGGACGTCTTTCTGTCTTGTTGCTGTAGTGAGGATCGGGGTGCGGTGCAGTGATGAGGACTCTGCTGATCTTGGGGGTTCTCGTGGTCTGCGTTCTGCTGGTGACCCCATCTAATGGCGATCGGATGGGGACTGGAAAGGATGGAGGAGAGGTAAGTTACCGGGGGCGGGGGGGGGGGGGTTGTACGGTGTGAGGGCTCCACAGATCCAGGCAGGAGGCGGCTCTAGGCTTTGTGAGGCCTTCTTAGAGACATGAGTTCCAACTTGCATTTAAAATGGAAACTCTAATGTGGAGCACCTTCCGCAGAGTGAGAGAGTTGTAGACGTGATACAGGAGATGGTCAGAGACTGCAGACATAATACAGGAGATGGTCAGAGACTGCAGACATAGTACAGGAGATGATCAGAGACTGCAGACATGGTACAGGAGATGATCAGAGACTGCAGACATAGTACAGGAGATGATCAGAGACTGCAGACATGGTACAGGAGATGATCAGAGACTGCAGACATAGTACAGGAGATGATCAGAGACTGCAGACATGGTACAGGAGATGATCAGAGACTGCAGACATAGTACAGGAGATGATCAGAGACTGCAGACATGGTACAGGAGATGATCAGAGACTGCAGACATGATACAGGAGATGATCAGAGACTGCAGACATAGTACAGGAGATGATCAGAGACTGCAGACATGGTACAGGAGACGATCAGAGACTGCAGACATGGTACAGGAGATGATCAGAGACTGCAGACATAGTACAGGAGATGATCAGAGACTGCAGACATAGTACAGGAGATGATCAGAGACTGCAGATATAATACAGGAGATGGTCAGAGACTGCAGACATGATATAGGAGATGGGCAGAGAGTGCAGATGATACAAGAGATGGTCAGAGGCTTCCAGGCATGTACTGGCCATCGGGACTACCGGGACTTTCCCGGTGGGCCGATGGCTCAGTGGGCCGGTTTCATCACTGCGTGACATGAGAGAGAACTTATTACAGACGCTTCCTGCGCTACTCTGCATTTGAAGAAAATGACAAGTAAACACTCTGCCCCATGTGCCCGAAATGTGCCCTGAATGTGCCCCATGTTCCCTTAATGTGCTCTGAAGTGCCCTATGTACCTTGAATGTGCCCTTAATGTGCCCTATATATGCCTCCATGTGCTGGGCTCTGTACCCTGATGTGCTGTGCCCTGAACCCTGTACCCTGATATGCTGTGTCCTGTGCCCCGATGTGCTGTGCCCTGATGTGCTGAGTCCTGTACCCTGATGTGCCCTGGCCTGATGTGCCGTGCCTTGATGTGCTCCATGTGCCCCATGGACCCTCATGTGCCAAATGGACTCTCATGTGCCCCATGGACCCTCATGTGCTGTGCCCTGTACCCCGATGTGCTGTGCACTGACGTGCTGAGTCCTGTTCCATGATATACCATGTGCCCTGATGTGCCCTGTGCCCTGGGCTGGTCTGAATAAAGTCCAGGGACACATTTTTGTCCCAGTCCAGCCCCCCGGAGGCGTTAGACATGATACAAGAGATCAGTGGTGCACGGCTCCCACCTGCCCTGATTTGGAGGGACTGTCCCTCTGTCCCTCTTTCTCCTTATTTGTCCCTCATTTTGCTCTGATCTCTATAGTTGTATATAAAATGCACTTTTTATCTTTCAAAAAGTGTTTCCCAGAGCTAAACCTTTCATCCATAATCTAAATTGCTGCATCTGGAAATGTCAAAAGCCAATATAAAGGAATAGTAGTGGTAAAAAAAAAAAAAAAAGCCCTTGTGGGTACTAATCTTTTTTTTTAGGTGAATTCTCCTCTAAGGGGGCGTGGCAGGGGGTGTGTCCTATGCATACATGCTTTTGCTAGAAGGTGTTTCTCATTCCCATCTCAAGAAGTAGGGAGGTGTGGTGGTGGTTGGTGCTGACAATTCTTGGGGGGGGGGGGGGGGGGGTGCAAACAAACTGAAGAATTCTAAAAAACAAAAAACAAAAAAACACACAACACATCTATTGCAACCGCTGTGCCCATCAAATGCAGCCACTGTGCCCCATTTATCCACATCATTTGTGGGGTGCCTAGAGCCACCCTTTTTTGTGGCAGACAGCATCTGTTTGATTGGTGGGGGGAGGATATGTGCTAGGGGGGCTTTGGGAAGGGAGAAGACATGTGCTGGGGGAATGGATGGAGCCGGGGTGGGATGGGGGTGAGGTGGATGTGTTATACCTGAAGGGTTCCACATGTACTGTCACTTTAAGGCTGTCTCCACCCAGGAGTGATGACAAGGGTCAAGGGGCATAGTAGAGCCAGGATGGGATGGATGGAGCTGGGATGGGATGAAGGGGGGATGAATGGAGCCGGGAAGGGATTGGGGTGAGGTGGATGGAGCCGGGAAGGGATTGGGGTGAAGTGGATGGAGCCGGGAAGGGATTGGGGTGAGGTGAATGGAGCCGGAAATTGATTGGGGTGAGGTGGATGGACCCGGGATGGGATGGGGGCGAGGTGGATGGAGCCAGGATGGGATGGGGGCGAGGTGGATGGAGCCAGGAAGGGATGGGGGTGAGGTGGATGGAGCCGGGATGGGATTGGGGTGAGGTGGATGGAGCCGGGAAGGGATTGGGGTGAGGTGGATGGAGCTGGGAATTGATTGGGGTGAGGTGGATGGAGCCGGGATGGGATGGGGGCGAGGTGGATGGAGCCAGGATGGGATGGGGGTGAGGTGGATGGAGCCGGGAAGGGATGGGGGTGAGGTGGATGGAGCCGGGATGGGATTGGGGTGAGGTGGATGGAGCTGGGAATTGATTGGGGTGAGGTGGATGGAGCCGGGATGGGATGGGGGCGAGGTGGATGGAGCCAGGATGGGATGGGGGTGAGGTGGATGGAGCCGGGAAGGGATTGGGGTGAGGTGGATGGAGCCGGAAATTGATTGGGGTGAGGTGGATGGAGCCGGGATGGGATGGGGGCGAGGTGGATGGAGCCAGGATGGGATGGGGGTGAGGTGGATGGAGCCAGGAAGGGATGGGGGTGAGGTGGATGGAGCCGGGATGGGATTGGGGTGAGGTGGATGGAGCCGGGAAGGGATTGGGGTGAGGTGGATGGAGCTGGGAATTGATTGGGGTGAGGTGGATGGAGCCGGGATGGGATGGGGGCGAGGTGGATGGAGCCAGGATGGGATGGGGGTGAGGTGGATGGAGCCGGGAAGGGATGGGGGTGAGGTGGATGGAGCCGGGATGGGATTGGGGTGAGGTGGATGGAGCTGGGAATTGATTGGGGTGAGGTGGATGGAGCCGGGATGGGATGGGGGCGAGGTGGATGGAGCCAGGATGGGATGGGGGTGAGGTGGATGGAGCCGGGAAGGGATGGGGGTGAGGTGGATGGAGCCGGGATGGGATTGGGGTGAGGTGGATGGAGCTGGGAATTGATTGGGGTGAGGTGGATGAAGCCGGGATGGGATGGGGGCAAGGTGGATGGAGCCGGGATGGGGGTGAGGTGGATGGAGCCGGGAAGGGATGGGGGTGAGGTGGATGGAGCTGAGAATGGATCGGGGGAAAATGGATGGATGGATATCCTCACCCCCAAATCACTCCAAGTGAACTCTTTGCTTGTCCCCCTCCCTCACCCTCTTCTTCATGCCCCCCTCCTCTCCTCTGTAATGCCGCGTACACACAATCGGACTATCCGGTGGACAAACCGCCAGACTTTGCAGCGGAGGTCCGCCGGACTTTCCGAACGAGCGGACCTGCCCACACACGTCGACTTTTCTGGTGGACAAACCGCCGGACTATGGCAGGAGTCCTCCGGACTTTTGAAATGAACGGATTCGCCCACACACGGAGAAAAGTCCGTTCATTTTGAACGCGGCTCCATCGGCGAGATTGACACGTCGCTGGCCCCGTCACCTGGTATGGACTTAAAGAGGAAGCCCTACACCGAAAAAACGGCGTGGGGGCCCCCCCCAAAGTCCATATCAGACCCTTATCCGAGCACGCAGCCCGGCCAGACAGGAAAGGGGGTGGGGACGAGTGAGTGCCCCCTCCTCCTGAACCGTACCAGGGCGCTTGCCCTCAACATGGAGGGTGCTTTTTTGGGAAGGGGGGGCCCGCAGCACCTTGTCCCCATGTTGATGAGGACAAGGGCCTCTGCCCAACAACCCTGGCCGTTGGTTGTCGGGGTCTGCGGGCGGGGGGCTTATCAGAATATGGGAGCCCCCTTTAATAAGGGGGCCCCCAGATACCAGCCCCCCCACCCTATGTGAATGAGTATTGGGGTACCATGTACCCCTACCCGTTCACCTGGTGAAAAAAAGTGTAAAGAAAAAAACACAACACATGTTTTTAAAATAATTTATTGCACAGCTCCGGTTTTCTTCTTCCGTCTTGGGGGGTGCTCTCACCGGACTCCTCCGCTATCTTCTGCTAGCACCGGAGCCGTGACGGGGCCAGCGAGGTGTAAATCTCTCCGATGGAGGCGGCGACATTGATTTCCTGCGCTAATCCCGGCTACCTGGAGTCACGTTCAAAAGGAACGGACTTTTCTCCGTGTGCGGGCAAGTCCGCTCATTTCAAAAGTCCAGCAGACAATTTTGAGTCAAAACTTCTTTCTAAGTCCGCCGGACTTTTGGAAAGAAAGAGTCTGCCGGAGCCCACACACAGGCGGATTGTCCGATCTCGTGTATGTGGCTCGTGGCATAAGACTCACTTTTAGATTGCACAGACCTCAGACCAGCGCACTCTCGGTACAGGTGGTGTGCCTCCTTCCCCCCCTCCTCCTCTGACCTCTATGCACAGGAAAACATTACAGCACAGGAGGAGGAGGGGCGGGTTCAGTTTTCTCTGCTCCGCAGTGCACTGTGTGTGTCAGGCAGCTGGGGAGAGATGCTGGGGCAGCTGGGGAGAGATGCCGGGGCAGCTGCAATGCACAGTGGAGTGGAGCTCATGGCTGGGTCTCCAGTCGAGAATGGATCATATTGCAGCACGGTCCCAGCGAATTATCGAGGCTGCGGTACGGGCAAAGTAGGCGGCCGCGAGGCCCCGGGGAGGGGGGGGGGGGCGAGGCCTAAGGCAACCTCCTAGTTAGAGAGCCACCTCCACATCCAGGAACATTCCGTCCACATCATAAGGCCTTCTTCCACAACTAAAAGTGTCAAAAGTATTGGGACGCCTGCCTTGACACACACATGACCTTTAATGGCATCCAAGTCTTAGTCCGGAGGGTTCAATATTGAGTTGGCCCTTAGCAGCTATAACAGCTTCACCTCTTCTGGGAAGGCCGCCCACAAGGTTTAGGAGGGTGTCTATGGGAATGACCATTCTTCCATAAAGACATGGATGAGTGAGTTTGGGGTGGAGGAACTTGTCTGGCCTGCACACAGAGTCCTGATCTCAACCCGACAGAACACCTTTGGGATGACTTAGGGCAGAGACTGCGAACCAGGCCTTCTCGTCCAACATCAGTGCCTGACCTCACAAATGCTCTTCTGCATTGCAGTGCTGCCCTGACCTGTGGAGAGGTGAAAGGGGCACAGGAAGGGGACACAGCACACTGATGATGTGGAGAAGTAAAATTATGGTGGATACTGGACAGAGCACATCCGAGACTCTGTCCCGGCCTCCCCCGCACCTCCGGGCTCCCAGCGATGTCCTCCTCTCACTCTGGTATCCCCCACAGTTTTACTCTCCTCCTCCTCCTCACCCCTGCTCGGCTCCTCCGGACCTCTCTGCCTATGGGGAGTACACTGCATGAGCCACTGACCGCCATAGTGTCCCGACCGTCTATTCAAAATGGCGCCGGGTGGCTCGATTACATTACTGCGCATGCGCCTCCAGGCTGAGCATGTACGAGCTTTCCAGAGCCCGGCTGGCTTTGGCATGGCGCATGCGCAGTTGCATGGTCGGCTTCCAGCCATCTTTTTTTACGGGGAGCCCGAAAAACAAGTTACATTTACAGGCTGCCCGTAAATCTATGGGCAGTTGGCAACACTGCTACTGGGATCAAACAGCATAGCTCCCAACTGTCCCGGATTTTGAGGGACTGTCCCCGGATTTGAAGCAAAGTCCCTCTGTCCCTCTTTCCTCCTCATTTCTCCCTCATTTTGGTTTGATCCATATAGACAGAACAAAGGAATAGTAGTAGAAAAAAAAAAGGGAAGAAGTACTTGTGGGTTTAACCAGTCATTATTTTTTGTTCAATTCCCCTTTAAGAGGGAGTGGCAGGGGGGTGTGTCCTATGCCTACATAATTTTGCTAATAGGTGTTGCTCAGGATTCGACCAGACAGTCCGAGTTTTGAACCACGTGTCCGGGTGTAAGACACATGAAACCCGGACACATTTTATTCACACCAAACTGTGGCTAACTGTCCTGGGCAGAGGGAACACTGTACTACCCCACCCGCCATCCTGCCCCCTCCACAGAGTCAGGCGTTCTGTTGATTCGCCACGCAGAGCACCAATCAGAAATGGCCAGATCCTTTGGCCACCTCCCCCATAAGGAGAGCGGGAATACCTCCATCCACCTAATTTGTGTGGATAGAGGAAACCATTTTTTTTTCCCCCATTCAGTCCACAAATCAGATGTCTTGGAGGAGTTATTGTGCTGAGGTTTATGCATGTCTGAGAGTCTTACATGTGGCACAGCATTCTAAGCCTATTTTATGGGTACAAGAATGTTCGGGATTGGCTTGCAGACAGTGTTGCCAACCCCCCCAATTGTAATTTACTGGCAAGATGCCAAAATTTACAAAACGGCTCCACTTTTTTACTGGCACTGCAAAAAAGTACCTAAAAATAGCTTTTTTGGTGCTAAACTCTGCAACTATTAGCATTTAAAGAGGAAGTAAAGGCAGGAAAAAATAAATTAAAAAAAACCCACACACCACACCCTGTAAGGCAAAGGTATAATGAGTTAGGCATACTAGCTCATTCTGAATAACTTGCCTGAGATGGAAGCCCCCCAAAGAGACTCTCGTTCTTCTCCTCCATCGCCGCCATCTATCCCAGAGTGACTTCCGGGTATCGGCACTCCGGCGCTGTGACTGGCTGGAGCCACGATGACGTCAATGGCATCATCGCCGTTAGCAGCAGCATGCTCAGACAGTGCGCATGCGCTATAGACATCGGTGCCAGTCTTTTGCAAATATCTCCTAAATCTTGTAGGTTTAGGAGATTTGTTGCACCTACAGGTAGGTCTTAATGTAGGCTCACCTGTAGGTAAAAGGTGGTCCCAGAGGGTTTACAACCACTTTAAAACGATAAGCATATAGCTAGTGCTATTAGCAATGTGTTTAATTTAAAGTTTACATGATGACCAGTGCTGCTAATCAGTGCCAACCGGTGCTGCTAATCAGTCCCAATCAGTGCCACCTCATCAGTGCCATCCAGCACTTCTAATCAGTGCCCACCAGTGCTGCTAGTCAATGCCACCTCATCAGTGCCCACCAGTGCTTATAATCAGTGCCCATCAGTGCTGCTAATCAGTGTCACCTCATCAATGCCCAACAGTGCTGCTAATCAATGCCACCTCATTAGTGCCCACCAGTGCCGCTAATCAGTGCTGCTAATCAATAACCACCAGTGCTGCTAATCAATGCCACCTCAGTGCCCACCAGTGCTGCTAATCAGTGCCCATCTGTACCACCTCAGTGCCCACCAGTGCTGCTAATCAGTGCCCACCAGTGCCGCTAATCAATGCCCACCAGTGCCACTAATCAATGCCACCTCATCAGTGCCCATCTGTGCCACCTCAGTACGCACCAGTGCTGCTAATCAATGCCCACCAGTGCCGCTAATCAATGCCCATCAGTGCCGATAATCAATGCCACCTCATCAATGCCCACCAGTGCTGCTAATCAGTGCCCACCAGTGCTGCTAATCAGTGCCACCTCATCAGTGCCCACCAGTGCCACATCAGTGCTGCTAATCAATGCCAACCAGTGCCTCAGTGTCACCTATCAGTTCTGCCTGCCATTGCCCACCAGTACCGCCGCAGTGTCATCTACCAGTGCCCATCAGTGCTACCTATCAGCGAAGGAGAAAAATTACCTGTTTGCAAACTTAAAACAAACCATGAAAAATGTTTGGGGTTTTTTCAACATTTTCAGTCTTTTTTTGTTTTGTTTTTAAGCCAAAAATAAAAAATTCCGCGGTGATTAAATACCAACAGAAATCTCTATCGGTCTCAAAAAAATGCTAAAAATTTTCTTTGGATACAGTGTTGCATGACCGCACAATTGTCATTCAAAGAGTTAGAGCACTGAAAGATGAATATTGGCCCCCGGGCAGGAACCTGAAAAAAAAAACTGTTCTCGAAAAACGCAGTGCGATTGGCTGAATCAGATTGCGAGTGCGCTGCGATTGGAGCTGTACAAAAGGAATGGGCTCAAATTGCACTGCAAAGAATCGCACGTGATTTGAACAGGAATGAGGTGCGATTCATGTCTGGATCACATGTGGTTCCCCACACTGAAATACTGAAAGTGAAAGCTAGAAGCCGATTGGTTGCCATGCACAGCTGCTCCATTTGATCACCTTGTGTATATATAATTGCAGCAGATTCTGATTGTTACAATTTTATTGTATAATTTGTGATGCAGTTTGATGGATCGGATACTTTTTACACTTCTTTATATTAATGATAATAATGGGAGAGCCGGGCTAATTGGTTGCTCCAGATTTTGGCTTCTCCGGTCTTAGTAAAATTCCCCTCAATGTGTCCATTGCGCCCCCTGGAGGCGGGTACAGGAGCCAAACTGGAGGCGGGGTCTTGGTATCTTGGCCATTACTCCCAATGACCCCTGAGCCCTCCCGTCCTGTCATCAGACCCGCCCATGTGTGGGCGGGGATCACCGTGCCGCGCAGGTGACAGGAACACCATTGGATAAGAAATAATGATATATCTGGGGGGAGGGGAAGGAGATTCCCATTGTAGAAGAAAAGCCGGTCCTGCCCGGTCCTTGTCATCACCCAATGATAAATCTGTGTTTTATTCTGTAGATGAAGTTGAGGAATTACCCAGATCGGACAGTCCCAGCAGAATCCAGTGAGAGTAACCTGAAACCACTCCCGTGCTGCGGAAGGTCAACAAGGGTCCTTTGCCAGGTACGGGAATGGAGGGGACACTTTGGGGTCTATTTATAAAAGAATCTCCAGAACTATTCGCCCAGCACTACTCCATGTACATTCGTTGTGTACGAGGGATCCAGCGGGTGTGAGGATGGGGAAAATCGAATGTTCTTCAGGTGTTTTCTCTTTGGGACGAATATTTTTCGGGATATAAATGACATAAATCAGCGGGCGCCGCCCCTCACCTGCAGATGGAACGAGCGCCAATAGATTGTGAATAGTCAGCGCTGATAACAGTGTGATAAGATGACCATTGATGGATCGGCATTCAGCAAGGACAATTTACGATCCATCTATGGCCATTACTAGTCAATCTAGTGATCAGCTCCTCCCAAACGGGACTGCCGGTAGATCTTCCCTCCATCAACAATTGTAGCCAATTGGCTGCAGCGCTGATCGGTGTATTCTGGTAGTGGAGGAGTCCCGTTGTCAGCCCGCTGATCAAAAAAGAAAAAACCCACACAATCTATGGCCAGCTTTACCAGATTCCAAGTAGATAGATGAGCCACAGAATAATAATCCCATTGATAGGTGATGATGATGATGATGACCCCATAGACTGGTGAGATGATAATCCCATAGACTGGTGATGATGATCCCATAGACTGGTGATGATGATGATCCCATAGACTGGTGATGATGAGTGATGTTTCTATAGACTGATTGGTGATGATGATGATTATAATCCCATAATCATCATCATCACCAATCTATGGAATCATCATCACCACCAGACTGGTGATGAAGATGATGGTCCCATTGATTATGGAATTATCATCATTAATCCATCAACAGTTGGTTAATTCTCCCAGAACGAATGTACATGAAGTCTCTCAAGACGAATATCTGTACACATTTTCTATCAATAGACCCGTCATGTCTGTGGGGTCGTCTGCCGCCATCTTCTGACCGATCCGTCACTTTACTAATACCGATCATCTCTTTCCTCTCCACAGCCCTGTTCAGGAGAGGATGATCCAATTTCCCGATTTCCATCCGATGATGTCATTTATGAGGTAATTAGGGGTTCTATGTGTTATTCCCGGGGGGGGGGGGCGCATCAGGAAATTCTGCCCCCTCCCCCTCAGAGTGATATTTCATTGCAGACTGACCCCTTTATACATCCCTACCTACTACTTTCTGTACAACACTGAGGGGTCACAGGCAGGGGCAGACTGACAACTCATGGGGCCCCCGGGCAATAGGAGAAGATTATGGGGCCCTCGGGCAATAGGAGATTATGGCGCCCCCAGGCAATAGATTATGGGGCCACACAGTATACACACACAGACACACAGTATACACACACACACACAGTATACACACACAGTATACACACACAGTATACACACACAGTATACACACACAATATACACACTGAAAAGGTACTGGAGATGGGGGCAGCTATAATCTTGTGATTTTTTTAAAAACACAGATTTTTACATACTGTCCCTGGTTTTATTGAGGATGGCAACCCTGATAGGGCCCCTTAGTGCCATGGGGCCCTCGGGCAGTGCCCGAGCGCTCCGAATGGTCAGTCTGCCCCTGGTCAAAGGAGATTTCCCTTCACTTCCTGTCCCAGATCCACAACAGGAAGTCACAGGAATATGTGGTTGTCCTAGGGCACGCCCTCCAAACCGTTCAGTGATGTCCAATTTGTGTATAAAAATTACCAGCCGGAAAAAATTCATGAATGAATAAACCCGCACATCAGAGCCCCCCTGATCAGGGTCCCAATGTTCTCCTTATATCAGAGTCCTCATCAATGTCCCCCATATGGGGGTCCCCCTCATAGGGTCCCTTCTTCAGTAACCCCCCCTACATCCAGGTCCCCATCAGAGTTCCCCCTTACATCAGGGCCCCCATCAGAGTCCCCCCTTACCTCAGAGTCCCGATATCAGAGTCCCTCCTTACCTCAGGGCTCCCCCTTACATCAGGGCCCCCCCAATAGAGTCCCTGTTTTAGTAACCCCCTCACATCCAGGTGCCCCTTACATCAGGGTCCCTGGCAGAGTCTCCCCTTACACTATGAGGAGGGGCGGTAATTACACTAGGAGGAGTATAGTTATGTGAAGGACACAACCTGATTGTAGCAGTGGGACGCCTCCATCCCTGATTTGTATGAAACAACAGAAGAGGAAGGAAGGGGACGTTGTGTGAGGCCGGTCACTGAATGGATTTCTTATTCAAATCATTCATAAAATGATTTATTAATTACAAATCACGTTGTAAAGAGTGTCAGTCTGTGATACAGGACACAATGTACTATGATACACTTGTATGAGTATATAGTTATTATACATAATACAACATGATTATCATTACAGTTACATAAAAACACTCATCCATTCATGAAAATCCAATGAACATGATCGATCGATTGCTCATGGTGAGCCGAGCTTGTCTGGGCATCAGATCGATGTGTACCCGACGCACGTTTCATGGCTCACGCCAATCATCAGGAGTGCTCTGAAATGAATATCTATAAATATGGGATATCCTTTAAGCGGAGAACAATCTCTCAAAATAAAAGGTGTGTAATTTACAATACAGCCCAATGGTGATGACCCCCAACCTGTGTCCAAGGGAAGACGGGGGATAGGGATGATGATCTCCCCCCCGGGGCTGAGGTGAGGAATCCCATCCAGAGACAGCAGCCAGGTGAAGACCAGATCACCACCATGTGAATCTGGTGTCTGCTTAACAATCCACACACTGCTCTGGAAGGGTATGGAGATGAGCCCATGTGAAATAAATGTATTACTTAATAGGATCAGTGATGTAAAACTAAAACGAACCCAAAGAAATGTTGTAGTGAGTCAAACTCAATTACCTTGTGTGCGGTTCTGAGGCCACAGACATGCCTGGACTCCTACTTATGTGAATGGTCCGTGTGAAATGGTCAGCTGACCAGCCCGAGCAGCTTGTATAAGGAACAACCCCCAGAACTTTGGAACATCGGGAACGCTCGGATCCAAATAAGAAACCCCACTGAAGTCTATGGGACCCGAACATGAAAAATCAAAAGTGCTCATTTTTAAGGTTTATATGCAATTGGGCATATAATGGTTACGGGGGTCTGGGTACTGTTCTGGGGGATATGTATCAATGAAAAAAAAAGTTTGTAAAAATTTTTTATTTTTAAATGAGCAGTGATTTATTGATGCTTAAAATGAAAGCATAAACTTGAAAAATTCCTTTCAATATAGAGCCTGGGGGTCCCCTTAGTCCATCTGTAAAGTGGTGCATCTGTACTGTGTATAGAAGGTGCTGCAGCAATAATTGCATTTATAAAGCCCAAAAATGACACTTTCCCTGCAAGCTTTCTTTATTTTGTAAGCAATAGCTTTGAGAGCCAGTGTGTATGATGAGGCCACAGTGTAGGGCACTGGGAACAAGATTGGAGATTTTTTGGATAAATTATGGTGTCTCTACCACAGACTTTGGATTTCTACTTCTGTAACGGGTGCAAAAAAAATGTTCTTTGGGGGTCAGTGGCACCTTCACACTGTAACCCTATAGAGGTGCTCTTGATGAAAGCAAGAATTGGCCTCACTGACAAAAATTGCAAAGATATGCACCTGTCAAACAGGTGTGGAAAAATTGGTCTTTGGGTGTTGATTGTGCCCATGAAACCTACACCAAAAACATTCTTCCAGATAAAATCAACACCCACAACACTAGGCAGCCTAGAAGTCCTGCAGAGGTCCCACATCCCAAAAACACTTAATCTGCGACATCGGCATCAGGGGCTTTGGAACTGCTGGTAATCCAGGACTGATTCATTTTTGAGAAAAGTCAGACGGTCCATGGAGTCTGTGGACAGACGCATTCTATGATCAGTAACAAAACCTCCGGCAGCACTGAATGCCCATTCAGAAAGCATGCTGGATGCAGGGCAGCCCAGCAGTTCAGTAGCATTCTGGGCATGTTCTGGCCAGTGGTCTATTCTCATGACCCAGTAACCCAGTGGATCGTCGACTGAAAAGCTCTCCATCTCTGTTTTTGCCCCTAGATAATCATCCACCATGTGATGCAGAAGCTGCCAATGAGATGTGGAAGCTGACAGCCCAGCATTTCTGAAATGCATCACTTAGGCGGCTGCCTTCTCCGCAGCTCCTCTCTTGAAAAACCGAAGCCTCAAAATGATGTTTTCTATTTTTATTTTTTTTATTTAAATTTTATTGATTTTTACATTTAAAAATTACAAGCAGGGAGAGTATCAAAAAGGAAAATATTATAAAACGAAACCAACAGGCCACAAATACAATAAAAAGAAAACATATGAAGGAAACAAATGTTCTTTACAGTACGATCCGTGGCCTATTACCCCACTTGCTTACCATCCTTCTATTTCCTATCTTCCCTCCTCGCCGTTTTCCCGAAATATACCCTAACCCCCCCGTCCCCACCTCCCCCTATGTTTGTTGGCCCTTCCTCCTCTATTTATTCTACTAATACCTGGATGTAAGTTTCTGTCCTTTTGAATGATCTCCATTTTTTCCATACTGCCCAATATTTGTTCATTTGGTTGTTCTCCATTTTGACTAAATATTCCATATTATTAATATGTTCAATTCTCTGCACCCATTCTCTAATATTGGGTTTATTAACTTGTGTCCAATTTACCGCTATCAAGGCTTTTGCCGCATTAAGCAAATAAACTACCAGTGAGTTCATTTTTCTTTTTTCCTTATTATTTTTCGTTTGTAAATGACTACTTATTTCCTCTACTCCATAGAACAAACATTTCAGCGGGCTGCATGGTATTTTTTCTCCGGTTATTATTTCAATGTAGGCTAAAATCTCTTGCCAATGTAGCTTTATCTCTGGACATTCCCACCAAATGTGAAGTGCTGTTCATTGAGACCCCAATCTCCCACATGCACCTTTTCATCTTCTTCAATTGGACCCTTTAGACCAGAACCAAAATCATTAGTACGTCTTTGTATTAATAACCTAGACATGTATTCTGCTGGCGTGTGCTCAGACTAGACATGTATTCTGCTGGCGTGTGCTCAGACTAGACATGTATTCTGCTGGCGTGTGCTCAGACTAGACATGTATTCTGCTGGCGTGTGCTCAGACTAGACATGTATTCTGCTGGCGTGTGCTCAGACTAGACATGTATTCTGCTGGCGTGTGCTCAGACTAGACATGTATTCTGCTGGCGTGTGCTCAGACTAGACATGTATTCTGCTGGCGTGTGCTCAGACTGCTCACTAGGTGTTTCATTTGATTGTAAGGGTATCTTATATGGCCTTATCATTCCAAATGGGCTTAAAGCTTCTTTTGTGGGTGTGATGTACATACTGGTCACAGCTGCTAGTAGGCAATACATCCAATTATTTTTACCTGTTTCTTCCATAGCTTTTCTCAGTTTGCTTTTTAGAATGCCATTATGTCTTTCTACCAATCCAGCTGATTGGGGATGATAGGCACAATGGTATTTCCCTTTAATTCTCATCACTTCTGTCAAATGTTCTATATTTTTAATTACAAAATGAGGTCCATTATCACTGTCTGTGCATCTGCACTTCCTGTCGGGAATATCTCCACCCATTTGGTCAGGGTGCCTGGTTACCAAACAATATTTCTTCCTTTAACATTCGTGTAATTCAATAAAATCCATGCAAATGTGTTGGAATGGATATTGCTGTATGGGGGAACTTCCCTTTCTGTGGTCTTATGCCTCCCTGAGCCATTATGTCTTGAACATATAATGCATTGACAGCAAAAAAGTTGTTTTAGTAGTTAGTGAAGCCATAGACTGTACATACCTTAAATAAACATCTCAGTCATCCCCCTGTTTGACACATGAGTTACTCCATGTGTCAATACTGCTGCATATCAGTAAGGACTGTATGATCTATCTCTATGGATTTCTCGTTCTGTCATTATTTTATGTGTTTCTTGTGCCGCTATTTTGGCAGCCTCATCTGCCCTTTTATTCCCCTTTATGATGGGGTCTGTATATTTTGTGTGTGCTTGACATTTGCCGATTATAAAATCTTTTGGTAACTGTATTGCATCTAGGAACTCTAGAATGAAGGCCGTGTGTGAAATTGGTTTACCACTGGAGGTGACCATCCCCCTGTTTTTCCATTGTTGTGCAAAATAATGTACTGTTGAAAAGGCATATTGACTGTCAGTGTATATGGTTACGGATTTTCCTTCTGACAGTATGCATGCTCTTGTCAGTGCTACAAGTTCTGCAACTTGTGTTTTGGTAGTGGCCCCGCTTCCAAAATCTCATCCTGTGTCACTACTACATATCCAGCTGCATTTGTGCCATCTGGATTTTTCTTACTAGAACCAGGTTTTAAAACTATTCAAATTCAATTTCAAAACTATTCAGATTTGATTAGAGAGCTATTGGAATTCTAATTTCATCTGAAATTTTGTTTCGTTATTTCGGATTAGTTTACATTTCGATAAATGAACTGCACGTGTCTACCCGTCAGAGACCTGCAACATCTGTAGATGCACAGCAACCTGAGACCTCCATACCTGCGATGTCTGTGTGCCTAGATGTGCCGCATTTCCATGCCGGGTCCTGAATAGGGATGGCCAAACTATTCGCCCGGCGGTCGGTTTGCGGTGAATTTCGGCTGTTCGCGGTCTGCCCAATCGGCGGACTATTGCCGCTGTTCGCCCGGTGGACTTCCGTGTTTACTGTGTAAAATAACTTTGACCTATGATGACACATCCATCATGGGGTACAGGACAGCCAATTGAGACATTACAGCACATGGACACTTAGACATTCCCCCTAACTTATAAATAAACCCGATCCGGCGGCCATTTTACATTCTTTCTACTGTCACTATAGGGAGAGGTTGCTGTGTGGAGCAGGGAGAGACAGCAGTGACCCAAATCGCTAGCTATTACATCCACAAAAGTTATTTTAAGGACTGGTATGGTATAGGTGTAGTTCAGGATATAGGTTTAAGGCACTGCTATTCAAGTCATTGTTGCAGCAGATTGTCTTTTGTCAGTGCTGAGAGAGGGACAGATAGGACGCTGTGTGTTGCAAGAGAGGGGCAGTCAGTTTAATCATTAGCTGTTACTCTTAGGTCCACAAAAGTCCTTTTCAGGACTGGTATGGTGTAGTAGTACAGGATATAGTTTTGAGTGCTATTCAAGTTATTGTTGCAGCAGCCTGTGTTTTGTCAGTTTAAATAGGGACAGATAGGAAGCTGTGTGTGGCAGTGAGAGACAGTCAGTTTAATCAGTAGCTGTTACTATTAGGTCCACAAAGGTCCTTTTCAAGACTGGTATGGTAATAGGGTTGTACACATATAATATCCTTTCTTCCAACTATAGAAAGAATATTATACTTGACCGCTGACCTTCTGCTGCAGTAATCCTTTATGAGTAAAGGGACTGAGGTACAGTCTGCTAATCACAACCTACTAGTTCCACAAAGGTCCGTCTAAGGACTGGTAAGGTATAGTGTACTACAGTATATAGGGTTGAGTGAGGTACAGTCTGCTAATCACAACCTATTAGTTCCACAAAGGTCCTTATTAGGACTGGTAAGGTATAGCGTACTAGAGTATATAGGGTTGAGTGAGGTACAGTCTGCTAATCCTTAAGGACTGGCATAGGTCCACAATATATAGGGTTGAGGTGCACTACTGCTGACTGCTGCCCTATTCTGCAGCAGACCTTTATCAGTATAGGGACTGAGGTACAGTCTGCTAATCACAACCTACTAGTTCCACAAAGGTCCTTCTAAGGACTGGTAAGGTATAGTGTACTACAGTATATAGGGTTGAGTGAGGTACAGTCTGCTAATCACAACCTACTAGTTCCACAAAGGTCCTTATAAGGACTGGTAAGGTATAGTGTACTATAGTATATAGGGTTGAGTGAGGTACAGTCTGCTAATCCTTAAGGACTGGTATAGGTCCACAATATATAGGGTTGAGGTGCACTACTGCTGACTTCTGCCCTTCTGCTGTAGTAGTCCTTTATCAGTATAGGGACTGAGGTACAGTCTGTTAATCACAACCTACTAGTTCCACAAAGGTCCTTCTAAGGACTGGTAAGGTATAGCGTACTAGAGTATATAGGGTTGAGTGAGGTACAGTCTGCTAATCCTTAAGGACTGTTATAGGTCCACAATATATAGGGTTGAGGTGCACTACTGCTGACTGCTGCCCTATTCTGCAGCAGTCCTTTATCAGTATAGGGACTGAGGTACAGTCTGCAAATCACAACCTACTAGTTCCACAAAGGTCCTTATAAGGACTGGTAAGGTATAGTGTACTACAGTATATAGGGTTGAGTGAGGTACAGTCTGCCAATCCTTAAGGACTGGTATAGGTCCACAATATATAGGGTTGAGGTGCACTACTGCTGACTTCTGCTCTTCTGCTTCAGTAGTCCTTTATGAGTATAGGGACTGAGGTACAGTCTGCTAATCACAACCTACTAGTTCCACAAAGGTCCTTATAAGGACTGGTAAGGTATAGTGTACTACAGTATATAGGGTTGAGTGAAGTACAGTCTGCTAATCCTTAAGGACTGGTATAGGTCCACAATATATAGGGTTGAGGTGCACTACTGCTGACTGCTGCCCTATTCTGCAGCAGACCTTTATCAGTATAGGGACTGAGGTACAGTCTGCTAATCACAACCTACTAGTTCCAGAAAGGTCCTTCTAAGGACTGGTAAGGTATAGTATACTACAGTATATAGTGTTGAGTGAGGTACAGTCTGCTAATCACAACCTACTAGTTCCAGAAAGGTCCTTATAAGGACTGGTAAGGTATAGTGTACTACAGTATATGGGGATGAGTGAGGTACAGTCTGCTAATCCGTAAGGACTGGTATAGGTCCACAATATATAGGGTTGAGGTGCACTACTGCTGACTGCTGCCCTATTCTGCAGCAGACCTTTATCAGTATAGGGACTGAGGTACAGTCTGCTAATCACAACCTACTAGTTCCACAAAGGTCCCTCTAAGGACTGGTAAGGTATAGTGTACTACAGTATATAGGGTTGAGTGAGGTACAGTCTGCTAATCACAACCTACTAGTTCCACAAAGGTCCTTCTAAGGACTGGTAAGGTATAGTGTACTACAGTATATAGGGTTGAGTGAGGTACAGTCTGCTAATCACAACCTACTAGTTCCACAAAGGTCCTTATAAGGACTGGTAAGGTATAGTGTACTACAGTATATAGGGTTGAGTGAGGTACAGTCTGCTAATCCTTAAGGACTGGTATAGGTCCACAATATATAGGGTTGAGGTGCACTACTGCTGACTTCTGCCCTTCTGCTGCAGTAGTCCTTTATGAGTATAGGGACTGAGGTACAGTCTGCTAATCACAACCTACTAGTTCCACAAAGGTCCTTATAAGGACTGGTAAGGTATAGTGTACTACAGTATATAGGGTTGAGTGAGGTACAGTCTGCTAATCCTTAAGGACTGGTATAGGTCCACAATATATAGGGTTGAGGTGCACTACTGCTGACTGCTGCCCTTCTGCTGCAGTAGTCCTTTATGAGTATAGGGACTGAGGTACAGTCTGCTAATCACAACCTACTAGTTCCACAAAGGTCCTTCTAAAGACTGGTAAGGTATAGCATACTAGAGTATATAGGGTTGAGTGAGGTACAGTCTGCTAATCCTTAAGGACTGGTATAGGTCCACAATATATAGGGTTGAGGTGCACTACTGCTGACTTCTGCCCTTCTGCTGCAGTAGTCCTTTATCAGTATAGGGACTGAGGTACAGTCTGCTAATCACAACCTACTAGTTCCACAAAGGTCCTTCTAAGAACTGGTAAGGTATAGCGTACTAGAGTATATAGAGTTGAGTGAGGTACAGTCTGCTAATCCTTAAGGACTGGTATAGGTCCACAATATATAGGGTTGAGGTGCACTACTGCTGACTTCTGCCCTTCTGCTGCAGTAGTCCTTTATCAGTATAGGGACTGAGGTACAGTCTGCTAATCACAACCTACTAGTTCCACAAAGGTCCTTATAAGGACTGGTAAGGTATAGTGTACTACAGTATATAGGGTTGAGTGAGGAACAGTCTGCTAATCACAACCTAATAGTTTCACAAAGCTCCTTAAGGACTGGTATAGGTGTACTATTTGGTGTGCAGAATATAGTTGTGTAATACACGTATAAAATACTTGCACATACTTGACTTCCTCCTGGGGCTGCTTATTATGAGGGGCTCCCACCATCCCTGTGCTGTGTTGACTTCCTCATGGGGCTGTACCTCTGTTGTGCATATTATGAGGGGCTCCCACCATCCCTGTGCTATGCTCATTATGAGGGGCTCCCACCATCCCTGTGCTATGCTGACTTCCTCCTGGGGCTGCTTATTATGAGGGGCTCCCACCCCTCCCTGTGCTATGCTGACTTCCTCCTGGGGCTGTACCTCTGCTGTGCATATTATGAGGGGCTCCCACCATCCCTGTGCTATGCTCATTATGAGGGGCCCCCACCATCCCTGTGCTATGCTGACTTACTCCTGGGGCTACTTACGGTGCAGGTGTCAGTGCTGTATATCACGGTGCTGGTGTTAGTGCTTTATATCACGGTGCTGGTGTCAGTGCTTTATGTCACGCTGCTGATGTCAGTGCTCTCTATCACGGTGCTGTAGGGTGACCACATTTCCAAACTGGCATTCAGGGACAATTTTGCCATGGACCGTGGGGGGGGGGGGGCACCACGACACGAATGTAGTCTCAGGGTTGACGGCGTATTCAGAAGTGGGGATTTGTTGGGTGAATGGATGGTGCTAGCACTGAAATCATTCTGACATCATGCTTGGTATGGTGTCAGGATGATCAAATCACATTATTTCTATTACTACATTGTAATATAAAATGAAATAGTTCAACTCACCATAACGCAGAGGGAACCCTGAGCTTGCCATTTGCCACCAGATGCTGCTTGTCACTTGCCACTGTCTCCTGCCACCAGATTCTGGTTGTCACTTGCCACTGTCTCCTGCCACCAGATGCCACTTGTCACTGTCTCCTGCCACCAGATTCCACTTGCCACTGTCTCCTGCCACCAGAGGCTGCTTTTCACTTGCCACCGTTGCTTGCCACCAGATGACGCGTGTCACTTGCCACCATCACCTGCCACCAGATGAAGCGTGTCACTTGTCACTTGCTGCCAGAGAGAGAGCAGGGAGAGAGAGAGGGGGCAGGGGTGACAGGGAGAAAGAGGGGGGACAGGGAGAGAGAGGGGGCAGGGAGAGAGGAGGGACAGGGAGAAAGAGGGGGAGAGGGAGGGGGACAAGGAGAGAGAGGGAGGGGGACAGGGAGAGAGAGGGGAGAGATAGAGAGGGGAGAGGGGACAGAGAGAGAGAGGCGGGACATGGAGAGAGAGGGGACAGGGAGAAAGAGGGGGGCAGGGAGAGAGAGGGACAGGGAGAAAGAGGGGGGCAGGGAGAGAGAGGGGGACAGGGAGAAAGAAGGGGCAGAGAGAGAGGGGGGGAGGGGAGAGAGAATGGGGGCAGGGAGACAGAGGGGGAGGGGAGAGAGGGGGACAGGGAGACGGAGGGGAGAGAGGGGGACAGGGAGACAGAGGGGGAGGGGAGAGAGAGGGAGGGGGACAGGGAGAGGGAGAGGGAGGGGGGCAGGGTCTGGTTAGTGACAGACAGTGCTTAGCTCACTCACTTGAATGGTCCAGGTAGGGGGTGCTCACAGTCAGCGGCTTCCCGGTGAGTGTCACAAGCTTGCCCAGGCAGGCATGCTGGATGGAGCAGTGTACGGATCTCCCCTCGGAGGATGGAACGGCAGCGGCCGTCGGAGGACTTCTGTCCCTGCCCACCACCAGCGTGACCTATCAGTCACCTATCACAGTAGCCAAAGAAAGTGCTCCAAGGCTCTGTGCTACAGGTGGTGGGCGGGCCAGCAACAGTAAGAAGCCGCCCTCAGGACTCAGGAGGAGGAGATACAGAAGACGCTCTCTGGCTGCTCTCTCTCTCTCTCTCTGCTGCTGCGGCGGGTGGGTGGACTCAGAGCGCTGTTTCCAGACGCAAGGCGGGGCGGCCCTAGCAACCAGTTAGGCAATTTTTATTGCCACAGCTGTGTGTGTCCTTAGTTCATTCCGGGACACTGTATTGTCCCGGAATGAAGGTGCCCGGGACACGGGACACAGATATAAATTAAGGGAGAATCCCGGGCAATCCGGGACACGTGGGCACCCTACGGTGCTGGTGTCAGATGACTCTATCACGGTGCAGGTGTCATTGCTGTATGTCACGCTGCTGGTGATCATCTCCTGCACCCTCTTCTTTGCCTACCCTGACCTTCCCTCTCCTCCATTGCCTTCATGCGCTCCACAGTCCTGAATTGTCACAACAATTTCACATATAAAAAAAGAATGCTTGTAGTTATCGATCCCAAATTCACCTCATACATGTGTTATGTCATTGGCCATGTGGTGGGACTATGTGTGCACAACTAGTAATTATTTTGTGGCTGCAAATTTGACCTGTACGTTTTATAAAGTTCGCCTCCCATTGAAGTCAATGGGGCCCGCCGCGAACGTTACGGTTCGCAAACTATCGGCCGCGTTCGCGTTTCACATTCGCGAAACGTCCCGTCGGAAGTTCGCCCATCACTAGTCCTGAAGCCCCCGGGGCACATCTGCGCTCGCATGGAAGGCACCAGGAGCACCAAGCTATTCTCTGCTAGACACAGAAAGTCAGAAACACGTCCTGAAAAAAATATTTTAAAACTAGTTACAGACTTTGGACGTGCTACACATGCCCCAGAAAGTGTCATTATTGTACACAGGACATATGTAGCATGTCCAGTCTCTTTTTCCTGCTGCTGGGACCCCCTCAGTATACAGCAATTGTTGGATGTGTTTAATCAAAGCCGCATTACTGTATACTCAGAGAAGGTGTCAGCAGATCTAGCTGATAAAAAAAGCGTCCGACTCTCTCTTTATAAACAACACAATTCCAGACTCCATTATACAAACATACAATGTTACATATTGTTACTTTTATATCTTTCTGTTCATTCCTCTGCAGATCAAAGGGAAGAACTTAGATCTGCAAAGGATGTTGGTTAAAGCAAGTTTTTTATTTATTTTTTACTCTTTTCAACTATTATTTTCCTGCTGATTTATTTATTTTATTTTATTTTTTATTATCTGTTCATTTTCAAACTTTTTGGGGTTTTTTTTGTTAATATTTTTACACATTTTGCATTTAAGCCTAGGTTCACACTGGGCACCGCATGTGAATCGCACCGCACTCCTGTGTAAGTCAAATGCGATTCTATTCAGTGATGGCTCAAATTGCATCGCATCCGCATCAGAAAGGTGCAGTCACCCTTTTTTCTTTAGCCACACCGGAGTCGGGTGGCGTGGTGGGCGTTTATACCCATGTGATTCGTTTCATACAAACGCACTGTGCTTGTCACCTGCTTTTGGGGTGTTGTTAACTTTTAATTGGACAGTGCGATGCGATGCAGGAAAAGCACGGGGAGGGGGGAGGGGGTCGCTGCATTTCCCGCACCGCATCAATGTGAACCTGGGCTAAAAACGCACATTAAATAAAAAAGAAACATTTTATTTAATTTATAAATAACTTGCGATACTTTGTACCAGAATCCTAATTTTAGTGTCAATTTAAACGGGACAAATTACAGAATAAAATTCACACATTTATTGTTCAGTAACAATATTTATTTTTATAATAACGCTGCTCAAAAAAAAAAGTGTGTTTTGTTTTGTTGCATTTCATTGTGTATGGATTGCGAAAAAGAAATAATTGTAATAATAATATATATAGGTGTGAGAGGGGGAGGGGTTAAATATATTTGTGTAGGAGGAAAGGGGAGGAGCCAGGTGCAAATAATTCTCCTATTGGGTGAAGGTCCGCTGTAGGTAACCTTCTTCTTCCTTTTCTACCAGGAGTTTGATCCGTGACTCCGCCCTCTCCAGGACGCTACCATCCTCTGATTGGCTCTTCATTGATCTGCAAAGCTCTTCAGGGACCGACTTTCCGGAAATGACGCGCTGGCTTATAACGCTTTACTAACATTTCTTTTATTACATAATAAAATTTATATCTGATGAATACAGATCGGCGTTCGTTGTGTCTTTTCTATCTGCTCGGAGTTCAGAATGTTCTTTGACATAAATGTGAGATGGTTCCATGCTGATTATACAAAGAACAGGAAATAACAGCACAAGGGACAGAATGGAATGAAGGTGATCAGATATCATCACATGAAGAATACATCAATCCACGGGGGGGGGGGGGGGGGGGGGGGGGCATCTCCCGCTATTGTGCAGGTTGAACAATCATCTAATCATCTGTCAAGGCACAGTACTTCACAAAAGTAAGTACACCCCTAGGTGACATTTGTGTAAATCTTTTCTCCTCTCTTTTCATGTGACAACACTGAAGAAATGACACTTGTCTACAATGTAAAGTAGTGAGTGTACAGCTTGTATAACAGTGTAAATTTCCTGTCCCCTCAAAATAACTCAACACACAGCCATTAATGTCTAAACCGCTGGCAACAAAAGTCAGTACACCCCTAAGTGAAAATGTCCAAATTGGGCCCAAAGTGTCAATATTTTGTGTGGCCGCCATTATTTACCAGCTCTGTCTTAACCCTCTTGGGCATGGAGGTCACCAGAGCTTCACAGGTTGGAACTGGAGTCCTCTTCCCCTCCCCCATGATGACATCATGGAGCTGGTGGATGTTGGAGACCTTGCGCTCCTCCACCTTTCGTTTGAGGATGTCCCACAGGTGATCAATAGGGTTTAGGTCTGGAGACATGCTTGGCCAATCCATCACCTTTACCCTCAGCTTCTTTAGCAAGGCAGTGGTGGTCTTGGAGGTGTGTTTGGGGTGGTTATCATGATGGAATACTGAGGGGTAACAGGCCGGGGCATACTGACAACTCATGGGGCCCCCCGGCAATAGGAGAAGATTATGGGGCCCCCGGGCAATAGGAGATTATGGGGCCACACAGTATACACACACAGAATACAAACACTGAAAAGGTACTGGAGAGGTGGGGCAGCTATAATCTTGGGATTTTTAAAAAAACACAGATTTTTACATACTGTCCCTGGTTTTATTGAGGCTGGCAACCCTGATGGGGCCCCTTAGTGGCATGAGGCCCTCGGGCAGTGCCCGAGTGTCCGAATGGTCAGTCTGCCCCTGGTCAAAGGAGATTTCCCTTCACTTCCTGTCCCAGATCCACAACAGGATGTCACAGGATGCCGGGAATATGTGGTTGTCCTAGTGCACGCCCTCCAAACCGTTCAGTGATGTCCAAATTGTGTATAAAAATTACCAGCCGGAAAAAATTCATGAATGAATAAACCCGCACATCAGAGCCCCCCTGATCAGGGTCCCAATGTTCTCCTTATATCAGAGTCCTCATCAATGTCCCCCATATTGGGGTCCCCCTCATAGGGTCCCTTCTTCAGTAACCCCCCCTACATCCAGGTCCCCATCAGAGTTCCCCCTTACATCAGGGCCCCCATCAGAGACCCCCATCAGAGTCCCCCCTTACCTCAGAGTCCCGATATCAGAGTCCCGATATCAGAGTCCCTCCTTACCTCAGGGCTCCCCCTTACATCAGGGCCCCCCTAATAGAGTCCCTGTTTTAGTAACCCCCTCACATCCAGGTGCCCCTTACATCAGGGTCCCTGGCAGAGTCTCCCCTTACACTATGAGGAGGGGCAATAGTTACACTACGAGGAGTATAGTTATGTGACGGACACAACCTGATTGTAGCAGTGGGACGCCTCCATCCCTGATATGTATGAAACAACAGAAGAGGAAGGAAGGGGATGTTGTGTGAGGCCGGTCACTGAATGGATTTCTTATTCAAATCATTCATAAAATGATTTATTAATAACAAATCACGTTGTAAAGAGTGTCAGTCTGTGATACAGGACACAATGTACTATGATACACTTGTATGAATATATAGTTATTATACAAAATACAACATAATTATCATTACAGTTACATAAAAACACTCATCCATTCATGAAAATCCAATGAACATGATCGATCGATTGCTCATGGTGAGCCGAGCTTGTCTGGGCATCAGATTGATGTGTACCCGACGCACGTTTCATGGCTCACGCCAATCATCAGGAGTGCTCTGAAATGAATATCTATAAAGATGGGATATCCTTTAAGCGGAGAACAATCTCTCAAAATAAAAAGTGTGTAACTTACAATACGGCCCAATGGTGATGACCACCAACCTGTGTCCAATGGAAGACGGGGGACAGGGATGATGATCTCCCCCCGGGGCTGAGGAATCCCATCCAGAGACAGCAGCCAGGTGAAGACCAGATCACCACCATGTGAATCTGGTGTCTGCTTAACAATCCACACACTGCTCTGGAAGGGTATGGAGATGAGCCCATGTGAAATAAATGTATTCATTAATAGGATGAGTGATGTGAAACTAAAACGAACCCAGAGAAATGTTGTAGTGAGTCAAACTCAATTACCTTGTGTGCGGTTCTGAGGCCACAGACATGCCTGGACTCCTACTTATGTGAATGGTCCGTGTGAAATGGTCAGCTGACCAGCCCGAGCAGCTTGTATAAGGAACAACCCCCAGAACTTTCGAACATCGGGAACGCTCGGATCCAAATAAGAAACCCCACTGAAGTCTATGGGACCCGAACATGAAAAATCAAAAGTGCCCATTTTGAAGGCTTATATGCTAGTAATTGGGCATACAATGGTTATGGGGGTCTGGGTACTGTTCTGGGGGATATGTATCAATGAAAAAAAAAGTTTGTAAAAATGTTTTATTTTTAAATGAGCAGTGATTTATTGATGCTTAAAATGAAAGCATAAAAATTCCTTTCAATATAGAGCCTGGGGGTCCCCTTAGTCCATCTGTAAAGTGGCACATCTGTACTGTGTATAGAAGGTGCTGCAGCAATAATTGCATTTATAAAGCCCAAAAAATGACACTTTCCCTGCAAGCTTTCTTTATTTTGTAAGCAATAGCTTTGAGAGCCAGTGTGTATGATGAGGCCACAGTGTAGGGCACTGGGAACAAGATTCGAGATTTTTTGGATACATTTTGGTGTCTCTACCACAGACTTTGGATTTCTACTTCTGTAACGGGTGCAAAAAAAAATGTTCTTTGGGGGTCAGTGGCACCTTCACACTGTAACCCTATAGAGGTGCTCTTGATGAAAGTAAGAATTGGCCTCGCTGTCAAAAATTGCAAAGATATGCACCTGTCAAACAGGTGTGGAAAAATTGGTCTTTGGGTGTTGATTGTGCCCATGAAACCTACACCAAAAACATTCTTCCAGATAAAATCAACACCCACAACACTAGGCAGCCTAGAAGTCCTGCAGAGATTCCGCATCCCAAAAACACTTAATCTGTGACATCGGCATTAGGGGCTTTGGAGCTGCTGGTGATCCAGGACTGATTCATTTTTGAGAAAAGTCAGACGGTCCATGGAGTCTGTGGACAGACGCGTTCTATGATCAGTAATAGGGATGAGCTGAACACCCCCCTGTTCGGTTCGCACCAGAACCTGCGAACAGACCTAAACTTCGTGTGAACTTTAGAACCCTATTAAAGTCTATGGGACTCGAACGTACACAATCTAAAGTGTTAATTTTAAAGGGTAATATGCAAGTTACTGTCCTAAAAAGTGTTTGGGGACCCGGGTCCTGTCCCAGGGGACATGGATCAATGCGAAAAAAAGTTTTAAAAACGGACGTTTTTTCAGGAGCAGTGATTTTAATAATGATTAAAGTGAAACAATAAAAGTGTAATATTCCTTTAAATTTCGTAGCTGGGGGGTATCTATAGTATGCCTGTGAAGGGGCGCATGTTTCTGCTGCTTAGAACTGTCGCTGCACAAAGTGTCATTTGTGCAGGAAAAAAAGTCTTTTAAAATCACTTGCGGCTATTGTCGGGTCCCGTAATACAGAGAACACTCAATGAGTGTTCTCTGTATTAGCCAACAATTCATTCATTCATTGATAAAAAAAAAAAAAAAAAAAAAAAAAGCGTGGGGGTTCCCCTAAATTCAATTACCAGGCCCTTCAGGTCTGACATGGATATTAAGGGGAACCCCGTGTCAAATTTAAAAAAAAATTGAAGTGGGGGTCCCCCTAAATATCCATAACCAGACCCTTCAGGTCTGATATGGATATTAAGGGGAACCCCGCATCAAATTAAAAAAAAATTGACGTGGGGTCCCCCTAAAAATCCATTACAGACCCTTTATCCGAGCACGCAACCTGGCAGGCCGCAGGAAAAGAGGGGGGACGAGAGAGCGCCCCCCCTCCCTCCTGAACCGTACCAGGCCACATACCCTCAACATTGGGAGGATGCTTTGGGGGTCTGTGACCCCTAAAAGCACCTTGTCCCCATGTTGATAAGGACAAGGGCCTCATCCTCACAACCCTGGCCGTTGGTTGTGAGGGTCTGCGGGCGGGGAGCTTATCAGAATCTGGAAGCCCCCTTTAACAAGGGGACCCCCAGATCCCGCCCCCCCCTGTTTGAAATGGTAAGGGGGTACAAAAGTACCCCTACCATTTCACAAAGAAAGTGTCAAAATGGTTAAATAAGACAAACACACTTTTGAAAAATTCCTTTATTAAAAAAAAAAAAAAAAAAATTCCAGCGGTGCTAATCCACTCTTGCTATCCAGCGACGGGTCTCCGGGGTCCAGCGATGGATGATCATATCCAGCGACGGGGGATCTCTCAGTCCAGCGCTGTCCATACCTCCTTCTTCTGTCTCCACTGCGGAGACACTGCAGAAAGCCCAGCGCTGATGTTTCTTATATTAGGAGGGCGGGGCCACCCGTCACCTGACCCCGCCCCTCTGACGCTGAAGAGGGAAGCCAGGGGTTCCCCAGTGACGTGTGGGTGACCCCGCCCCCTCTGATGTAACGCAGGTTTCCGTTACATCAGAGGGGGCGGGGTCACCCATACGTCACTGGGGAACCCCTGGCTCCCTTCACCAGCGTCAGAGGGGGCGGGGTCAGGTGACGGGTGGCCCCGCCCTCCTAATATAAGAAACGTCAGCGCTGGACTTTCTGCAGTGTCTCCGTAGTGGAGACAGAAGAAGGATGTATGGACAGCGCTGGACTGAGAGATCCCCCATCACTGGATATGATCATCCATCGCTGGACCCCGGAGACCCGTCGCTGGATAGCAAGAGTGGATTAGCACCGCTGAAATCTTTTTTTTATTTTTAATAAAGGAATTTTTCAAAAGTGTGTTTGTCCTATTTAACCATTTTGACACTTTCTTTGTGAAATGGTAGGGGTACTTTTGTACCCCCTTACCATTTCAAACAGGGGGGGGGCGGGATCTGGGGGTCCCCTTGTTAAAGGGGGCTTCCAGATTCTGATAAGCCCCCCGCCCGCAGACCCTCACAACCAACGGCCAGGGTTGTGAGGATGAGGCCCTTGTCCTTATCAACATGGGGACAAGGTCACAGACCCCCAAAGCATCCTCCCAATGTTGAGGGTATGTGGCCTGGTACGGTTCAGGAGGGAGGGGGGGCCGCTCTCTCGTCCCCCCCTCTTTTCCTGTGGCCTGCCAGGTTGTGTGCTCGGATAAAGGGTCTGATATGGATTTTTAGGGGGACCCCCACGTCAATTTTTTTTTAAAATTTGACACGGGGTTCCCCTTAATATCCATGTCAGACCTGAAGGGCCTGGTAATTGAATTTAGGGGAACCCCCACGCTTTTTTTTTTTTTTTTTATCAATGAATGAATGAATTGTCGGCTAATGCAGAGAACACTCATTGAGTGTTCTCTTATTACGGGGAGCCGACAATTTAGCCGCAAGTGATTTTAAAAGACTTTTTTTCCTGCACAAATGACACTTTGTGCAGGGACAGTTCTAAGCAGCAGAAACATGCGCCCCTTCACAGGCATACTATAGATACCCCCCAGCTACGAAATTTAAAGGAATATTACACTTTTATTGTTTCACTTTAATCATTATTAAAATCACTGCTCCTGAAAAAATGGCCGTTTTTAAAACTTTTTTTTGCATTGATACATGTCCCCTGGGGCAGGACCCGGGTCCCCAAACACTTTTTAGGACAGTAACCTGCATATTACCCTTTAAAATTAGCACTTTAGATTTCTCCCATAGACTTGTATAGGGTTTTCCCGCTTTTCGAATTTGCTGCGAACAGCCCAAATTGTTCCCTGTTCGCTGAACAGGCAATGTTCGAGTAGAACATGAGTTCGACTCGAACTCGAAGCTCATCCCTAATCAGTAACAAAACCTCCGGCAGCACTGAATGCCCATTCAGAAAGCCCAGCAGTTCAGTAGCATTCTGGGCCTGTTCTGGCCAGTGGTCTATTCTCATGACCCAGTAACCCAGTGGATCGTCGACTGGAA
The DNA here is from genome assembly GCF_037356315.1 of Lithobates pipiens. Classification (NCBI taxonomy): domain Eukaryota; kingdom Metazoa; phylum Chordata; class Amphibia; order Anura; family Ranidae; genus Lithobates; species Lithobates pipiens. The sequence continues at coordinate 594,032,013 of NW_027507764.1, read as the reverse complement.
AGCTCTCCATCTCTGTTTTTGCCCCTAGATAATCATCCACCATGTGATGCAGAAGCTGCCAATGATGTGGAAGCTGACAGCCCAGCAATTCTGAAATGCATCACTTAGGCGGCTGCCTTCTCCGCAGCTCCTCTCTTGAAAAACAGAAGCCTCAAAATGATGTTTTCCATTTTTTATTTTTTTTATTTAAATTTTATTGATTTTTACATTTAAAAATTACAAGCAGGGAGAGTATCAAAAAGGAAAATATTATAAAATGAAACCAACAAATACAATAAAAAGAAAACATATGAATGAAACAAATGTTCTTTACAGTACGATCCGTGGCCTATTACCCCACTTGCTTACCATCCTTCTATTTCCTATCTTCCCTCCTCGCCGTTTTCCCGAAATATACCCTAACCCCCCCGTCCCCACCTCCCCCTATGTTTGTTGGCCCTTCCTCCTCTATTTATTCTACTAATACTTGGATGTAAGTTTCTGTCTTTTTGAATGATCTCCATTTTTTCCATACTGCCCAATATTTGTTCATTTGGTTGTTCTCCATTTTGACTAAATATTCCATATTATTAATATGTTCAATTCTCTGCACCCATTCTCTAATATTGGGTTTATTAACTTGTGTCCAATTTACCGCTATCAAGGCTTTTGCCGCATTAAGCAAATAAACTACCAGTGAGTTCATTTTCCTTTTTCTTTTTCCTTATTATTTTTCGTTTGTAAATGACTACTTATTTCCTCTACTCCATAGAACAAACATTTCAGCGGGCTGCATGGTATTTTTTCTCCGGTTATTATTTCAATGTAGGCTAAAATCTCTTGCCAATGTAGCTTTATCTCTGGACATTCCCACCAAATGTGAAGTGCTGTTCATTGAGACCCCAATCTCCCACATGCACCTTTTCATCTTCTTAAATTGGACCTTCTAGACCAGAACCAAAATCATTAGTAGGTCTTTGTATTAATAACCTAGACATGTATTCTGCTGGCGTGTGCTCAGACTAGACATGTATTCTGCTGGCGTGTGCTCAGACTAGACATGTATTCTGCTGGCGTGTGCTCAGACTAGACATGTATTCTGCTGGCGTGTGCTCAGACTAGACATGTATTCTGCTGGCGTGTGCTCAGACTAGACATGTATTCTGCTGGCGTGTGCTCAGACTGCTCACTAGGTGTTTCATTTGATTGTAAGGGTATCTTATATGGCCTTATCATTCCAAATGGGCTTAAAGCTTCTTTTGTGGGTGTGATATATACATACTGGTCACAGCTGCTAGTAGGCAATACATCCAATTATTTTTACCTGTTTCTTCCATAGCTTTTCTCAGTTTCCTTTTTAGAATGCCATTATGTCTTTCCACCAATCCAGCTGATTGGGGATGATAGGCACAATGGTATTTCCCTTTAATTCTCATCACTTCTGTCAAATGTTCTATATTTTTAATTACAAAATGAGGTCCATTATCACTGTCTGTGCATCTGCACTTCCTGTCGGGAATATCTCCACCCATTTGGTCAGGGTGCCTGGTTACCAAACAATATTTCTTCCTTTAACATTCGTGTAATTCAATAAAATCCATGCAAATGTGTTGGAATGGATATTGCTGTATGGGGGAACTTCCCTTTCTGTGGTCTTATGCCTCCCTGAGCCATTATGTCTTGAACATATAATGCATTGACAGCAAAAAAGTTGTTTTAGTAGTTAGTGAAGCCATAGACTGTACATACCTTAAATAAACATCTCAGTCATCCCCCTGTATGACACATGAGTTACTCCATGTGTCAATACTGCTGCATATCAGTAAGGACTGTATGATCTATCTCTATGGATTTCTCGTTCTGTCATTATTTTATGTGTTTCTTGTGCCGCTATTTTGGCAGCCTCATCTGCCCTTTTATTCCCCTTTATGATGGGGTCTGTATATTTTGTGTGTGCTTGACATTTGCCGATTATAAAATCTTTTGGTAACTGTATTGCATCTAGGAACTCTAGAATGAAGGCCGTGTGTGAAATTGGTTTACCACTGGAGGTGACCATCCCCCTGTTTTTCCATTGTTGTGCAAAATAATGTACTGTTGAAAAGGCATATTGACTGTCAGTGTATATGGTTACGGATTTTCCTTCTGACAGTATGCATGCTCTTGTCAGTGCTACAAGTTCTGCAACTTGTGTTTTGGTAGTGGCCCAGCTTCCAAAATCTCATCCTGTGTCACTACTACATATCCAGCTGCATTTGTGCCATCTGGATTTTTCTTACTAGAACCAGGTTTTAAAACTATTCAAATTCAATTTCAAAACTATTCAGATTTGATTAGAGAGCTATTGGAATTCTAATTTCATCTGAAATTTTGTTTCGTTATTTCGGATTAGTTTACATTTCGATAAATGAACTGCACGTGTCTACCCGTCAGAGACCTGCAACATCTGTAGATGCACAGCAACCTGAGACCTCCATACCTGCGATGTCTGTGTGCCTAGATGTGCCGCATTTCCCTGCCGGGTCCTGAATAGGGATGGCCAAACTATTCGCCCGGCGGTCGGTTTGTGGTGAATTTCGGCTGTTCGCGGTCTGCCCAATCGGCGGACTATTGCCGCTGTTCGCCCGGTGGACTTCCGTGTTTACTGTGTAAAAGAACTTTGACCTATGATGACACATCCATCATGGGGTACAGGACAGCCAATTGAGACATTACAGCACATGGACACTTGGACATTCCCCCTAACTTATAAATAAACCCGATCCGGCGGCCATTTTACATTCTTTCGTAGGTCACTATAGGGAGAGGTTGCTGTGTGGAGCAGGGAGAGACAGCAGTGACCCAAATCGCTAGCTATTACATCCACAAAAGTTATTTTAAGGACTGGTATGGTATAGGTATAGTTCAGGATATAGGTTTGAGGCACTGCTATTCAAGTCATTGTTGCAGCAGATTGTCTTTTGTCAGTGCTGAGAGAGGGACAGATAGGACGCTGTGTGTTGCGAGAGAGGGGCAGTCAGTTTAATCATTAGCTGTTACTATTAGGTCCACAAAAGTCCTTTTCAGGACTGGTATGGTGTAGTAGTACAGGATATAGTTTTGAGTGCTATTCAAGTTATTGTTGCAGCAGCCTGTGTTTTGTCAGTTTAAATAGGGACAGATAGGAAGCTGTGTGTGGCAGTGAGAGACAGTCAGTTTAATCAGTAGCTGTTACTATTAGGTCCACAAAGGTCCTTTTCAAGACTGGTATGGTAATAGGGTTGTACACGTATAATATTCTTTCTTCCAACTATAGAAAGAATATTATACTTGACCGCTGACCTTCTGCTGCAGTAATCCTTTATGAGTAAAGGGACTGAGGTACAGTCTGCTAATCACAACCTACTAGTTCCACAAAGGTCCGTCTAAGGACTGGTAAGGTATAGTGTACTACAGTATATAGGGTTGAGTGAGGTACAGTCTGCTAATCACAACCTATTAGTTCCACAAAGGTCCTTATTAGGACTGGTAAGGTATAGCGTACTAGAGTATATAGGGTTTAGTGAGGTACAGTCTGCTAATCCTTAAGGACTGGTATAGGTCCACAATATATAGGGTTGAGGTGCACTACTGCTGACTTCTGCTCTTCTGCTTCAGTAGTCCTTTATGAGTATAGGGACTGAGGTACAGTCTGCTAATCACAACCTACTAGTTCCACAAAGGTCCTTCTAAGGACTGGTAAGGTATAGTGTACTACAGTATATAGGGTTGAGTAAGGTACAGTCTGCTAATCACAACCTACTAGTTCCACAAAGGTCCTTATAAGGACTGGTAAGGTATAGTGTACTACAGTATATAGGGTTGAGTGAGGTACAGTCTGCTAATCACAACCTACTAGTTCCACAAAGGTTCTTCTAGGGACTGGTAAGGTATAGCGTACTAGAGTATATAGGGTTGAGTGAGGTACAGTCTGCTAATCTTTAAGGACTGGTATAGGTCCACAATATATAGGGTTGAGGTGCACTACTGCTGACTTCTGCCCTTCTGCTGTAGTAGTCCTTTATCAGTATAGGGACTGAGGTACAGTCTGTTAATCACAACCTACTAGTTCCACAAAGGTCCTTCTAAGGACTGGTAAGGTATAGCGTACTAGAGTATATAGGGTTGAGTGAGGTACAGTCTGCTAATCCGTAAGGACTGGTATAGGTCCACAATATATAGGGTTGAGGTGCACTACTGCTGACTGCTGCCCTATTCTGCAGCAGTCCTTTATCAGTATAGGGACTGAGGTACAGTCTGCTAATCACAACCTACTAGTTCCACAAAGGTCCTTCTAAGGACTGGTAAGGTATAGTGTACTACAGTATATAGGGTTGAGTGAGGTACAGTCTGCTAATCACAACCTACTAGTTCCACAAAGGTCCTTATAAGGACTGGTAAGGTATAGTGTACTACAGTATATAGGGTTGAGTGAGGTACAGTCTGCTAATCACAACCTACTAGTTCCACAAAGGTTCTTCTAAGGACTGGTAAGGTATAGCGTACTAGAGTATATAGGGTTGAGTGAGGTACAGTCTGCTAATCCTTAAGGACTGGTATAGGTCCACAATATATAGGGTTGAGGTGCACTACTGCTGACTGCTGCCCTATTCTGCAGCAGTCCTTTATCAGTATAGGGACTGAGGTACAGTCTGCTAATCACAACCTACTATTTCCACAAAGGTCCTTATAAGGACTGGTAAGGTATAGTGTACTACAGTATATAGGGTTGAGTGAGGTACAGTCTGCCAATCCTTAAGGACTGGTATAGGTCCACAATATATAGGGTTGAGGTGCACTACTGCTGACTTCTGCTCTTCTGCTTCAGTAGTCCTTTATGAGTATAGGGACTGAGGTACAGTCTGCTAATCACAACCTACTAGTTCCACAAAGGTCCTTATAAGGACTGGTAAGGTATAGTGTACTACAGTATATAGGGTTGAGTGAGGTACAGTCTGCTAATCACAACCTACTAGTTCCACAAAGGTCCTTATAAGGACTGGTAAGGTATAGTGTACTACAGTATATAGGGTTGAGTGAGGTACAGTCTGCTAATCACAACCTACTAGTTCCACAAAGGTTCTTCTAAGGACTGGTAAGGTATAGCGTACTAGAGTATATAGGGTTGAGTGAGGTACAGTCTGCTAATCCTTAAGGACTGGTATAGGTCCACAATATATAGGGTTGAGGTGCACTACTGCTGACTGCTGCCCTATTCTGCAGCAGTCCTTTATCAGCATAGGGACTGAGGTACAGTCTGCTAATCACAACCTACTATTTCCACAAAGGTCCTTATAAGGACTGGTAAGGTATAGTGTACTACAGTATATAGGGTTGAGTGAGGTACAGTCTGCCAATCCTTAAGGACTGGTATAGGTCCACAATATATAGGGTTGAGGTGCACTACTGCTGACTTCTGCTCTTCTGCTTCAGTAGTCCTTTATGAGTATAGGGACTGAGGTACAGTCTGCTAATCACAACCTACTAGTTCCACAAAGGTCCTTATAAGGACTGGTAAGGTATAGTGTACTACAGTATATAGGGTTGAGTGAGGTACAGTCTGCTAATCACAACCTACTAGTTCCACAAAGGTCCTTATAAGGACTGGTAAGGTATAGTGTACTACAGTATATAGGGTTGAGTGAGGTACAGTCTGCTAATCACAACCTACTAGTTCCACAAAGGTTCTTCTAAGGACTGGTAAGGTATAGCGTACTAGAGTATATAGGGTTGAGTGAGGTACAGTCTGCTAATCCTTAAGGACTGGTATAGGTCCACAATATATAGGGTTGAGGTGCACTACTGCTGACTGCTGCCCTATTCTGCAGCAGTCCTTTATCAGCATAGGGACTGAGGTACAGTCTGCTAATCACAACCTACTATTTCCACAAAGGTCCTTATAAGGACTGGTAAGGTATAGTGTACTACAGTATATAGGGTTGAGTGAGGTACAGTCTGCCAATCCTTAAGGACTGGTATAGGTCCACAATATATAGGGTTGAGGTGCACTACTGCTGACTTCTGCTCTTCTGCTTCAGTAGTCCTTTATGAGTATAGGGACTGAGGTACAGTCTGCTAATCACAACCTACTAGTTCCACAAAGGTCCTTATAAGGACTGGTAAGGTATAGTGTACTACAGTATATAGGGTTGAGTGAGGTACAGTCTGCTAATCACAACCTACTAGTTCCACAAAGGTCCTTATAAGGACTGGTAAGGTATAGTGTACTACAGTATATAGGGTTGAGTGAGGTACAGTCTGCTAATCACAACCTACTAGTTCCACAAAGGTTCTTCTAAGGACTGGTAAGGTATAGCGTACTAGAGTATATAGGGTTGAGTGAGGTACAGTCTGCTAATCCTTAAGGACTGGTATAGGTCCACAATATATAGGGTTGAGGTGCACTACTGCTGACTGCTGCCCTATTCTGCAGCAGTCCTTTATCAGTATAGGGACTGAGGTACAGTCTGCTAATCACAACCTACTAGTTCCACAAAGGTCCTTATAAGGACTGGTAAGGTATAGTGTACTACAGTATATAGGGTTGAGTGAGGTACAGTCTGCCAATCCTTAAGGACTGGTATAGGTTCACAATATATAGGGTTGAGGTGCACTACTGCTGACTTCTGCTCTTCTGCTTCAGTAGTCCTTTATGAGTATAGGGACTGAGGTACAGTCTGCTAATCACAACCTACTAGTTCCACAAAGGTCCTTATAAGGACTGGTAAGGTATAGTATACTACAGTATATAGTGTTGAGTGAGGTACAGTCTGCTAATCACAACCTACTAGTTCCAAAAAGGTCCTTATAAGGACTGGTAAGGTATAGTGTACTACAGTATATGGGGTTGAGTGAGGTACAGTCTGCTAATCCGTAAGGACTGGTATAGGTCCACAATATATAGGGTTGAGGTGCACTACTGCTGACTGCTGCCCTATTCTGCAGCAGACCTTTATCAGTATAGGGACTGAGGTACAGTCTGCTAATCACAACCTACTAGTTCCACAAAGGTCCCTCTAAGGACTGGTAAGGTATAGTGTAGTACAGTATATAGGGTTGAGTGAGGTACAGTCTGCTAATCACAACCTACTAGTTCCACAAAGGTCCTTATAAGGACTGGTAAGGTATAGCGTACTAGAGTATATAGGGTTGAGTGAGGTACAATCTGCTAATACTTAAGGACTGGTATAGGTCCACAATATATAGGGTTGAGGTGCACTACTGCTGACTGCTGCCCTTCTGCTGCAGTAGTCCTTTATGAGTATAGGGACTGAGGTACAGTCTGCTAATCACAACCTACTAGTTCCACAAAGGAACTTTTGTGCATGCAAATTTGACCTGTACGTTTTATAAAGTTCGCCTCCCATTGAAGTCAATGGGGCCCGCCGCGAACGTTACGGTTTGCAAACTATCGGCCGCGTTCGCGTTTCACATTCGCGAAACGTCCCGTCGGAAGTTCGCCCATCACTAGTCCTGAAGCCCCCAGGGCACATCTGCGCTCGCATGGAAGGCACCAGGAGCACCAAGCTATTCTCTGCTAGACACAGAAAGTCAGAAACATGTCAGGAAAAAATATTTTAAAACTAGTTACAGACTTTGGACGTGCTACACATGCCCCAGAAAGTGTCATTATTGTACACAGGACATATGTAGCATGTCCAGTCTCTTTTTCCTGCTGCTGGGACCCCCTCAGTATACAGCAATTGTTGGATGTGTTTAATCAAAGCCGCATTACTGTATACTCAGAGAAGGTGTCAGCAGATCTAGCTGATAAAAAACGTCCGACTCTCTCTTTATAAACAACACAATTCCAGACTCCATTATACAAACATACAATGTTACATATTGTTACTTTTATATCTTTCTGCTCATTCCTCTGCAGATCAAAGGGATGAACTTAGATCTGCAAAGGATGTTGGTTAAAGCAAGTTTTTTATTTATTTTTTACTCTTTTCAACTATTATTTTCCTGCTGATTTATTTATTTTATTTTATTTTTTATTAACTGTTCATTTTCAAACTTTTTTGGGGTTTTTTTGTTAATATTTTTACACATTTTGCATTTAAGCCTAGGTTCACACTGGGCACCGCATGTGAATCGCACCGCACTCCTGTGTAAATCAAATGCGATTCTATTCAGTGATGGCTCAAATTGCATCGCATCCGCATCAGAAAGGTGCAGTCACCCTTTTTTCTTTAGCCACACCGGAGTCGGATGGCGCGGTGGGCGTTTATACCCATGTGATTCATTTCATACAAACGCACTGTGCTTGTCACCTGCTTTTGGGGTGTTGTTAACTTTTAATTGGACAGTGCGATGCGATGCAGGAAAAGCACGGGGGGGGGGAGGGGGTCACTGCATTTCCCGCACCGCATCAATGTGAACCTGGACTAAAAAACACACAAAAAAAACGCACATTTAAAAAAAAAAAGAAACCTTTTATTTAAATTATAAATAACTTGCGATACTTTGTACCAGAATCCTAATTTTAGTGTCAATTTAAACGGGACAAATTACAGAATAAAATTCACACATTTATTGTTTAGTAACAATATTTATTTTTATAATAACGCTGCTCAAAAAAAAAAAGTGTGTTTTGTTTTGTTTTGTTGCATTTCATTGTGTATGGATTGCGAAAAAGAAATAATTGTAATAATAATATATATAGGTGTGAGAGGGGAAGGGGTTAAATATATTTGTGTAGGAGGAAAGGGGAGGAGCCAGGTGCAAATAACTTCTCCTATTGGGTGAAGGTCTGCTGCAGGTAATCTTCTTCTTCTTCCTTTTCTACCAGGAGTTTGATCCGTGACTCCGCCCTCTCCAGGACGATACCATCCTCTGATTGGCTCTTCATAGATCCGCAAAGCTCTTCAGGGACCGACTTTCCGGAAATGATGCGCTGGCTTATAACGCTTTACTAACATTTCTTTTATTACATAATAAAATTTATATCTGATGAATACAGATCGGCGTTCGTTGTGTCTTTTCTATCTGCTCGGAGTTCAGAATGTTCTTTGACATAAATGTGAGATGTTTCCATGCTGATTATACAAAGAACAGGAAATAACAGCACAAGGGACAGAATGGAATGAAGGTGATCAGATATCATCACATGAAGAATACATCAATCCACGGGGGGGGGGGGGGGGGGGGCATCTCCCGCTATTGTGCAGGTTGAACAATCATCTAATCATCTGTCAAGATACAGTACTTCACAAAAGTAAGTACACCCCTCAGTCACATTTGTGTAAATCTTCTCTTCTCTCTTTTCATGTGACAACACTGAAGAAATGACACTTGTCTACAATGTAAAGTAGTGAGTGTACAGCTTGTATAACAGTGTAAATTTCCTGTCCCCTCAAAATAACTCAACACACAGCCATTAATGTCTAAACCGCTGGCAACAAAAGTCAGTACACCCCTAAGGGAAAATGTCCATATTGGGCCCAAAGTGTCAATATTTTGTGTGGCCGCCATTATTTTCCAGCACTGCCTTCACCCTCTTGGGCATGGAGGTGACCAGAGCTTCACAGGTCACCACTGGAGTCCTCTTCCCCTCCCCCATGATGACATCACAGAGCTGGTGGATGTTGGAGACCTTCCCCTCCTCCACCTTCCGTTTCAGGATGTCCCACAGATGATCAATAGGGTTTAGGTCTGGAGACATGCTTGGCCAGTCCATCACCTTTACCCTCAGCTTCTTTAGCAAGGCAGTGGTGGTGTTGGAGGTGTGTTTGGGGTGGTTATCATGTTGGAATACTGCCCTGCGGTCCAGTCTCTGATGGGAGGGGATCATGCTCTGCTTCAGTATGTCACAGTACATGTTGGCATTCATGGTCCCCTCAATGATCTGTAGCCCCCCAGTGCCGGCAGCACTCATGCAGCCCCAGACCATGACACCCCCACCACCATGCCTGACTGTAGGCAAGACACACTTGTCTTTGTCCTCCTCACCTCATTGCCCCCACACATGCTTGTCACCATCTGACACCAAATACGTTTATCTTGGTCTCATCAGACCACAGGACATGGTTCCATGCAGACCAATTTGATGCAGTGTGCGGCGTATGGTCTAAGCAGTGACAGGCTGACCCCCCCACCCCCACCCCTACAACCTCTGCAACAATACTGGTAACTTTCATACGTCTATTTCCCAAAGACAACCTCTGGATATGACGCAGAGCACGTGACCTCAACTTCTTTGGAGGACCATGGCGAGGCCTGTTCTGAGGGGAACCTGTCCTGTTATACCGCTGTATGGTCTTGGCCACCGTGCTGCAGCTCAGTTTCAGGGTCTTGGCAATCTTCTTATAGCCTAGGTCAGTGATGGCGAACCTTGGCACCCCAGATGTTTTGGAACTACGTTTCACTCTGCAGTGTGGTTGAGCATCATGGGAAATGTAGTTCCAAAACATCTGGGGTGCCAAGGTTCGCCATCACTGACCTAGGCCATCTTTATGTAGAGCAACAATTCTTTCTTTCAGATCCTCAGAGAGTTCTTTGCCATGAGGTGGCACGTTGTACTTCCAGTGACCAGTATGAGAGAGTGAGAGCGATAACACCAAATTTAGCACACCTTCTCCCCATTCACACCTGAGACCTTGTAACACAGATGCCGCGTACACATGAGCGGAATGTCCGACGGAAAAAGTCAGACGGAAGCTTTTCATTGTATATTCTGATCATGTGTGGGGCCTCATCTGACTTTTTTTTTCTTTTTTTATTTCTGACGGACCTAGAAATAGAACATGTTCTAAAATATTTCCGACGGAACCAGTTCCTATCGGGAAAACCGCTCGTCTGTATGCATGTTTTTCCGATGGACCAAAAATGATGCATGCTCTGAAGCAAGTACGAGACGGAAGCTATTGGCTACTTGCTATTGAACTTCCTTTTTCTAGTCCCGTCGTATGTGCTGTACCTCACCGCATTCCTGACAATCGGACTTTGGTGTGATCGTGTGTACGCAAGACAGTTTCGTCGGAACGGAGAAACCTTCGGAGTTTATTCTGATGGCAAAAACGGTTGTGTGTACGCGGCATTACGAGTCACATGACACCGGGGAGGGAAAATGGCTAATTGGGCCCAATTTGGACATTTTCACTTAGGGGTGTACTGACTTTTGTTGCCAGCGGTTTAGACATTAATGGCTGTGTGTTGAGTTTATTTTGAGGGGACAGGAAATTTACACTGTTATACAAGCTGTACACTCACTACTTTACATTGTAGACAAGTGTCATTTCTTCAGTGTTGTCACATGAAAAGAGAGAAGAAAAGATTTACAAACATGTGAGGGGTGTACTTACTTCTGTGAGATATTGTATGAGGGTCTATTCATAAAAAAAAAATTCTCTGTACCATTCTCTCAAGCATTGGCACCGCTGTCACAAATAGTTCCCACCGCAATTTGCTCCATCTAGTAGTTACGATTTTCCTGATTGGGGTATTTCATTAGGGATGAGCCCGATCAGGTATGGATATTAAGGGGAACCCTGTGCCAAAATGTTAAAAAAAAAATGGCGTGGGGGGTTCCCCCAAAATCCATGCAAGGCCCTTATCTGAGCATGCAACCTGGCAGGCTGCAAGAAAAGGGCGTGCCCGTCCTGAACCATAGCAGGCCACATGCCCTCAAAATGGAGAGGGCGCTTTGGGGTCCCCCCCAAAACATCTTGGCCCTTTGTTGATGGGGACACGGGTTTCTTCCCCAAAACCCTTGCCTGGTGGTTGTTGGGGTCTGTGGGCCGGGGGCGTATCGGAATCTGGAAGCCCCCTTTAACAAGGGGACCCCCAGATCCCACCCCCCCCCCCCCCCATGTGAATGGGTATTGGGTACATTGTACCCCTACTCATTCACCAAAAATAGTGTAAAAAAAGTGAAAATGACAGTAGACAGTTTGGGGCAATTCCCTTATTAACATTTTTTTTTAATGCCCCCTCGATGTAACTACAGCGCTGACGACCCGAGAAAAACAAAACTCTGCCTCAATGGCTCCCACTGACTGCAGGCTTTTTGCATTGACAGCCGTTATATAGCTGAGGGCTGGGCCACCTGGTGATGTAAGTGGGTGATCCCGCCCCCTCTGACGTTACGTGACGTCACGTGACATCAGAAAGCATGAAATCAGACCGAGGCAGAAGTACAGTTAAATCACACTTGTTTAATAATAAAAGTAAAAAGAACAAACGTAGTCAAAACACAGCCAGAGTTCAAGTAACCGGAACAGATAGTCAGCCAAGCCAGAAGTCAGGGATCAATGTAGTGGAACAGCAAGCAGGATCTGGAGCCAGAAAGGGATTTCAGCAAAGCCAGTCTTTAAACAGGAACGTAGGAGAGCATCTCAGTTTCTTGTGATGTTGACCAAGACAAAGACAGAGACCCACTGGGCTGAACGGCTTAAGTAGGCTGGACTGACGAGCAGGATATCATCAACAGCTGAGTAACCGAGAGATGGGAGCTGGCAATTAGCCGACAGCTGAGCGGCCAGCTCTGAGAAGGAAGGGCTGAGCCCAGCCCTGACAATAGTACGACACTACGTTCGTGTTTGTTGGTCGACAATTGTGCACCGTTAGTATGCAAGACAAGTTCCTGGCACACGCACTTTGGACAAAAATCAGACACTCGGTTGGCCAACAATTGGATGGAGGCTTTAGACTGGCCATACACTATTCAATTTTCTCATTCAATTTTCTTTAGATTTACCTTCAACTGTGTACTGCATATACATTGAAAGTGTTTAGGTTTGACCTCATATTTTATGGTTTTGGTACATCCCCCACCAGGGCCGGGTCACAATTGTGACCTCTGTGACCCCTTTAGTTACGCCCCCCTGAGTCCAACCTGTGTAATTGGTGTGTGTGTGCTCATGTTGATAATCATTTCCTATATCCCTATATATAACATGCACATCCAAGAGTCATTTAAAACTATCAATAGTTCCTGCTGGCACCACCAATTGTGGAAGGGAGTTCCACATACAGGTCCCAGAAGACATCAGGGGGGGATCACCGAAGAAGAGGATATGACGTCCTGCTCCCCGGACCAGATGGATCGGAGGTTCAGGCTGTACTTCATAAAAAGGTAAGTTAGAAGAATTTTTTTTTTTTTAACTAGCCAAAAACGAGCCGTGGAGATGAGGTTTTAAATGAAAGAAAAAGTGGGTGGAGCTTGGCACCCTGAAGGGTTTTACTTCCACTTTTGCTCCCTGCAAATGAAAAACATAATGGGCTAGTACGCATCGCATACTAGCCCATTATGTGCCACTTACCTGCCAAAGAATCCAGCCATGTCCCCTGTGTGGGCAGCGTCCATCTTCTGGCCCCTCTTCCTTCCCGGGCCGCGGACTCCGGCTCTGTGATTCGCCGGAGCCGCATGACGCCACTCCTGCGCATGCGCACGGGAGCCGCGATTAACGGCACAGGCTAGGGAAGGAACGGCACTTAGTTTAGTTTCTTCCCCGCGCATGCGCCACTGGAATTTTCGGCGGACTACAAGTGAAATGTCTCCTAAACGGCGCACGTTTGGGAAATATTTCCACTACCTATATGTAGCGCCGGCTCCTGAAGAGCACGCACTCTGTGTTTTTGAAAGTTAAGGTTATGCCCGAACTGCAGTTTGGTTTGGGTACAATTGTTCTAAATTTGGACCTCAGCATCAGTCTGACTGGACTATGGGATGTTCAGCCTGGCCACCGGGGGCACTGTCTCTTCTGGCAGGCATGGAACCACAGTCTAGTTGGGTGCTTTAAGTTTACTCTCTCTCTGAGACCGCCCAGTGGGAGTGTCACTCTGTGCTGTGCTTTCTGGGAGAGGGTACTTAAGATGCGGAAAGTCACGTGGTTCGGGGGTTCCAGAAGTACGTTCTGACTCCATGGTCCTGGTCCTCCTGACCAGCCCCCAGGAAGGCTATGGCCTGGGGTGAGGATCCACCCGACTTGCTGTCTCCGGGCTGGCTAGCCCTGAGGAAAGGAAACTAAAGAAGGATTCCGAGGTGGTTTCCGGTGCCGTCTCCGGTAGTTGGAGAGGTCCAGTAACTTTGCAGCTATCCGGGGGAGGACTCTTCAGAAGAAGACCACGTACGGGTTGGCTTCTTAGCAAGAGCCTGGTGGGGCTGAAGTACCCAAGTGAATCCGGTCTCCTGGGTATCGCCAAACTGGCTGGAAGATCCCGGGATCACACCAGTGTTCTACAAGTTTCGTTTCCTGAAGTTCTACAACAACGTCTGTGGCAGAGACTTTGTTCCTGAGGAAGCACCTTGTTGGCTGCGAGACCTTGTGAGAGGGACTGTCCAGCCTCAGTGATCATCCAGCTGTGATTGGCTGTTCTCTGGATCTAGTCAAAGTAAGAGAGTTCTTCATTATGGACTTTGACATTAAGAGGACCGGAACTTCCTTCCCGACCCTCTGATCCTATTTTAACCCCTTCAATACCGGGGGGGGAGGGCACTTAAACACCTTCCTGCCCAGACCAATTTTGAGCTTTCAGCGCTGTCGCACTTTGAATGACAATTGCGCGGTCATACAACACTGTACCCAAATGAAATTTTTATCATTTTTTTCCCACAAATAGAGCTTTCTTTTGGTGGTATTTGATCACCTCTACGGTTTTTATTTTTTGCTAAACAAATAAAAAAATACATTTTTTTTTTTTAAATATGTTTTTATTTGTTTTAGTTTTAAAACTTTGTAAATAAGTAAGTTTTTTCCTTCACTGATGGGGCTACACTGATGAGCACTGATAAGGTGGCACCGATGGGCACCAATGAGGTGGCACCAATGAAGTGGCACTGATGAGGTGGCATTGATGGACACTGATATGTGGCACTGATAGGCGGCACTGATGGGTGGCACTGATGGGTGACACGGATGGGCACTGATAGGTGGCACAAATTGGCACTGATAGCTGGCACGGATTGGCATGGATGGGCGGTACAGATGGGCATGGATAGGTGGCACAGATGGGCATGGATAGGCGGCACAGATGGGCATGGATGGGCACTGATAGGTGGCACGGATGGGCACTGATAGGCAGCACAGGTGGGCACTGATAGGCAGCACAGGTGGGCACTGGTACAGTTATACTGTACTAATGGATGCCAATCAGTGCCAAACAATAATGCATGCCAATCAGTGATGCCCATTGTGGGCACTGATTGGCATCCATTATGGGCACTGATTGGCATCCATTGTGGGCACTGACTGGCATCCCTTGTGGTCTAGGGAGGATTACCTTGTGCTGGGTATCCCTGGTGGTCTGGTGGAGTCCCTGGTGGTCCAGTGTGGGCATCCTGGGGGGGGGGCTGTGCTGATAATCGATCACCACAGACGCCCCCTGTCAGAGGAGCAGCCGATCGGCTCTCCTCTACTCGTGTCTGACAGACGCGAGTGAGGAAAAGCCGATCACCGGCTTTTCCTATTTTCACTGCGATCAGCCGTGATTGGACATGGCTGATCACGTGATAGAGAGTCTCGGAGACTCTTTACTGAGATTGTAGTTGTGGGGTGTCAGACTGACACCCCGCAACAACGATTGCCGCGATGCGCGCCCCAGGAGGCGCGCAGCGGCTCAAAATCCTGATCACGTCATATGACGTCCGGTCAGGATTTTGAAACCACTTTGCCGCCGTGTATCTGCTATAGGGCGGGCGGCAAGTGGTTAAAGAGACTGTTCATTGTCTACGTTTTTGCAATAGAAAAATCCCTTTATGCGGATCTGTGGTCAGTCTCTAGAGTTACCGGGTATCTACCACGGGACACCCCTAGACACAAAATGAGGAGAAGGAGGTAACGGTAAGCCCAATCAAACCAGCAGCTCCTTCGGGGGTCAGTGCTACCTATAGGTAAGCCTTATTCTAAGATCACCTAGAGGTAGAAGTCCAAAAAGTGGCTTTACAAGCACTTTAAGGTTAAACCGCTTCCCACTATCCACACGCACCCCACCCCCCCCCCCCCCCCCCCACCAGACACATGACTGACGGTATCCTGACATCACCGAGCAGTTTGTCCGCTGACTGGTCTGCTGGGCAACCACACACACTCAGATCTCCATCTGGCAGATCTCCTAGTCCACAATCTGCTTGCAATCGGCCAACGCACAGCACAATTGTATACACTACAGTGCAACAATCTCTCTAGGGATGTCCTACAAGAAAAATGAAGAAGAAAGGATTGAAGAGAGGAGGATACCACATCCCAGAATTCTATATATAGAGGACAAAAGAAGGGGCAAAAACGGGTTGGAAAATGCCAATCCCCGGGATTTGTAACGGTATCAGATCAACAAAGTGTGCAATCAACTATTAATTGCAAAAATATTTTTATTATTATTCAATCAAACATCCATCAAAGATGTGCAAAACAAACAATATACAGTCATAAAAATCAATGGTGAGGCTGGATTAGGTGTAGATCATCTCCAAAATTACCCCACATTGATGCATAAAAACAAAAACGCTACGCTGCGATTATTCAACATGTTTCGCTCGTAACTCGAGCTTCATCGGGAATTGGCGCAGCAGCAGATCATAGCTAATAGAGTAAGAAAAACAACATATATTAAATTCATGAAAAGTATATCATAAGATATATTATAGTAAGCATTTACAAAATACACAAATTTTTGCAGAATGAATATACAGAGGAAAAAGTAATAAAAATATATATATATCAATAAATGTGAAATATATCCAAACATAAATTCCCTATTACAGGATACAGTAGTCAACATGTCAACACATATTGATAACTGTATCAATATATCAATATGTGTTGTTATGTTAGACATGTTGATTACTGTATCCTGTAATAGGGAATTTATGTTTGGATATATTTCACATTTATTGATATATTTATATATATTTTTTTGATTATTTTTTCCTCTGTATATTCATTCTGCAAAAATATGTGTATTTTGTAAATGCTTACTATAATATATTTTGTGATATACTTTTCATGAATTTAATATATGTTGTTTTTCTTACTCTATTAGCTATGATCTGCTGCTGCGCCAATTCCCGATGAAGCTCGAGTTACGAGCGAAACATGTTGAATAATCGCAGCGTAGCGTTTTTGTTTTTATGCATCAATGTGGGGTAATTTTGGAGATGATCTACACCTAATCCAGCCTCACCATTGATTTTTATGACTGTATATTGTTTGTTTTGCACATCTTTGATGAATGTTGACTGAATAATAATGAAAATATTTTTGCAATTAATAGTTGATTGCACACTTTGTTGATCTGATCCCGTTACAAATCCCGGGGGTTGGCGTTTTCCAACCCGTTTTTGCCCCTTCTTTTGTCCTCTATATATAGAATTCTGGGATGTGGTATCCTCCTCTCTTCAATCCTTTCTTCTTCATTTTTCTTGTAGGACATCCCTAGAGAGATTGTTGCACTGTAGTGTATACAATCGTTTTCCAACCCGTTTTTGCCCCTTCTTTTGTCCTCTATATCTAGGGATGTCCTAGTTTAATACAGAGGCGGCACTTATTCATTTTATAATTTAATGCATAAAATACGTACAAAGAAAAAGAATTACAAAAAAAAAAAAATATAGCGGCCATAACCCTTTGTAGGGCGGCCTTGAATTACTGGGCTTACCGGGATTACCTCCGCTTGGCCTTCTCTTCCACCTCTAGGGGGTTCTCAGGGTTGATAACCAACAACTTGAACGCCGACACCAATAAAGTCCTTTTTGAAAGGTTTTATTTTGCAGTGATAACATCCAATAACACAGTCTCTCTCATAGGGAACAGAGGGCACGGGGTGAAGAACTCAGGCACCTTGAACTGCAGGTCTAACAAAGTCTCTAATTCCACCCAGAGAGTAGCCACTCGCAGCTGGGCACTTCAAGGCTGAACAGATCTCTATCCAGAAATCATGGCAGTCAGCACGTTAACTCAAATACTTGGAGCAATCCTATGAACGTGTACAGATTGTAACTAAGAGTGAAGAGGAACCCCTTTCCTCAGTACCCGGAACGTTCTCTGTCTCCTTGGCAGTACTGGAAAAGTGTGAATTCCTCAGTGTCCTTCCCAACTCAGTAACCAGGCACTTCCCAGGATGCCACTTGTCGGCTCTCCTCCGAAGAGTCTTCCCCCGGTCACTTCCACAAGCTGTGGTGCCCCTCCAAGCCGAGAGCACACACGGACACCCGGACACCCCAAATCCTCCCTCAGTTACTGCACCTTGGAGCAGCCAGTTCCGAGACTCGGGAACAGACGGATCCCTACCCCAGACCAGGCGGGTCTATTGGGGGTAACCAACAGGAACATGTTGCGGGATGTCGGACACCCCGCGACCTGGAAAAAGAACAGACCACACGGGCCTCATGACCTCCTCTCCCTAAACACGTGACCCCCAACCTCTTAAGTACCCCCTCCCCCAGACTCCTCAGCGAGGCCCGGCACTCCTGCTGATTGGCTCAGAGAAGGCTGATACACAAAACGTCCAACCAGACCTGGTTCTGGCCTGTCCTGTGCACCTCACCATTCACATGACCAGGCAGAGCTTCTAACACAGCCCGGCCAGACTGATGTCAAAGTCAACCTACATAATTAACCCCCTTTACTGTTCTGAGGCAAAAACTAAATTTACACATGAATGACACTTTAGCCAAAAACACAAAAAATATAAAACACAAAAACGATGCACACAGTTGGCTATTAGCTATAAAAATAAAAGGGGTTAAAAAAAAAAATACAGAAATAAACTTTTGCCGAGGATTCCCCAGAATCACCCTGCCCTTATCTCAGATCCTCAATTTATGGAATGTGGGCGGGACTTTACCCCCCCCCCCCCCCGAGGAGGCGTTCCCTTCCCGGCCCAGAGGAGGGTTCTGTGGGCAAAGTGAATAGAGTCACATGGGCCATGAATGGTTCTGATGGACGGGACGAGGAGAGGACTTTGGACAGCGTCAGTCCGATTCCAGCAAGACCAATCACCGCTCGCCCATCGCGGCCGGCGCCATATAACCGTTTTTGGGAGATTTCTTTTGGATTGGTTTTCTAGTAAAGGAAGAAGAGGAAGAAATCATTGGCCTGGAACAGACATGATTGGGGAAATCGCTCCGACTGATGTCTATTACTGATTAGGAGAAGGCGCCATCTTTAATTACCACTGCGCGTCTTTATATAAAAAAATAAAAAATAAAAATAAAAAGTCAAAGTTCAAAAACTGATGTCTGCGCTTAATGGTAAAAGTAGCAGCATGCAATGAGTGCAGACATACAAACACCACCAATTATAATATGTTGCAATTTTTCAACAAACAAAGAAAAAAGACCAAACATTTTGAAAAAAAAAAAAAGTTTTCTTAGTTAGTCTGTAATAAAATTTTGCAAATAAGTAATTTTTCTCCTTCACTGATGAGCGCTGATAGGCCGCACTGACGGGCACTGATGAGGCAGCACTAATGGGTACGTATTTGTGGCACTGATGGGCACTAACAGGCAGCACTGATGAGGAGGCACTAATAGGCAGCACTGATGAGGAGGCACTAATAGGTGGCACTGATGGACACTGATAGGTGGCATTGAAGGCGGCACTGATGGGCACTGATAGGAAGCAATGAAGCCAGCACTGATGGACACTGATAGGAGGCATTGATGGGCACTGATAGGCAGCACTGATGAGGAGGCACTGATGGGAACTGATAGGTGGCACTGATGGGCACTAATAAGCAGCACTGAAGGCGGCACTGATGGACACTGATTGGAGGCACTGATAGGCAGCAATGATGGGCACTATTAGGCATCACTGACGAGGAGGCACTGATGGGCACTGATAGGTGGCACTGATGGAAACTGATGAGGCAGCACTAATGGGTACTTATTTGTGGCACTGATGGGCACTAATAGGCAGCACTGATGAGGAGGCACTAATAGGTGGCACTAATGGACAGTGATAGGTGGCACTGAAGGCAGCACTGATGGGCACTGATAGGAAGCAATGAAGCCAGCACTGATGGACACTAATAGGAGGCATTAATGGGCACTGATAGGCAGCACTGATGAGGAGGCACTGATGGGCACTGATAGGTGGCACTGATGGGCACTAATAAGCAGCACTGAAGGCGGCACTTATGGACACTGATTGGCAGCACTGATGAGGAGGCACTGATGGACACTGATTGGCAGCAGTGATGGGCACTAATAGGCAGCAGTAATGAGGAGGCACTGATGGGAACTGTTGAGTCTGTCCTGATGATCACTGTAGATGTCCCCTGTCACACTTGCCAGTTACCGGCTCTCCTCTCCTCTCCCTGTAACAACACATGAGGAAAGAAATGTTGATAGTCGGCAAGTCAGTTTACATGTGATCAGCTGTGATTGGCCCTTTACCACAATCACAGAGTGCACCAGAAGCGTGCCGCAGGGGGAGCGCGGGGGGCGTGGTTCTGGAAGGATGTCCATGGACGCTCTCCCAGAACTGGACGACCACAATGTAGCCCTCTTTTGGCTACAGCGCGGTTGGGAAGCGGTTAAACTCCATCCACAGTCACACACTTCTACAGATCACCCCAAATCTCAGCTATTGGCAAACCTCCCCGACTTGTTCCCTCACCCCTAAGAAGAGGCCGACATCTCACTCATTCCTCCAAACCAAAGTCTAATCTAAGGATACGTGTTTCTGATCCTCTGGCTTTATTACAGGGGGGCCCAAACTTTTGAGGAATGAGGGCCACTTTAGTGACTTGGTAGCCGGTCGCGGGACACAATGAGCGGAGCGGGCGGAAGGTCTGTGCCCACTTTACATATGCAGAGCAGACACAGACAAAGCCCACTCTACTCTATGGGCCCTCCGATCCGCCCAGACAGAAGGGGATGGATAAACTTCTGTTTTTTTAAGTCGATCACATTGGAGACGGCGGGTGTAAGAAGGACACATGTCCGTCTACATCTGCCACTCTATACAGGTGAATGGAGGGTCTGATTAGGTCCGCCTGAAAAACAGACAAGTGGACCCGATCGGACCAATCGTGTGAGGCCGCGTACACACGCGCGGACTGTTCGCCCAACTTTGTCCGTCCAACAGTTTCGGCAAACAGTCCGCTCAAAATTAG
Organism: Lithobates pipiens; assembly: GCF_037356315.1. Classification (NCBI taxonomy): domain Eukaryota; kingdom Metazoa; phylum Chordata; class Amphibia; order Anura; family Ranidae; genus Lithobates; species Lithobates pipiens. The sequence goes on along the minus strand of NW_027507764.1, from coordinate 594,010,956 downwards.
CATGGACGGACATGGCCACACACGACGAACGAACAGTCCGCTGAAACCGTGCGCGATGACGTGAACGTGCCGTACGTCGGGACGGAAAATACGACGTCCTATACACTGCATTATAACTTTCGGCGTGTAAATCCTTTCTGAGCATGCGCGGAACTTAGTTTGTCGAACAAGCCTACACACGGGCGGACTGTTCGCTCAAACAAGGTTTCAGCGGACAGTTTTTCGGAATTTCCGAAAAACCTTGTCCGTCCAACTGTCCGCTGAAACTGTCCGCTGAAAGCCCACACACGAGCGGACTGTCCGCCCAAACACTGTTCAGCGGACAAGGTTGGGCGAACAGTCCGCCCGTGTGTACGCGGCCTGAGAGGGACCTAAGGCTGCTTTCACACTGATGCACTGCAGTACCTTTACCTCAACTGACCTCCATCTTCACTTCTTCCTCAGGATTAGGGATGAGCTTTGTGTTACAGCCCACAATGCACTGCGCCATTGCAGTGCATTGCTGGCTCATGATTGGCGCTGTGATTGGCCAAGCATGCGGGGTCACAGTGCATGCTTGGCCAATCACAGCACCGGTAGCGAGGAGAGCCATGATTGGCCACAGGCAGGATGCCTGTGGCCAATCATAGCTCAGGCTGTGTAGTACACGCCCCACACTATATAAGGCCACCAGCGCGGTGGCCTTGTGTAGTGTGTTGGCGTCTGTAGGAGTTAGTGGGTGTTCTGTGTACCTTCAACACAGTATACACCGTTCATTATCGGCCGATTTTGCGTTCTTGCTCTTCTGTAGTGGTTGTTGTCTGCGTGCCCTGACCTCAGTATACACCACTATATCCACCTATATAGCTAGCTATCTTGCTATTTTTAAATAGAGCTTGCAGTCAGTTGTAGGAGATTGTGCGTGCTGTCTGCGTGCCCTGACCACAGTATACACCGTTATATCCACCTACATAGCTCTTCTCTAATTGAGCCATCTGCCATCTGCAGGAGTTAGTGGATGTTGTGTGTGCCTCCAGCACAATATACACTACCCAATTGCTGGTTTTCCCATCTCCCTTCAGGCCATTACCATCTCTGGAAGGCCAGCAAGGAGAGGCAGACAGGCGCGAGCCGATAAAAGAGGGCAAGCAGGCTCTGTGTCTAGAGAGTGCTGGTCGTGGACGCGGTGCATCGTCATCATCAGCACGTGGCCATGGGACATGCTTGTCCTTCTTTTCGGCAGCTGGGCCACAACATGCCGAAGACTTGGTAGAGTGGATGACCAAGCCCTCTTCATCCTCCTCATCCTCTCTCACCCAGGCTCAGGGTACTAGCAAAGCAGCTGCCAACGCATCGTCTTCCCTCCTCTCAATGTCATCATCAGTGACTCCTTCCCTAGACCCACCACGTCCTCCTGAGGAGTCTCCTGAACTCTTTGAGCACAGTGTTGGGTACATGCTCCAGGAGGATGCCCAGTGTTTTGTAGGCTCTGATGATGATACTCAGCTAGAGGAAGGCAGTAGCGTGAGCGCAGAGAGAGGGGATGCTCAAGAAGGACAGCAATCTGGCAGTCATGTTCCACAAGCTGCAGCATACTGCCAGGTTTGCTCCAGCGATGAACAGGGAGGGGATGATGAGGGCACTGACTCCACATGGGTGTCTGGTAGGAGAGAGGAGGAGGAGGAGGAGGCACATGTCCAATGAGGCAGGATGCCCTCCGGGGGCAGCACACCGACTGAATCACACCGCAGAGCTCCGCCTGTGCAGAGCGCTGCCTCTGCGCGTTATTCTAAAAGTTCTTTGGTGTGGGCCTTTTTTGAGACGAGTGCATCAGATCGCACCACTGCTATTTGCAACATATGTCTCAAGCGTATCTCGTGTGGCCAAAACATCAGCCGCTTGGGCACCACATGCTTGACCAGACATATGTTGACCTGCCATGCAGCTCGTTGGCAAGCGTACCTCAAAGACCCACACCAAAGAACAAAGCGGACCTCTCCTTGCTCCTCATCAGCTGGGATCTCCAACATCACTAGACCTTCAGTCCTCTCTGAAACCTGCTCTGAGAGGAATGAAGGTGTAGAATTAGGTGTGTCACAGCCAAGTGCTTCCGGGCACTCTGCTAGCAGTACACCCACATCCGATTATAGCAGGCAAATGTCCCTGCCCCAGCTGCTGGACCGGCGAAAGAAGTTCACTCCCAGCCATCCACATGCTCAGCGGTTGAATGCTAGCTTGGCTAAATTGCTAGCACTTCAACTGCTGCCTTTTCAGTTGGTAGACTCGGCCCCCTTCCGTGAGTTTGTACAATGTGCGGTTCCTCAGTGGCAGGTCCCCAAACGCCACTTTTTCTCATGGAAGGCGATACCGACTCTCTACCGGCATGTGGAAGGCAATGTCCTTGCCTCGCTGGACAGGGCGGTCAGCGGTAAGGTGCATATTACCGCTGACTCATGGTCCAGCAGGCATGGACAGGGACGTTACCTGTCTTTCACTGCCCATTGGGTCACTCTTCTGGCAGCTGGGAAGGATGCAGGACAAGGTGCAGTAGTGTTGGAGGTTGTTCCGCCACCACGCCTCCAAAATGCTACTATTGGTTGTGACATACCTCTCTCCTCCACCCCCTCCTCTTCTTCTTCCTCCATGGCCTCTTCCAGTGCTCTGTCCTCAGAACCAGCGGTGCTCTGTAGGCGTTCCAGGGGCTACGCAAGTACGCAGGCAAAACGATGCCATGCCGTGCTTGCGCTGGTTTGTTTGGGGGACAGGAGCCACACTGGGGCGGATGTTTTGTCAGCTCTGCAGGGGCAGGCCGAGAGGTGGTTGACGCAACGCCAGCTTAAGCCAGGAAAGGTGGTTTGCGACAATGGCACCAACCTCCTCTCCGCCCTCCGACAGGGACAACTGACCCATGTGCCCTGTGTAGCTCACGTCCTTAACCTGGTGGTGCAGCGGTTCTTGGGCAGGTGCCCGGGCTTACAGGATGTCCTGAAGCAGGCCAGGAAAGTCTGTGTGCATTTCCGCCGATCATTTATTGCCTGTGCTCGGCTGGCTGAGCTCCAAAAGGAGTTGAACCTGCCCAAGAACCACCTTATATGTGACATGCCCACCAGGTGGAACTCAACGTTGGCCATGCTGCAGCAGCTGCACACGCAGCAGAGGGCCATCAATGAGTACCTGTGCGACTATGGCACCATGACAGGGTCAGGGGAGTTCAGTTTTTTCTCACCACACCAGTGGGGCATGATCAGGGATGCATGCACTGTCCTGTCACCGGTTGAGGAGGCCACAATCAGTGACACTGTACCTCTTGTCCACCTCTTGGAGCATACGCTGCGTGGAATAATGGACAGGGCACTTGAGGCAGAACAGAGGCAGGAAGAGGAGTACTTCCTTGCCTCTCAAGGCCCCCTTTATCCAGACAGTGTTCCTGCTGTGCCACCCATCACACAGGAAGAGGATGAGGATGAGGAGTAGGATGATTGTGTCAGCATGGAGGTGGAGGCTGGCACTCAGCATCAGCAGCAGCAGCAGACTTGTAGGGATGATTTACAGTCCTAAGAAACCCGTGGACTGGTACGTGGCTGGGAGGAGGTAGCTGCGGATCATGTTGTCCTTAGTGACCCAGAGGACTCCGGACCGAATGCCTCAGCTAACCTACGCTGCATGGCCTCCCTGATCCTGCAAAGCCTGCGGAAGGATCCTCGTATTCTTCGGATCAAGGAGAGGGACCATTACTGGCTGGCCACTCTCCTTGATCCACGGTACAAGGGTAAGGTTGCCGACCTTATCTTGCCATCGCAGAGGGAACAGAGGATGAGACATCTCTGGGAGGCCTTGCAGAAAGGTCTGTGCAACGCGTTCCCAGAGACTGGGAGGTTACAAACTCCTGGTCCTGGACAACGTGTTGCTGAGGCATCGGTCAGAAGGAGCGGTGGAGAAGGTGGCCGTCTGACCGATGCGTTCAGACAATTTTTTAGTCCGCCGCCCCAAGGTATGATCGGTTCCAGAAACCATCGCCAGCGTCTGATTTACATGGTGCAGGAATACCTAGGGGCAAGGTCAGACTTGGACACCTTTCCCACCGAAAATCCTCTGGCTTACTGGGTCTTGAGGATGGCTCACTGGCCAGAGCTTGCGCAGTATGCAATTGAGCTACTGGCCTGTCCTGCATCCAGCGTTCTTTCGGAATGCACCTTCAGTGCTGCTGGTGGCTTTGTTACCGATCACAGGGTGCGCCTGTCCACCGACTCAGTTGATCGACTGACCTTCATCAAGATGAATCAGTCTTGGATCACCCACAGCTACCAAGCACCTGAAGCTGATGTAACCAAATAATTTTTTTTGAAATATCACATCCCTTCAAGACTGCCTATGCTGATGCTGAGTGACTGTCCTGTTATGTTGATTGTCTATCCTCTTCCTCCTCCGCTGATATGTTGGAAGAACATTTTTGGTTCAGGTTGATGCCACCAGCCCAATTTTTCAGCCCCTGTTTAACAGGGGCGTTTAATTACAATTTTGATGCAATGCTTTGCAGCAGGGCTCATTCCTGCACCACAACTAGAGTATATGGGAGAGGTTGCAGTGTCGTGGCACCAGCACCAGTGCCAGCAGCCCAATTTTTCTGCCCCTGTTTAACAGGGGCGTTTAATTACAATTTTTGATGCAATGCTTTGCAGCAGAGCTCATTCCTGCACCACAACTAGAGTATATGGTAGAGGTTGCAGTGTCGTGGCACCAGCACCAGTGCCAGCAGCCCAATTTTTCAGCCCCTGTTTAACAGGGGCATGCAATTACAATTCTTAATATAATAGTTCACAGGAGGGCCCGTTCCTGTGCCCACCCAGAGTAACTGTGAGGACTTATAGTGTTGTGGCACCAGCACCACAACCACCAAAGGTAAATTTTTCTACCACTGTTCAACAATGGCATGTAATTACAATTCTTGATATAATCGTTCACAGCAGGGCACTTCAGTGCCCACCAAGAGTCACTTTGAGGGCTTACAATGTTGTGGCAAAACCAACACCTTGTTCCGCCATTTCTGCAGAGCATATAGGGCAGGCCCCTACTTTCAAACATCCAACTTACAAACATCTCCTACTTGCAAATGGAAGGAGACAACAGCAAGTGAGATGAAAAAAGACGGACAGCAAAACAAATTATACAGGGGTGATAACCCTTCCCTATGTTTTCCAAAAAGCTTAAAAATAGATTTTTTGACTGGAGCTACACTTTAAAAATGTATCAGTTTAAAATTACAAACAGATTCAACTTAACACAACAAACCTACACAGTCCCTGTCTTGTTTGCACCGCCTGTATACTGCTGTTCTGAGTATATAGGGCCTGGGGGCCACACGCATTTCCTTTATTTAATATGGGTACGGGGTTCCCCTTAATATCCGTACAAGACCCAAAGGGGCTGGTAATGGGCAGGGAGGGCTACCCATGCCATTTTTCTCCATGATTTTCATCCATATTGCAGGAACCAGATATAACATTAAAACTGCTTGCAGTTTTAAATGACGTTATTTCCGTGAAATGTCATTTTGTGCAGGGACTGTTCTAAACACACGGGAAACACGTGGCACTTCACAGGCATTCTATAGACACCCCCCATGCATGATATTTAAAGGAATATTTCACTTTTTTTTCACTTTAATCGTCATTAAAATCAGTGCTCCCGCCAAAACGGCCATTTTTAAAAACATTTTAGACATTGACCCATGTCCCCTGGGGCAGGACCCAGGTCCCCAAACCCTTTTTAGGACAGTATCTTGCATATTAGCCGTTAAAATTAGCACTGTTTATTTCGAACGTTCGAGTCCCATAGACTTCAATGGGGTTCTAAAGTTTGTACGAATTTTCGGTCCGTTCGAAAGTTCTGGTGCGAACCGAACCGGGGGGTGTTCGGCTCATTCCTACTCAGGATTCCTGCAGCTATTGCTGGATGTCCTCCAGGGATGGTAATGCTAGTGCGCACTGCTAACTGGTACTGCTGGTGGGTACTGCTGGTGGATACTGCTGGCTGGTACTGCTGGTGGATACTGCTTTTGATACTGTTGGTGGGTACTGCTGGCTGGTACTGCTGGTTGGTATCCCTTGTGCTATTATTTCCTTTTCTTTGTACAATCAGCATGGAAACATTTCACATTTATGTCAAATAACATCCTGAACTCCGGGCAGATAGAAAGGACATACCCCAGTTGAAGTCCCATTGGACGAAACGCGTCAAGGGACTCTGTCTGCTGAGCCATGCGCGTTGTGCCAAACCTTATGAATTTATCCCTGATCACTTTTTATCAGCATACATCTTTAACGGACGTTTGTATTTTATTTATTAATAAACCCATATGACATTTTTGATCGACACCCTGCGGAAGCCTTCCTTTTGTTTTCTATGAATACTTTGATCCACGGCTGGAGGAAAAAAAATCTTCACAGACACCACCTCAGATTTTGGTTGAAAATGTGGTTGCCTCCGGGCTTGCCTGCCCACTCCTCTGCGGAGATCGTGTGCCCGCATTGTGCTACCATCGGAGATCGTGATCTTGGGTCTTGGACATCCTTACGTGCCTGCTTGACTCCCCGCCGCTGGCGCGTTTGTCCGCGTCCTCTGGTAAGAGGACCTCCCCCCCCTCCCCGTGGTACAAGCACAATCCCGGGTGTTTGAATAACACGGCAACATGGCTACTTCTAGGATTTTGTGACACGCACGTGGAAGATTTTATTAAGACGTTCGGTTGTTCGATGGACTTTGAGTGTTGAGTATTCAAGTGGCATTTCATTCACAAAGCGATTTGCTAATATACTGTTTTTTTTTTTTTTGTGTGTTTTCTATTCTTTGGTATCATAACCATCAGATTTATTATGCACGGATTTTATCGCTTCATTAATAATTCACCAGCACAGTTCATTTTATTTTTACACTCTCTCTATCATTGTGTATTTTCCTGTTACCCAGTTCCCTCTGGGTCCTGTATATAGCTATAGCGCCGCACTTTTGTCTCACACAGGTAGAAAGGACGCAATGAATGCCGATCTGTATTCATCAGATAAAAAGAAAAAACTTTATTATGTAAAAAAATAAAATAAAATACATTTTAGTAAACCGCCAACACGTAATTTCCGGGAAGTCGGTCCCTGAAGAGCTTTGCAGATCTATGAAGAGAGCCAATCAGAGGATGGCAGCGGCCTGGAGAAGGCGGAGTCACGGCTTCAACTCCTGGTAGGAAAAGGAAGAAGAAGGTTACCTACCGCGGACCTTCACCCAATAGGAGAAGTTATTTGTACCTGGCTCCTCCCCCTTCTTCCTACACAATTATATGTAACCCCTTTTTTCACCCCCTATGAAGCAGAGACATTTTTTTTTACATTTCTGCTATGGAGCTGATCGATCAGCAAAATCAATTTCAAAATCTATTTCAATACTAAAGATAACAAGGAAATACATATATATTTTTTTAGGGACAAACAAGGCTTTCTTTTTGTGAATTTGTTTTGCGACAATTATGTTTTTTTTTGTTTCCGTAATACTTACGCAATAAAATGGAACAAAACTAAACAAAACACATCATCTTTTTTTTTTGTTTGTTGAGTGTTAATGCAGAAAAATTGCATGAGTTTCATTCTGTAATTTTTCCCGTTTAGACACTTCAATACCCGGGGGGCACTTACGGTAAACACCTTCCTGCCCAGACCAATTTTCAGCTTTCAGCGCTGTCGCACTTTGAATGACAATTGCGCAGTCATGCTACACTGTACCCAAATGAAATTTTTATCATTTTTTTTCCCACAAATAGAGCTTTATTTTGGTGGTATTTGATCACCTCTACGGTTTTTATTTTTTGCGCTACAAATAAAAAAATACCGAAAAATTTTGAAAAAAAAATGTTTTTTTTTGTTTCAGTTTCAAAACTTTGTAAATAAGTAAATTTTCTCCTTCACTGATGGGCACTGATGTGGCTACACTGATGGGCACTAATGATGTGGCACCAATGAAGTGGCACTGATGAGGTGGCATTGATGGACACTGATATGTGGCACTGATAGGTGGCACTGATAGGCGGCACTGATGGGCGACACGGATGGGCGACACGGATGGACACTGATAGGTGGCACAAATTGGCACTGATAGCTGGCATGGATTGGCATGGATGGGCGGCACGGATTGGCATGGATGGGCGGCACAGATGGGCATGGATAGGCAGCACAGATGGGCATGGATAGGCAGCACAGATGGGCATAGATAGGCGGCACAGATGGGCATGGGTGGGCACTGATAGGCAGCACAGGTGGGCACTCATAGGCGGCACAGGTGGGCACTCATAGGCGGCACAGGTGGGCACTCATAGGCGGCATTGGTGTTATACTGTACTAATGGATGCCAATCAGTGTCAAACAATAATGCATGCCAATCAGTGATGCCCATTGTGGGCACTAATTGGCATCCATTATGGGCACTGATTGGCATCCATTGTGCTGTCTGGCATCCCTGGTGGTCCTTTTGAGGATTACCTTTTCCCTGGTGGTCTGGTGGCGTCCCTGGTGGTCCAGTGTGGGCATCCTCGGGGGGGCTGTGCTGATAATCGATCAACACAGACCCCCCCCTGTCAGAGGAGCAGCCGATCGGCTCTCCTCTACTCGCATCTGACAGACGCGAGTGAGGAAAAGCCGATCACTTGCTCTTCCCATTTACACTGTGATCAGCCGTGATTGGACACGGCTGATCACGTGGTAAAGAGTCTCCGTCGGAGACTCTTTACCGAGATCGTAGTTGCCGGGTGTCAGACTGACCCTCCGCAACAACGATCGCTGCGATGCACGCCCCCGGGGGCACGCAGCGGCTCATAATCCTGATCACGTCATATGACGTCCGGTCAGGATTATGAAACCACTTTGCCACCGTCAATTGCCTATAGGGCGGGCGGCAAGTGGTTAAAATGTCACTAAAAGTTAGGATTCTGGTATAAAGCACTGCAAAATTATTTACAAATGAAATTAAATTTTGTTTTTCTTTTTCAATTTTGCACTTTTTTTTAAATGGGAAATGTGTAAAAATATTAACAAAAAAAAAAAAGTTTAAAATGTTAATAAAATAGAAATAAACAACAAAATCAACAGGAAATAATAGTTGAGGAGAGAAGTAGACTAAGGAGTTAATTAAGGGCTGATTCGCGTAAACTAAGGGTTAATAAGGGGTTAAAGGGAGGAACAGTTTTTATATATATATTTAAACAAAAAAACTTGTCAGGTTGCTATCACTGACATCCTTTGCAGATCTAAGTTCATCCCTTTGATCTGCAGATGAATGAGCAAAAAGATACAAAAGTAACAATATGCAACATTGTATCTTTGTATAATGGTGCAGTGGCACTGTGTTGTTTATAAACACAGAGTCAGATGGCTTCTTTGACAGGTACCCCCGCCACACTTTCTCTGAGTATACAGTAATGCGGCTTTGATTAAACACAGCCGACAATTGGTTTGTACAGTGCATCGGGAAAGTATTCACAGCGCTTCCCTTTTTGTTATGTTACGGCTTTATTCCAAAATAGATAAAATTCATTATTTTCCTTAAAATAATACAAACAATCCCCCATAATGACAACGTGAAAGAAGCTTGTTTGAAATCTTTGCAAAAAAAAAAAATGAAAAAAAAAAATCCCATGTACACAAGTATCACGGCCTTTGCTCAATACTTTGGTGAAGCTCCTTTGGCACCAATCACAGCCTCAAGTCTTTCGGAGTATGAGGCTACAAGCTTGTTTTGCGTTTGATATAAAATATAATTTTTCTATAAGACTCATAGCATTCTGGTGTCACAGAGACGGACTTTCTCAAACAAATGCTGTTAGATACAATGGGAATGTAGATACCATTGTCGTATTCCGTTGGCAGTCTGAGAACAGTCTATTGTCTCTATAGCTACAGTAAACAGGTAAGTGCCTTTCAAACTGAAGCTACCGAGATGTAGGTTTGTCGGTTGTTAAGGTAACGGAGTTTGTAACAAGCTGACATATAAAAGGACTTAGGATGACCTAAACACCAGCCCACTTCATCATGCTTTAACACCAGAAGCCACTCATCATGCAGGAAGGTGCTGATCTCCAGGAGAATCGTTGTCAATGGAGATCATGGACATACAGTAACCTGAGTTAAGTGACTTTTAAGTGTATTTCTACTGTTATAGACCATAGGCTGTTTATTGGTGAGGCGTTTTGCTTGTTATAGATATCTGTCAGTCTTGTATTGTATTCCTAATATTGTAATAGTTTTGTATGTACAGCGTCTTTGTATAGTAAAAGCAGATTTACACACTGCAGAGGTCTCAGCTTCCTTTCTTATACCACAAAGTAACCTTGCTCGATAGACGCAAGCAAAACAAAGCTCGGCACACCTATTTTTTTGGGAAGTTTCTCCCGTTCTTCTTTGTAGGACCTCTCAAGCTCCATCGGGTTGGATGGGGAGGGTCGGTGCACAGCCAATTTCAGATCTCTCCAGAGATGTTCAATGGGGTTCAAGTCCGGGCTCTGGCTGGGCCACTCAAGGACATTGACCGAGTTGTCCCATAGCCACTCCTTTGTTATCCTGCCTTTGTGCTTTGGGTCATTGTCCTGTTGGAAGATGAACCTTCGCCCCAGTCTGAGGTCCAGATCACTCCGGAGCAGGTTTTCATCAAGGATGTCTCTGTACATTGCTGCATTCATCTTTCCCTCAATCCGGACTAGTCTCCCAGTTCCTGCCACTGACAAACATCCCCACAGCATGATGCTGCCACCACCATGCTTCACTTTAGGGATGGTATTGGGCAGGTGATGAGCGGTGCCTGGTTTCCTCCAGACATGACGCTTGCCGTTCAGGCCAAAGAGTTCAATCTTTGTTTCATCAGGTCAGAGAATTTTGTTTCTCATGGTCTGAGAGTCATTCGGGTGCCGCTTGGCAAACTCCAGACGGGCGGTCATGTGCCTTTTACTGAGGAGTGTCTTCCGTCTGGCCCCTCTACCATACAGGCCTGATTGGTGGAGAGCTGCAGAGATGGCTGTTTTTCTGGAAGGTTCTCCTCTCTCCACAGAGAAACACTGGAGCTGTGTCAGAGTGACCATCGGGCTCTTGGTCACCTCCCTGACTAAGGCCCTTCCCCCCGATTGTTCAGTTTGGCCGGACGGTTTGCTCTAGGAAGAGTCCTGGTGATTCCAAACTTCTTCCGTTTACAGATGATGGAGGCCACTGTGCTCATTGGGACCTTCAATGCTGCAGAAAATGTTACCCTACCCTTCCCCCGATCTGTGCCTCCATACAATCCTGTCTCCGAGGTCTTCAGACAATTCCTTGGACTTCATGGCTTGGATTGTGCTCTGACATGCACTGTTATCTGTGGGACCTTCTATAGAGAGGTGTGTGCCTTTCCAAATCATGTCCAATCAACTGAATTTACCACAGGTGACCTCCAATCAAGTTGTAGAAACATCTCAAGGATGATCAGTGGAAACAGGAGGAACCTGAGATCAATTCTGAGTGTCATGGGAGGAGCCTGTGATACTTATGTACATGGGAGGAGCCTGTGATACTTATGTACATGGGAGGAGCCTGTGATACTTATGTACATGGGAGGAGCCTGTGATACTTATGTACATGGGAGGGGCCTGTGATACTTATGTACATGGGAGGAGCCTGTGATACTTATGTGCATGGGAGGAGCCTGTGATACTTATGTACATGGGAGGAGCCTGTGATACTTATGTACATGGGAGGAGCCTGTGATACTTATGTACATGGGAGGAGCCTGTGATACTTATGTACATGGGAGGAGTCTGTGATACTTTTGTACATGGGATTTTTTCATTCTATATTTTTAACAAATTTGTAAAGATTTCAAACAAACTTCTCTCACGTTGTCATTATGGGGAATTGTTTGAAGAATTTTGAGGAAAATAATGAATTTAATCCTTTTTGGAATAAGGCTGTAACATAACAAAATGTGGGAAAAGTGAAGCGCTGTGAATACTTTCCGCATGCGCTGTACTGGGAGGGGGACACAGCAGCAGAGCAGAGAGACTGGATGTGCTACATATGTCCTGTGTACAATGATGACATTTTTTGGACGTGTGTAGCACACCCAAAGTCTGCAACTAGTCATAAAATGTTTTTCCGGAAGTGTTTCTGACTTTTTTTGTGTCTATGAGAGAAGGACTTGGTGCTTCTGGTGCTTTCCATGCATGCGTAGATGTGCCACAGGGCTTCAGGACCCGGCAGAGACATGCGGCACATCTACGCACGAAGACACCACCGGTAGGGAGGTCCCGGGTCTCAGGTTGCTCTACATGTACATCAGCACACACTTCACATTTTTAAAGAGTAACTCCACTTTTGTTGAGGAAAGAAACCCCTCCCCCTCTGGGCGATCTCTGTACATTGCAGAGATTGCAACAAACTTTGTTGCAGATTCTGACCTTTTGTTACTTTGAAGAAACAGCTGTTTGTGTCCATGTACAGAGTGAATGTGAATTGGAGTGATTTATTAATTATCAATCAGCTGCTGCACCTGCAGGGCTCTAATGAAGAAAGTGGCAGGGTCTGCATCCCTTTAGACGTGATTTCCCTCTGGGAGTTTCTCACCAAAAATGAGTGAGACAACAAAGCCACATTTTGGCCACTAGATGGCACTGATGACACCGGCATTCATTTTTTACAACATTTACGGTGACGTTTTGTTCAAATTGTCGGAATGTTTCTGACATTCATGATTTATGAAGAGACTCCTCGGGGATGTGTGGCCAAAGGCAGCCCAGTGTATGCAATGTACAGCTGATGGGGACCCTGATGTAAGGGGGGGAATCTGATGAAAGGGGGACTCTGATGAGGACCCTTATGTAAATGGGCACTCTGCCAGGGACCCTGGCATATAAGGGGGACTCTGATGGGGACCCTTATGTAAGGCATACTGTGTTGTGGACCCTGATGTAAGGCATACTGTGTTGTGGACCCTGATGTAAGAGGGGGGACTCTGATGGAGGCCCTGATGTAAGAGGGGGACTCTGATGGAGGCCCTGATGTAAGAGGGGGGCTCTGATGGAGGCCCTGATGTAAGAGGGGGACTCTGATGGAGGCCCTGATGTAAGAGGGGGACTCTGATGGAGGCCCTGATGTAAGACGGGGGCTCTGATGGGAAACCTTATGTAAGGGGGACTCTAATAGAGACCATGATGTAAGGGGGACTTTGAGGAGGACCTTGATGTGAGGGGGGGCTCTTATGAGGACCCTGATATAAGGCAGGACTCTGATGGGGACCCTAAAGTAAGGGAGGACTCTGATGGAGACCCTGATATAAGGCAGGACCCTGATGTAAGAGGGGGACTCTAATGGAGACCATGATGTACGGGGGACTTTGATGGGGACCTTGATGCAAGGCGGAGACTCTTATGGGGACCCTGATGTAAGGGAGGACTCTAATTGGGACCCCAATGTAAGGGAGACTCTGATGAGGACCCTCATGTAAAGGGGACTCTGAAGGAGACCCTAATGTAGGGGGGTGGGACTCAGGGGGGGTACTGATATAAGGAGGACTGAGATGGGGTCCCTGATGTAAGACGGTACTCTATGGGGGAGACCCTTATATAGGAGGGACTCTGATGAGGACTCTGATATAGAGAACACTGGGACCCTGGTCAGGAGGGCTCTGATGTGAAGATATTTTCTGATGCGGGTTTATTCATTAATTTACTAAACCAAATTTTTGTTGCCTTGCGGATAGCGTGTCCTACGCCAACCGCATATTCCCTGCATACTGTGACTTCCTGTTGTAGATCTGGGACAGGAAGTGAAGGGAAATCTCCTGCTGGGGGCCACCCCCCTCCGTGTTGTACAGGAAGTAGTAGGTAGGGATATATAAAGAATTTAATGAAATATCATTTTGAGGGGGAGGGGTAGAATTTCCTGATGTCCCCCCCGGGGAATAACACATAGAGCCCCCAAATACCTGATAATCGGCGAGGATCGGTTAGGGGTACAGATAGGTGAACGTCCTCCTGGACAGATCTGTGGAGAGGGAAGAGATGACCGGAATTAGTAAAGTGAGGTCAGTAGATGGCAGCAGACCACCCCACAGACATAAAGGGGTCTATTATTAGAAAATGTGCACAGCTATTCGTCCAGCAAAATCTCGTGTACATTCGTTCTGGCGAGGGAACCACTTGTTGAGAAAATGGGGCAAAATCTGGTCATTTCTCTTCTGATCGATAGTTGTTAACAACCTTTCTACGGCCATAGTACACATGAAAGGTCGGGTGGTGGATGTCTATTTCTGGAGTGCCGAGTATAAATATGACCCCAGAAATACCCTCAGACAGTCAGGACACCCCTCAATGTCTGTGAATCGAGCCGTCCTCAGACATTGTGTACAGAGCCGATCTGACAGGAGATGTACCTTGGGATCACTGTGGTTGGTCATAGGGTGAGCGGCATGCTGACGTTACCGCCATTCCCCGTTGACCAGGAAGGAAGGGCAGTGTTAATAAGAGAGAGCCGGCCGGCTCGTGATTGTACTTACGCTTGTACTCAACTGGAATTTGTGAGTTTGTTTTACTTTTATTTCGTTCGTAATAAATTTTTATGCGGAATTACGCTATGGGAGCCTTTCTTTCTTGTCTTATCTAAAAATTCGGTGGAATGTGAGACGTTGTAAGAAAGAGATATAAGAGGTGGAGACGCCAGCAGAACCCATCGGGGAGACCAGGAACGATCGTTTTTTCTTCATGCCTGTACGATCTCCCTAAAAAGAGATCTTGGCAGCTGGTAAGCCTCATTGAAATAGGTGGTGGATAGAACTTCCTCTTTGGGCGCCCCTGCTATACATCTGAAGGGTGTTTGTAAAGAGTCACTTCAAGGGACTTACTCCATACCTTCGTTCTTCCCCCTCTTTGGACTTTTTATGTAGTGATGGACGAACTTCCGACGGGACGTTTCGCGAACGCGAAACGCGAACGGGCACAAACGTTCGCGAAAACGACCGTTCGCCGCGGGCTCCATTGACTTCAATGGGAGGCGAATTTCGCAAACCTTTAGGTCGAATTTGCGGCCACGGGGTAATTATTAGGGGGTAGCACGTAGTCCCACCACCTGGACAATAGCATAATACATGTATGAGGTGAATTTGGGATCGATAACTACAAGCATTTTTTTTTTATTTGGGAAATTGTTCTGACAATTCAGGACTATGGAGCTAATGAAGGCAATGGAGGAGAGGGAAGGTCAGGGACCAGGGTAGGCAAACAAGAGGGTGCAGGAGATACAGAGCACTGACAGCAGCACCGTAATACAGAGCACTGACATCAGCACCGTGACATACAGCGCTGACAGCAGCTCCGTGACATACAGCGCTGACAGCAGCTCCGTGACATACAGCGCTGACAGCAGCTCCGTGACATACAGCGCTGACAGCAGCTCCGTGACATACAGCGCTGACAGCAGCTCCGTGACATACAGCGCTGACAGCAGCACCGTGACATACAGCGCTGACAGCAGCTCCGTGACATACAGCGCTGACAGCAGCTCCGTGACATACAGCGCTGACAGCAGCTCCGTGACATACAGCGCTGACAGCAGCTCCGTGACATACAGCGCTGACAGCAGCTCCGTGACATACAGCGCTGACAGCAGCACCGTGACATACAGCGCTGACAGCAGCTCCGTGACATACAGCGCTGACAGCAGCTCCGTGACATACAGCGCTGACAGCAGCTCCGTGACATACAGCGCTGACAGCAGCTCCGTGACATACAGCGCTGACAGCAGCTCCGTGACATACAGCGCTGACAGCAGCTCCGTGACATACAGCGCTGACAGCAGCTCCGTGACATACAGCGCTGACAGCAGCTCCGTGACATACAGCGCTGACAGCAGCTCCGTGACATACAGCGCTGACAGCAGCTCCGTGACATACAGCGCTGACAGCAGCTCCGTGACATACAGCGCTGACAGCAGCACCGTAAGCAGCCCCAGGAGGAAGTCAGCACAGCACAGGGATGGTGTGATCCCCTCATAATAAGAACCCCCAGGAGGAAGTCAGCACAGCACAGGGATGGTGGGAGCCCCTCATAATAAGAACACCCAGGAGGAAGTCAGCACAGCACAGGGATGGTGGGAACCCCTCATAATAAGCAGCCCCAGTAGAAATATGACACCGCTCAACCTCTTCAAAGAGGAGGGTAGGGGCATATAGTACGGTGTGCTTTTTTGGGTCAGGGAAGTGAGCCAAATGAATTAAGAAGGTCTGTGTGCTTGATTCCAAAAATTGTTTATAGACATATACATGGTCTACTGATCACATGTGTTGAATTCCTCCGAGATCCATGCCTCATTCATTTTTAGAAATGTGAGGTAGTTAACACTGTGGTGAGCTAGGCGAGTACGCTTATCGGTCACAATCCCCCCTGCTGCGCTGAACGTCCTTTCGGACAGGACACTGGATGAGGGGCAAGCCAACAGTTCGATTGCAAATTGGGCAAGCTCTGGCCAGAGGTCAAGCCTGCCCACCCAGTAGTCTAGGGGTTCATCACTCCTCAGAGCGTCCACATCGGCCGTTAACCCAATGTAGTCGGACACCTGACGGTCTAGGCGTTCCCTGATGCTGGATCCGGATGACACCTGTCGATGGGTCGGCTGAAAGAATGACCTCATATCCGAAGTCACCAACACATCTTCAAACCGGCCTCTTCTTGCAGGCGCTGTTGGATTGGTACCCGCAAATCCTTCTCTGGGAGTGGGAATTGCTCCTCTGCCAGCGCACGCAAAAGCAGAATGCAGCATTTCTCGAAGCAAGGCCTGGAAGTGCTGCATTCTGACAGCCCTCTGCGACGGCGGTAACATTTCCGCCATTTTGTGTTTGTACCGGGGGTCTAAGTACGTTGCCACCCAGTACTGGTCCTTGACCCTCATGCTTTTTATACGGGGGTCCCTATTAAAACACTGGAGCATGAAGGCCCCCATTTGCACTAAAGTGGAAGCGGTGTGGTGGCCTGGCTCCTGCTCATCATCCAGGATAATGTCGTCCTCTTCATTCTCCTCTCCCCATCCTCGCACAACAGGGATCCCAGAAAGGTTTAAAGCATGCTCTTCTTGCTCCTGCTCATCCGCCCCGGCACCATCCTCCTCTGACTCCTCATCAGACTCCTGTTGTTGACTTGTCTCAGATAGAGTAGCCCCCCCTGGGAATTCATCCAGCATTGCGACTTCCTCATCTTCCCGCTCCTGCTCCTCCACAGCCTGATCAATGACACGACGCAATGCACGCTCCAGAAAGAAGGCATAAGGTACCATGTCACTGATGGCGCCATGGCTGCGACTGACCAGTTTGGTGATCTCCTCAAATGGCCGCAGAAGTCTGCATGTGTCGCGCATGAGCAGCCACTGGCGCGGTGAAAAAAAACCCAGCTCCCCAGAACCGTTTCTTTCGCAGAGTTCATACAGGTAGACGTTAACTGCACGTTTCTGCTGGAGCAGCCTATCAAGCATATAGAAGGTTGAGTTCCATCGCGTCGGGCAATCGCAAATAAGACGTCTGACCGGCAGATGGTGTCGCCGCTGAATGTCAGCAAGGCGAGCCATGGCCGTGTAAGATCTTCTGAAATGGGCCGAGATTTTCCTTGCCTGCCGCAAGATGTCCTGGACCCCAGGGTATTTGACAAGGAATCGCTGCACGACCAAGTTTAAGACGTGTGCCATGCACGGCACGTGCGTGATTTTGCCCTGTTTCAATGCGCTAAGCAGATTGGCACCGTTGTCACACACCACTTTACCAACTGTCAAATTGAGCGGTGTTAGCCACTCATCTGCCTGTGAACGCAAAGCTGAAAGGAGTGCCGGGCCAGTGTGGCTCTTTGCTTCCAGGCACAACAGACGCAGCACGGCATGGCAACGTCTCACCTGGCATGTGGAATAGGTTCTGGGGAGCTTGGGCGGTGCAGTGGAAGAGACGCTAGCAGCGGAAAAGGAGGAGGCAGCTGAGGAGGAGAGGGAGGAGGATGGAGTAGGAGGAGGAGAAGAAGAGTCAGGCCTGCATGCAATCCGTGGCGGTAAAACCAAATCTACACGGGTGCCACGGGTTACATGCTTGACGGCCGTCAGAAGGTTCACCCAGTGGGCAGTAAAACTGATATACCTTCCCTGCCCGTGTTTGCTAGACCACGTGTCTGTGGTCAGATGTATCTTGGCACCGACACTGTGTGCCAGAGATACATTCACTTGCCGCTGAACATGGCCATATAGCTCTGGGATGCCCTTCTCTGAGAAATACTTCCTTCCTGGGACCTTCCATTGTGGTGTTCCAATGGCCACAAATTTGCGAAAGGCCTCCGAGTCCACCAGTTTATATGGCAGTAGTTGGCGGGCTATGAGTTCTGACAAGCCAGCCGCCAACCGTTGGGCAAGAGGGTTATCCGGCGTCATCATTTTTTTACGCTCAAACATTAGGCCCACGGAAGCCTGCCTTTTTGCAGAAAAATGTGAGCTTGGCGTGATGGAAGGTGGAGTGGAGGACAATTGTGAGGAGAGAGGAGAAGGAGAAGTAGAAGACGAGGCTGGACGGTGAGAGCCTGCAGTGTGGCTTTGTGTGTTCCGTTGCTCCCACTGGGCTCGGTGATGGCTGCTCATGTGCCTTCTTAAGGCGGTCGTCCCTAGGTGAGTATTGGGCTTACCGTGACTAACGCGTTGACTGCAAAGATTGCAGATGGCAACGCTATTGTCAGCAGCGGACACGTTAAAAAAAGCCCACACTGCGGAGCCATGTGCCGGTGTCCTGGGAGCGCCAGATGTGACCGTACATGGTCGATGACTCGCTCCTGATACATTTGCAGTCTGCTTTGTCCCTGCTGTGCAATGTAAGTCATTGCTGCTTCTCCTCCCTATCTGCTGGTCCATATCTCCCTCTGAACTCCCCTCCTCTTCCTCTCTTGTGGGCACCCACGTGACATCACTAGACACGTCATCATCAACGTCACCTTCCCCACCGCTATAAGTAGAGTAGGCAGCAACACCGGGGACCAACCTCCTCCTTGGGCTGATCTGGGTACTGGCGTCAGACTGCTGAGTAGCGCTTGTTGCTACCTCCTCTTCCTGATCCAATACCAAGAGTGGCTGCGCATCAGAAATGTCCTCTTGATATGGATCGGAAAATAATTCCAGTGACTCAAGCGGAAGGTATGTGGTGGTGGTGGTGGTGGTCGTGTTGTTGGTGGTAGTGTCTTTGGGGGTGCACATAGCAGAGAGTGAAGAAGAGGGTGCAGATCGAGAGGATGAGGAGGGTGCAGAAGAGTAAGGCTGAGCGAGCCACTCAACCAAGTCTGGTGCATCCTTTAAAGTAATTGAACGCACCTTCTGCAACTTCCCACTTTGGCTCAAGCCTGTTGCTCCTGCCCTACCCCTACCACCCCTGCGGAAGGGCCTGCCTCTTCCTCTGCATGTCATTTTTTAAATGACCCTGTGACAAAACTCTTAGTCCCTATACCGCTGAAGGACTGCTGCAGTATAGGTGAGCGGTCAGCAGTGGTGCACGTCAACCCTATCTATTGTGGACCTATAGCGGTCCTTACAGAACAGCAGACTGTACCGCACTCAAGCCTATGTACCGTAGCACCCTATACCAAGTTACCAGTCCTTATAAGAACTTTTGTGGACCAAGCAGGTTGTGTATTAGTGTTTAGCAGACTGTACGTCAGTCCCTATACCGCTGAAGGACTGCTGCAGTATAGGGCAGCGGTCAGCAGTGGTGCACGTCAACCCTATCTATTGTGGACCTATAGCGGTCCTTACAGAACAGCAGACTGTACCGCACTCAAGCCTATGTACCGTAGCACCCTATACCAAGTTACCAGTCCTTATAAGAACTTTTGTGGACCAAGCAGGTTGTGTATTAGTGTTTAGCAGACTGTACGTCAGTCCCTATACCGCTGAAGGACTGCTGCAGTATAGGGCAGCGGTCAGCAGTGGTGCACGTCAACCCTATCTATTGTGGACCGATAGCGGTCCTTACAGAACAGCAGACTGTACCGCACTCAAGCCTATGTACCGTAGCACCCTATACCAAGTTACCAGTCCTTATAAGAACTTTTGTGGAACAAGCAGGTTGTGTGTTAGTGATTAGCAGACTGTACGTCAGTCCCTATACCAATGAAGGACTGCTGCAGTATAGGGCAGCGGTCAGCAGTAGTGCACGGCAACCCTATGTATTGTGGACCGATAGCGGTCCTTACAGAACAGCAGACTGTAACGCACTCAGGCCTATGTACCGTAGCACCCTATACCAAGTTACCAGTCCTTATAAGAACTTTTGTGGAACAAGCAGGTTGTGTGTTAGTGATTAGCAGACTGTACGTCAGTCCCTATACCAATGAAGGACTGCTGCAGTATAGGGCAGCGGTCAGCAGTAGTGCACGGCAACCCTATGTATTGTGGACCGATAGCGGTCCTTACAGAACAGCAGACTGTAACGCACTCAGGCCTATGTACCGTAGCACCCTATACCAAGTTACCAGTCCTTATAAGAACTTTTGTGGACCAAGCAGGTTGTGTGTTAGTGATTAGCAGACTGTACGTCAGTCCCTATACCAATGAAGGACTGCTGCAGTATAGGGCAGCGGTCAGCAGTAGTGCACGGCAACCCTATGTATTGTGGACCGATAGCGGTCCTTACAGAACAGCAGACTGTAACGCACTCAGGCCTATGTACCGTAGCACCCTATACCAAGTTACCAGTCCTTATAAGAACTTTTGTGGACCAAGCAGGTTGTGTGTTAGTGATTAGCAGACTGTACGTCAGTCCCTATACCAATGAAGGACTGCTGCAGTATAGGGCAGCGGTCAGCAGTAGTGCACGGCAACCCTATGTATTGTGGACCGATAGCGGTCCTTACAGAACAGCAGACTGTACTGCACTCAGGCCTATGTACCGTAGCACCCTATACCAAGTTACCAGTCCTTATAAAAACTTTTGTGGACCAAGCAGGTTGTGTGTTAGTGTTTAGCAGACTGTGCGTCAGTCCCTATACCGCTGAAGGACTGCTGCAGTATAGGGCAGCGGTCAGCAGTAGTGCACGGCAACCCTATGTATTGTGGACCGATAGCGGTCCTTACAGAACAGCAGACTGTAACGCACTCAGGCCTATGTACCGTAGCACCCTATACCAAGTTACCAGTCCTTATAAGAACTTTTGTGGACCAAGCAGGTTGTGTGTTAGTGATTAGCAGACTGTACGTCAGTCCCTATACCAATGAAGGACTGCTGCAGTATAGGGCAGCGGTCAGCAGTAGTGCACGGCAACCCTATGTATTGTGGACCGATAGCGGTCCTTACAGAACAGCAGACTGTAACGCACTCAGGCCTATGTACCGTAGCACCCTATACCAAGTTACCAGTCCTTATAAGAACTTTTGTGGACCAAGCAGGTTGTGTGTTAGTGATTAGCAGACTGTACGTCAGTCCCTATACCAATGAAGGACTGCTGCAGTATAGGGCAGCGGTCAGCAGTAGTGCACGGCAACCCTATGTATTGTGGACCGATAGCGGTCCTTACAGAACAGCAGACTGTAACGCACTCAGGCCTATGTACCGTAGCACCCTATACCAAGTTACCAGTCCTTATAAGAACTTTTGTGGACCAAGCAGGTTGTGTGTTAGTGATTAGCAGACTGTACGTCAGTCCCTATACCAATGAAGGACTGCTGCAGTATAGGGCAGCGGTCAGCAGTAGTGCACGGCAACCCTATGTATTGTGGACCGATAGCGGTCCTTACAGAACAGCAGACTGTAACGCACTCAGGCCTATGTACCGTAGCACCCTATACCAAGTTACCAGTCCTTATAAGAACTTTTGTGGACCAAGCAGGTTGTGTGTTAGTGATTAGCAGACTGTACGTCAGTCCCTATACCAATGAAGGACTGCTGCAGTATAGGGCAGCGGTCAGCAGTAGTGCACGGCAACCCTATGTATTGTGGACCGATAGCGGTCCTTACAGAACAGCAGACTGTACTGCACTCAGGCCTATGTACCGTAGCACCCTATACCAAGTTACCAGTCCTTATAAAAACTTTTGTGGACCAAGCAGGTTGTGTGTTAGTGTTTAGCAGACTGTGCGTCAGTCCCTATACCGCTGAAGGACTGCTGCAGTATAGGGCAGCGGTCAGCAGTAGTGCACGGCAACCCTATGTATTGTGGACCGATAGCGGTCCTTACAGAACAGCAGACTGTAACGCACTCAGGCCTATGTACCGTAGCACCCTATACCAAGTTACCAGTCCTTATAAGAACTTTTGTGGACCAAGCAGGTTGTGTGTTAGTGATTAGCAGACTGTACGTCAGTCCCTATACCAATGAAGGACTGCTGCAGTATAGGGCAGCGGTCAGCAGTAGTGCACGGCAACCCTATGTATTGTGGACCGATAGCGGTCCTTACAGAACAGCAGACTGTACCGCACCCAAGCCTATGTACCGTAGCACCCTAGACAGACCAAGTTACCAGTCCTGATAAAGAGCTTTGTGGAACAAGTGAGTTGTGAATGATTAGCAGACTGCAGCAGAAGGGCAGCAGTCAAGTATAATATTCTTTCTATATTTGGAAGAAAGAATATTATACGTGTACAAGCCTATTACCGTACCACTGATACCAGTCCTGAAAAGAACCTTTGTGGAACTAATAGTAACAGCAAGTCTTTAAAATTATCCTCACTGCCTGACACACTGCTTCCTGCCTGTCCCTATACAAATTGGCAAAAAAGAGTAGGCTGGAACGATTAGCTGGAACAGCTCTTTTGTGGACCTGATAGTAACAGCTAATGATGATGATGATGATGATGATGAAGAAAGACTAATCTGGCTGAGCTGTCCCTAAAATAGCAGCATACAGCGCTCTGTCCCTTTATCTAAACTGACAAAAGAAACTCAGGCTGCTGACCTAACACCTATACCAGTCCTGAAAAGAACTTTTGTGTACCAAATAGCTAGCGTTTTCTCTGTCCCTACTCCACACAGGATCCTTTCCCTACAGTGACAGAAGAAAGAATGTAAAATGGCCACCGGATCGGGTGTATTTATAGGTTAGGGGGAATGTCCAAGTGTCCATGAGCTGTCATGTCTCAATTGGTTGTCCTGTAACACATGATAAACGTGTCACGAAAGGTTAAAGTTCTTGTATACATTAAACACGTAAGTCCGCCGGGGCGAACGACGGAAAAAGGCGTTCGAACCCGCGGACGGCGAAAGTCGGAAATTCGCCGCGAAACGACCGCCGGGCGAACCGTTCGGCCATCACTATTTTTATGTGCTTCAAGTTTGATGTTTTTATACACAATTTTTCTTGATAGTATACATTGTTTAACACTAGAATTTAACACGTCACATTGTTAATACTGTAATGTATAAGTTTTAGCGCAGCCTTATTTTTTGGGTTTGTGTCTAGTGTGGGTATCTCACATTGGGTTGCAGCAGGAATTTATACTGTTATTATTTACATTATCACTTTTGATTTTGTTTTCACTGGCTCAGGCCTTGGTTTGATTAATTGAGTTATCGTTTGGACAGCGCTGTTTTCCAAAAAGTTTTTTTTGGTCATGGAGAGACTCTGCTACCTCCTCAGGCTTCCTTCACCAGCATTGACAGGAAGGAAGCCGTCATACACAGAACAGTAATGGTGGAATACATGACGTTCGGGTCCCGCCAAAAGGGTAAGAGATTGGGAGTTCAGATGAATGCCTGGACAAGCAAAGTTCTGTCTGAACCAACCAACCAACCAACCAACCAACCAACCAACCAACCAACCAACCAATGTTCACACCAAAGACCGAGCTCATCCCTAGCAACCACCATCACCAGTCTAAGGGATTATTATCTTCTTCATCAGTCTATGGGATCATCATAATCATCACCAGTCTATGGGATCATCACCATCATCCCCAGTCTATGGGATCATCACCATCATCATCATCATCACCAGTCTATGGGATCATCACCATCATCATCATCATCACCAGTCTATGGGATCATCACCATCATCCCCAGTCTATGGGATCATCACCATCATCATCATCATCACCAGTCTATAGGATCATCATCATCATCACCAGTCTATGGGATCATCATCATCATCATCATCATCACCACCAGTCTATGGGATTATCATCATCATCACCAGTCTATGGGATCATCATCATCATCACCACCAGTCTATGGGATCATCATCATCATCACCACCAGTCTATGGGATCATCATCATCATCACCAGTCTATGGGATCATCATCATCATCACCAGTCTATGGGATCATCATCATCATCATCACCACCAGTCTATGGGATTATCATCATCATCACCAGTCTATGGGATCATCATCATCATCACCACCAGTCTATGGGATCATCATCATCATCACCACCAGTCTATGGGATCATCATCATCATCACCAGTCTATGGGATCATCATCATCATCACCACCAGTCTATGGGATCATCATCATCATCACCACCAGTCTATGGGATCATCATCATCATCACCACCAGTCTATGGGATCATCATCATCACCAGTCTATGGGATCATCACCATCATCACCATCATCACCAGTCTATGGGATCATCATCATCATCACCAGTCTATGGGATCATCATCATCATCATCATCACCACCAGTCTATGGGATTATCATCATCATCACCAGTCTATGGGATCATCATCATCATCACCACCAGTCTATGGGATCATCATCATCATCACCACCAGTCTATGGGATCATCATCATCATCCCCAGTCTATGGGATCATCATCATCACCAGTCTATGGGATCATCATCATCATCATCCCCAGTCTATGGGAACATCATCATCATCATCATCATCACCAGTTTATGGGATCATCATCATCATCACCACCAGTCTATGGGATTATCATCATCATCACCAGTCTATGGGATCATCATCATCATCACCACCAGTCTATGGGATTATCATCATCATCACCAGTCTATGGGATCATCATCATCATCACCACCAGTCTATGGGATCATCATCATCATCACCACCAGTCTATGGGATCATCATCATCATCATCATCATCACCAGTTTATGGGATCATCATCATCATCACCACCAGTCTATGGGATTATCATCATCATCACCAGTCTATGGGAACATCATCATCATCATCATCATCACCAGTTTATGGGATCATCATCATCATCACCACCAGTCTATGGGATTATCATCATCATCACCAGTCTATGGGATCATCATCATCATCACCACCAGTCTATGGGATCATCATCATCATCATCACCTGTCTATGGGATCACCATCATCATCACCAGTCTATGGGATCACCATCATCATCATCATCACCAGTCTATGGGATCACCATCATCATCATCATCACCAGTCTATGGGATCACCATCATCATCACCAGTCTATGGGATCATCATCATCATCATCATCACCAGTCTATGGGATCACCATCATCATCATCATCACCAGTCTATGGGATCACCATCATCATCACCAGTCTATGGGATCACCATCATCATCACCAGTCTATGGGATCACCATCATCATCATCACCACCAGTCTATGGGATCACCATCATCATCACCAGTCTATGGGATCATCATCATCATCACCACCAGTCTATGGGATCACCATCATCATCACCAGTCTATGGGATCACCATCATCATCATCATCACCACCAGTCTATGGGATCATCATCATCATCACCAGTCTATGGGGTCATCATCATCATCATCACCAGTCTATGGGATTATTATTTCCAGCACTTCTGTGGCTCATCTACTAGTAATACGCTGTTATCAGCGCTGACTATTCATAATCTATTAGCACTCATTACATCTGCAGGTGAGGGGCGGCGCCCGCTGATTTATGTCATTGATATTCATAAGAACATTCGTCCCAATGAGAAAACACCTGAAGAACATTCGATTTTCCCCATCCTCACACCCGCTGGATCCCTCGTACACAACGAATGTACATGGAGTAGTGCTGGGCGAATAGTTCTGGAGATTCTTTTATAAATAGACCCCAAAATGTCACCTCCATTCCCGTACCTGGCAAGGCTCCCTTCTTGGCACTCGGCAGCACGGGATTGCTCTCCTGTTCCTCTTTAAGGGACTCTCGCTGGGTTCTGCTGGGACTGTCAGATCTCCGGAATCCATCGACTTCTTCTACAGAATAAAACACAGATTTATCATTGGGTGATGACAAGGACCGGGATCACCGCACACACATGGGCAGGCCTGATGACAGGACAGGAGGGCTCGGGATCATTGGCCGGTATGCCAAGACCCCATCTCCAGTTTGGCTCCTGTACCCGCCTCCAGGGGGCGCAATGGACACATTGAGGGGGTTTTACTAAGACTGGAGAAGCAGAAATCTGGAGCAGCTGTGCATGGCAACCAATCAGCTTCTACCTTTCACTTTCAGAGCTTAAGTGAACAAGCTGAAACTGGAAGCTGATTGGTTACAGCTGCAGATTCTGTGTGCTCCGGTCTTAGTAAATCCCCCCATTGCTGAACTTGTACAGCCCGGTGCTCCCATCCTTCCCTATCTAAAGAAGTGTAAATACTATCTAATCCATCATGTCTGTATATATAATAACAATGTTACATGTTGGTGTGAACGCCTCAAGCATTTGCACCGTCATCACTCATGATTGCCGTAATCTGTCTAATATGTGTATTTCCTATGCTCATCAGCTCCATCTAGTGACCAAAATGTGATATTTTGTTCCTGATTGAGGTATTTAAAGAAAAATACTGCATATGGCCAATAGAGGGAGCTGATCCTCTTGTGTGCGGTCATTTACTGACTCTTGTGGGTACAAGCCGTCTTCTCCAGGTGTTTAAAGCTGATTATATGACCCATACATCCGCACTAATTGGGCGCCCCCCCATGTGTCTAGACTGCGGTGTTATGTACAACTCCTCCCCCCACATACAGTGCAGTCAGTTCTAAACGTCCGGCGCACCAGGCCTTCTGATTCCGGTGATAATACTCGGGTCACTTGCACTCCCGCTTCTCTATTCAGTAAACATCTTGGATTATTTTCAGCAAAGGAGTGATTGGAGGAGGGGAGATTGTGATGTTCATCCACCCCCTCCTCCAATCACAGGGCGCCTTGTATTTAAAGCTTGGGTGGCACTAACAAGTTGGGGGTATAATGGAGAAGTTCTGGCATCTGTTGGTTTCCAGGTATGTAAAGGAATATCCCGAAATTCCCTATAGAAGATCAACTGGTTCACAGTCATCATTGTGCCGAGAGGGAAGAGCTTGGCTTGAGAACTTTTGGCACTACCAGATGGGGCAGGCTCGGGTTTTCGCCATATACCGGCCGCCGATCAAATCACTTTGCCAGACGGTCAAACTTACAGACCAAAATATTCTGTAAAAATTGTCAGTCTGTAGGAATTGTGTATTTTATGAGATGTGAATGGGGTGTGTTTTACGTTGGTAAGACAAAGACTCCGTTTTTCCATCGTCTTCCTAATCAGGTCTCATTGATACACAAGAAAAGGATGGAAACTCCTATTAGATGTCACTCTGGTCTCTATCACAATTTCAATGCACTAAAAAATGTAAATTTTCTCGAAAGCAGTGGTCTCCAAAGTGCGGCCCGGGGGCCACTGCTTGCTTTTATCAGGCCCTTGGGGCACTATGTCAACCCCTGATACCAACAATGAGGTATAATACCCCCCCCCCCCCCACACTGAGAGCAGTGAAGGGGCACACTTCCTTCCAATTATACCAATTATACCAATGATGGGACACCATACCCCCCAAGGACACTAACAACTGGGCAAAATGACACCAATGATGGGGCACAATTCCTCCAACTGACATCAATGATGGGAAAACAACTCCTCCCACCAATACCAACAAAGGAGCACAATCTCACCTAATGACACCACCAATGGGGCACATTTCCTCCCAATGGCACCAACAATGGGGCACAATTCCTCCCAATGACACCAACGATGGGGCACAATTCCTCCCAATGGCACCAACGATGGGGCACAATTCCTCAATTCCTCCCAATGACACCAACGATGGGGCACAATTCCTCCCAATGGCACCAACGATGGGGCACAATTCCTCAATTCCTCCCAATGACACCAACGATGGGGCACAATTCCTCCCAATGACACCAACAAGGGGGCACAATTCCTCCCAATGACACCAACGATGAGGCACAATTCCTCGATTCAGGCGACACAGTGGTGTAGTGGTTAGCACTCTCACCTAGCAGTAAAAAGGGTCACTGGTTCAAATCCCAACCACGACCCTGCCTGGAGTTTACATGTTCTCCCTGTGCCTTTGTTGGTTTCCTCCGGGTACTCCGGTTTCCTCCCACACTCCAAAAACACGCAGGTAGGTTAATTGGCTTCTGTCCAAAATTGGCCCTAGTATATGAATGGGGACCTTGGATTGTGGGCTTCTTGAGGGTAGGAACCAATGTGAGTGTGCAATGTACAGGGATAGAGACAATTGTAGACACTCACTCAGGTTGAACTGGATGGACTGGTGTATTTATTCAACCTTACTAACTATGTAATTCCTCCCAATGACACCAACAATGGGGCACAATTCCCCCAATGACACTCTACTCCCAATGGCCACAGTCCAGCCCCCCCCCAAAGTCAGAGGAACAGTAAACTAGCCCCCTGTTTACAAAATTTTGAGACCCCTGCTCTATAGCATATCCCGAAGTGGGGATAATGATAAATCTCTACTGCAACATGAGACGAAATGGATCTATACTGTAACAGCTACCAGACATCCTGGGCTAAATGGAGCCATTAGTTACAAGCCATTCCTTTAAGGGTCTGCTCCCCAGTTAAAAGCCATGATGATATGTGGGGCTTCAATTCATATCACTCTGGGTGGTTATTACCAGCCAGTATGACGGCCAATACTCAATATTTGGTTTACTGTTTATGTTGTTTTTCTGCTTGTAAGATGAATTAATATTATGGTTTGTTTTTTGTTATTTTTGATCTATAAATTGTTAAGATCCTCTGATTGTCTCTTATAGGTTTGCAACCTTCGGGCCTCATTGGACCTGCCATATTGGATGGGAGGTCATACGGACGCCGAGGGCGTCGTGTTGGGAGGACTCAGATTTGGCCCTCTTGGGCCGCGACATTTCAGTGCGCTGATCCATCCCGGTATTTCATCCCCCTCTTTTGAAAAAATTGTCTGAATTGGTGAAATATTATTGTCTAGCAATCGGCCTCTCGATTTATACATATACACAAACTTTTTTCGATTGTGCTGAAAAATGTGACTGGCCCATTAACCACTTTGCCGACCGGCTCACGCACATTTACATCGGCAAAGTGGTTCGTTACCGCAAAACAACGTACCGGCATGTCGGTCCATTTAAGAGCCATAGCAGGCACGCACGCGCCACTGTATTTATACATGGAGATCATATCCCCCTTATGTATTTATACATGGAGATCATATCCCCCCTTATGTATTTATACATGGAGATCATATCCCCCCCTTACGTATTTATACATGGAGATCATATCCCCCCTTATGTATTTATACATGGTGATCATATCCCCCCTTATGTATTTATACATGGAGATCATATCCCCCTTATGTATTTATACATGGTGATCATATCCCCCTTATGTATTTATACATGGAGATCATATCCCCCCCTTACGTATTTATACATGGTGATCATATCCCCCCTTATGTATTTATACATGGAGATCATATCCCCCTTATGTATTTATACATGGTGATCATATCCCCCCTTATGTATTTATATATGGAGATCATATCCCCCCTTATGTATTTATACATGGAGATCATATCCCCCTTATGTATTTATACATGGTGATCATATCCCCCTTATGTATTTATACATGGAGATCATATCCCCCCCTTATGTATTTATACATGGAGATCATATCCCCCTTATGTATTTATACATGGTGATCATATCCCCCCTTATGTATTTATATATGGAGATCATATCCCCCCTTATGTATTTATACATGGAGATCATATCCCCCTTATGTATTTATACATGGTGATCATATCCCCCTTATGTATTTATACATGGAGATCATATCCCCCCCTTATGTATTTATACATGGAGATCATATCCCCCTTATGTATTTATACATGGTGATCATATCCCCCCTTATGTATTTATATATGGAGATCATATCCCCCCTTATGTATTTATACATGGAGATCATATCCCCCTTATGTATTTATACATGGTGATCATATCCCCCTTATGTATTTATACATGGAGATCATATCCCCCTTATGTATTTATACATGGAGATCATATCCCCCTTATGTATTTATACATGGAGATCATATCCCCCCTTATGTATTTATACATGGAGATAATATCCCCCTTTATGTATTTATACATGGAGATCATATCCCCCCCTTATGTATTTATACATGGAGATAATATCCCCCTTTATGTATTTATACATGGAGATCATATCCCCCTTATGTATTTATACATGGAGATCATATCCCCCCTTATGTATTTATACATGGAGATCATATCCCCCTTATGTATTTATACATGGAGATCATATCCCCCTTATGTATTTATACATGGAGATCATATAACCCCTATGTATTTATACATGAAGATCATATCCCCCCCTTATGTATTTATACATGGAGATCATATCCCCCTTATGTATTCATACACGGAGATCATATCTCCCTTATGTATTTATACATGGAGATCATATCCCCTTATGTATTTATACATGGAGATCACATCCCCCCTTATGTATTTATACATGGAGATCATATGATCATATCCCCCCTTATGTATTTATACATGGAGATAATATCCCCCTTTATGTATTTATACATGGAGATCATATCCCCCCCTTATGTATTTATACATGGAGATAATATCCCCCTTTATGTATTTATACATGGAGATCATATCCCCCTTATGTATTTATACATGGTGATCATATCCCCCCTTATGTATTTATATATGGAGATCATATCCCCCCTTATGTATTTATACATGGTGATCATATCCCCCCTTATGTATTTATATATGGAGATCATATCCCCCCTTATGTATTTATACATGGAGATCATATCCCCCCCTTATGTATTTATACATGGAGATCATATCCCCCCTTATGTATTTATACATGGTGATCATATCCCCCCCTTATGTATTTATACATGGAGATAATATCCCCCTTTATGTATTTATACATGGAGATCATATCCCCCTTATGTATTTATACATGGAGATCATATCCCCCCTTATGTATTTATACATGGAGATCATATCCCCCTTATGTATTTATACATGGAGATCATATCCCCCTTATGTATTTATACATGGAGATCATATCCCCCCTTATGTATTTATACATGGAGATAATATCCCCCTTTATGTATTTATACATGGAGATCATATCCCCCCCTTATGTATTTATACATGGAGATAATATCCCCCTTTATGTATTTATACATGGAGATCATATCCCCCTTATGTATTTATACATGGAGATCATATCCCCCCTTATGTATTTATACATGGAGATCATATCCCCCTTATGTATTTATACATGGAGATCATATCCCCCTTATGTATTTATACATGGAGATCATATAACCCCTATGTATTTATACATGAAGATCATATCCCCCCCTTATGTATTTATACATGGAGATCATATCCCCCTTATGTATTCATACACGGAGATCATATCTCCCTTATGTATTTATACATGGAGATCATATCCCCTTATGTATTTATACATGGAGATCACATCCCCCCTTATGTATTTATACATGGAGATCATATGATCATATCCCCCCTTATGTATTTATACATGGAGATCATATCCCCCCCTTATGTATTTATACATGGAGATAATATCCCCCTTTATGTATTTATACATGGAGATCATATCCCCCCCTTATGTATTTATACATGGAGATAATATCCCCCTTTATGTATTTATACATGGAGATCATATCCCCCTTATGTATTTATACATGGAGATCATATCCCCCTTATGTATTTATACATGGAGATCATATAACCCCTTATGTATTTATACATGAAGATCATATCCCCCCTTATGTATTTATACATGGAGATCACATCCCCCCTTATGTATTTATACATGGAGATCATATCCCCCCTTATGTATTTATACATGGAGATCATATCCCCCCTTATGTATTTATACATGGAGATCATATAACCCCTATGTATTTATACATGGAGATCATATCCCCCTTATGTATTTATACATGGAGATCACATCCCCCCTTATGTATTTATACATGGAGATCATATGATCATATCCCCCCTTATGTATTTATACATGGAGATCATATCCCCCCTTATGTATTTATACATGGAGATCATATCCCCCCTCATGTATTTATACATGGAGATCATATCCCCCCTCATGTATTTATACATGGAGATCATATCCCCCCTTATGTATTTATACATGGAGATCATATCCCCCCTTATGTATTTATACATGGAGATCATATCCCCCCTTATGTATTTATACATGGAGATCATATCCCCCTTATGTATTTATACATGGAGATCATATCCCCCCTTATGTATTTATACATGGAGATCATATCCCCCCTTATGTATTTATACATGGAGATCATATCCCCCTTATGTATTTATACATGGAGATCATATCCCCCCTTATGTATTTATACATGGAGATCATATCACCCCTTATGTATTTATACATGGAGATCATATCCCCCCTTATGTATTTATACATGGAGATCATATTCCCACCTTATGTATTTATACATGGAGATCATATCCCCCCTTATGTATTTATACATGGAGATCATATCCCCCCTTATGCATTTATACATGGAGATCATATCCCCCCTTATGTATTTATACATGGAGATCATATCCCCGTTATGTATTTATACATGGAGATCATATCCCCCCTTATGTATTTATACATGGAGATCATATCCCCGTTATGTATTTATACATGGAGATCATATCCCCCCTTATGTATTTATACATGAAGATCATATCCCCCCTTATGTATTTATACATGGAGATCATATCCCCCCTTATGTATTTATACATGGAGATCATATCCCCCCTTGTGTATTTATACATGGAGATCATATTGTGATGTACTGAATTTTATTATAGATCTTTCTCCTTTTGTTGTATCATTAGCTTTCTCTTTGGCTCCCTCTGGTGGTTAATAAAAGAAACTGCAGCTTCCTAACTTTTCAAGTAAAGCGGAGTTCCATCCCCCAAAAAAAACATTTTACATAAACGCGCAGCAAATAACATAACAAATGACATTTGGAGATTTTTTTTTACTTACCTTTTTAATCCCTGTTGCTATGTGGTCCCTTCTAATCTTCCCCTTCCTCCCCGCGGCTCCTGACGTCACTTCCTTCTGCTCTTGATCCAACGATCGCGGCGACACGTCACATGTGTGGTCTGAGCACCGTTCACATGTCAGGTAGTAAGTAAACAAGTGGATACACAGTAGCTGCTGCTGGGTTTCCATCCACTTGCTTACTAATGCCGCGTACACACGATCAGACTATCCGCCGGACAATCCGCCCGTGTGTGGGCTCCGGCGGACTTCTTTTCCCCAAAAGTCCAGCGGACTTAGAAAGTAGTTTTGACTCAAAAATGTTCCGCCGGACTGCGAGTCCAGCGGACAATCCGGCCGCGTGCGCGCTAGTCCGCCGTACATTTGAAATGAATGGACTTTCCCGCACACGGAGGAAAGTCCGTTCATTCTGAACGCGGTTCCAGGTAGACGGGACTAGTGAAGGAAGTCAATGTCGCCGCCTACCGAAGAGGGGGACAAGACCCCCGAAGATGGGGACAAGACCCCCGAAGTCGGAAGAAGACCCCCGGGCGAAGAAAAAAGCCGGGCTCCTCCGCTAGTAAAAGAGCTAGCAGAAGATAGTGGAGGAGTCCGGCGAGAAGACCCCCCAAGACGGAAGAAGACCCCTGGAGCTGTGCAATAAATTATTTTAAACCCTTGTGTGTTGTGTTTTATTTAAAAAATTTTCACAGGTGAATGGGTAGGGGTACATTGTACCCCATACTCATTCACATAGGGTGGGCGGCCGGTATCTGGGGGCCCCCTTATTAAAGGGGGCTCCCGGATTCCAATAAGCCCCCCGCCCGCAGACCCCGACGACCAATGGCCAGGGTTGTCGGGAAGAGGCCCTTGTCCTCATCAACATGCGGACAAGGTGCTTTGGGGTGGGGGGGCCATGTTGAGGGCACGCGGCCTGGTACGGCTCAGGAGGGAGGGGGGCGTTTGCTCGTCCCCACCCCCTTTCCTGACCGGCCGGGCTGCGTGCTCGGATAAGGGTCTTATATGGACTTTGGGGGGATCCCCACGTCATTTTTCGGCGTAGGGCTTCCCCTTTAAATCCATACCAGGTGATGGGGCCAGCGACGTGTCATTCTCACCAATGGGGGCGACAACATCGACTTCCTTCGCTAGTCCCGTCTACCTGGAGCCGCGTTCAAAATGAACGGCCTTTCCTCCCTGTGTGGGCAAGTCCGTTCATTTCAAAAGTACGGCGGACTCCCGCCATAGTCAAACAGTCCGGTCGTGTGTGGGCAGATCCGCTCATTTCTCTATTCATGAAGATCTGTCACATGATTGTTTGCTGAATACCACAATTTTGTAAACTAAAGCTCCTGAAGAAGCGTTTATAGACACGAAACATGTTGAGTCATCTATTTTGATATATTATCGTGTCGCTGCCTCTCAACCACAGTCTTGGACTTCTTTCAGATGATGGAATGTCATATCTGCATCCTCAGTTCCACTGACAATATTGCTTGTATTTGGTGGCGGTAGTATTGTATCACATTTATATTGATTCATTGTGAGAAACTTGTTTTAAAACAATTGTAATTATTTTCTATGTTTTTTTAACAATCATATTTTTTTTTTAACATTTATTGTATACCTTGTCAAATTGTGCCTAAAAAGTCCAAAGTCCCCCTATTTTATGTTTCCTCTGTTAAAGTATACCACGTTCACTGCCACCCCTCTGTCCAAGTATACCACGTCCACCGCCATCCCTCTGTCCAAGTATACCACGTCTACAGCCACCCCTCTGTCCAAGTATACCACGTCCACAGCCACCCCTCTGTCCAAGTATACCACGTCCACAGCCACCCCTCTGTCCAAGTATACCACGTCCACCGCCACCCCTCTGTCCAAGTATACCACGTCCACAGCCACCCCTCTGTCCAAGTATACCACGTCCACAGCCACCCCTCTGTCCAAGTATACCACGTCCACCGCCATCCCTCTGTCCAAGTATACCACATCCACCGCCACCCCTCTGTCCAAGTATACCACGTCCGCCGCCATCCCTCTGTCCAAGTATACCACGTCCACAGCCACCCCTCTGTCCAAGTATACCACGTCCACAGCCACCCCTCTGTCCAAGTATACCACGTCCACAGCCACCTCTCTGTCCAAGTATACCACGTCCACCGCTACCCCTCTGTCCAAGTATACCACGTCCACCACCATCCCTCTGTCCAAGTATACCACGTCCACCGCCATCCCTCTGTCCAAGTATACCACGTCCACCGCCACCCCTCTGTCCAAGTATACCACGTCCACTGCCACCCCTCTGTCCAAGTATACCGCATCCACTGCCACCCCTCTGTCCAAATATACCATGTCCACTGCCACCCCTCTGTCCAAGTATACCACGTCCACAGCCACCCCTCTGTCCAAGTATACCATGTCCACCACCACCCCTCTGTCCATGTATACCGCATCCACCGCCACCCCTCTGTCCAAGTATACCACGTCCACCGCCACCCCTCTGTCCAAGTATACCACGTCCACAGCCACCCCTCTGTCCAAGTATACCATGTCCACCACCACCCCTCTGTCCAAGTATACCGCATCCACCGCCACCCCTCTGTCCAAGTATACCACATCCACTGCCACCCCTCTGTCCAAGTATACCACGTCCACTGCCACCCCTCTGTCCACGTATACCATGTCCACTGCCACCCCTCTGTCCAAGTATACCACGTCCACAGCCACCCCTCTGTCCAAGTATACCACATCCACCACCACCCCTCTGTCCAAGTATACCACGTCCACCGCCACCCCTCTGTCCAAGTATACCACGTCCACTGCCACCCCTCTGTCCAAGTATACCACGTCCACCGCCACCCCTCTGTCCAAGTATACCACGTCCACAGCCACCCCTCTGTCCAAGTATACCACGTCCACAGCCACCCCTCTGTCCAAGTATACCACGTCCACAGCCACCTCTCTGTCCAAGTATACCACGTCCACCGCTACCCCTCTGTCCAAGTATACCACGTCCACCACCATCCCTCTGTCCAAGTATACCACGTCCACCGCCATCCCTCTGTCCAAGTATACCACGTCCACCGCCACCCCTCTGTCCAAGTATACCACGTCCACTGCCACCCCTCTGTCCAAGTATACCGCATCCACTGCCACCCCTCTGTCCAAATATACCATGTCCACTGCCACCCCTCTGTCCAAGTATACCACGTCCACAGCCACCCCTCTGTCCAAGTATACCATGTCCACCACCACCCCTCTGTCCATGTATACCGCATCCACCGCCACCCCTCTGTCCAAGTATACCACGTCCACCGCCACCCCTCTGTCCAAGTATACCACGTCCACAGCCACCCCTCTGTCCAAGTATACCATGTCCACCACCACCCCTCTGTCCAAGTATACCGCATCCACCGCCACCCCTCTGTCCAAGTATACCACGTCCACCGCCACCCCTCTGTCCACCCCACCACTGTCCAAGTATACCACGTCCACAGCCACCCCTCTGTCCAAGTATACCACATCCACCACCACCCCTCTGTCCAAGTATACCACGTCCACCGCCACCCCTCTGTCCAAGTATACCACGTCCACTGCCACCCCTCTGTCCAAGTATACCACGTCCACCGCCACCCCTCTGTCCAAGTATACCACGTCCACAGCCACCCCTCTGTCCAAGTATACCACGTCCACAGCCACCCCTCTGTCCAAGTATACCACGTCCACAGCCACCTCTCTGTCCAAGTATACCACGTCCACCGCTACCCCTCTGTCCAAGTATACCACGTCCACCACCATCCCTCTGTCCAAGTATACCACGTCCACCGCCATCCCTCTGTCCAAGTATACCACGTCCACCGCCACCCCTCTGTCCAAGTATACCACGTCCACTGCCACCCCTCTGTCCAAGTATAGCGCATCCACTGCCACCCCTCTGTCCAAATATACCATGTCCACTGCCACCCCTCTGTCCAAGTATACCACGTCCACAGCCACCCCTCTGTCCAAGTATACCATGTCCACCACCACCCCTCTGTCCATGTATACCGCATCCACCGCCACCCCTCTGTCCAAGTATACCACGTCCACCGCCACCCCTCTGTCCAAGTATACCACGTCCACAGCCACCCCTCTGTCCAAGTATACCATGTCCACCACCACCCCTCTGTCCAAGTATACCGCATCCACCGCCACCCCTCTGTCCAAGTATACCACATCCACTGCCACCCCTCTGTCCAAGTATACCACGTCCACTGCCACCCCTCTGTCCAAGTATACCATGTCCACTGCCACCCCTCTGTCCAAGTATACCACGTCCACAGCCACCCCTCTGTCCAAGTATACCACATCCACCACCACCCCTCTGTCCAAGTATACCACGTCCACCGCCACCCCTCTGTCCAAGTATACCACGTCCACTGCCACCCCTCTGTCCAAGTATACCACGTCCACCGCCACCCCTCTGTCCAAGTATACCACATCCACAGCCACCCCTCTGTCCAAGTATACCACGTCCACAGCCACCCCTCTGTCCAAGTATACCACGTCCACAGCCACCTCTCTGTCCAAGTATACCACGTCCACCGCTACCCCTCTGTCCAAGTATACCACGTCCACCACCATCCCTCTGTCCAAGTATACCACGTCCACCGCCATCCCTCTGTCCAAGTATACCACGTCCACCGCCACCCCTCTGTCCAAGTATACCACGTCCACTGCCACCCCTCTGTCCAAGTATACCGCATCCACTGCCACCCCTCTGTCCAAATATACCATGTCCACTGCCACCCCTCTGTCCAAGTATACCACGTCCACCGCCACCCCTCTGTCCAAGTATACCATGTCCACCACCACCCCTCTGTCCATGTATACCGCATCCACCGCCACCCCTCTGTCCAAGTATACCACGTCCACCGCCACCCCTCTGTCCAAGTATACCACGTCCACAGCCACCCCTCTGTCCAAGTATACCATGTCCACCACCACCCCTCTGTCCAAGTATACCGCATCCACCGCCACCCCTCTGTCCAAGTATACCACGTCCACCGCCACCCCTCTGTCCAAGTATACCACGTCCACCGCCATCCCTCTGTCCAAGTATACCACGTCCACCGCCACCCCTCTGTCCAAGTATACCGCATCCACCGCCACCCCTCTGTCCAAGTATACCACGTCCACTCCTCTGTCCAAGTATACCACGTCCACAGCCACCCCTCTGTCCAAGTATACCATGTCCACCACCACCCCTCTGTCCAAGTATACCGCATCCACCGCCACCCCTCTGTCCAAGTATACCACGTCCACCACCACCCCTCTGTCCAAGTATACCGCATCCACTGCCACCCCTCTGTCCAAGTATACCACATCCACTGCCACCCCTCTGTCCAAGTATACCACGTCCACAGCCACCCCTCTGTCCAAGTATACCACGTCCACCGCCACCCCTCTGGCCAAGTATACCACGTCCACTGCCACCCCTCTGTCCAAGTATACCATGTCCACAGCCACCCCTCTGTCCAAGTATACCACGTCCACCGCCACCCCTCTGTCCAAGTATACCACGTCCACAGCCACCCCTCTGTCCAAGGTATTACTTGCCTCCTCATATACAGTATATACAAGATGATCACTTGACCTCCAGACATCGGGAGACGTTTACCAACATTGCCAGCTTAATATGATGTCATCAGAAACCTCCCCTCCCCCCAACACATTCTTTCAGAATACGACTTCCTCGGGGGCGACTTCCTACACTGTCATCTGGGCAACTTTATATCCAAACCCCCCCCTTCCATTCACATTGAACCCCTCAACCTCCCAACATCATCCAATACCTCCAGAGGAAGAAACCTTACACTCAATTTTTATGGAAGTTACAACTTACCCCCAACTTCATGTAAATAATACCCCGGGGGTACCGAGCACCTAAATCCCGGATCTGGATCCGTCCGGTTCTCCAGTCCTGTGCTGACTGTTCTGATTCCGGTGAGAATACTCAGGTCACAGCGGGTCACTCGCTCTCCGGCTCCTCCGTTCACTAAGCATCCTGTGATTGGAGGAGGGGCTGGATGAACATCACAATCTCCCCTCCTCCAATCACAGAGCACCTTGCCTTTGCTGAAAATAATCGAAGATGTTTATAGAATGGAGGGGCCGGAGTGCGAGTGACCCGAGTACTATCACCGCGCTCAGAGCGTTCCGCACCGGGCGTTTAGAACTGACTGCACTGTACAGGGGGGGGAGGGGTACATAACACTGCAGTCTAGACACACGGGACACACTCGATTAGTGCGCATGTATGGGTCATACAATCAGATTTAAACGCCTGGAGAAGACGGCTTACACCCACCAGAGTCAGTAAACGGCCGCACACAGGAGGATCTGCTGGAAAACAATATCATAAGTCAGCTCCCTCTAGTGGCCAAAATGCAGTATTTTTCCTGAAACGCCTCAATCAGCAAAATATCCCCTTTTGGCCACTAGATGGAGCTGATGATCAAAGGAAATACACATATTAGACAGATTACGGCAATAACATGGTAATTACTATATATACATGACAGATACGTATTGATACATTGTCCTCATTCTAGATCTGCAGAACATTGCTCGGTGATAACTAGGCATTGAGATATATGGACATTTCTAGTTGTGTCTATAGAAGGGCTTATGATGAACTCACCTCTCCCCCTCCGTCCTTTCCAGTCACCGTCCGATCGCCATTAGATGGGGTCACCAGAAGAACGCAGACCACGAGAACCCCCAAGATCAGCAGAGTCCTCATCACTGACCTTCACCCCAATCCTCACTACAGCAACAAGACAGAAAGACGTCCGATGTGTGACCCCCACCCTCCGTATACCTCTCAGTGCTGAGAGCACTTCTTATATACCACCTTCCCCCTCCCCCCCTTACTGGGACTTGCCAGCTGTGGGATCCAAACCTACAGATGAGTCAGAACCCTTCCCTATTCCACTGCAACCTCCTCATCTTCTGTCTTACTGGTGATATTTAATAATCTATCATTCCAGGAATTTCTATATGTGGCACCTCCTAGTCAGAGGCTCTGGTTGTAGGCAGTGTGGTGGGACGTGGTCATCTAGAGCCCACGGCAAGCATACCAACCCCCCCCCCCCCCCCAGATGTTTGAGCAGGTGTCAGCAAAACCCCCCCAAAAAGAAATCATGCACTAAATTCCCCCTCCTCCCAGTACGAATCTGCCCCCCCCTACACCCCCTCCAAGCTCAAATCATCTCTCTATCCAAATCCCCCCCAGTACATATCTCCCCCCCCCCAATAAAAAAATCATCCCTCCAAGCACAAATCTTCTCCCCCTCAAATTTCCCCTGCAAGGACAAATTCACTCCCCCCGCTACAAATCCCCCTCCCAGCACAAATTCCTCCCCTAATCCCCCCTCGCAGCACAAATTCCTCCCCCAATCCCCCCTCCCAGCACAAATTCCTCCCCCAATCCCCCCTCCCAGCACAAATTCTTCCCCCTAATCCCCCCACCTAGCACAAATTCTACCCCTCAAATATTTCTCTTCCTAGCATAAATACCCCCCAATCTTCCCTTCTAGCACAAATTCTTCCCCCAATCTCGCCACCTAGCACAAATTCCTCCCCCAATCCCCCCACCTAGCACAAATTCCTCCCCTAATCCCCCCTCCCAGCACAAATTCCTCCCCTAATCCCCCCTCCCAGCACAAATTCCTCCCCCAATCTCCCCTACCTAGCACAAATTCCTCCCCCAATCCCCCCACCTAGCACAAATTCCTCCCCCAATCCCCCCACCTAGCACAAATTCCTGCCCCAATCTCCCCCAATCCCCACACCTAGCACAAATTCCTCCCCCAATCCCCCCTCCCAGCACAAATTCCTCCCCCAACCCCCCTCCCAGCACAAATTCCTCCCCCAATCCCCCCACCTAGCACAAATTCTACCCCTCAAATATTTCTCTTCCTAGCATAAATACCCCCCAATCATCCCTTCTAGCACAAATTCCTCCCCCAATCCCCCCACCTAGCACAAATTCCTCCCCCGACCCCCACCTAGCACAAATCTACCCCAATTAAAAAAAATCACCCCTGTCAGCACAAATCTTCTACCCCTCAAATTTCCCCTGCAAGGCCAAATTCTCTCCCCTCGGTACGAATACCCCCTCCCAGCACAAATTCCTCCCCCAATCCCCCCACCCAGCACAAATTCCTCCCCCAATCTCCCCATCTAGAACAAATCCTACCCCCCAAATCATCCCTACTAGCACAACCCGCTCCCCCAAAAAAAAATCTCCTCCTAGCATAAATACCCCCCTATCATCCCTACTAGCACAAATCACCCCCCCGAAAAATTTCCCCTCCTTACATAAACACCCCCCTATCATCCCTACTTGCACAACCCCCCCCCCCCAAAAAAAAAAAACTATTTCCCCTCCTAGCATAAATACCCCCCAATCATCGCTACAATTTAATAATTGCTGCGCAAATACCACGTAACACAAGAAGTTGCAACGGCCGCCATTTTATTCCCTAGGGCAGTGATGGCGAACCTTGGCACCCCAGATGTTTTGGAACTACATTTCCCATGATGCTCATGCACTCTGCAATGTAGCTGAGCATCATGGGAAATGTAGTTCCAAAACATCTGCAGTGCCAAGGTTCACCATCACTGCCCTAGGGTGTCTTCTAAAACAATATATATCATGTTTGGGGGGTCTGAGTAATTTTCTAGCAAAAAAAAAAAAGAAAAATTTTTTACATATAGGAGAAAAGTGTCAGAATTGGCCGGGGTGGGAAGGGGTTAATTATCACCAGTAATATACAGATAATTATTATATATACAGTTGTGCTCATAAGTTTACACACCCCAGAATTTAGGATTTCTTGGCCATTTTTTCAGAGAATATGAATGATAAACAAAACCTTCTCTCTCACTCATGGTCAGTGATTGGCTGAAGCCATTTATTATCAATCAGCTGTTTACTCTTTTTATATCATAATGGCAACAGAAACGACCCAAATGCCCCCTGATCAAAAGTTTTCACACCCCGGTGATTTTGGCCTGATAACACGCACACAAGGTGACACAAAGGGGTTTGATTGGCTCTTAACCGTGTCCCGAGCGGCGCACGCCGATGTACGTCAGCAGAATGACACGGCTTGAAAAATGGGCGTACCTGTACGTCCCTTTGAATTTGCCGCCGTGCCATCGCGTGCGCACGCCGGCCGGGAGCTCTGTGAGTCGGGTCGCGGGTCCCGCAGACGCGATGTCCCCGGGGATACCCGCGATCGTCTCACGTTCTGCCTAGTGACAGGAAACCGATCATAGTTCCCTGTAATCGGGAGCAGAGATCAGTGACATGTCAGACACAGCCCCTCCCCCCCACAGTTAGAATCACTCCCTAGGACACACTTAACCCCTACAGCGCCACCTTGTGTTAATCCTTCACTACACATTTACACAGTAATCAATGCAATTTTAATTGCACTGATCGCTGTATAAATGTGAATGGTCCCAAAATCACGCCAAAAATGTCCGACGTGTCCGCCCTAATGTCGCAGTCATGATAAAAATCACTGATCGCCGCCATTACCAGTAAAAAAATAAATAATAAAAATGCCATAAAACTATCCTCTATTTTGTAGACGCTATAACTTTTGCGCAAACCAAACGCTTTTTTTTTACCAAAAATATGTAGAAGAATACGTATCGGCCTAAACTGAGGGGAAAAGATGGTTTTTTTTATACATTTTTGGGGGATATTTATTATAGCAAAAAGCAAAAATTTATGTCTTTTATTTTTTTTCAAAATTGGCGCATTTTTTTGTTTATAGCGCAAAAAATAAAAACCGCAGAGGTGATAAAAATACCACCAAAAGAAAGCTCTATTTGTGGAGGGGGGGGGGACGTCAATTTTGTTTGGGAGCCACGTCGCACGACCGCGCAATTGTCAGTTAAAGCGAAGCAGTGCCGAATCGCAAAAAGTGCTCTGGTCTTTGGCCAGCCAAATGGTCCGGGGTTGAAGTGGTTAAAGGTCACCATCCTCACCTGTGATCTGCTTGTAATTAGTGTGTGTATAAAAGGCCAATGAGTTTCTGGACTCCTGACAGACCCTTACATCTTCCATCCAGTGCTGCACTGATGTTTCTGGATTCTGAGTCATGGGGGGGGAAAGCAAAAAAAGAATTGTCAAAGGATCTGCGGGAAAAGGTAGTTGAACTGTATAAAACAGGAAAGGGATATAAAAAGATATCCGAGGAATTGAGAATGCCAATCAGCAGTGTTCAAACTATAATCAAGAAGTGGAAAATGAGGGGTTCTGGTGAAACCAAACCACGGTCAGGTAGACCGACGAACATGTTTTTTCCTTGTAGATAAGAGGTCAGGGCTGGGAGGGAGCATTAGACTTTTAAAAATATTCCCCCTTCTATGACACTGCAGTGAGAGGCGTGCCTCCACTGCAGCATTTTTATTGGACCAATGGTGCTTTACTATTGGTCCAGGGCTCCAAGCTGTCCATTGAGCTCAGTGCCTGTGACAAGAAGTGAGGAGAGGCTCTGTGATCTCATCCTCTCAGTCTGATTGTATTTATACTGACCGCTCTGTATGCAGCTTCTGACAGGCTGTACAAGGAGGCCCGTATCTCCGGAACCATAGATGATAGGAGCCCCAAATTTAGACCAGTGGTGGGGTGGG
This sequence comes from Lithobates pipiens, assembly GCF_037356315.1. Classification (NCBI taxonomy): domain Eukaryota; kingdom Metazoa; phylum Chordata; class Amphibia; order Anura; family Ranidae; genus Lithobates; species Lithobates pipiens. Next base: position 593,966,870 of record NW_027507764.1, on the reverse strand, counting down.
ACTTCAGCCACCTACCGTATCCCCCAAATGTGTCTCCCCAGGTCGCCGAGCTATGACCCTCAAATTCGATCTTTTTTTTGTTTTTTTTATGGTCATGGCAGGTGAGGCTCTGCTTCCTATACTATATGCTTCAGTTTGTGAATGAATGGGAAGCCTCAGAGCTCTTCCTGTCCATTCATTCTGTACAGCTCAGGCTGCAGAGATGGAGATTGAGGGCTGTGTGTCCTCAATCCTCTTTTCTCTGTCTCAAATGTGGAACATCGGAGGCCTGTTTAGACCCCTGATATTTCACTAAACCCCCCCCCAACGGGGGTCCTAAAAAAAAATATGAAAAAATAATAACATAAAAAAAAAAATGAATTAACCACTTGCTTGCTGGGCACCTAAACCCCCCTCCTGCCCAGACCAATATTCAGCTTTCAGCGCTGTCACTCTTTGAATGACAATTACGTGGTCATACAACACTGTACCCAAATGAAGTTTTTCTCATTTTTTCCCACAAATAGAGCTTTCTTTTGGTGGTATTTGATCACCTCTGGGGGTTTTTTGTTTAAAAAAATGTAAAAAGACCGAAAATTTAAGAAAAAAAAAAAAATACAAAACCGTTTTATATTTTGTTAATACATTTTGCAAGCAGGTAATTTTTCTCCTTTATTGATATGCGCTGATGAGGCTGCACTGATGGGTACTGATCGGTACTGGTTGGTGACCCTGATAGGCAGCACTGCTGGGTGGCACTGATTGGCATTGATAGGTGGTAATCATGGGCATTGATAGGTGGCACTGATTGCTGGCACTTATGCACTGGTGGGCACTGTGTGGGCACTGGCAGGTGGCACTGGAAGGTGGTATTGGTTGGCACAAATGAGGCGGCTTCGCCTCTTCCTCTTCGGGACCGATGCCCTTTGCACTGAAGCCGGTGATCGGGTTTTTTTTTCTCCTCACGCTGTCAGTCTGAGGAAAACAATAAACGATTACCGATCTTCTGATTACATCACGTGATCAGCTGTTATTGGCTGACAGCTGATCACGAGGTAAGGGGCCCCTTACTCCGATCTGTGATCACCCGAGTCTCAGTGATCACAGCGCGGAGCGTGCAAAGGGGACGACGTCTATTGACGGCCTCCTGGCAACGCGGATCTGAAGGAGTTAATTAATTAAAATGGTAATAAAATTAAATAGCAAAAACAATAATAAATAAATACTGACCCCAGTGGCGGAGCTGCCAGGGTTGCAAACGTTGCACTTACATCTGGGTCCTAGTGTTCTGCCACCATGGGGGGGCGGTGCCCCAAGACGGCAGGAAGGGGGCTCAGTTAGAACATATGTATGGACCATAATAAAGGGCCCGGCGATGGGGGTAAAGGGCCCCAGGATCAGTGGGAAGGGCCTCAGGCGTGGAGGGAAAGGCCCAGGCCGGGGGTTAGGGGGGCCCTTCATGTTTTCTTGCACCGGGGCCCTGATGGTTGTAGTTACACCTCTGAGAGTGACTGTTCCTCTGGGCTGTTTGCAGTGCGGGATCCCCCTGAGCTGTTCACATCCTTTTATACTAGAGGCTATGACGGAACCGCTTGGCACCCCCCGATTAATTGCTTCCACCAAACAGTGCCTCCCCCTGCCCTCCAAACCTTCCAGCAGACTGAGAGGGAATACCGGCCCTTTTACCCCCCCAAGCATCGTACAAAGACAAGATGTTGGGATAAGAACCGAAGGAATGACTCTTTATTAAAACTCAGACACATAATTTGTACCCCTCAGGAGGACCTTCCCCTCTTGAGGCTATTAGCATGACAGTGCCATCTCCAAACACCAATCCAATTACCAACTAACAGCGATCTTAATGAAATAGTTTGGTAAGAGGGATATTGTTGTAGCAGAATCTCCGACCTCTTCCAGTCTAATGCGAACCTTCAAGGCCAAAGATAACCGATACCCTTCAATATGTGGTGGGTTGTGAGGCATAGTGGGTGCAAGGGTGGTAAAAGTCATTGGGTGCCAGACACTTCTTGGATGTAAAATAGGTTTTATTTCTTTGACAGTCCTTTTTATATTTTGCAAGGGAAAGAGGGTTAGGTCCAGGACACCCTTAAGCAGTTGCAATTTAAAATGGCAGACTCCGAGACTTCAATAGGAGGACAGCCGTACAGGGAAAGGCCCCAGCAAGGTTCCACTTCTGCACATGCAGGATTGCTGTCTCCTATGGTAACAGTACTTAAACAGTTCCTAACTCAAAGTAACAGTTCTCTCATCTGTACTACAACGTCTCCTTGTAGTTCTTCAGCCTCTGGAGCTCCTGATCTCTCACTGGACCCTCTAATTCACTGACTCTGAATCCAGTCATCTCCTCAAGGCTTTTGGTATCTCCCTCAAGCGTCACCCACTCTTCCCTACTGGGTCCCTAGCTTGGCACTTCGGATACCTTCAAGCTTCACCCCTGATGACCGGTTTGGTCCTTGGCTTGGCACACAAGGCTGCTCTGCAAGCATCAACTCTGGTTGGGTCCCTGACTTGATCCCCACCTGAAGTTTCCCGATTTTCCACTGTGCCCGTTCGGTGAGAATACTGCTCTGGTACTTCAGTTCCTCACCGTGGTCCCTGGTAATACGGTGGTTGGTCCCTTAGTGGTGACAGCTTCCCTTCTACCACTGACCACGACAGGTTCTCTGGCTGACAGAACCGTCACTTTTGGTTGGACTGCAAGCCTCAATCCCAACCCTGCATTGCCCTCTTACTTCTGGATAGGCCCTCACACAGCCCAATCTATTGCCTAGCAGCCCGGGGCAGATGACACACGTCCACCCAGAACACAAGAACCTGGATCACCTGACCCCACCCGAATATATAGGCTTTCCCAGCAGGCCCAAAATCCCTGCCCATTGGCTGAGATACCCCATATACCCATAACCTGACCTTGAGTTGTCCTTCTCAATCTAACACCTCCAAGTGCCTGGCCACCTGGTGGTAGAAGAGGAAAGTACAACCAGGCCAAACTTAGGGAGAAGTCAATGGATCCCTGGTCATTAAAGTGATTGTAAACCCTTACAACCAACTTTGACCTACAGGTAAGCCTAGATCAGTGATGGCGAACCTTGGTACTCCAGATGTTTTTGAACTACATTTCCCATGATCCTCCACTGCACTGCAGAGTGAATGAGCATCATGGGAAATGTAGTTCCAAAACATCTGGGGTGCCAAGGTTCGCCATCACTGGCCTAGATTAAGGCTTACCTGTAGGTCCAAGAAATATCTCCTAAACCTACACGGTTTAGGAGATATTTGCCGAAAGACAGGCGCCGTAGACAGCGGCACGCAGGCGCATGGAGCACGCCGCGGTCAACAGGGATATGCCGGGAGTGGCGGCTCCCGTGCGCATGCGCAGGAGTGACGCCATCGCGGCTTCGCCGAATGACAGCGGCGGAGCAGCGAGACCCACCGAGAAGATGGAGGCTCCGGACTACAGGGGACAGAGGTGACTTCGCTGGCTCCTGTGTCAGGTAAGTGACACATAATGGACTACTATGCGATGCGATGCGATGCGATGCATAGTAGTCCATTATGCTTTACCTTTGCAGGGAATCAAAGAGGAAGTAAACTCATCAGGGTTTACTTCCTCTTTAACTACAGTAGCTACTCCTGACAAGGAATTTGGTGAGTAGCTCCCCGACTAAACCCCAGGGCGCTACATCATTGATAAATATTTCTGTCCCAAGTGAAGGAGCCTCTCCAAGCCAGTCTGCAGGAGGACCACCATATTCCCTCTGATCATTACCCTGTACGAGATTAACCACTTACAGACCGGACCATTTTGCTGGTCAAAGACCAGACCACTTTTTGCGATTCGGCACTGCGTCGCTTTAACTGACAATTGCGCGGTCGTGCGACGTGGCTCCCAAACAAAATTGATGTCCTTTTTTTCCCACAAATAGAGCTTTCTTTTGGTGGTATTTGATCACCCCTGCGGTTTTTATTTTTTGCGCTATAAACATAAATAGAGCGACAATTTTGAAAAAAACACGCATTATTTTTTACTTTTTGTTATAATAAATATCCCCCAAAAATATATAAAAAAAAACATTTTTTCCCTCAGTTTAGGCCGATACGTATTCTTCTACATATTTTTGGTAAAAAAAAAAAAATCGCAATAAGCGATTATTGATTGGTTTGCGCAAAAGTTATAGCGTTTACAAAATAGGGGATAGTTTTATGGCATTTTTATTAATATTTTTTTTTTTACTAGTAATGGCGGCGATCAGCGATTTTTATTGTGACTGCGACATTGTGGGGGACCCATCGGACATTTTTGACACATTTTTGGGACCATTGTCATTTATACAGCAATCACTGCTATATAAATGCACTGATTCCTGTGTAAATGGCACCGGCAGTGAAGGGGTTAACCAGTGGGTGGCAGTGTAGGGGTTAAGTGTTCCTAGGGGCGTGTTACTAACTGTGGGGGGGCTGGGCTATGTGTTAGTGAACACTGATCTCTGCTCCAATCACATGGAGCAGAGATTAGCGTCACTAGTTGCTAGGCAGAATGGAGAAATGCTGTTTACAACGGCATTTCTTCATTCGTCCGCCCCGTGAGTCGATCGCGGGTATGCCCGTGGCGATCGAGTCCGCGGGACCCGTGACCGGACTCATGGGGGTCCCGACCGGCGCGCTCGCGACGGCAGGGCGGCATTAAAGATTGGACGTACCTGTACGCCAATATGCCTGCCTGTGCCATTCTGCCGATGTACAACGCGCTGGTCGGGAACCGGTTAATATTACACTTTTCCACCCACTCCAGAAGGGAAGCTTCATTGTCCTTATTTGGAGAAGTAATCGAAGCGTTCATCACATTGTCCATCATTATAGAATGATCTGCTCTCTCCATGGGCCATAATCAGTGGGTAGGAGGCTTGCCCCTCTCCAAAACCCCCCCTTTACATCATGGTCCCTATCCCTTTTACATCACTGTCCTCTATCCCCACTTATGTCATAGTCGCTTCACCCCTTACATCATAGGGACCCTTCACATCACATTCCCCTTAAATCACAGCCCCCCTCCCTTTGTGTCCTGAGTCCCCACTTATCTCACAGTCCCCCGACCCCTTACATCATAGCCACCCTCCACATCACAGCCCTCCCTTCTTACATCACATTCCCCTTCACATCACAGCCCTCCTCCCTTTTACATCAGTCCTCATTCCCCCTATTTACATCACAGACCCCCTTTACAGCATTATCCTTAGCCCTGTCTTCAGATTACAGCCCCCCTTTACATCATGGACCCCATCCCTTTTACATCAGTGTCCTCTGTCCCCACCTGTGTCACAGTCCCCCTCCCTTACATCACAGCCAACCCCCTTACATCACAGCCCCCCTCCCTTTTACATCAGTCCTCATTCCCCCTATTTACATCACAGACCCCCCTTTACAGCATTATTCTCAGCCCAATTTTCAGGTCACAGTCCCCCTTTACATCATGGTCCTCTCCCTTTTCCATCAGTATCCTCAGTCCCCACTTATTTCACAGCCCCTGCCCCTTTACATCACAGTCACCCTTCTCATCTCAGCTACCCCCCATATCACAGCCCCCCCATATCACAGCCCCCACCCCTTTACATCATAGTCACCCTTCTCATCACAGCCACCCCCCATATCACAGCCACCGCCCCGTTCCATCACAGTCACCCTTCTCATCACAGCCACCCCTCCCCCATATCACAACCCCCCATATCACAGCCCCCGCCCCTTTACATCAGTCACCCTTCTCATCACAGCCACCCCCCCATATCACAACCCCCCCATATCACAGCCCCCGCCCCTTTACATCACAGTCACCCTTCTCATCACAGCTACCCCCCCATATCACAGCCCCCCCATATCACAACCCCGCCCCTTTACATCACAGTCACCCTTCTCATCACAGCTACCCCCCCCCATATCACAGCCCCCACCCCTTTACATCACAGTCACCCTTCTCATCACAGCCACCCCCCATATCACAACCCCCCCATATCACAGCCCCCGCCTCTTTACATCACAGTCACCCTTCTCATCACAGCTACCCCCCATATCACAGCCCCCATATCACAACCCCCGCCCCTTTACATCACAGTCACCCTTCTCATCACAGCTACCCCCCCATATCACAGCCCCCCCATATCACAGTCCCCCATATCACAGCCCCCCATATCACAGCCCCCCGCCCCTTTACATCACAGTCACCCTTCTCATCACAGCTACCCCCCCATATCACAGCCCCCCCATATCACAGCCCCCGCCCCTTTACATCACAGTCACCCTTCTCATCACAGCCACCCCCCATATAACAGCCCCCCCATATCACAGCCCCCACCCCTTTACATCACAGTCACCCTTCTCATCACAGCCACCCCCCCATATCACAACCCCCCCATATCACAGCCCCCGCCTCTTTACATCACAGTCACCCTTCTCATCACAGCCACCCCCCATATCACAGACAGCCCCTCCTATATCACAACCCCCCCATATCACAGACAGCCCCCCCCCCCATATCACAGCACTCTCTTCTTACATCACAGCCCCCCTCATACATCACAGCCCCCCCCCCTTACATTGCAGATATCACAGCTGGATATAATAGCGCTGAAGTGTGGGGGAGGGGCTGTCAATAATAAATCATTAGAAACAAACTCTGAACAGGGGGCAGATAAGGACAATGTTGAGGAGATGATTATTAATATGAACTGAATGTGTCATTGTTTTCATGTAGATTCTTCATCTCTTTTCCCGGAATGCCACATCCTCTTCTTTCCTTCTGATGCAGAATTACTTCTGAATAATAATTCCCAAAAAGATGGGAGCCGAGACATGAAAGCAGAATACAGGAAGAGTTCAGGAAAGATGAGAAATGTTACAATGTATACCGAGAAATTCACTACTATGGAAGAGCGATATAGTCACCCAGCCAACCAGAACGGGGCAAAAGCTTTATTCAATAAATCTCATAGTCCGACCCGTGTGTGATTATATGTCACTATTACATTGTATATCATGTATGTTGTGTGATTATATGTCACTATTACATTGTATATCATGCATGTTGTGTGATTATATGTCAGTGTTACATTGTATATCATGTATGTTGTGTGATTATATGTCAGTATTACATTGTATATCATGCATGTTGTGTGATTATATGTCAGTGTTACATTGTATATCATGTATGTTGTGTGATTATATGTCAGTGTTACATTGTATATCATGTATGTTGTGTGATTATATGTCACTATTACATTGTATATCATGTATGTTGTGTGATTATATGTCACTATTACATTGTATATCATGTATGTTGTGTGATTATATGTCAGTGTTACATTGTATATCATGTATGTTGTGTGATTATATGTCAGTGTTACATTGTATATCATGTATGTTGTGTGATTATATGTCAGTATTACATTGTATATCATGTATGTTGTGTGATTATATGTCACTATTACATTGTATATCATGTATGTTGTGTGATTATATGTCACTATTACATTGTATATCATGTATGTTGTGTGATTATATGTCAGTATTACATTGTATATCATGCATGTTGTGTGATTATATGTCAGTGTTACATTGTATATCATGTATGTTGTGTGATTATATGTCAGTGTTACATTGTATATCATGTATGTTGTGTGATTATATGTCAGTGTTACATTGTATATCATGTATGTTGTGTGATTATATGTCAGTGTTACATTGTATATCATGTATGTTGTGTGATTATATGTCAGTGTTACATTGTATATCATGTATGTTGTGTGATTATATGTCAGTGTTACATTGTATATCATGTATGTTGTGTGATTATATGTCAGTGTTACATTGTATATCATGTATGTTGTGTGATTATATCTCAGTATTACATTGTATATCATGTATGTTGTGTGATTATATGTCAGTGTTACATTGTATATCATGTATGTTGTGTGATTATATGTCAGTGTTACATTGTATATCATGTATGTTGTGTGATTATATGTCAGTATTACATTGTATATCATGTATGTTGTGTGATTATATGTCAGTGTTACATTGTATATCATGTATGTTGTGTGATTATATGTCAGTGTTACATTGTATATCATGTATGTTGTGTGATTATATGTCAGTGTTACATTGTATATCATGTATGTTGTGTGATTATATGTCAGTGTTACATTGTATATCATGTATGTTGCGGTCGTTCATGTGATTATCTAATAGTTTCTTGAAACTATCAATGCCCCCCGCTGGGAATTCCACATCCTTGCCGCTCTTACAGTAAAGAACCCTCTACTTAGTTTAAGGTTAAACATCTTTTCTTCTAATTTTAATGAGTGGCTACAAGTCTTGTTAAACTCCCTTCCGCAAAAAAGTTTTCTCCCTATTGTGGGGTCACCAGTCCGCTATTTATATATTGTGGGGTCACCAGTCCAGTATTTATATATTGTGGGGTCACCAGTCCGGTATTTATATATTGTGGGGTCACCAGTCCGGTATTTATATATTGTGGGGTCACCAGTCCAGTATTTATATATTGTGAAGTCACCAGTCCGGTATTTATATATTGTGGGGTCACCAGTCCGGTATTTATATATTGTGGGGTCACCAGTCCGGTATTTATATATTGTGGGGTCACCAGTCCGGTATTTATATATTGTGGGGTCACCAGTCCAGTATTTATATATTGTGGGGTCACCAGTCCAGTATTTATATATTGTGGGGTCACCAGTCCAGTATTTATATAATGAAATCATATCCCCTCTCAGGCGTCTCTTCTCCAGAGAGAATAAGTTCAGAGCTCACAACCTTTCCTCATAACTAATATCCTCCAGACCCTTTATTATCTTTGTTGCCCTTCTTTGTAGTCGCTCCATTTCCAGTACATCCTTCCTGAGGACTGGTGCCCAGAACTGGACAGTATACTCCAGGTGCGGCCGGACCAGAGTCTTGTAGAGGGGAGAATTATCCTTTTATCTCTGGAGTTGATCATCTACTATCATCTACTAGGACCCCCAGGTCCTTTTCCATCCTAGATCCCCCCCAGAGGTTCCCCTCCCCCCAGTCTATAGATTGCATTCAGATTTTTGCCACCCAAATACATTATTTTACATTTTTCTACATTGAACCTCATTTGTCATGTAGTTGCCCCTCCCCCCATTCATTTGTTCAAATCTTCTTGTAAGGTTTCCACATCCTGCGGAGAAGTTATTGCCCTGCTTAGCTTATTATCATCCGCAAATACAGAGATTGAGCTGTTTCCCCCATCCCCCTCCTCCAGGTCGTTTCTGAACAAATTAAATAGGATTGGTCCCAGCACAGAACCCTGGGGGACCCCACTACACACATCTACGGGCCTTCCTTTATGTAGATACACCACATCTACGGGCCTTCCTTTATCTAGATACACCACGTCTACGGGCCTTCCTTTATCCAGATACACCACGTCTACGGGCCTTCCTTTATCCAGATACACCACGTCTACGGGCCTTCCTTTATCTAGATACACCACGTCTACGGGCCTTCCTTTATCTAGATACACCAAGTCTACGGACCTTTCTTTATCTAGATACATCACGTCTACGGGCCTTCCTTTATCTAGATACACCAAGTCTACGGACCTTTCTTTATCTAGATACACCACGTCTACGGGCCTTCCTTTATCTAGATACACCAAGTCTACGGACCTTTCTTTATCTAGATACATCACGTCTACGGGCCTTCCTTTATCCAGATACACCAAGTCTACGGACCTTTCTTTATCTAGATACATCACGTCTACGGGCCTTCCTTTATCTAGATACACCACGTCTACGGGCCTTCCTTTATCTAGATACACCACGTCTACGGGCCTTCCTTTATCCAGATACACCACGTCTACAGGCCTTCCTTTATCTAGATACACCACGTCTACGGGCCTTCCTTTATCCAGATACACCACGTCTACGGGCCTTCGTTTATCTAGATACACCACGTCTACGGGCCTTCCTTTATCCAGATACACCACGTCTACGGGCCTTCCTTTATCTAGATACACCACGTCTACGGGCCTTCCTTTATCTAGATACACCACATCTACGGACCTTCCTTTATCTAGATACACCACATCTACGGACCTTCCTTTATCTAGATACACCACGTCTACGGGCCTTCCTTTATCTAGATACACCACATCTACGGGCCTTCCTTTATGTAGATACACCACATCTACGGGCCTTCCTTTATCTAGATACACCACGTCTACGGGCCTTCCTTTATCTAGATACACCCCGTCTACCGGCCTTCCTTTATCTAGATACACCACGTCTTCGGGCCTTCCTTTATCTAGATACACCACATCTACGGACCTTCCTTTATCTAGATACACCACGTCTATGGGCCTTCCTTTATCTAGATACACCACGTCTACGGGCCTTCCTTTATCTAGATACACAACGTCTACGGGCCTTCCTTTATCTAGATACACCCCGTCTACCGGCCTTCCTTTATCTAGATACACCACGTCTTCGGGCCTTCCTTTATCTAGATACACCACGTCTACGGACCTTCCTTTATCTAGATACACCACGTCTATGGGCCTTCCTTTATCTAGATACACCACGTCTACGGGCCTTCCTTTATCTAGATACACAACGTCTACGGACCTTCCTTTATCTAGATACACCACGTCTACGGGCCTTCCTTTATCTAGATACACCCCGTCTACCGGCCTTCCTTTATCTAGATACACCACGTCTTCGGGCCTTCCTTTATCTAGATACACCACGTCTACGGACCTTCCTTTATCTAGATACACCACGTCTATGGGCCTTCCTTTATCTAGATACACCACGTCTACGGGCCTTCCTTTATCTAGATACACCACGTCTACGGGCCTTCCTTTATCTAGATACACCCCGTCTACCGGCCTTCCTTTATCTAGATACACCACGTCTTCGGGCCTTCCTTTATCTAGATACACCACGTCTACGGGCCTTCCTTTATCTAGATACACCACGTCTACGGACCTTCCTTTATCTAGATACACCACATCTACGGGCCTTCCTTTATCCAGATACACCACGTCTACGGACCTTCCTTTATCTAGATACACCACATCTACGGGCCTTCCTTTATCCAGATACACCACGTCTACGCTCACATTGAGAAAAGTCAAAACTCTACAAGTAATGTCACAAATATTGCACATTAGCAGCAAATAACCCCCCAGTGACTCCCCGGCCTCCATGTGTCGGTGTAACGGTGACCAAGTCTTATCAGGACATTCTAATCTGAAGCAAACGTGTTATAACTTTCCTTTGCCGGTAATATTGTAATCCGGTTGGACGGTGAGATGTTTCCATATTTGTAGAATAATTGTAGCCCAAGGCAGATACATTGTGAAACGTCTTGTGCCCGTGATGTTGTAATCCACCGGAATGGAGTCATAGTTATTTGGAAGCATTGCCCGAAATCCCCCGTATATCATCACACTGCACCACAAATAACAATCATCTTCCATTTGTCTTCCCCGGATTTACAGAGACTATAGAAAAAGAATCGTCTCCCTTTAAAATTGTTACATTTTGTTGCTTTGCAGCCTAAAATGAAGACACACAGCGCCTTGAAAAAGTATTCATACCCCTGGCAATTTTCCACATTTTGTTACAACCAGAAACATAAATGTATTTTATTGGGATTTTATGTGATGGAGCAACACAAAGTGTCACATAATTGTGAAGTGGAAGGAAAATGATAAATGATACAAATAAATATGTGAAAAGTGTGGGGGGGAGGGGCATTTGTATACAGCCCCCTTTACTCTGATACCCCCTAACTAAAATCTAGAGGAACCAATTGCCTTCAGAAGTCACCTAATTAGTAAATAGAGTCCACCTGTGTGTCATTTAATCTCAGTATAAATATAGCTGTTCCGTGAAGCCTTCAGAGGTTTGTTAGAGAACTTTAGTGAACAGACATCATCATGAAGGCCAAGGAACACACCAGACAGGTCAGGGATAAAGTTGTGGAGAAGTATAAAGCAGGGTTAGGTTATAAAGAAATCTCCCAAGCTTTGACCATCTCACGGAGCTCTGTTCAATCCATCATCGGAAAATGGAAAGAGTATGGGCACAACTGAAAACCTACCAAGACATGGCCGTCCACCTAAACTGACCGGGCCGGGCAAGGAGAGCATTCATCAGAGAAGAGCCAAGAGGTCCATGGTAACTCTGGAGGAGCTGCAGAGATCCACAGCTCAGGGGGGACAATCTGTCCACAGGACAACTATTAGTCGTCTCTCCACAAATCTGCCCTTTATGGAAGAGTGACAAGAAGAAAGACATTGGTGAAAGAAAGTCATAAGAAGTCCGGTTTGTAGTTTGTGAGAAGCCATGTGGGGGAGGGGGCAGCAAACATGTGGAAGAAGGTGATCTGGTCAGAGGAGACTGAAATTCTACTTTTTTGGCTGTCATTGGATGTGATTGACAGCAGCGGGAGCCAATGGCTGCGCTGCTATCAATTTATCCAATCAGGACACGGCACACCGGCTGGAGCTGGTGCACTCCTCCCCGTCGCTGGAAAGACCGCGGTCAGGTAAGTAAAAGGGGGGCTCTGGGGGGCAGCTGCATGACAGGAGGTTTTTCACCTTAAAGCGGAGTTCCGTCTAATTTTTTTTTTTTTTTTTTTAAGTCAGCAGCTACAAATACTGCAGCTGATGACTTTTAAAATAAGGACACTTACCTGTCCAGGGGGCCCGCGATGTCGGCACCTGAAGCCGACCCGCTCCTCGGCTCTGAGGTGGAGGCGCCGCCATCTTCAGTAAGGAAATCAATGCGGCTTCACTTCCTGGTTCCTTACCGCGCATGCGCGATGCCACCAGTCCCTACTGTCTCCTGGGATCTGTGTGTCTCTCAAAAGACAGTGGGGGGGGGGGGGGTGGAGAAGGCGCCAGAAGTGGAGTAGATACCTGGGGGTGGCTAGGCTATCTATGCCCAGAAGTGGGAGCAAAATATCTGGATTAGACTGGTATCTGTTCCCCCCTCCCCCCTGACAGGTGCCAAATGTGACCGGGGGGGGGGGGGGGATTCTGAAAAGCAGAAGTTCCATTTTTGGGTGGAACTCCTCTGCATTAAGGTGAAAAACGCTTGCTCCCGAAGAGTGGTAACTACCCCGCCACGAAACGCGTCAAGCCAACTATAAGCTATGCCCTAATTTTATATTTATACACATCCATTAAGCCATATTGATTGGATCTCATGTGGTTACAGGATCCGCATGTCATGTATTATGGGCTTCTATTCCATTGCGGTCTATGTGGAGGAGTTAGTCTGGAGGCTATATATACAATCAACCAACTTGTCACTGAATTGTATTACCCCGTATGTGTATATTTGTATATCAATTACAACAAGTTATTTATTATGAGCAATAAATTCTTGTCTATTATCCTGTTATTTATAGATTTCTTTTGTACCCTTCAGTGTGATTGTGCAAATGAATTCCTCTATGGAATGTATCATTATCATGCATTATACATTATGCAATAGTAATGAGTAATGCACAATGAATAAGAGCAACCACCCAAGTATCGGATATATAAATACACATATTGAAAATGAGATAATCCGCTTCCCCATTAGGAAAGACTAATCACCACATAACGGAGCAGCCATAAAGATCCTGGCCTTCAGATAGAACCATAGCTGAACAGACAATCCATGCCCCTAATGCCACGTACACACCATCATACTATCTGGACCAGAGTCCGCCGGACAATCCGCCCGTGTGTGGGCTCCGGCGGACTTAGAAAGAAGTTTTGACTCAAAATTGACAATCCGGCTAGTGCGCCGGACTTTTGAAATGAACGGACTTGCCCACACACGGAGGAAAGTCCGTTCATTTTGAACGCGGCTCCAGGTAGACGGGACTAGCGAAGGAAGTCAATGTCGCTGCCTTTGGCAGCGAGATTGACACCTCGCTGGCCCCGTTACCTGGTATGGACTTAAAGGGGAAGCCCTACACCAAAAAAACGGCGTGGGGGTCCCCCCAAAGTCCATATCAGACCCTTATAAGAGCACACAGCCCGGCCGGTCAGGAAAGGGGGTGGGGATGAGAGAGCACCCCCCCTCCTGAGCCGTACCAGGCCACGTGCCCTCAACATGGGGGGGTGCTTTGGGGAAGGGGGGGCCCTGCGGCCCCCCCCCACACCAAAGCACCTTGTCCCCATGTTGATGAGGACAAGGGCCTCTTCCCGACAACCCTGGCCGTTGGTTGTCGGGGGCTGCGGGCAGGGGGGCTTATTGGAATCCCGGAGCCCCCTTTAATAAGGGGGCCCCCCAGATACCGGCACCCCACTCTATGTGAATGAGTATTGGGGTACCATGAACCCCTACCCATGCATCCTCCGGGACTGTGACATCATAAAGGGGCAGGGTCATCATGTGACATCACCTGGTGACGCCGCCCATTGTCCCTATATGAGTCCCTATACAACGCGTCCCTGTCATGGCGGCCAGAGAGAGCGTCGAGTCAACATCTTAAGGAGGAAGAAAAGAGGAAGAGAAGGCGGCGACAGAAGACCGGGCCACCGCTAGTAAAAGAGCTGGAAGAAGAAAGCGGAGGCCCGGCAAGAAGAACCGAAGAGGGGGACAAGACCCCCAAAGAGGGGGAAAAGACCCTCGAAGTCGGAAGAAGAGGCGGCGGTGACAGAAGGCCCAGGCCACCGCTAGTAAAAGAGCTGGAAGAAGAAAGCGGAGGGCCCGGCAAGAAGACCCCAAGAGGGGGACAAGACCCCCAAATTCAGAGAAGACCCCCGGACGGCGGCAAAGAAGAAAGCCGGGCTCCTCCTCTAGTAAAAGAGCTAGCAGAAGATAGAGGAGTCCGGGAAGAAGACCCCCGGAGCTGTGCAATAAATCAATTTTTTTGTTTTTGTTTTGTTGTGTTTTTTCTTTACACTTTTTTCACCAGGTGAACGGGTAGGGGTACATGGTACCCCAATACTCATTCACATAGGGTGGGGGGGCTGGAATCTGGGGGCCCCCTTATTAAAGGGGACTCCCAGATTCCGATAAGCCCCCCGCCTGCAGACCCTGACAACCAACTGCCAGGGTTGTTGGGAAGAGGCCCTTGTCCTCATCAACATGAAGACAAGGTGCTTTGGGGTGGAGGGGCCGCAGGGCCCCCCTTCCCCAAAGCACCCCCCTATGTTGAGGGCACGCAGCCTGGTACGGCTCAGGAGGGGGGGTGCTCGCTCGTCCCCACCCCCTTTCCCGACCGGCCAGGCTGCGTGCGGATAAGGGTCTTATATGGACTTTGGGGGGGGACCCCCATGCCGTTTTTTCGGCGCAGGGCTTCCCCTTTAAGTCCATACCAGGTGATGGGGCCAGTGAGGTGTCAATCTCGCCGCCGAAGGCAGCGACATTGACTTCCTTCGCTAGTCCCGGCTACCTGGAGCCACGTTCAAAATGAACAGATTTTCCTCCATGTGTGGGCAAGTCCGTTCATTTCAAAAGTCCTGGCGGACTCCCACCATAGTCCGGCGGTTTGTCCCATCGTGTGTACGGGGCATTACAGGTAATAAAAATATCCTCCATGATCTCATTTTCAATATGTGCGTTTATATAGCCGATACTCGGGTGGTTGCTCTTTGGGTGACTGGTTTATAGGTAGACTTAATTATTATTATCTTTGTACAATTTACAGGAACCAGGAATCCGGGTCCCACATTCCCCCACTTTTCTGCACTTTCCCCAATTTAATATGTATTTCGGGGGACACTGCTTGTGCCTTTGGTTTCACCCCCCCTGGTGTCAACAATTTAACAAGTCCTCAATTTTTTGAGGTGGGCTGTTTTTTGTTTTGGTATGTTTGGGTGTTTACTATGGGTATTCTGATAATCCTGGATGGGTTGATGGTTCTAATATCTGTTCTGCTTTTACTTTTTCTTCTTTTTGAAAGTGTCGTGGTTAATAGTCAGAATTCTGGTTCTGAGGAAGCTACTTTGCGAAACGCGTCGACCTTGGATTTTTGACACTTAAACCACTATTGTTCTAACCAAGTTCATATATTAATGTTTTTATCATGTATTTTCTAATTTGTAAATAAATATTGTAAAATACTAGATTCTCCTTTCTGGTACCGTTATAATCCGTTATGCTGGTCTCTTCTTTTTTGTATTTCATTTATTAATAAATATGTTTTTACACAACCATTGTACTCCTTTGCAGCTACGGGCTTCATTTAAAGTCCCAAATTTTTGTCGTCCCCCCCCTTCTTCCGCCATAAATAGGGATGAAGGCATAGGACCTACATAGGTCACTGCCTCATATAAAGTCTCGAAACACAACAATTTTTCTTTTACATGTCTGTGGTGTCAGGAAAGGGATTTTCCATGCATTTCTGACACACACAAATGTAAACGTAGGCTAATACTCTCAGTTACATTGGTGGTCAGTGTAAATCTTCTCATTATATTGGGACTTGGTGTACAACCCTTTCATTCACACCAGTGGCCAGTGTGAAGGTCCTCCTTACATTGGTGGTCAGTGTAAAGCCCCATTACATTGGTGGTCAGTGTAAATCCTCCCTAACATTGGTGGTCAGTGTAAACCTACATTGGTGGTCAGTACAAATCTCCTCGACAATGGTTGTCAGTAGGGATGAGCCAAACACCCCCTCGTACGAACTTTAGAACCCCATTGAAGTCTATGGGACTCGAACGTTCGAAATTAAAAGTGCTAATTTTAATGGCTAATATGCAAGATACTGTCCTAAAAAGGGTTTGGGGACCTGGCTCAATGCCTAAAATGTTTTTAAAAATGGCTGTTTTGGCGGGAGCACTGATTTTAATGACAATTAACCCCCCTGGAGGTAATCTCGAGTCTGGCTCGGGTTGGGATTTTACTGACAGGAGCGGTAACCCCGAGCCAGACTCGGGATCGCATCGCTGGATGCAGGGGAGGACACAGGGAGAGTTACTTACCTTGTCCCCTGGATCCAGTGATGTCCTCCGCGCTGTGTGATCGAGCTGTCCTCCGCTCGATTCACAGTGCCGAATGCCGCCGAGCTGCGTTCCCTGCGACGTTACGGCGCACGGGAACGGAGAACGGCGGCAAATTCTAAAAAGTAAAAACACACAAAACACACACAGCACTGTAATCTTACAGATTACAGTACTGTATTAAAAAATACACACCCCCCTTTGTCCCTAGTGGTCTGTGCAGTGCCCTGCATGCACTTTTATATTATAAATACTGTTTTTTCTGCCTGAAATTTGGAGATTGTCCATAGCAACCAAAAAGTGTCCCTTTTTCAGTGTTTTAGGATTTGATTATATTGTTGAATAATTTTTATTATTCTTTATTAGATTATAAACTTTATCATACCCGGGATGTCTGCTAGACTCTGGTTTGAACAGATTTAAAGTGGGGTACCCCCTAAAAAAAAAAAATTAAAAGTCAGCAGCTACAAATACTGCAGCTGCTGGCTTTTAATAATCGGACACTTACCTGCCCCAGGGTCCAGCGATGCGGGGGAACGAAGCCCCCCCTCGCTCCCCGCTCCGCTCGCGGCGCCGTCATGCATACTGTGGGCACCCGGCTGTGGCTTCACAGCCGGGCACCCACTGCGCATGCGCGAGCGGCGCAGGGCGCCGTGATACGCCGTACAGTCACCTGGGACACATGACAGGTCCCAGGTGAATGTGCGGCGCGAGGGGAAGTGATGTCACCAGCCTGGGCAATGAGGAAGGCAGATTACGAGGGACCCCCTAGCAACCGGTATTTAGAGGTGAGTAAAAAAAAATTTTTTTGTCAATTATTATTTTTATTTTTTTTTATGAATTTTAATTACTTTTAATTTTTTGGTGGCAACACCACTTTAAGAGAGTTATTCCTAACAATTACAGGACTACAATATAAAACGCCAAATTTCCATGCAAAATAATTGTACCGCTTTCAGCACCTAAATCCAGACTGAATCATACAGCTAGGGAGGTTAAAGTGAAAAAAAAAGTGAAATATTCCTTTAAATATGGTGCCTGGGGGGTGTCTGTAGTATGCCTGTGAAGTGCCACGTGTTTCCCGTGTTTAGAACAGTCCCTGCACAAAATTACATTTAACGGAAATAACGTCATTTAAAGCTGCTTGCGGTTTTAATGTTAAATCTGGTTCCTGCAATATGGATGAAAATCATTGAGAAAAATGGCATGGGTAGCCCTCCCTGCCCATTACCAGCCTATTTGGGTCTTGTACGCATATTAAGGGGAACCCCGTACCCATATTAAAAAAAGGAAATACGTGTGGCCCCCAGGCCCTATATACTCAGAACAGCAGTATACAGGCGGTGCAAACAAGACAGGGACTGTGTAGGTTTGTTGTGTTAAGTTTAATCTGTTTGTAATTTTCAACTGGTACATTTTTAAAGTGTAGCTCCAGTCAAAAAAACTATTTTTAAGCTTTTTGGAAAACATAGGGAAGGGTTATCACCCCTGTATAATTTGTTTTGTCGTCCATCTTTTTTCATCTCACTTGCTGTTGTCTCCTTGCGTTTGCAAGTAGGAGACGTTTGTAAGTTGGATGTTTGAAAGTAGGGGCCTGCCCTATATGCTCTGCAGAAATGGTGGAACAAGGTGTTGGTTTGCCACAACATTGTAAGCCCTCAAAGTGACTCTTGGTGGGCGCTGGAGCGCCCTGCTGTGACCGATTATATCAAGAATTGTAATTACATGCCATTGTTGAACAGTGGTAGAAAAATTGACCTTTGGTGGTTGTGGTGCTGGTGCCACAACACTAAGTCCTCACCGTTACTCTGGGTGGGCACAGGAAGGGGCCCTCCTGTGAAATATTATATCAAGAATTGTAATTACATGTCCCTGTTAAACAGGGGCAGAAAAATTTGGCCTTAGGCACTGGTGCTGGTGCCACCACACTGCAACCTCTGCCATATACTCTAGTTTTATTGCAGGAATTAGCCCTGCTGCAAAGCATTGCATCAAAAATTGTACTTAAACGCCCCTGTTAAACAGGGGCAGAAAAATTGGGCCTTAGGCACTGGTGCCACCACACTGCAACCTCTGCCATATACTCTAGTTTTATTGCAGGAATTAGCCCTGCTGCAAAGCATTGCATCAAAAATTGTAATTAAACGCCCCTGTTAAACAGGGGCAGAAAAATTGGGCTGCTGGCATCACCCAGAACCAAAAATGTTCTTCCAACATATCAGCGGAGGAGGAAGAGGATAGACAATCAACATAACAGGACAGTCACTCAGCATCAGCATAGGCAGTCTTGAAGGGATGTGATATTTCCAAAAAAATTATTCGGTTACATCAGCTTCAGGTGCTTGGTAGCTGTGGGTGATCCAAGACTGATTCATCTTGATGAAGGTCAGTCGATCAACTGATTCGGTGGACAGGCGCACCCTGTGATCGGTAACAAAGCCACCAGCAGCACTGAAGGTGCGTTCCGAAAGAACGCTGGATGCAGGACAGGCCAGTAGCTCAATTGCATACTGTGCAAGCTCTGGCCAGTGATCCATCCTCAAGACCCAGTAAGCCAGAGGATTTTCGGTGGGAAAGGTGTCCAAGTCTGACCTTGCCCCTAGGTATTCCTGCACCATGTAAATCAGACGCTGGCGATGGTTGCTGGAACCGATCATACCTTGGGGCTGCGGACTAAAAAATTGTCTGAACGCATCGGTCAGACGGCCACCTTCTCCACCACTCCTTCTGACCGATGCCTCAGCAACACGTTGTCCAGGACCAGGAGTTTGTAACCTCCCAGTCTCTGGGAACGCGTTGCACAGACCTTTCTGCAAGGCCTCCCGGAGATGTCTCATCCTCTGCTCCCTCTGCGACAGCAAGATAAGCTTGGCAACCTTACCCTTGTACCGTGGATCAAGGAGAGTGGCCAGCCAGTAATGGTCCCTCTCCTTGATCCGAAGAATACGAGGATCCTTCCGCAGGCTTTGCAGGATCAGGGAGGCCATGCAGCGTAGGTTAGCTGAGGCATTCGGTCCGGAGTCCTCTGGGTCACTAAGGACAACATGATCCGCAGCTACCTCCTCCCAGCCACGTACAAGCCCACGGGTTTCTTGGGACTGTAAATCATCCCTACAAGACTGCTGCTGCTGCTGATGCTGAGTGCCAGCCTCCACCTCCATGCTGACACAATCATCCTCCTCCTCCTCCTCGTCCTCTTCCTGTGTGATGGGTGGCACAGCAGGAACACTGTCTGGGTAAAGGGGGCCTTGAGAGGCAAGGAAGTCCTCCTCTTCCTGCCTCTGTTCTGCCTCAAGTGCCCTGTCCATTATTCCATGTAGCGTATGCTCCAAGAGGTGGACAAGAGGTACAGTGTCACTGATGCATGCACTGTCACTGCTCACCATCCTTGTGGCCTCCTCCAACGGTGACAGGACAGTGTATGCATCCCTGATCATGCCCCACTGGAGTGGTGAGAAAAAACCGAGCTCCCCTGACCCTGTCCTGGTACCATAGTCGCACAGGTACTCATTGATGGCCCTCTGCTGCGTGTGCAGCCGCTGCAGCATGGCCAACGTTGAGTTCCACCTGGTGGGCATGTCACATATAAGGCGGTTCTTGGGCAGGTTCAACTCCTTTTGGAGCTCAGCCACCCGAGCACAGGCATTAAATGATCGGCGGAAATGCACACAGACTTTCCTGGCCTGCTTCAGGACATCCAGTAAGCCCGGGTACCTGCCCAAGAACCGCTGCACCACCAGGTTAAGGACGTGAGCTACACAGGGCACATGGGTCAGTTGTCCCTGTCGGAGGGTGGAGAGGAGGTTGGTGCCATTGTCGCAAACCACCATTCCTGGCTTAAGCTGGCGTGGCGTCAACCACCTCTTGGCCTGCCCCTGCAGAGCTGACAAAACATCTGCCCCAGTGTGGCTCCTGTCCCCCAAACAAAGCAGCGCAAGGACTGCATGGCATCGTTTTGCCTGCGTACTTGCGTAGCCCCTGGAACACCTACGGAGCACCGCTGGTTCTGAGGACAGAGCACTGGAAGAGGCCATGGAGGAAGAAGAAGAGGAGGGGGGGGAGGAGAGAGGTGTGTCACAACCAATAGTAGCATTTTGGAGGCGTGGTGGCGGAACAACCTCCAACACTATTGCACCTTGTCCTGCATCCTTCCCAGCTGCCAGAAGAGTGACCCAATGGGCCGTGAAAGACAGGTAACGTCCCTGTCCATGCCTGCTGGACCATGAGTCAGCGGTAATATGCACCTTACCGCTGACCGCCCTGTCCAGCGAGGCAAGGACATTGCCTTCCACATGCCGGTAGAGAGCCGGAATTGCCTTCCGTGAGAAAAAGTGGCGTTTGGGGACCTGCCACTGAGGAACCGCACATTGTACAAACTCACGGAAGGGGGCCGAGTCTACCAACTGAAAAGGTAGCAGTTGAAGTGCTAGCAATTTAGCCAAGCTAGCATTCAACCGCTGGGCATGTGGATGGCTGGGAGTGAACTTCTTTCTACGGTCCAGCAGCTGGGGCAGGGACATTTGCCTGCTATAATCGGACGTGGGTGTACCGCTAGCAGAGTGCCCGGAAGCACTTGGCTGTGACACACCTAATTCTACACCTTCATTCCTCTCAGAGCAGGTTTCAGAGAGGACTGAAGGTCTAGTGGGGTTGGAGATCCCAGCTGATGAGGAGCAAGGAGAGGTCCGCTTTGTTCTTTGGTGTGGGTCTTTGAGGTACGCTTGCCAACGAGCTGCATGGCAGGTCAACATATGTCTGGTCAAGCATGTGGTGCCCAAGCAGCTGATGTTTTGGCCACGCGAGATATGCTTGAGACATATGTTGCAAATAGCAGCGGTGCGATCTGATGCACTCGTCTCAAAAAAGGCCCACACCAAAGAACTTTTGGAATAACGCGCAGAGGCAGCGCCCTGCACAGGCAGAGCCCTGCACAGGCAGAGCTCTGCAGTGTGATTCAGTCCGTGTGCTGCCCCTAAGCTGGCCCCCGGAGGGCATCCTGCCTCATTGGAGATGTGCCTTCTCCTCCTCCTCCTCTCTCCTACCAGGCACCCATGTGGAGTCAGTGCCCTCATCATCCCCTCCCTCTTCATCGCTGGAGCAAACCTGGCAGGATTTCTTTTGTTCCTGGGGTTGACCCCGAGGTTTACCTCTTGACTGCCTGGAGGCTGATGCCCCCGATACTGGAAAAAGAGCCCGTTTACTCCTTTTCTTAACTGGCAATAGGGTACTTTTCCCACTTGATATTTTTTGGATATATTTGTCCAAATCACCCCCAAACAGCCTTACACCACAGAAAGGAAAACCAGCCAAGAGCTTTTTGCATGGCTCTTCGGATGACCAACTTTTCAACCATAAGACTCGCATATGCACCAACCCAAGCGTAAGGCGAGAGGTTTGAAGGATAGAATCGCATCAATTGTAAAACACAAAGCTGCTGGCAGCTCAGCTAATTCCCGGGCCTGCTGTTCAGGGAAAATCTTGAGCACCTGTTTCAAATGGTCTCTCAAGGACTGACGTACACCCAATTGCTGCCACTGCAGGTTGAGCTACTGAACCTGCCAACGAAAAAATATCTTTTACCAGGAATTCCAGTCTCTTATCAGTTGGATCCATAAGCATTTGCGCATTGTCAAAAGGACGAGTCAAACTTTTATTCACAGAGGATATAGCAGCGCCCGTCTGCTCTGCATCCCTCCTTTAGCTGTATGCACCTGAAAAACATGACAACATTTACTTTAAAGGAGAAATACCCAAAAGACTTAGAAAAATTCCTTAGGAATCTCCCTTACCTTATCCAGCGGCAGGGTTCTGTGATAACAGACCCAATCTTCACCTCTCACAGTGGGCTCCTTCAGGGACTGGGGCCCCCTTTTTATCGGGGGATCCGCAGCCCTGGGCCTGTAAAAAGCACCCCGCCTGGCATATGGCTGAAAAAATCAAATACTGGATCCCCGGGGTCCAGCTCTCGAAAAAGAGAAGCGTTACAGGTATAACCTAATTTCTTCGGACACGAGGCCCGTGTACCATTCAATTCGTTCTGGAAAAGACCCTTTGAATGGATCCGGTTGCATGGCTTGCCCCAGCAAGGAATATTCCAGTGGAACTCAGCACAGCACATCTTTACTGGGGACCAACACCTAAGACACTGGCAAAAAACGGAGGTACTCCCAGTAGGAGGGGTTATATGGGGAATTGAACTTCCAGTCTAGGCTGTGCCCAGTGTCCATTGCCTGAAGGTGCCTATATAACCCATACAGTAAATACTGTGGCTCTATGTCCGATAAAGAAAAAAAAAGAACTCTCTCTGCCTTTTCAGCCACGTTCTCGGCTTTGTTTACATCCTGTCCGGGCCTCATAGCGGTGACTGGGAACCATCAACGCAACTTCCAGTGGTGATCGATTCTCTGGCATCCGATGGCATGGGCAAGACCAGAGAAGCACCTGAGGCCCCTTTAGGCCCCTTTCACACTGGGGTGGTGTGCTGGTGGTAAAACGTTGCTTTTTTAGTGCCGCTTTAACGTCAATTTCGCAGCGTTATTCTGCCACTAGTGGGGATCTTTTACCCTCCGCTAGTGGCTGAGAAAGGGTTAAAACCACCGCAAAGCGCTATGCTGGCGGAATAGCTCCGCTGCGTTTACACACCGCTCCTTCGCCACTCAGAAGTTGCTGCTAGCAGAGCTTTTTTTTAGCGTCCTGCCAGCACACCGCTCCAGTGGGACAGCCCTCGCGGCTTTCACATTGGAGAGACAGCAGCGGCACTTTCAGGGCGCTTTGCAGGTTCTATTTTTAGCACTGTAGTGCCTGCAAAGTGCCCCAGTGTGTAAGGGGCCTTAGTCTGGTGGGATTTGTCTCGGGTAACTTTGCACATCTAGATTTTGCAATATTTGCCCGCTCTTCTTTTCAGAAGTGCTCAAGTTCAGTTACCTTTGATGTTGGTGAGCGTTTGTGGACTGCAGTCTTCAACTCATTCCACAGATTTTCAATGGGAATTACGTCTGGGCTCTAACTAAGCCAGGCAAGGACATTTCCTGCCTTCTCCTCCGACCACTGTGCGCTCATTGGTGGACAATCCCCGCCTTCTCCTCTGACCACTGTGTGATCATTGGTGGACATTCCCCGCCTTCTCCTCCGACCACTGTGTGATCATTGGTGGACATTCCCCGCCCTCTCCTCCAACCACTGTGTGCTCATTGGTGGACATTCCCCGTCTTCTCCTCCGACCACTGTGTGGTCATTGGTGGACATTCCCCGCCTTCTCCTCCGACCACTGTGTGATCATTGGTGGACATTCCCCGCCCTCTCCTCCAACCACTGTGTGATCATTGGTGGACATTCCCCGTCTTCTCCTCCGACCACTGTGTGATCATTGGTGGACATTCCCCGCCCTCTCCTCCAACCACTGTGTGCTCATTGGTGGAAATTCCCCGCCCTCTCCTCCAACCACTGTGTGCTCATTGGTGGACATTCCCCGCCTTCTCCTTCGACCACTGTGTGCTCATTGGTGGACATCCCCCGCCTTCTCCTCCGACCACTGTGTGATCATTGGTGGACATTCCCCGCCTTCTCCTCCGACCGCTGTGTGCTCATTGGTGGACATTCCCCGCCTTCTCCTCCGACCACTGTGTGCTCATTGGTGGACATTCCCTGCCTTCTCCTCCGACCACTGTGTGCTCATTGGTGGACATTCCCCGCCTTCTCCTCTGACCACTGTGTGCTCATTGGTGGACATTCCCCGCCTTCTCCTCCGACCACTGTGTGCTCATTGGTGGACATTCCCCGCCTTCTCCTCCGACCACTGTGTGCTCATTGGTGGACATTCCCCGTCTTCTCCTCCGACCACCGTGTGCTCATTGGTGGACATTACCTGCCTTCTCTTCCGACCGCTGTGTGGTCATTGGTGGACATTCCCCGCCTTCTCCTCTGACCACCATGTGCTCATTGGTGGACATTCCCCGCCTTCTCCTCCGACCACTGTGTGCTCATTGGTGGACATTCCCCGCCTTCTCCTCTGACCACTGTGTGCTCATTGGTGGACATTCCCCGTCTTCTCCTCCGACCACCGTGTGCTCATTGGTGGACATTACCTGCCTTCTAAACCAACCGCTGTGTGCTCATTGGTGGACATTCCCCGCCTTCTCCTCTGACCACCGTGTGCTCATTGGTGGACATTCCCCGTCTTCTCCTCCGACCACCGTGTGCTCATTGGTGGACATTATCTGCCTTCTAAACCAACCACTGTGTGCTCATTGGTGGACATTGTCGCCTTCTCCTCCGACCGCTGTGTGATCATTGGTGGACATTCCCCCGCCTTCTCTTCCGACCGCTGTGTGCCCATTGGTGGACATTCCCCGCCTTCTCCTCTGACCACTGTGTGATCATTGGTGGACATTCCTCACCTTCTCCTAGGCTAGGCGCTAGGCGTCCAATAGGATCGCCTGACCTTTTGACCAATGGGGCTTCAGACCCGCTTCCTGATTTGCGGGGAGGAGATTTAGTGTCACACAACCGGGTGGGCTTCAGGCGCAGTGCACTGCACCCCGTTCCCACCCTTTTTTGAAGCCTATGAGAGCCTCAGGCTCTAATCATGTGCTTCAAAAAAACACTCTGCGCCCTCTATGGACAGGCCGCCACCTATACTGACACAAGGGGGGATCCTTTTTCCAACTCAGTGATTCTGTATTTATTTATTTTATATTTTTCTGACATGTTGGTGTTCGATCTCTCAATTTTATGTTATAAGTTGTATAAGTAAATACAGCTGGATAAAACAAAAACTGTGTCTGTCTTCATTTCAGGCTGAAAAACAACAAAATTTGATTATTTTAAGGGGGGGGGGGGGTTCTTTTCTATACCCAATGACTTTCAAAGATGTGATGGATGCTGGGGATGCCAAACTTCACAAAACTTGTTGCTGTCAATCATGCTGACACATGGACAGGAAGTTAAAGGTACAGCGTAATACCCATATAGTTGGTTGTCCTCAGGGTTTGAATGGGGTACAGCCATGGGAGTAAGATAAAGCCCCAGGGAACAACTCGGCGTATATCCACCAAGAAAATTACGGGAATGGCGGGGCAGCCATTATAGTGTAATTTGTATGGTAATTTGTATGGTATTATTTGGTATGTAGCCCGAATAGTTACTATAATAGTGATTTAGATAGAAGTACTCAAAATAGTGACTTACCTTTGGCGAGGTTGCGGTGACCCTGTCGGGTAGGACACACAACCTTCCAAATATGCGAGTTGAGAATATTTCTGTAGAAGCTGATTGCTCTAAATGTCTTGGAGGTTCCGGTCCTAAGGTCCTTGGAGGGGTCATCGGGGGGGATATTCAGCTTGTTGGTTGAGAAGGAACAAAACCCTGGCCTGATTCTGGTGGGCATCTTACTTAGTGTCACCTATTGACTGGGCAGTGAGAACCCTGAGTGCATGATGCAATCCTGGTGGTGGGCACCCTGTGCATGGTACCCGGCCTGCCCACCCCCCACCCCACATGGTACTGCTCCTAATGACTACTCTGTATATGGTACCTGACCTGGCCATCCCTCCAAACATGGTACTGGTCCTGGTGGACACCCTGTATAAGCTACCCAAGCCGGCCATCCTCCATTTCATGGCACTGGTCCTGGTGGCTACCCTGTACATGGTACCCGACCTTGCCATCCCCAGATACATGGTTCTGGTCCTGGTGACCACCTGTATATTAAACCTGACCTTGCCACCCCCCCCCCCCAAAATGGTACTGGTTCTGGCGGCCAACCTATATATGGTACCCAACCCGGCCATTCCCCCATATATGGTACTGGTCCTGGTGGCCACCCTGTATGTGGTACCCAACCTGGCCATCCCCCCATATATGGTACTGGTTTTGGCGGCCACCCTATATATGGTACCCAACCCAGCACAACAAACAATCCTTATTCAAGTCTGTAGATGTAAACCCTCCACACCCCCTCCATGCATTTTTATATTTATTATATTGAGACCACTTCACATTCTCACTCCCGAGAACATCGGTTTTTACCAATAAGACAAATTCACGCAATCTTTACTATGTACACACATAGATCTTCACAAACGGTTAATGGTTTTGTATTTATTTGTAGATTTAAAACGATTTATTTTCTTTGACCTATACATTTCCGACAACGGGGGCAGGGCTACGTCTCAGACGCGTGACTCCGCCTATGTCTGTTGAGCGCCGTCTGGTACCTAAACAACCGATCACACTCTGCACACTTAAAGGGCATTTCCCCGGTGTGGATGCGTTGGTGGACGGCCATGTTGCACTGCTGGCTGAACCGTTTGCCGCACTCGGGGCAGGCGTAAGGGCGTTCCCCGCTGTGAATTCTCTGGTGGATGGTCAGCTTGCAGCGTTTGATGAAGCTTTTGCCGCATTCGCCGCACACATAAGGCTTCTTGTCGGTGTGGGTTTTGCGGTGCTCTGTCAGGCGTGACCATTGGATGAAGGCCTTGCCGCACTGTGAGCATTTGAAGGGGCGCTCCCCAGTGTGCGTGCGAAGGTGGACAACGAACTTGGATTTCTCCAGGAAAGTTTTGTCACAGTCACCGCAGCTGTACTGCTTCTCTGGGGGCCACACAGCCGCCAGGTACTGACTCAAGGGGGACCATGGAAGATACGCGTCTTCTAAGTCGTCTGTGACATCTGGTTCATTCTCTGTGTCAGCTGTCCGAGTCGGTACAGGTTCTGTTCCACTCTCAGGTCCTTTAGTGGCATCATCAGAGCAGGAGGTTTGGAGGTCTATCTGCGGTTTTAGGGCGGTCTTCTCCTTTACGTCAGTGCAGTTTTGTGGTTGTGACTCATTGGTTGTCCTCCTGGAGAGGTCATGATGGTTCATTTGTTGGGGTGCTTGATGGGTCTTCTTGAATACATCATGGCTGTTCGTTGGTTTGGGCTCGGGAGAAGTCTTCTTGCATAGGTCTATGTCATTATGTGTTTGTGATTTCTGACAAGCTTTTCTGCAAACAGAAGGAACATTGGGTGATTGTAGTTCATTAGGTGTCTTCTTGTGTGTTCCATGCATGTCTACTTCTTGTGGTTTACAATGGGGCTTCTTGCAAATGTCAGGCCCTTTCTTTGGCTTAGGTTTACAAACTTTATTCTTGCTCAAGTCAAGGCCATTCCTTGATTGTAGATCATGTTGGGATTTGCATATTTCAGAGATATTATGTTCTTTCTCAGAAGAAGTCTTTTTGTATTCATTATGGACACTTAATGGTTCCCGATTGTTCTTCTTGCATACATCAAGGTCACTGGATGGTTGAGGTTCCTGATTGCTCCTCATGCATGCATCCGAAATATCTTGAGGTTGTGGAAAGTGCCTGGTCTTCTGGCGCCTGTCTTGGTCCTTCTGTGGCTCGTGAACCTTCATATGAAGTTTAAGATTGGAGTTCTGGCTGAAGGCTTTATCACATAAAGTGCATCTGTAGGGTTTTTCCCCTGAATGGGATCTTTGGTGGACCACAAGAGCATAATGGTGGCTAAAACTCTTATCACATTCGCCACACTTGAATGGCTTTTGTCTGGTATGTGTCCGTTGGTGGCCGACCAGATTAGACTGCTGACTGAAGCTTTTTCCGCACTCAGAACACTTGTATGGTCGTTCCCCGGTGTGGACGCGGAGGTGGACAATAAGTTTGGACATTTTAATGAAGCTCTTTTCGCACTCAGTGCACTGGAATGGCCTGTGCCCAGAATGAGTTCTCTGGTGTTCTACCAGATTGGATGGGTAGTGGAAAGTCTTATCGCACTGGTCGCATTTATAGGGTTTATCGCCGTTATGGATCCGCAGGTGCTCTTTAAGGTGGGACCTCTTGGTGAAGCCTTTCCCGCACACCGAGCACTGAAATGGTTTCTCTCCCGTGTGAGTCCTGTGGTGTTCCACCAACTTTGAGCGTTGGTTGTAGCTTTTCTCGCAGAGTGTACACTTGTAGGGCCTGTCCTCGATGTGGCATTTTCTGTGCACCACCAGCTGCGCCCTTTTAGTGAAGCTCCTCTCACATTCAAGGCACTTAAAGATCTTCTCCCCAGTGTGAGTCCTCTGGTGCAAAGAGAGGACCGACCTGTTGATAAAGGTTTTGTCGCAGTTATTGCACTTAAAGACCTTTCCACCAGGAGTAACAGACAGGGAGGTAACTGGTTTTACCGTGTCAGTTTTACTTTGGCTCTGGACTTTTCTCTGGTCATGGGCCTGCCTCTGGGAATATTCTGGTTTTACTGCTTGTCTTGTATTGCCATGTTTGGCTTTTTCCTGGTCATGGGTCCGTCTATGTGCAGCAAGTTGGGACCAGCTACCGAAGTTGATCTTACACTCCAAACACTGGTGAAGTTTCTTAGCAGATGGAGGTTTCAGGTTCTCATGCTGGGTGACTCCATTTGTTAAATGTCCTGAAGAACCAGGAGAATAATTCTTGAATGTCTTCTGAACCTCGTTGGGTGGCCCCTTCTCTTCATCTGTCTCTGAAACAACAAATAAGCAAATCACTTGCTCCTTTGTTGGTACACTGAAGGCCTGATGACATAGCTTCACTTACCCAAGGGATCTTCAGAATATCGAACTATCCATTTATCATCTTCTGTGAAGACCCTCGGTGGGGAAGGGGGCTGGCAATACTCGTATCCTGTGAAAAAACATGGCAATTTTAGTCACGGCACCATATTCAAGTATGTAGAGCTTTAATACGTTGCACTAAGCTTAAGAGGAGTTATGCAAATATCAAAATGCCGGGTCAGCCCCAGACTATTTATACGCCCCTCAGCCCCCTACTGGGCATTCTCTTTCCCCAGGGATTGGCTAAGATTGTATGAATATTCAAGTGCAGGGTCTGCCTCTTCATGCCCACTACAGTCTAGAACACACCAGAAGACAGGGGGAAATAGTTGAGCCTGCAACCAGCCGAGACCAGAACAGCCATAAATAATCCCATTCTGCTCTACTGGTTTACAGAGGAGCCAAAAAAAAATAATAATAATAATTTACCTGAACCCTACTAGCAACCTAACTAGGAAGACCTTCCCACTTGGACTCTACAATCTACTCCCAACACCTTTGGATGGAGTGTGGAAGGGTTGGAACCATTGTCAGTGATTCCCACTACGAGGATTCACCCCTCTATGAATCCCAGTGATAAACAGAACAAAACATTTTGTCTGGAGATCCCCTTTACCTAATTAAAGGGATTCATTAGAATCATATATGGAATAAGGGAATTTGGACAACTTTAGAGAAACCCCAATGATCGTTATTAGGGGTGCACCGAATGGGTTTTTTGGTGCCGAAACCGATACCAAAAATGAAAAATACACTAGGCCGAAAAACCGAAAACTGATACCGAAACAGCACCGATACCGAAACATATTTAAAAAAAAATATTTTTATACAGGAGATGGTCAGAGACTGGAGACATGGTACAGGAGGTGGTCAGAGACTGGAGACATGGTACAGGAGATGGTCAGAGACTGGGGACATGGTACAGGAGATGGTCAGAGACTGGGGACATGGTACAGAAGATGGTCAGAGACTGGGGACATGGTACAGGAGATGGTCAGAGACTGGGCACATGGTACAGGAGATGGTCAGACAGGGGACATGGTACAGGAGATGGTCAGACAGGGGACACGGTACAGGAGATGGTCAGAGACAGGGGACATGGTACAGGAGATGGTCAGAGACTGGGGACATGGTACAGGAGATGGTCAGAGACTGGGCACATGGTACAGGAGATGGTCAGACAGGGGACATGGTACAGGAGTTGGTCAGAGACATGGGACATGGTACAGGAGATGGTCAGAGACAGGGGACATGGTACAGGAGATGGTCAGAGACAGGGGACATGGTACAGGAGATGGTCAGAGACATGGGACATGGTACAGGAGATGGTCAGAGACAGGGGACACGGTACAGGAGATGGTCAGAGACAGGGGACACGGTACAGAAGATGGTCAGAGACAGGGAACACGGTAGAGGAGATGGTCAGAGACAAAGGACATGGTACAGGAGATGGTCAGTGACAGAGGACACGGTATAGGAGATGATTAGAGACAGGGGACATGGTACAGAAGATGGTCAGACTGGGGACATGGTACAGGAGATGGTCAGAGACAGGGGACATGGTACAGGAGATGGTCAGAGACAGGGGACATGGTACAGGAGATGGTCAGAGACAGGGGACATGGTACAGGAGATGGTCAGAGACAGGGGACATGGTACAGGAGATGGTCAGTGACAGAGGACACGGTATAGGAGATGATTAGAGACAGGGGACATGGTACAGAAGATGGTCAGACTGGGGACATGGTACAGGAGATGGTCAGAGACAGGGGACATGGTACAGGAGATGGTCAGAGACAGGGGACATGGTACAGGAGATGGTCAGAGACAGGGGACATGGTACAGGAGATGGTCAGAGACAGGGGAGACGGTACAGGAGATGGTCAGAGACAGGGGAGACGGTACAGGAGATGGTCAGACTGGGGACATGGTACAAGAGATGGTCAGACTGGGGACATGGTACAGGAGATGGTCAGAGACAGGAGACATGGTACAGGAGATGGTCAGAGACTGGGGACATGGTACAGGAGATGGTCAGAGACAGGGGACATGGTACAGGAGATGGTCAGACAGGGGACATGGTACAGGAGATGGTCAGACAGGGGACGTGGTACAGGAGATGGTCAGAGACAGAGGACGTGGTACAGGAGATGGTCAGAGACAGGGGACATGGTACAGGAGATGGTCAGAGACAGGGGACATGGTACAGGAGATGGTCAGAGACAGGGGACATGGTACAGGAGATGATCAGAGACTGGGGACATGGTACAAGAGATGGTCAGAGACAGGGGAGACGGTACAGGAGATGGTCAGAGACAGGGGAGACGGTACAGGAGATGGTCAGACTGGGGACATGGTACAAGAGATGGTCAGACTGGGGACATGGTACAGGAGATGGTCAGAGACAGGGGACATGGTACAGGAGATGGTCAGAGACAGGGGACATGGTACAGGAGATGGTCAGAGACAGGGGACATGGTACAGGAGATGGTCAGACAGGGGACATGGTACAGGAGATGGTCAGACAGGGGACATGGTACAGGAGATGGTCAGAGACAGAGGACGTGGTACAGGAGATGGTCAGAGACAGGGGACATTGTACAGGAGATGGTCAGAGACAGGGGACATGGTACAGGAGATGGTCAGACAGGGGACATGGTACAGGAGATGGTCAGAGACAAAGGACATGGTACAGGAGATGGTCAGTGACAGAGGACACGGTATAGGAGATGATTAGAGACAGGGGACATGGTACAGAAGATGGTCAGACTGGGGACATGGTACAGGAGATGGTCAGAGACAGGGGACATGGTACAGGAGATGGTCAGTGACAGAGGACACGGTATAGGAGATGATTAGAGACAGGGGACATGGTACAGAAGATGGTCAGACTGGGGACATGGTACAGGAGATGGTCAGAGACAGGGGACATGGTACAGGAGATGGTCAGAGACAGGGGACATGGTACAGGAGATGGTCAGAGACAGGGGACATGGTACAGGAGATGGTCAGAGACAGGGGAGACGGTACAGGAGATGGTCAGAGACAGGGGAGACGGTACAGGAGATGGTCAGACTGGGGACATGGTACAAGAGATGGTCAGACTGGGGACATGGTACAGGAGATGGTCAGAGACAGGAGACATGGTACAGGAGATGGTCAGAGACTGGGGACATGGTACAGGAGATGGTCAGAGACAGGGGACATGGTACAGGAGATGGTCAGACAGGGGACATGGTACAGGAGATGGTCAGACAGGGGACGTGGTACAGGAGATGGTCAGAGACAGAGGACGTGGTACAGGAGATGGTCAGAGACAGGGGACATGGTACAGGAGATGGTCAGAGACAGGGGACATGGTACAGGAGATGGTCAGAGACAGGGGACATGGTACAGGAGATGATCAGAGACTGGGGACATGGTACAAGAGATGGTCAGAGACAGGGGAGACGGTACAGGAGATGGTCAGAGACAGGGGAGACGGTACAGGAGATGGTCAGACTGGGGACATGGTACAAGAGATGGTCAGACTGGGGACATGGTACAGGAGATGGTCAGAGACAGGGGACATGGTACAGGAGATGGTCAGAGACAGGGGACATGGTACAGGAGATGGTCAGAGACAGGGGACATGGTACAGGAGATGGTCAGACAGGGGACATGGTACAGGAGATGGTCAGACAGGGGACATGGTACAGGAGATGGTCAGAGACAGGGGACATGGTACAGGAGATGGTCAGAGACAGGGGACATGGTACAGGAGATGGTCAGACAGGGGACATGGTACAGGAGATGGTCAGACAGGGGACATGGTACAGGAGATGGTCAGAGACAGAGGACGTGGTACAGGAGATGGTCAGAGACAGGGGACATTGTACAGGAGATGGTCAGAGACAGGGGACATGGTACAGGAGATGGTCAGAGACAGGGGACATGGTACAGGAGATGGTCAGAGACAGGGGACATGGTACAGGAGATGGTCAGACAGGGGACATGGTACAGGAGATGGTCAGACAGGGGACATGGTACAGGAGATGGTCAGAGACAGAGGACGTGGTACAGGAGATGGTCAGAGACAGGGGACATGGTACAGGAGATGGTCAGAGACAGAGGACGTGGTACAGGAGATGGTCAGAGACAGGGGACATTGTACAGGAGATGGTCAGAGACAGGGGACATGGTACAGGAGATGGTCAGACAGGGGACATGGTACAGGAGATGGTCAGACTGGGGACATGGTACAGGAGATGGTCAGAGACAGGGGACATGGTACAGGAGATGGTCAGAGACAGGGGACATGGTACAGGAGATGGTCAGAGACAGGGGACATGGTACAGGAGATGGTCAGAGACAGGGGAGACGGTACAGGAGATGGTCAGAGACAGGGGAGACGGTACAGGAGATGGTCAGACTGGGGACATGGTACAAGAGATGGTCAGACTGGGGACATGGTACAGGAGATGGTCAGAGACAGGAGACATGGTACAGGAGATGGTCAGAGACTGGGGACATGGTACAGGAGATGGTCAGAGACAGGGGACATGGTACAGGAGATGGTCAGACAGGGGACATGGTACAGGAGATGGTCAGACAGGGGACGTGGTACAGGAGATGGTCAGAGACAGAGGACGTGGTACAGGAGATGGTCAGAGACAGGGGACATGGTACAGGAGATGGTCAGAGACAGGGGACATGGTACAGGAGATGGTCAGAGACAGGGGACATGGTACAGGAGATGATCAGAGACTGGGGACATGGTACAAGAGATGGTCAGAGACAGGGGAGACGGTACAGGAGATGGTCAGAGACAGGGGAGACGGTACAGGAGATGGTCAGACTGGGGACATGGTACAAGAGATGGTCAGACTGGGGACATGGTACAGGAGATGGTCAGAGACAGGGGACATGGTACAGGAGATGGTCAGAGACAGGGGACATGGTACAGGAGATGGTCAGAGACAGGGGACATGGTACAGGAGATGGTCAGACAGGGGACATGGTACAGGAGATGGTCAGACAGGGGACATGGTACAGGAGATGGTCAGAGACAGAGGACGTGGTACAGGAGATGGTCAGAGACAGGGGACATTGTACAGGAGATGGTCAGAGACAGGGGACATGGTACAGGAGATGGTCAGACAGGGGACATGGTACAGGAGATGGTCAGAGACAAAGGACATGGTACAGGAGATGGTCAGTGACAGAGGACACGGTATAGGAGATGATTAGAGACAGGGGACATGGTACAGAAGATGGTCAGACTGGGGACATGGTACAGGAGATGGTCAGAGACAGGGGACATGGTACAGGAGATGGTCAGTGACAGAGGACACGGTATAGGAGATGATTAGAGACAGGGGACATGGTACAGAAGATGGTCAGACTGGGGACATGGTACAGGAGATGGTCAGAGACAGGGGACATGGTACAGGAGATGGTCAGAGACAGGGGACATGGTACAGGAGATGGTCAGAGACAGGGGACATGGTACAGGAGATGGTCAGAGACAGGGGAGACGGTACAGGAGATGGTCAGAGACAGGGGAGACGGTACAGGAGATGGTCAGACTGGGGACATGGTACAAGAGATGGTCAGAGACAGGGGAGACGGTACAGGAGATGGTCAGAGACAGGGGAGACGGTACAGGAGATGGTCAGACTGGGGACATGGTACAAGAGATGGTCAGACTGGGGACATGGTACAGGAGATGGTCAGAGACAGGGGACATGGTACAG
Organism: Lithobates pipiens; assembly: GCF_037356315.1. Lineage (NCBI taxonomy): Eukaryota > Metazoa > Chordata > Amphibia > Anura > Ranidae > Lithobates > Lithobates pipiens. Next base: position 593,931,568 of record NW_027507764.1, on the reverse strand, counting down.
GAGATGGTCAGAGACAGGGGACATGGTACAGGAGATGGTCAGAGACAGGGGACATGGTACAGGAGATGGTCAGACAGGGGACATGGTACAGGAGATGGTCAGACAGGGGACATGGTACAGGAGATGGTCAGAGACAGGGGACATGGTACAGGAGATGGTCAGAGACAGGGGACATGGTACAGGAGATGGTCAGACAGGGGACATGGTACAGGAGATGGTCAGACAGGGGACATGGTACAGGAGATGGTCAGAGACAGAGGACGTGGTACAGGAGATGGTCAGAGACAGGGGACATTGTACAGGAGATGGTCAGAGACAGGGGACATGGTACAGGAGATGGTCAGAGACAGGGGACATGGTACAGGAGATGGTCAGACAGGGGACATGGTACAGGAGATGGTCAGACAGGGGACATGGTACAGGAGATGGTCAGAGACAGAGGACGTGGTACAGGAGATGGTCAGAGACAGGGGACATTGTACAGGAGATGGTCAGAGACAGGGGACATGGTACAGGAGATGGTCAGACAGGGGACATGGTACAGGAAATGGTCAGACAGGGGACATGGTACAGGAGATGGTCAGAGACAGAGGACGTGGTACAGGAGGTGTCCCCCATTGCAGCCAGTGTGCCTGTGTCCCATTGCAGCCAGTGTGCCTGTGTCCCATTTTGCAGCCAGCCTGTGCAGGGAAGAGAGGAGAGCCGCCTCCGCCGCCTGTTTGATCACAGCGCCGGGAACATCACAGCTTTCATTTCAATAGCTGTGTGTTCCCGGCCGCGCCGTCACACACAGCCCCTCCCCCTTGTCCGGGCACTTTGATAGACGGATCATCCGTCCAATCGTGCGGGTGATCTGTCTATCAAAGTGCCCGGACAAGGGGGAGGGGCTGTGTGTGACGGCGCGTCCGGGAACACACAGCTATTGAATAAAAGCTGTGATGTTCCCGGCTCTGTGATCAAACAGGCGACGGAGGCGGCTCTCCTGTGCTATACACCCCCCATGATGGGCGGCACCAGGGGCGGGGGGTGGAGCCCAGGCCCCCCCCCCACACACCCAGACCACGCCCCATTTTTGGCTCCATTGTCGGCCGTTTTCTCTTTCGGCAAATCGCCAAAATGGGCATTTTCGGCCGATATGTTTCGGCGGCCGAAATTTCGGTGCATCCCTAATCGTTATGGTGGTGAGTTGTGGCCATTCAGCGCTATATATGTACCTACCTCACTGGCCTGGTGGGTGACTCAAATGGTGCCTGAGTCTGGGGAACTTTACTTCCCACTGGCCTGATTCTGGTGGGCATCTTACTTAGTGTCCCCTATTGACTGGGCAGTGGGAACCCTGAGTGCATGATTCGATCCTGGCGGTGAGCACCCTGTGCATGGTACCCGGCCTGCCCACCCCCCCTACATGGTACTGCTCCTAATGACTACTCTGTATATGGTACCTGACCTGGCCATCTCTCCAAACATGGTACTGGTCCTGGTGGACACCCTGTATAAGGTGCCCAAGCCGACCATCCCCCCATTCATGGCACTGGTCCTGGTGGCCACCCTGTACATGGCACCTGACCTTGCCATCCCCAGATACATGGTACTGGTCCCGGTGACCACCTATATATGACATCTGACCTGGCCATCCCCCCATACATGGTACTGGTCCTTGCGGCCATCCTATATGTGGTACCCAACCTTGTCACCCCCCGTCCCAACATGGTACTGGTTCTGGTGGCCACCCTATATATAGTACCCAACCCAGCCATCACTCCCATACATGCTACTAGTCCTGGTGGCCACCATGTATGTGGTATCCAACCCAGCCATCCCCCCATACATGGTACTAGTCCTCATGGGCACCCTGTATATGATACTCAACTTGGCCATCCCCCCATACATGGTACTGGCAACCACACTATATATGGTGCCCAACCTGGTCATCCCCTCATACATGGTACTGGTCCTGGTGGCCACCCTGTATATGATACCTGACCTGGCCAACCCCCATACATGCAACTGGTCCTGGCAGCCACTCTGTATGTGGTACCAAACCTGGCCATGCCCCCATACACGGTACTGGTCCTGGCGGCCGCCCTGTATATGATACCTGACCAGGCCATCCTCCCCATACATGGTACTGGTCCTGATGGGCACCCTGTATATGATACCTGACCAGGCCATCCTCCCCATACATGGTACTGGTCCTGATGGGCACCCTGTATATCAGGGATATGCAATTAGCGGACCTCCAGCTGTTGCAAAACTACAAGTCCCATCATCCCTCTGCCTCTGGGTGTCATGCTTGTAGCTATCAGAGTCTTGTTATGCCTCATGGGACTTGTAGTTCTGCAACAGCTGGAGGTCCGCTAATTGCATATCCCTGCTGTATATGATACCCAAGTTGGCCATCCCCCCATACATGGTACTGGTCCTGGCGACCACCCTATATATAGAGCCCAACCTGGCCATTGCCTCATACATGGTACTGGTCCTGGAAGCCACCATTTATGTGGTACCAAACCTGGCCATCCCCCCATACATGGTACTGGTCCTTGCGGGCACCCTGTATGTAGTACCAAACCTGGCCTTCCCCCCATACATGGTACTGGTCCTGGCAGCCACCCTGTATATGATACCTGACCTGGCCATCCCCCCATACATGGTACTGGTCTTGGCGGGCACCCTGTATATGATACCTGACCTGGCCATCCCCCCATACATGGTACTGGTCCTGATGGGCACCCTTTATATGATACCCAACTTGGCCACCCCCCCCATACATGGTACTGGTCCTGGCAGCCACCCTGTATGATACCGACCTGGCTATTACCCCCATACATGGTACTGATCCTGATGGGCACCTTGTATATAATATCCAACTTGGCCATCCGCCATACATGGTATTGGTCGTGGCAGCCACTCTATATATGGTACCCAACCTCGCCATCCCCCCCACACATGGTACTGGTCCTAATGGACACCCTGTAAATGATACCCAACTTGGCCATCCCCCTATGCATGGTACTGGTCCTGATTGGCACCCTATACAGGTTTCCTCTCTTGGCTCTCCTACCCTCTGTTGGATCTCCTACCCTTGGTAATTTCAGTCCTAACCACTTCTAAAAGGTTCCCGGATATGCTGAGGGGTAATTAAATGGACTGTTTGGGGGGTTTTGTACAGATTTATGTTCTATGTTGTGGTCAGAAAAACAAATCCTGAATAAAATTTAAATCCGGTATAATCCATACATACCCAGTGATAGGACGGCCTCCAGATTGTCCCTCATCACCTCCTGGTACAGCTCTCTTTGCCACTCCTCTAGATGGCGCCATTCCTCCTCCAGGAAATACACCGCCACCTCATCGAAGGCAATGGGGACCTGCAAGCCAAAAATCAACACTGAGAACATGCTTGTGAGGTCATGTGAGGTCATAGGACCGTATTTCTACTGATGGTGGGAAATCAATGTGTGTCCAATGACCATGCTGGGAGAAGCTGCCCCTTTCCGTTCTGCGGTCTCTAGGCACAAGCCTACAGGGCCTAACAAGAGATCCTGTCCTGGCGGCACAACTTGTTCTGGATTCATCCCAACCGGGAATCCGTCCAACCAATATCTCACTCGCTACCAAAACAATGATGTAACATGAGGACAAACCTATTCAATTTGTATCAGACAGCTCCATGTGTGTCACAGTTTTGGTAGATCAAAAGGAGATTGTACAATCAGATTGTACGGTCGGCCATCAATTCATCAACTTTAGTTCTACCAAAACTATGAGAACTAACCTCTACTATCCAATCAGATTGTATCTATGCCCTCATAGTACAATCTCCTTTAAGGTGACCATACAATATACAATCTCCCTAAGATTTGCCCAAACTATATAATAGGCACACACACTTAATCTATACAGTTAGTCTGTATCCGGTCTGGCAGGCCCTTGCACTACATAATTGATGAAGGACCTAAAGGAGAATGAACAATCATATTGTATAGTGATGGACGAACTTCCGACGGGACGTTTCGTGAACGCGGACCGCGAACACGGCCGATAGTTCGTGAACCGGAACGTTCGCGGTGGGCCCCATTGACTTCAATAGGAGGCGAACTTCGCAAACCTACAGGTCAAATTTGCAGCCACAAAATAATTAATAGCTGTGCAAACATAGTCCCACCACATGGCCAATGACATAACACATGTATGAGGTGAATCTGGGATCGACAACTACAAGCATTCTTTTTTTATATGGGAAATTGTTGTGACAATTCAGGACTGTGGAGCGCATGAAGGCAATGGAGGAGAGGGAAGGTCAGGGACCAGGGTAGGCAAAGAAGAGGATGCAGGAGATGATCACCAGCAGCGTGACATACAGCAATGACACCTGCACCATGATAGAGTCATCTGACACCAGCACCGTGATAGAGAGCACTGACATCAGCAGCGTGACATAAAGCATTAACACCAGCACCGTGATATACAGCACTGACAACAGCACCGTGATAGAGAGTACTGACATCAGCAGCGTGACATAAAGCACTCACACCAGCACCGTGATATACAGCACTGACAGCAGCACCGTGATAGAGAGCACTGACATCAGCAGCGTGACATAAAGCACTTACACCAGCACCGTGATATACATCACTGACAGCAGCACCGTGATAGAGAGTACTGACATCAGCAGCGTGACATAAAGCACTCACACCAGCACCGTGATAGAGAGTACTGACATCAGCAGCGTGACATACAGCACTAACACCAGCACCGTGATATACAGCACTGACAGCAGCACCGTGATAGAGAGCACTGACATCAGCAGCGTGACATAAAGCACTCACACCAGCACCGTGATATACAGCACTGACAGCAGCACCGTGATAGAAAGCACTGACATCAGCAGCGTGACATAAAGCACTCACACCAGCACCGTGATATACAGCACTGACAGCAGCACCGTGACAGAGAGCACTGACATCAGCACCGTGATATACAGCACTGACACCTGCACCGTGATAGAGTCATCTGACAACAGCACCGTGATAGAGAGCACTGACATCAGCAGTGTAACATAAAGCACTAACACCAGCACCGTGATATACAGCACTGAGAGCAGCACAGTGATAGAGAGTACTGACATCAGCAGTGTGACATGAAGCACTGACACCAGCACCATGATATACAGCACTGACACCAGCACCGTGATATACAGCACTGACACCTGCACCGTAAGCAGCCCCAGGAGGAAGTCAGCATAGCACAGGGATGGTGGGAGCCCCTCATAATGAGCATAGCACAGGGATGGTGGGCGCCGCTGAATGTCAGCAAGGCCGTGTAAGATCTTCTGAAATGGGCCAAGATTTTCCTTGCCTGCCGCAAGATGTCCTGGACCCCAGGGTATTTGACAAGGAATCGCTGCACGACCAAGTTTCAGACGTGTGCCATGCATGGCACGTGCGTGATTTTGCCCTGTTTCAATGCGCTAAGCAGATTGGCACTGTTGTCACACACCACTTTACCAACTGTCAAATTGAGCGGTGTTAGCCACTGATCTGCCTGTGAACGCAAAGCTGAAAGGAGTGCCGGGCCAGTGTGGCTCTTGGCTTCCAGGCACAACAGACGCAGCACGGCATGGCAACGTCTCACCTGGCATATCGAATAGGTTCTGGGGAGCTTTGGCGGCGCAGCGGAAGAGACGCTAGCAGCGGAAAAGGAGGAGTCAGCTGAGGAGGAGAGGGAGGAGGATGGAGTAGGAGGAGGAGGAGAAGAAGAGTCAGGCCTGCATGCAATCCATGGCGGTAAAACCAAATCTACACGGGTGCCATGGGTTACATGCTTGATGGCCATCAGAAGGTTCACCCAGTGGGCAGTAAAAGTGATATACCTTCCCTGCCCGTGTTTGCTAGACCACGTGTCTGTGGTCAGATGTATCTTGGCACCGACACTGTGTGCCAGAGATACATTCACTTGCCGCTGAACATGGCCATATAGCTCTGGGATGCCCTTCTGTGAGAAATACTTCCTTCCTGGGACCTTCCATTGTGGTGTTCCAATGGCCACAAATTTGCGAAAGGCCTCTGAGTCCACCAGTTTATATGACAGTAGTTGGCGGGCTATCAGTTCTGACAAGCCAGCCGTCAACCGTTGGGCAAGAGGGTTATCCCGCGTCATAATTTTTTTACGCTCGAACATTAGGCCCACGGAAGCCTGCCTTTTTGCAGAAAAACGTGAGCTTGGCGTGATGGAAGGTGGAGTGGAGGACAATTGTGAGGAGAAGGAGAAGTAGAAGACGAGGCTGGACGGTGAGAGCCTGGAGTGTGGCTTTGTGTGTTCCGTTGCTCCCACTGGGCTCGGTGATGGCTGCTCATGTGCCGTCTTAAGGCCGTCGTCCCTAGGTGAGTGTTGGGCTTACCGCAACTAATGCGTTGACTGCAAAGATTGCAGATGGCAACGCTATTGTCAGCAGCGGACACGTTAAAAAAAGCCCACACTGCGGAGCCATGTGCCGGTGTCCTGGGAGCGCCAGATGTGACCGTACATGGTCGATGACTCGCTCCTGATACATTTGCAGTCTGCTTTGTCCCTCCTGTGCAATGTAAGTTATTCCTGCTTCTCCTCCCTATCTGCTGGTCCATATCTCCTTCTGAACTCCCCTCCTCTTCCTCTCTTGTGGGCACCCACGTGACATCACTAGACACGTCATCATCAACGTCACCTTCCCCACCGCTATAAGTAGAGATCTCGGAGTAGGCAGCAACACCGGGGACCAACCTCCTCCTTGGGCTGATCTGGGTACTGTTGTCAGACTGCTGAGTAGCGGTTGTTGCTACCTCCTCTTCCTGATCCAATACCAAGAGTGGCTGCGCATCAGAAATGTCTTAATATGGATCGGAAAATAATTCCTGTGACTCAAGCGGAGGGTATGTGGTGGTGGTGGTGGTGGTGTTGTCGGTGGTAGTGTCTTTGGGGGTGCACATAGAGAGTGAAGAAGAGGGTGCAGATCGAGAGGATGAGAAGGGTGCAGAAGAGTAAGGCTGAGTGAGCCACTCAACCAAGTCTGGTGCGTCCTTTAAAGTAATTGAACGCACCTTCTGCAACTTCCCACTTTGGCTCAAGACTGTTGCTCCTGCCCTACCCCTACCACCCCTGCGGAAGGGCCTGCTTCTTCCTCTGCCTGTCATTTTTTAAATGACCCTGTGACAAAACTCTTAGTCCCTATACCAATGAAGGACTGCTGCAGTATAGGGCAGCGGTCAGCAGTAGTGCACCTCAACCCTATGTATTGTGGACCGATACCAGTCCTTATAGAATGGCAGACTGTACCTCACTCAACCCTATGTACTGTAGTACCCTATACCTTACCAGTCCTTATAAGGACCTTTGTGGACCAAGTAGGTTGTGTGTGAGTGATTAGCAGACTGTACGTCAGTCCCTATACCGATGAAGGACTGCTGCAATATAGGGCAGCGGTCAGCAGTAGTGCACCTCAACCCTATGTATTGTGGACCTATACCAGTCCTTATAGAATGGCAGACTGTACCTCACTCAACCCTATGTACTGTAGAACCCTCGACAGACCAAGTTACCAGTCCTTATAAGGACTTTTGTGGAGCAAGTAGGTTGTGTGTGAGTGATTAGCAGACTGTACGTCAGTCCCTATATCGATGAAGGACTGCTGCAGTATAGGGCAGCGTTCAGCAGTAGTGCACCTCAACCCTATGTATTGTGGATCTATACCAGTCCTTACAGAATAGCAGACTGTACCTCACTCAACCCTATGTACTGTAGTACCCTATATACCTTACCAGTCTTTATAAGGACCTTTGTGGAACAAGTAGGTTGTGTGTGACTGATTAGCAGACTGTACGTCAGTCTCTATACTGATAAAGGACTGCTGCAGTATAGGGAAGCGGTCAGCAGTGGTGCACCTCAACCCTATGTATTGTGGACCGATACCAGTCCTTATAGAATAGCAGACTGTACCTCACTCAACCCTATGTACTGTAGCACCTTAGACAGACCAAGTTACCAGTCCTTATAAGGACCTTTGTGGAACAAGTAGGTTGTGAATGATTAGCAGACTGCAGCAGAAGGGCAGCAGTCAAGTATAATATTCTTTCTATATTTGGAAGAAAGAATATTATACGTGTACAAGCCTATTACCGTACCACTGATACCAGTCCTGAAAAGAACCTTTGTGGACCTAATATAGTAACAGCTACTGATTAAACTGACCCTCACTGCCTCACACACTGCTTCCTTCCTGTCCCTATATAAACTGACAAAACAGAGGCTACTGGAACAATAACTGGAATAGCACTTTTGTGGACCTGATAGTAACAGCTAATGATTAAACTCACTCTCCCTGCAGCACACAGCGTCCTGTCCCTTTCTCTACACTGACAAAAGACACTCAGGCTGCTGCAACAATCAGTAGCACAGCAAACCTATATACACCTAACACCTATACCAGTCATGAAAAGAACTTTTGTGTACCAAATAGCAAGCGATTTGGGTCACTGCAATCTCTCCCTGCTCCACACAGCAACCTCTCCCTATAGTGACAGAAGAAAGAATGTAAAATGGCCGCCGGATCGGGTGTATTTATAGGTTAGGGGGAATGTCCAAGTGTCCATGTGCTGTAATGTCTCAATTGGCTGTCCTGTACCCCATGATGGATGTGTCATCATAGGTCAAAGTTCTTTTACACAGTAAACACGGAAGTCCGCCGAACGAACGGCGCCAATAGTCCGCCAAACGGGCGGACCGCGAACAGCCGAAATTCGCCGTGAAACGACCGCTGGGCGAACCGTTCGGCCATCACTAATATTGTATAATGTATGGTGAGATTTAGATTTACCATCAACTACGTGGTACAGGGGCATACCTGATTGGATGCAAATTGAATATATTGTGTAGATTTGTCCTCCTATTAGGCTCACTGCACTTGTTACAATCTGATTGTACAATCTCCTTTAGATCTACCAACTATAAAGTACAAGGACCGGCCTGATTGGATACAAATTGATTGGATACAAATTGATTGGATACAAATTGATTGGATACATTAGGTAAGTCCCCATATTACATAGTTTTGGTAAATGTGAAATTGATTGTACAGAGATTGTATGGCAAGATTGTAACATGTAAGCCTGTGAGCCTAATGCCGCGTACACACGAGCGGACTTTTCAACATCCAAAGTCCGACGGACTGAGTCCGTCAGACTATTCGATCGTGTGTGGGCTGCAACGGACTTTTGACTCGCCAAAGTCCGAAGGACTTTAGAATATGGAACATGCTTCAAATTTTCCCGACGGAACTCCGCCGGACCCGGTCCCCTTCGAAAAATCTGCTCGTGTGTGTGCTATTCTGACGGACTAAAACCGACGCTAGGGCAGCTATTGGCTACTGGCTATGAACTTCCTTATTCGAATCCAGTCGTACGTCATCACGTTCGAATCCGTCGGAGTTTAGTGTGATTGTGTGTGGCCAAGTCCGTTCCGCTGAAAAGTCAGTCAGAACTCCGACGGAACTCCTTCGGAAGTCTGTCGGACATAAGTCCTCTCGTGTGTACGCGGCATTAGTGTTACTGTTATAAGATTGTCCAATCCGATTGTATAGCGTATGGCCATACACAGACTCTGATCTCACATTTTGAAGAATCGTGCACACACAAAATACAATCTGTATAGTTCGGTGATGTTTGTCTCACCCAATCGTTTCCTAATATTCTCTTTCCCACGTCTTCTGATTTCTGCAGACTACGGCTCAAACATTGTACAATCCGGTTGTATGGTGTATAGAGGCTGCTCAGAGCGCAGTGGCGGTGAAGGGACCACATCACACATGGCATGCGGTCAATCTGCCAAAGCTTCAACCTGATTGGTTGTTCTGGGTTGTCGTGCTCAGCTGTTCACTGCGGGTGGTCAAACGTTTAAAGGCGCAGCGCCAGCGAGACGCCATACACGAGATATTCGAAGGGTTAAGCCCGAATACTCACCGACCACCGAGCTCCCGCAGACATCATTAACCCTTCACAGGATCCCTACAGAGATCTGGGAGTCGTGAGTGGAATCGTCCAATAATATTGCTGACAGAGGCAGTAGGGTGGTACACAGCTCTGGGTGACATCTCTCTCCACCCCTCCTGTATATCCTGCTGCTGCCTCCACACTGCACACCCTGCTGGTCACATGACCCCTTCCCTCTGCGTCACAACTACAACTCCCAGAAGCCTTTGTGCCTGTAATGTGAGATCTGACCCCAGGATCTGATCACTTTGTACTACGCCACGGAGGAGGACGGCACTATAGACTTGTGACTGAGAATAATAAAGATACATTGTATCCTCCTCATCCCCATACATTGTATCCTCATCTCCATACATTGTATCCTCATCTCCATACATTGTATCCTCATCATCTCCATACATTGTATTCTCCTCATCTCTATACATTGTATCCTCCTCATCCCCATACATTGTATCCTCATCTCCATACATTGTATCCTCCTCATCTCCATACATTGTATCCTCATCTCCATACATTGTATCCTCCTCATCCCCATACATTGTATCCTCCTCATCCATACATTGTATCCTCCTCATCCCCATACATTGTATCCTCATCTCCATACATTGTATCCTCCTCATCTCCATACATTGTATCCTCATCTCCATACATTGTATCCTCCTCATCCCCATACATTGTATCCTCATCTCCATACATTGTATCGTCCTCATCGCCATACATTGTATCCTCCTCATCTCCATACATTGTATCCTCCTCATCTCCATACATTGTATCCTCCTCATCCCCATACATTGTATCCTCATCTCCATACATTGTATCCTCCTCATCTCCATACATTGTATCCTCATCTCCATACATTGTATCCTCCTCATCCCCATACATTGTATCCTCATCTCCATACATTGTATCGTCCTCATCGCCATACATTGTATCCTCCTCATCTCCATACATTGTATCCTCCTCATCTCCATACATTGTATCCTCCTCATCCCCATACATTGTATCCTCATCTCCATACATTGTATCCTCCTCATCTCCATACATTGTATCCTCATCTCCATACATTGTATCCTCCTCATCCCCATACATTGTATCCTCATCTCCATACATTGTATCGTCCTCATCGCCATACATTGTATCCTCCTCATCTCCATACATTGTATCCTCCTCATCCCCATACATTGTATCCTCCTCATCCCCCATACATTGTATCCTCATCATCTCCATACATTGTATCCTCATCTCCATACATTGTATCGTCCTCATCGCCATACATTGTATCCTCCTCATCTCCATACATTGTATCCTCCTCATCCCCATACATTGTATCCTCATCTCCATACATTGTATCCTCATCTCCATACATTGTATCCTCCTCATCCCCATACATTGTATCCTCCTCATCCCCATACATTGTATCCTCATCGCCATACATTGTATCCTCCTCATCTCCATACATTGTATCCTCCTCATCCCCATTCATTGTATCCTCCTCATCTCCATACATTGTATCCTCCTCATCTCCATACATTGTATCCTCATCTCCATACATTGTATCCTCATCATCCCCATACATTGTATCCTCATCATCTCCATACATTGTATCCTCCTCATCTCCATACATTGTATCCTCATCTCCATACATTGTATCCTCCTCATACCCATACATTGTATCCTCCTCACCTCCATACATTGTATCCTCCTCATCTCCATACATTGTATCCTCCTCATCTCCATACATTGTATCCTCCTCATCCCCATACATTATATCCTCATCTCCATACATTGTATCCTCATCATCTCCATACATTGTATCCACCTCATCCCCATACATTGTATCCTCCTCATCTCCATACATTGTATCCTCCTCATCCCCATACATTGTATCCTCATCTCCATACATTGTATCCTCATCATCTCCATACATTGTATCCTCCTCATCCCCATACATTGTATCCTCATCTCCATACATTGTATCCTCATCTCCATACATTGTATCTTCCTCACCTCCATACATTGTATCCTCATCTCCATACATTGTATCCTCCTCATCCCCATACATTGTATCCTCATCTCCATACATTGTATCCTCCTCATCCCCATACATTGTATCCTCCTCATCCCCATACATTGTATCCTCATCATCCCCATACATTGTATCCTCATCACCTCCATACATTGTATCCTCCTCATCTCCATACATTGTATCCTCCTCATCTCCATACATTGTATCCTCCTCATCTCCATACATTGTATCCTCCTCATCCATACATTGTATCCTCATCATCTCCATACATTGTATCCTCCTCATCTCTATACATTGTATCCTCCTCATCCCCATACATTGTATCCTCATCTCCATACATTGTATCCTCATCTCCATACATTGTATCCTCCTCATCCATACATTGTATCCTCATCATCTCCATACATTGTATTCTCCTCATCTCCATACATTGTATCCTCCTCATCCCCATACATTGTATCCTCATCTCCATACATTGTATCTTCCACATCTCTATACATTCTATCCTCATCTCCATACATTGTATCCTCCTCATCCCCATACATTGTATCCTCATCTCCATACATTGTATCCTCCTCATCCATACATTGTATCCTCATCATCTCCATACATTGTATCCTCCTCATCTCCATACATTGTATCCTCCTCATCCCCATACATTGTATCCTCATCTCCATACATTGTATCTTCCACATCTCTATACATTGTATCTGGATGTCTCTCAGATGCAATGAGGTCCTGAACCCCTTCAGCCTCGAGTGTTCTATTTCACCAATCTCTTGTTTTTTTGTTTTTTTTTCCTCGTTTGTGGCCTACTCCAGTGTTTTATGCATCGTTTTTCCTAGATCAGGCTTTAATTTGGTAGCCAATTTTGATACATATATCTTAATTTTCTTTTTTATTGGGAATAAAATGGAAAATTTCTATCAAAATACTTACTGTAATTTTCCTTTTCTGATGGACTCCATGGCAGCAACGTGTGGGTTAAGTCCCGCCTCCACTACCCTATAGGACACTACTCCCATAAATCTTTGCTCCCTGCCACAGGCCGTGTTCGGTAACTAGCCTACTCCAGCCATTAGGGAGGATCTCCTGCTGCCATGGAGTCCATCAGGAAAGGAAAATTACGGAAAGTAGTTTGATAGGAATTTTCCATTTTCCTGACAGACTCCATGGCAGCAACGTGTGGGAAATAACTCGCCAAACACACCCGGGTGGGCAAAATGCTGAACAAAAAGATTTATTTAACACTGTCAGCCGACAGAACTGTCAAACCAAAATCAACAGAGGATAAGGATGTTGGCTCAACACAATAGTGAGACATGAAAGTATGAATTGAAGACCAGGAGGCCGCTCTGCAGATTACATCAGGCGCAACATGATGAGAGGCCGCCCATGAGGTTGAGAGACCGCCCATGAGGTTGAGAGACTTCTGGTAGAGTGAGCCGTAACCGCCTCGGAGGAGCCAAGCCCTTCTCTCTATAAGCCCATTGGATTGCCTGGACCACTTAAGCAGCGATGGAACTAACGGAGGCCTTAGAGCCTCTATTTTTCCCGTTAAACAACGTGAAGAGAAAGTCAGTCTGAGGAAAGGAGGCTATAACATCCAGATATTGCCTTAGAGTAACTCCCAAATGAAGTGGATGTGGATCCGGACTCCCAGCAGAATTGAAGGTAAGAAGAGTGATTTCCTGGTTTTCATGGAAAGCAGAGGTAACCTTGGGATTTGTTCCTAACATCGGAATTAGGACCACCCTATCTGGAAAGAAGGTGAGAAAAGGTTCCTTTGCACCTAGAGACTGAATTTCGGAGATTCTCTTCGCCGAAGTTATGGCTACCAGAAAATAGGTTTTAAGGGTTAATTCCCTGACTGAGAGAGTTTTGTCGAGTTGAGAGAAGAAATTCAGAACCAATGGAAGGTCCCATTTGGGGAATCTAGGCTTCCTTTGTGGCCTAAGCCTGACTGCTCCTTTGAAAAATCGTTGGACCAAGGGACGATTGGCCCATGCGACTCCAGAAAAAGCTGAAATTGCTGATACCTGGACCCGGAGAGAACTAACTGAAAGAGAGATATCCAATCCTGACTGTAAGAAGCTTAAAACGAGTGGGAATGACCTCTTCAGGACAGCCTAAAGCCTCCAACCGTCCCCTTTCAAAAACCAAGCCTTTAGGCGCAGGTGATCCGGGCAAGGATGTAATCTCGACCCTTGGGACAGAAGGTCTGGTCTGGATGGTAAAGGAATTGGATCCCTGACACTGAGGAGCATCAGAAGCGGAAACCAGGGTCTGTTGGGCCAATAAGGGATTATGGCTATCACTTCTGATGTCTCTGACCTGAGTCTCCTCAGGAACTGAAGAATAATGGGAGTTGGTGGGAAGGCATAGGCCCTGTGGAATCACCATTTCTCCGTCAAGGCATCTACCCCGTAGGCTTGAGGATCTCCGTACCTTGAGTAGTACCTCTCCAGTTTTTTGTTGCAGGGGGAGGCAAACAGGTTGACTTCCGGGGAGAGCCCCAACATCAGGATCCAATTGAACACTTCCTCATGAAGAGACCACTCGTTGTTGTCTAGAAATATCCAGATATGTAACATGCAGATATTGCCTTAGAGTAACTCCCAAATCAAGTGAATGTGGATCCGGACTCCCAGCAGAATTGAAGGTAAGAATTGTGATTTCCTGGTTTTCATGGAAAACAGAGGTAACCTTGGGATTTGTTCCTAACATCGGAATTAGGACCACCCTATCTGGAAAGAAGGTGAGAAAAGGTTCCTTTGCACCTAGAGACTGAATTTCGGAGATTCTCTTCGCCGAAGTTATGGCTACCAGGAAAGAGGTTTTAAGGGTTAATTCCCTGACTGAGAGAGTTTTGTCGAGTTGAGAGAAGAAATCGAGAACCAATGGAAGGTCCCATTTGGGGAATCTAGGCTTCCTCTGTGGCCTAAGCCTGACTGCTCCTTTGAAAAATCGTTGGACCAAGGGACGATTGGCCCATGCGACTCCAGAAAAAGCTGAAATTGCTGATACCTGGACCCGGAGAGAACTAACTGAAAGAGAGATATCCAATCCTGACTGTAAGAAGCTTAAAACGAGTGGGAATGACCTCTTCAGGACAGCCTAAAGCCTCCAACCGTCCCCTTTCAAAAACCAAGCCTTTAGGCGCAGGTGATCCGGGCAAGGATGTAATCTCGACCCTTGGGACAGAAGGTCTGGTCTGGATGGTAAAGGAATTGGATCCCTGACACTGAGGAGCATCAGAAGCGGAAACCAGGGTCTGTTGGGCCAATAAGGGATTATGGCTATCACTTCTGATGTCTCTGACCTGAGTCTCCTCAGGAACTGAAGAATGATGGGAGTTGGTGGGAAGGCATAGGCCCTGTGGAATCACCATTTCTCCATCAAGGCATCTACCCCGTAGGCTTGAGGATCTCCGTACCTTGAGTAGTACCTCTCCAGTTTTTTGTTGCAGGGGGAGGCAAACAGGTTGACTTCCGGGGAGAGCCCCAACATCAGGATCCAATTGAACACTTCCTCATGAAGAGACCACTCGTTGTTGTCTAGAAATATCCAGATATGTAACATCCAGATATTGCCTTAGAGTAACTCCCAAATCAAGTGAATGTGGATCCGGACTCCCAGCAGAATTGAAGGTAAGAATTGTGATTTCCTGGTTTTCATGGAAAACAGAGGTAACCTTGGGATTTGTTCCTAACATCGGAATTAGGACCACCCTATCTGGAAAGAAGGTGAGAAAAGGTTCCTTTGCACCTAGAGACTGAATTTCGGAGATTCTCTTCGCCGAAGTTATGGCTACCAGGAAAGAGGTTTTAAGGGTTAATTCCCTGACTGAGAGAGTTTTGTCGAGTTGAGAGAAGAAATCGAGAACCAATGGAAGGTCCCATTTGGGGAATCTAGGCTTCCTCTGTGGCCTAAGCCAGACTGCTCCTTTGAAAAATCGTTGGACCAAAGGATGATTGGCCCATGCGACTCCAGAAAAAGCTGAAAGTGCTGATACCTGGACCCGGAGAGAACTAACTGAAAGAGAGATATCCAATCCTGACTGTAAGAAGCTTAAAACGTCTCGGACTGTCAGGGTATTACAGGAACTGAACCTTGAAGACAAGTGACTTGTAAACTTCGCCCAAATTCTCTCATAAACCCGATTGCTACTACTTCTTTGTGCACTAAGAAGAGTGGGAATGACTTCTTCAGGACAGCCTAATGCCTCCAACCGTCCCCTTTCAAAAACCAAGCCTTTAGGCGCAGGTGATCCGGGCAAGGATGTAATCTCGACCCTTGAGGCAGAAGGTCTGGTCTGGATGGTAAAGGAATTGGATCCCTGACACTGAGGAGCATCAGAAGCGGAAACCAAGGCCTGTTGGGCCAATAAGGGATTATGGCTATCACTTCTGCTGTCTCTAACCTGAGTCTCCTCAGGAACTGAAGAATGATGGGAGTTGGTGGGAAGGCATAGGCCAGTGATGGCGAACCTTGGCACCCCAGATGTTTTGGAACTACATTTGCCATGATGCTCAACTATACTGCAGAGTACATGAGCATCGTGGGAAATGTAGTTCCAAAACATCTGGGGTGCCAAGGTTCGCCATCACTGGCATAGACCCTGTGGAATCACCATTTCTCCGTCAAGGCATCCAGCCTGTAGCCTTGAGGATCCCTGTACATGGAATAGTACCTCTCCAGTTTTTTGTTGCAGGGGGAGGCAAACAGGTCGACTTCCGGGGAGAGCCCCAACGTCAGGATCCAATTGAACACTTCCTCGTGAAGAGACCACTCGTTGTTGTCTAGAAATATCTAAGGAAGTCTGCCTGGGCATTCTGAATCCCCGGAACATATGTTGCTGTCAGATCCATCAGGTTCCTCTGAGCCCAGGTCATGATCGGTTCCACCTCCTGGAGAAGGTTAGACTTCGGGTACCCCCTTGCCTTCTTATGTACGCTACTGCTGTGGTATTGTCTAGTCTGAGTAAGACCAAGGCTCCTGAAATCAGATGCCGAAAGGCTAGCAGAGCTTGAAAGGCTGCTCTTAACTCCAAGATTTTTTACACCGTTCTTCAGGAGGGAAGAACCCAAGTGCCCTGAGCCACTTCCGCCAGGCAGTGGGCGCCCCAGCCTCTGTTGCTGGCATCCGTCGTTATAGTTACCCATGAGATGGGGAGAATGGAATGGCAATTGCAGAGACTTTCCCGTTGGAGCCACCACGGAAGGGAATTCCTCATGGATGAGGTGATCCGAATCAGTTGGGTTTTGTTGCCTGACCATTGATGAAGGAAACCCTTCTGAAAGGGCCTCATCCTCCACTGCGCCCACTTCACCATTGGAATTGTCGCTACTATAGTGCCTAAAATTTTCAAGCACTGGAGAGCCTGGAGATGAGAGGCAGAGAGGGCTGGATGGATTCTGTCCCTGACCACTGACATCTTCTCTTCTGGTAACGAGATGGTGCCTCTGACGGTGTTGAATAGGGCCCCTAAGAAAACCAGCGACTGAGATGGGTATAGCTGACTCTTCTCCAAGTTCAAGATCCACCCAAACTCCTGTAGGGTAGAGAGGACCTGCTCTCTGTGTACTAGAAGTTGAACCTTGTCTTGTGCCAACAGCAGAAGGTCGTCTAGATAGTGATGTAGATGAATCCCTTTGGTCCTCAGAAGAGCCACCACTGCCAACAGTACTTTTGAAAATACATGTGGAGAAGTTGATAGCCCGAAGGGAAGGCATGTGAATTGAAAATGGAGCTCACCCATGGAGAAGCGGAGAAACTGCTGGAAATTTTCTGCAACAGGAACATGAAAATAGGTGTCTTTGAGGTCTATGGAGACCATCCAGTCCCCTGCTCGAACAGATTGTTGAATTGTGGATAATGTCTCCATCTTGAACTTTTCTTTTTTGATAAAACTGTTCAAGTGAGTTAGATCTATGACCGGCCTCCAGGCCCCGCTCTTTTCTGGACCATAAACAGAGGAGAGTAGATTCCCATGCCTCGCTGAATGACTGGAACATGGATAACGGTGCCTTGAGCCAACAAATATTCCATGTAGGCTAGAAGAATTAGCCTTTTTTCTTCTGTAGTCGGAAGAGAGGTGGGGACCCATCTGAGCCTGGGAGATTCCTTGAAGGTCCAAGCATGTCCTGAGGAGACCGTCTTGACGGTCCAGAAGTCTTGGATCGAGGCCACCCAGACATGGCGAAAGTGGAACAGACGAGCCCCCACCTGCCCTGTCTGAGCGGGCCCAGCCTCAAAAGGATTTGGTCGGATCCCTCTCTCCTTTTGAATCACTTTTTGCAGATTTTTTAAAAGACGATTGTCTTGATTTCCAGGACCTGGAGAATTCACAGCCTGGTCTGTAACTGTGAGCTTTCCTAGCTCGTTCCTGGTACTGTCTCTTTGGAAAAGACCTTCTCTGGCCTTGCAAATGCCAGTCTTGGGGAAGGAACCCCGACTTCCCACCAGTGGCTCGGGTAATAGCCTCATCTAACTTATTGCCGAAAAGGGAGGACCCCTCAAAGGGGGATACGGCACCATACTTGTTTCGAAGCTGGGTCCGCCAGCCAAGGACAGAGCCACAGAGCCCGCTTGGCCGTAACAGAAGAAAGCATCACCCGAGCCACCAGGCGTATGATGTCGATAGAGGCCTCCCCAAGAAAGGCAGAGGAGAGCCTAAGCTCTAGGATAGGCGAGCTCTTGGCCGTATCTTCCGAGATATTCCTGAGCATCTCGTCTACATTATCCATCCATATCTCCATTGCTTTGGACATAGCGGCCAGAGCCAACGCTGACTTACAGGCCATTCCTGCTGTGAGATACATGCTCTTTAAAGCAGCGTCAATCCGTCTGTCCAGAACATCCCTAAAAGACACAGTATCCTCTAAGGGAAGTGTCACATGTTTCACCAGCTTCATGACTGCCGCGTCTACCAACGGCGCTGACTCCAAATGCTTCACCTCTTCTTCATTGAAAGGATAGAGTTTTGAAATCTTAGACAACATGGAATTTTTCTTCTCCACCTTGCCCCATTCATCTGTGATGATCTCACCCAGTTCAGAGATAAAAGGAAAATTAACCCGTTCCTTCTTTAATTGTTTAACCACTTGCTTACTGGGCACTTAACCCCCCCTCCTGCCCAGACCAATTTTCAGCTTTCAGCGCTGATGCACTTTGAATGACAATTGCGTGGTCATACAACACTGTACCCAAATGACATTTTTATCATTTTTTTTCCCACAAATAGAACTTTCTTTTGGTGGTATTTAGTTACAGCTCGGAGTTTTATTTTTTGCTAAACAAACAAAAAAAGATGTAAAAAAAAAATATATATATGTTTTCTTAGTTTGTTATAAAATTTTGCAAACGGGTCATTTTTCTCCTTCATTGAAATGTGCTGATGAGGCGGCACTGGTGGGCACTGATAGGCTGCACTGGTGGGCACTGATAGGCACAGATAAGGTGGCACCGATAGGCACAGATAAGGCAGTACTGATGGGCACAGATAAGGCGGCACTGATGGGCAAAGATGGGCACAGATAAGATGGCACTGATGGGTGGCACGGATGGGTGGCACTAAGGGGCACTGATAGGTACCACTGATAGAGGGGACTGATGGGCACTGATAGGTGGCACTGATAGGTGGCCCTGATAGGTGGCACTGCTGGGCGGCACTGATGGGCACTGGTAGATGACACTGATGGGCACGGATATGTGGCACTGGGGTGCAGCACTGTTGTTGAGGCAGATTTTGGGCACTGATAGGTGGCACTGTGGGCACTGATGGGTGGCACTGTGGGCACTGATGGGTGGCACTATGGGCACTTTTTTATTAGTTAGGTGGCACTGGCAGGGGGCAGGTGGGCACCGATAAGCTGGCTTTTTTTTTTCTCCTCGTGCTGACAGCGCGAGGAGGAAAAATAGCCGATTACCGGCTCTGTTGTGTCACATGATCAGCTGTCATTGGCTGACAGCTGATCATGTGGTAAGGGGTCGGGATCGACCCCTTGCTCCGATCCGTGATCAGGCGAGTCTCATAGACTCGCTGATTACAGAGCGCGCCGCGCTCGTGCATGGGACGACGTCAATAGACGTCGTCCCGGCAAAGCAGGTCCGCTCTGTAGCTGTCATTCGGCTATAGCGCGGATCCCTAGTGGTTAAAGAATTTTCTCTGTTTGGAAGGGGCAGCCACCGGATCTTCCCAATTCAGTGTCTCTCTAACAGCTCTGACCAGAGGAGGAAGTAGAGGGAAATCAAAACCCACACAGGGGTCACTTTCATCAGAGTCACTGTCAGATATGGCAGCTGAGGGGTGGCTATGCACAGAGGATTCCCAAGTATCCTGCAGCTGAGTCTCCCTCCCTGGAGAAGGTGACGGCTCTGCAGGAGGAACATAGGACTGGTCATCAATATTTCTGAGGGACTCCTTCACAACCTTTTCCACCAGGGATTTAAGTTGTTGATCCGCGTCACCCCTTTCATTAGAGGCCTTGGCGTAGCAGAGATCACACAAAGATTTCCCTGCCGGTACAAGAGCTCTGCACCCCCAGCAGGCACTAGCTGAGTGACTGGATTGAGTCCTCGAGGAGTGCAACCGTTCCTCACCACGGTGTCCTGATCTTGAGGAGGAACCGTAATGTTTTGATTTGGAAGAGGAGTGCCGGTGATGCGACTTGGAGGAGTCGCTCCCTCTGTGAGAGCTGCAATGCTGTTCTGACCTGGAAGGGCTGATACAAGAACAAGACAAGAAACCACAAGAGACAAGACATCAGCAAAAAGATAACAGAAACACACCCCCCTAACCACCGGACCCTCAGGTGGAAAGACAACATTAAAAATACCTTTTATGAGAGGGCTGGCCACAGACAGGCGGCAGAGGATCCATGTCCTCAGCGATATCCATACTCGCTGAAAAGATGACAAGGGATCAGTGCAAGGGACAGGGAAGGGACAACTACCCTGTCCCAGAATGCCACTTACCAATAGATGCAACACAGAGGCAGGGGGAAGTCACCGCAACAGCCCGCAAGCATTCCCAAAGCTTGCAGACTAATTCCCAGTTTAAATAGCCCGCCCCTGTGATGTCACCGCCGCGCCTGTGCGCATGCGCGAATAGCGTCATTATGCCGCTACTGCGCATGCGCAAAACCCAGCCTCCATCTCGTACCGTACTCGCCCATGCGCAGTACGGCCCGAGAACACAAACCCGGAAGTGAAACGGCGGCTGGAACGCACAAGAACCAGCCGCCATGCCTACACAGACAAACAAACAGAAAAACGAGGACAGATAAGAAAATAACACAAACTGCTGCCATGACGAACTATAGAACCTCTCACCGCTCCCACCAGGATCGATAACCAGGCCGAAGATAAGGTAAGGTGACACCGGACTTTCCAGGGGGCAAAACAGGTCACCTGCTAATAGCTGGCTATCCGACCAATGCCAGGGCACGGGCTTCTTCACAGCGCCTCTTCCACTGCCCACTCCATACCCTGCTAATAGCTAGGGCTTAGCGGAGTAATGCGACTTTCCAGACCCAGAGTCGCAGACCGGCCGACCTCGATCGTGGGAATGACAGATCTTTGGCTAGAAAGATCACCTCTGGGTCCTTCGGAGGGCGACAAAAAAAGAACATGGCCAGGGCCAGGGAGCAAAGATTTATGGGAGTAGTGTCCTAAAGGGTAGTGGAGGCGGGACTTAACCCCACACGTTGCTGCCATGGAGTCTGTCAGGAATTTTTTTTTTGTAAGTGCATTTAACTTTAATTTCCCCTAAAGCAACATTTCCGTTATTTGTGCTCCTAAAGATGTCTACATACACTACCGTTCAAAAGTTTGGGGTCACCCAAACAATTTTGTGTTTTCCATGAAAAGTCACACTTATTCACCACCATACGTTGTGAAATGAATAGAAAATAGAGTCAAGACATTGACAAGGTTAGAAATAATGATTTGTATTTGAAATAACATTGTTTTTACATCAAACTTTGCTTTCGTCAAAGAATCCTCCTTTTGCAGCAATTACAGCATTGCACACCTTTGGCATTCTAGCTGTTAATTTATTGAGGTAAGCTGGAGAAATTGCACCCCACGCTTCTAGAAGCAGCTCCCACAAGTTGGATTGGTTGGATGGGCACTTCTGGCGTACCATACGGTCAAGCTGCTCCCACAACAGCTCAATGGGGTTCAGATCTGGTGACTGTGCTGGCCACTCCATTACCGATAGAATACCAGCTGCCTGCTTCTGCTGTAAATAGTTCTTGCACAATTTGGAGGTGTGTTTAGGGTCATTGTCCTGTTGTAGGATGAAATTGGCTCCAATCAAGCGCTGTCCACTGGGTATGGCATGGCGTTGCAAAATGGAGTGATAGCCTTCCTTATTCAGAATCCCTTTTACCTTGTACAAAGCTCCCACCTTACCAGCACCAAAGCAACCCCAGACCATCACATTACCTCCACCATGCTTAACAGATGGCGTCAGGCATTCTTCCAGCATCTTTTCATTTGTTCTGCGTCTCACAAACGTTCTTCTTTGTGATCCAAACACCTCAAACTTGGATTCATCCGTCCACAACACTTTTTTCCAGTCTTCCTCTGTCCAATGTCTGTGTTCTTTTGCCCATCTTAATCTTTTTCTTTTATTGGCCAGTCTCAGATATGGCTTTTTCTTTGCCACTCTGCCCTGAAGCCCAAAATCCCGCAGCCGCCTCTTCACTGTAGATGTTGACACTGGTGTTTTGCGGGTACTATTTAATGAAGATGCCAGTTGGGGACCTGTGAGGCGTCTGTTTCTCAAACTAGAGACTCTAATGTGCTTATCTTCTTGCTTAGTTGTGCAACGCGGCCTCCCACTTCTTTTTCTACTCTGGTCAGAGCCTGTTTGTGCTGTCCTCTGAAGGGAGTAGTACACACCGTTGTAGGAAATCTTCAATTTCTTTGCAATTTCTCGCATGGAATAGCCTTCATTTCTAAGAACAAGAATAGACTGTCGAGTTTCAGATGAAAGTTCTCTTTTTCTGGCCATTTTGAGCGTTTAATTGACCCCACAAATGTGATGCTCCAGAAACTCAATCTGCTCACAGGAAGGTCAGTTTTGTAGCTTCTGGAAGGAGCTAGACTGTTTTTAGATGTGTGAACATGATTGCACAAGGGTTTGCTAATCATCAATTAGCCTTCTGAGCCAATGAGCAAACACATTGTACCATTAGAACACTGGAGTGATAGTTGCTGGAAATGGGCCTCTATACACCTATGTAGATATTGCACCAAAAACTAGACATTTGCAGTTAGAATAGTCATTTACCACATTAGCAATGTATAGAGTATATTTGTTTATAGTTAGGACTAGTTTAACCACTTGGGACCCGCGCTATTGCAAAATGACGGCAATAGCGCGGACCCACATTTTCGGGACTACGTCTATTGACGTAGTCCCGGTTACGAGCGGCCTGCGCGCCCCCTGAGGGGCGCGCGCGGCGCGCTCTGTGATCGGCGAGTCCGTGAGACTCGCCTGATCACCGATCCGTGTAAGGGGTCGATCCCGACCCCTTATCACGTGATCAGCTGTCAGCCAATGACAGCTGATCATGTGATAAAACGGAGCCGGTAATCGGCTAGTATTCCTCCTCGCGCTGACAGCGCGAGGAGAAAAAAAAAAAGCCGATCGCCGGCGGCCGTGTTCGGGACATCAGTCCCGATCACGGCCAGCAATTTAAAAGGACACCTGCCCCCTGCCAGTGCCCACCTGCCACCCGCAGTGCCATCCTGAATAAAGTAAGTGCCCCCCTGTCAGTGCCACCCAGCAGTGCCCATAGTGCCCACAGTGCCACCCAGCAGTGCCCACAGTGCCACCCAGCAGTGCCCACAGTGCCACCCACAGTGCCACCCAGCAGTGCCACCCACAGTGCCACCCAAAATCTGCCTCAGGTGCTGCACCCCAGTGCCGCCCATCAGTGCCCAGCAGTGCCGCCCATCAGTGCCCAGCAGTGCCGCCCATCAGTGCCCAGCAGTGCCACCTATCAGAGCCACCTATCAGTGCCACCTATCAGTGCCCATCAGTCCCATCTATCTGTGGTACCTATCAGTGCCCATCCGTGCCACCCATCCGTGCCACTTATCCGTGCCACCCATCCGTGCCATCTTATCTGTGCCCATCTTTGCCCATCAGTGCCGCCTTATCTGTGCCCATCGGTGCCGCCTTATCTGTGCCTATTAGTGCCGCCTTAACTATGCCTATCAGTGCCCACCAGTGCAGCCTATCAGTGCCCACCAATGCAGCCCATCAGTGCCCACCAATGCAGCCCATCAGTGCCCACCAATGCAGCCTATCAGTGCCGCCTAATCAGCGCACTTCAATGAAGGAGAAAAATGACCCGTTTGCAAAATTTTATAACAAACTATTAAAACATGATTTTTTTTTTTTTTTTTTGCATCTTTTTTTGTTTGTTTAGCAAAAAATAAAACTCCGAGCTGTAATTAAATACCACCAAAAGAAAGCTCTATTTGTAGGAAAAAAATGATAAAAATTTCATTTGGGTACAGTGTTGTATGACCGCGCAATTGTCACTCAAAGTGCATCAGCGCTGAAAGCTGAAAATTGGTCTGGGACTGAGGGGGGTTTAAGTGCCCAGTAAGCAAGTGGTTAAAGTTAGCTTCATTGAAAAGTACAGTGCTTTTCCTTCAAAAATAAGGACATTTCAATGTGACCCCAAACTTTTGAACGGTAGTGTATATGTCTACCACAATATATACAGTCCTGTGCAAAGGTTTTAGGCAGGAGTTATGCTGTGAATGAAGAATGCTTTCAGAAAGAGAAGTGTTAATGTTTTGTTTTTTTGTTTTTTATCAATTAACAAAATGGAAAGCAACAGAAGAGAAATCCAGATCCAATCAATATTTGGGGGACCCCCCCCCCCCTTTGCCTTCTTCTAGGTAGACTTGCACATAGTTGTTGAAGGAACTCAGCAGGTAGGTTGTCCTATGTTGTCCTACACCTGGGCAAACTAAGCACATATCTTCTGTGGGTGTCAGCTGCTTTCAACCCTTCTGTCTCTTGATGTCATCCCAGATAGACTCCATGATGGCAAGATCAGGGCTCTGTGGAGGCCAAACCATCACTTCCAGGACTTCTTGTTCTTCTTTACACTGAACACAGTCAGGGCTGGACTGGGAAAGAAATTTGGCTCTGGACTTCATCCAGACCAGCCCACTTACATTTTGAGTGTCCCATCAGCAGCCCCCTTACATCAGAGTGTCCCATCAGCAGCCCCCTTACATCAGTGTCCCATCAGCAGCCCCCTTACATCAGAGTGTCCCATCAGCAGCCCCCTTACATCAGAGTGTCCCATCAGCAGCCCCCTTACATCAGAGTGTCCCATCAGCAGCCCCCTTACATCAGAGTGTCCCATCAGCAGCCCCCTTACATCAGAGTGTCCCATCAGCAGCCCCCTTACATCAGAGTGTCCCATCACCAGCTCCCTTACATCAGAGTGTCCCATCACCAGCCCCCTTACATCAGAGTGTCCCATCAGCACCCCTTTCATCAGAGTGTCCCATCACCAGCCCCCTTACATCAGAGTGTCCCATCAGCACCCCTTACATCAGAGTGTCCCATCACCAGCCCCCTTACATCAGAGTGTCCCATCAGCAGCCCCCTTACATCAGAGTGTCCCATCAGCAGCCCCCTTACATCAGAGTGTCCCATCAGCAGCCCCCTTACATCAGAGTGTCCCATCACCAGCTCCCTTACATCAGAGTGTCCCATCACCAGCCCCCTTACATCAGAGTGTCCCATCAGCACCCCTTACATCAGAGTGTCCCATCACCAGCCCCCTTACATCAGAGTGTCCCATCAGCACCCCTTACATCAGAGTGTCCCATCACCAGCCCCCTTACATCACAGTGTCCCATCAGCACCCCTTACATCAGAGTGTCCCAACACCAGCCCCCTTACATCAGAGTGTCCCATCACCAGCCCCCTTACATCAGAGTGTCCCATCACCAGCCCCCTTACATCAGAGTGTCCCATCAGCACCCCCTTACATCAGAGTCCCATCACCAGCCCCCTTACATCAGAGTGTCCCATCACCAGCCCCCTTACATTAGAGTGGCCCATCACCAGCCCCTTTACATCAGAGTGTCCCATCACCAGCCCCCTTACATCAGAGTGTCCCATCACCAGCCCCCTTACATCAGAGTGCCCCATCACCAGCCCCCTTACATCAGAGTGGCCCACTGAGCCATCGGCCCACCGGGAAACTCCCAGTAGTCCCGATGGCCAGTACATGCCTGAACACAGTTCCTAATGACCTTGGCTGTATGTTTGGAGTGGTTGTCCTGCTACAGAATAAATTTAGGGCCAATTACACGCCCCCTGATAGTATAGCATGATTAATATTTATGGAACTCCAGCCAATCCCTGGGGAGGTGTGTCCAGAAGGTGGTGGAAGAGTGAATAAATAGTATGGGGCCCGAGGCAGTACCGCAGAGTGCCTGGGTCCAGGCTTGCTGGAGGAAACCCCTGTGCAGGGACTCTGCCCCTTAGGCAGGTTTTTTTAAGGTGCCAACCAGAAGTCACTAAGGTCCCAGCCGAGGTTAGAGCTGGGGAGCCTATTCAGAAAAGTTTAGTCCTGGAGTTCATTTAGGACTGGAGAAGCTCACTGGAGAGCACCAGGAGGGAGTTGGGGGAAAGATGTCCAGCTATCCTGTGGTGGGGTGAGTTCCCGTCTCCCTCACTGGAGAGTGCTTGGTGGATATCGGAAGGATCATCTGCAATCCCAATGTGAAAGCCGAAGTGCTGTCACACCGAGGCGCTGCTCTGGCAGGGCATCAAAAAAAGCTCTGCAAGCAGCTTCTTTGCAACGCTTTTGGAGCAGTGAATACAACGTTTCTAAAGCGCCCCTTCCCATTGAAATCAATGGGAAGCGCTTGCAAAACACCTGAAAAAGTGCTTTTGGAAGTGGCGCTTCGTGGGCGCTTTTAACCCTTTATTTGGCCACTAGCGGGGGTTAAAAGCGCCCCACTAGCGCTTGAAAGGGCTATTAAAGCACTTGGGCTTTCACATTGAGATTGCAGATGAGGCTTCTTTCAAGCACTTTACAGATGCTTTTTTTTAATGCTAAAGCACCTGAAAAACACCCCAATGTGAAAGGGGTCCAAGTGGAATGTCCTAAGGCAGGGGTTGACGAATTTGCTTGGAATCTAAACATTATCTTTCATAATATAAAAAAAAATTGGGCTAACTTTACTGTTTTTTTTTTATTAACCACTTGCCGACCAGCGCACGACGATGTACGTCGACAGAATGGCACGGGCAGGCAAATGGGCGTACAGGTACGTCCCTTTAAATTTGCCGCCCTGCCATCGGGAGCGCGCTGCCGGCGGCGCGCTCCCGTGCTGGTCGGGACCCCCGTGAGTCCGGTCGCGGGACCTGCGGACTCGATCGCCGCGGGCATCCCCGCGATCGTCTCACGGAGCGGCCGAATGGAGGAAATGCTGTGTAGACAACATTTCTCTATTCTGCCTAGCAACTAGTGACGCTGATCTCTGCTCCATGTGATTGGAGCAGAGATCAGTGTTCACTAAATGAAAGCCCAACCCCCCCACAGTTAGTAACACACCCCTAGGAACACTTAACCTCTGCACTGCCACCCACTGGTTAACCCCTTCACTGCCAGTGTCATTTACACAGGAATCGCTGCATTTATATAGCACTGATTATTGTATAAATGACAATGGTCCCAAAAATGTGTCAAAAATGTCCGATGGGTCCCCCACAATGTCGCAGTCACAATAAAAATCGCTGATCGCCGCCATTACTAGTAAAAAAAAAAGTAATAAAAAATTATTAATAAAAATGCTATAAAACTATCCCTATTTTGTAAACGCTATAACTTTTGCGCAAACCAATCAATAATTGCTTATTGCGATTTTTTTTAACCAAAAATATGTAGAAGAATACGTATCGGCCTAAACTGAGGGAAAAAAATGTTTTTTTATATATTTTTGGGGGATATTTATTAGAACAAAAAGTAAAAAATAATGCGTTTTTTTCAAAATTGTCGCTCTATTTTTGTTTATAGCGCAAAAAATAAAAACCGCAGAGGGGATCAAATACCACCAAAAGAAAGCTCTATTTGTGGGAAAAAAAGGACGTCAATTTTGTTTGGGAGCCACGTCGCACGACCGCGCAATTGTCAGTTAAAGCGATGCAGTGCCGAATCGCAAAAAGTGGTCTGGTCTTTGACCAGCAAAATGGTCCGGTCTGAAAGTGGTTAAATAAATTAATTATTTTTCCCCAAAAAAGTGCGCTTGTAAGTCCGCTGTGCAAATACGGTGTGACAGACAGTATTGCAACGACCACCATTTTATTCTCTAGGGTGTTAGAATAAAAAATATATATAATGTTTAGGAGTTCTAAGTAAAGGGAAGGAGATAGGCTGGCAGGCAGGGGAAGCTCCATTAGCATTGCTGGTTGTCATTCCAACGGCCACCACAAGAGGGCGCCAGATTCCAGAAGGAACCATAGGATCGCAGAAGGCCTCAAAGCCGCGGGCTCAATTACCGGCCGCCGGCGGCGCGGCCCGACGCGATCACGCCGGGGGGGGTCCACGTAGACAGGATACCTCCAGCTGTGCTGCCCCAGGCACCAGGTCACTAATTCTAGTCGCAAATGCAACCTGGCGCCCGGGTTTTGTCGAGCCCTGTCCTAAAGCAATGCCCAAATTGAGGGGAGGAAGACACAGATCAGAAAATACATAGACCGCCAATGGACAAGAGGATCTAAACTGCTGCCTGCAGCACACTGCACCCGAAGGCGGCATCCTCATGCCCTCTTACATCCACCTGATCAAATCTAGTGAATTTATGGACTGAAGACCAAGTTTCAGCCTTGTAGATCTGAGCCATGGAGGCCTGGTGATGCACTGCCCAAGAAGCACCAACTGCTCTAGTTGAGTGCGCTTTAACCTGAAAAGCAGGAATCTTCTTTTTTATACCATAGGCCTGACTAATAACCTGCCGAATCCATCTAGAAATAGTGGATTTCTACGCTGCCTGGCTCTTCCTGGGGTCTTCTGGCAGAAAAAAAAACAGACAATCAGACTTTCGTATCTGAGCGGTTGCCTGCAGATAGATACTGACTATAACATGGAGAGAGTGTAACAACTGCTCTTCCGCGGACTGCGGATCTGGAAAAATGGACGGTAGAACCACATCTTGATTCAGATGGAATCCTGACACTACCTTAACCACTTCCCACCCGGCCAATGCACATATACGGCCGGGTGGGAGCCGTCTACTTCTGATAGGACGTTCAGGAACGTCCTTCAGAAGGAGGGGGATCGCGCACGCGCGCGTGCCCGCGCAGCGGCGTGCCCGCGCAGCGGCGTGATCCCGATGTGCTCGTGTCACCCGGACACGGCGCATCTCGGATCGGCAGGAGGGCTCTGTGATTGGCCCTCCTGATCACATGACGGCCGTGTCCAATCACGGCCGTCATGTGATGTAAACAAACAGCCGGTTGCTAGGCAATCGGCTCCTCCTCTCCTCACACAGAAGTCATCGCTGAGGAGAGGAGAGCAGATCGCTGCAGCCGGCTGATGATCAGTGAGTATGAGATGTTTTTACAGCTTTTTACTCACTGATCGCCAGTCTAGTGTAATACACAAATCACCACACAGTGTAAACACACACAGGGCTGGACTGGGACAAAAATTTGGCCCTGGACTTCATCCTGACCGGCCCACTTTAATTTTGCAAACACGCAAAAAACAGTATATAAACTGTACGCAATTGGGCAAAAAAGCCCCTAGAGATCCCCCCTTGCATCAGGGTCCACAGAGAGCCCCTCCTTACATCTGGGTCCCCAGAGACCCCCCACTTACATCAGGGTCCCCAGAGAGCCTCCCCTTACGTCAGGGTCCCCATATAGCCTTCCCCTTACATCAGGGTCCCCAGAGAGCCCCTCTTACATCAGGGTCCCTAGAGAGCCAACCCCTTACATCCAGGTCCCCGCAGAGCCCCCCCTTACATCCGGGTCCACAGAGAGCCTCTCTCTTACATCAGGTTCCCCAGAGAGCCCCTCCTTGCATCAGGGTCACCAGAAAGAGGGCAGGTAGTGGGCCGGGACCCTGTGGTTGGTGACTCCTGGACTGACTCGGGGCTATGGGCCCCAGATTCGGGGATATAGCCCCAAAAGTCCCCCCCAGCGATGCCACTGGCTGTCACTGAAACCGGCCCACTGAGCCATCGGCCCACTGGGAAACTCCCTATAGTCCTTATGGCCAGTACATGCCTGAACACACATGTCACCACAATACACATCTCACCACACATGTCCCCAAATAAAAAAACGCATGTCCCCCACATATGTCCCACTAAAATCACATGTTCCAATGATCACCTGCACACATATGTACATGATCATTTGCATACATATGTCCGTGATCACACAAACCAATTATTATACACTTAACGTAATTTTTTTTACCAAGAACATGTAGCAGAATACATTTTGGCTTAAATTAATGACAAAATTTGATTTTTTTGGATTTCTTTTAAAATAGAAAAAAGAAAATATTGTTTTTTTCTCCAAATTTCCGCTTTTTTGCGCTTATGTCGCAAAAAAATAAAAAACGGAGTCATGAATAAATAACACCAAAATAAAGCTCTATTTGTGCGAACAAAATGATAAAAATTTCATTTGGGTACAGTGTAGCATGACCGCGCAATTGTCACTGAAAGTGAGAGAGCGATGAAAGCTGAAAATTGGGCTGGGAAGGAAGGGGGGCGAAAGTGCCCTGTATTGTAGTGGTTATTAAAGAGGGATTCCACCAAAAAAAAAAATATTAAAAGCCAGCAGCTATAAATACTGCAGCTGCTGACTTTTAATAAATGGACACTCACCTGTCCCGGGTTCCAGTGATGTCGGCAGCCGAGGCCGATCGATCGCTCGGCCCTGGGCTGCTGTCGCCACCATTCTAGGTGAGGGAATCAGGAAGTGAAGCGAATCGGCTTCACTTCCCGGTTCCCTACTGCGCATGCGCGAGCCGCGCCGCGCAATAGGAAATCTCCGCGCTGTCACTGGGACCCGTGTGTGTCCCAGCAGACAGCGCGGCAGGGCAGGAAATGGCGTAGACTCCCACGGGAGTCTATGCCCGAAAGTGGGTGAAAATACCTGTCTTTGACAGGTATCTCCACCCCCCTCCCCCCTGAAAGGTGTCAATTGTGACACCGGAGGGGGGGGGGGGGTTCCGATCAGCGGAGGTTCCACTTTAGGGTGGAATCCCGCTTTAAGTAGGAAAGTTGGGTGAGGACGCAACGCCACCCTGTCTTTTGTGAATAGTCAAGTATGGCTCTTTACAAGAAAGAGCCGCCAATTCTGATACTCTTCTAGCCAAGGAAATGGCTACCAAAAAGACCAGCTTTTTTGTCAGAAGAAATAAAGAAGCATGGTGTAATGGTTCAAATGGTTGTTCTTGTAAAAACAGACAAAGCCAAATTCAGATCCCATGGGCACACAGGAGGTTTGACTGGCAGATTCAAGCAAAGTGCCCCCTGAACAACGACCCGGACCAGGGAATGTGAGACAATTGGCTTTTGAAAGAATACTGATAAGGCCGAGATCTGGACCTTGATCGTGCTCAAAGCCAGTCCCATTTCAATGCCTAATTGAAGAAAGGCAAGAATCCTGCTAATGGCATACTTTCTAGGGTGCCATCCCCTGGTTTCACACTAGGAAACATATGCCTTCTGGATTCTGTAGTAGAGGAGCCTGGAGGCCGGCTTCCTAGCATTAACCAGAGTGGAAAGGACTGATTCCGAGAGTCCACGGCCCTTTAGAATGTGGGTCTCAGCAGCCAAACCGTCAAATTTAGATTTTGTAAGGCAGGATGGAATATTGGACCTTGTGAGAGTAGATCTGGACGCAGCAGAAGAACCCAAGGTCTTCTCACTGCCATCTTTACGACCTCTGCATACCAAGGTCGCCTGGGCCAAGTCGCGGAGCCACCAAAATGACTGACTTTGCTTCCCTCTTGACCGCGAAAGAAGCAGAATTGGAGGGAAGGCTTAGATCAGAGTGTACTGATCCAATGGAATCATTAAGGCATCTGACCCTTGTGCTAGCAGATCCTTTGTCCTTAATACAAAGCCGTCCAGTTTTTTACTGAATCTGGACGCAAACAGATCTACCAAACAGGTACCCCAATTTTAACATATGGGCTGAAATATGTTGGGGTGTAGGGACCATTCTCCTCCACACAGCTACTGGCGGCTTAGAAAATCTGCCTGACAATTTTCTACCCCTGGAATAAAGACCGCAGGCAGGCAAGGAATATTCTTTTCTGCCCAGAGAAAAATGTGATTCACTTCCTTTTGGGCATCCAGGCTACTGGTGCCTCCCTGGTGATTGATATACAGTGCAGGCAGTGTAGTGTATATATACAGTGCCTTGCGAAAGTATTCGTCCCTCTTGAACTTTTCAACCTTTTGCCACATTTCAGGCTTCAAACATAAAGATATAAAATGTTTATTTTTTGTGAAGAATCACCAACAAGTGGGACACAATTGTGAAGTGGAACGAAATCTATTGGACTTTTGAAACTTTTTTAACTAATAAAAAAATGAAAAGTGGGGCGTGCAAAATGATTGGGCCCCCTTGTGTTAATACTTTGTAGAGCCACCTTTTGCTGCGATTACAGCTGCAAGTCGCTTGGGGTGTCTCTATCAGTTTTGCACATCGAGAGACTGAAATTCTTGCCCATTCTTCCTTGCAAAACAGCTGGAGCTCAGTGAGGTTGGATGGAGAGCGTTTGTGAACAGCAGTTTTCAGCTCTTTCCACAGATTCTCGATTGGATTCAGGTCTGGACTTTGACTTGGCCATTCTAACACCTGGATACGTTTATTTGTGAACCATTCCTTTGTAGATTTTGCTGTATGTTTGGGATCATTGTCTTGTTGGAAGATAAATCTCCGTCCCAGTTTCAGGTCTTTTGCCGACTCCAACAGGTTTTCATCCAGAATGGTCCTGTATTTGGCTGCATCCATCTTCCCCTCAATTTTAACCATCTTCCCTGTCCCTGCTGAAGAAAAGCAGGCCCAAACCATGATGCTGCCACCACCATGTGTGACAGTGGGGATGGTGTGTTGAGGGTGATGAGCTGTGTTGCTTTTACACCAAACATATCGTTTTGCATTGTGGGCAAAAAGTTGGATTTTGGTTTCCTCTGACCAGAGCACCTTCTTCCACATGTTTGGTGTGTCTCCCAGGTGGCTTGTGGCAAACTTTAGACGAGACTTTTTATGGATATCTTTGAGAAATGGCTTTCTTCTTGCCACTCTTCCATAAAGGGCAGATTTGTGCAGTGTACGACTGATTGTTGTCCTATGGACAGACTCTCCCACCTCAGCTGTAGTTCTCTGCAGTTCATCCAGAGTGATCATGGGCCTCTTGGCTGCATCTCTGATCAGTCTTCTCCTTGTCTGAGCTGAAAGTTTAGAGGGACGGCCAGGTCTTGGTAGATTTGCAGTGGTCTGATACTCCTTCCATTTCAAAATGATCGCTTGCACAAAGCTTGGGAAATCTTTTTGTATCCAAATCCGGCTTTAAACTTCTCCACAACAGTATTACGGACCTGCCTGGTGTGTTCCTTGGTCTTCATGATGCTCTCTGCGCTTTCAACAGAACCCTGAGACTATCACAGAGCAGGTGCATTTATACAGAGACTTGATTACACACAGGTGGATTCTATTTATCACCATCAGTCATTTAGGACAACATTGGATCATTCAGAGATCCTCGCTCAACTTCTGGAGTGAGTTTGCTGCACTGAAAGTAAAGGGGCCGAATCATTTTGCACTTTTCACTTTTCCACTTTTCAGTTTTTTATTTGCTAAAAAAGTTTAAAATATCCAATAGATTTCGTTCCACTTCACAATTGTGTCCCACTTGTTGGTGATTCTTTACAAAAAATTAAAATTTTATATCTTTATGTTTGAAGCCTGAAATGTGGCAGAAGGTTGGAAAGTTCAAGGGGGCCGAATACTTTCGCAAGGCACTGTAAGTTAGTGTTACGTACCACAGATATTGGGGTGCTTTTGGCGCGGCTCTGTGGCTTACGCATGCATTTGCAAATGTGTGCAGACTAAACCCCTGTTTTTAATGCATACTGTTAGACAGGTTATCTGGTTGTCTGTGGGCTGGTGGTAAGTAAAGCTTGGTTTTTTCCTCAGTTTATCCTTGGGTTTGTATCTTATGTGGCAGAGCCTGCAGCGGAGGAGGTGAGTGGCATTCACAGACCAGCTTCACTGAGCGTGTATCCTGCAAGGCATGCAAGTATACACCAGGTTGTCTCTTACTCCCTCTAGCGGCCGAAACCTGGTAAGACATGCAACTACTCACAGACGATAATCCATAATGTGTAAACTTTAGGATTGTCTTCACTTACCTTATCCCCGCCGCAGGAA
The DNA here is from genome assembly GCF_037356315.1 of Lithobates pipiens. Classification (NCBI taxonomy): domain Eukaryota; kingdom Metazoa; phylum Chordata; class Amphibia; order Anura; family Ranidae; genus Lithobates; species Lithobates pipiens. The sequence continues at coordinate 593,897,055 of NW_027507764.1, read as the reverse complement.
CTGCTGAGAACAGACAGATTCCAGCCTTCACCCATCATGGCGGGTAGCGGTGTGCCAACCTTCAGGGTTCTGGTTTCCTATTTAGAGGAATCACCTCCCTGGACCTGTAAAAGTCTCTGCCGGGGACCTTTCGTGTCACTGGTATATTAGTACACCGAGGTTTGGATCCCAGACCTCCAAGGAGGGACATTACAGGCAAAACCTTGTTTCTTCTTATCATGAGGCCCGGGTACCATCCATCTTAGGCATTTTAGTATAGGCCCGAGCAGGGGCGTAACTAGAAATCACAGGGCCCCATAGCAAAATGTTGTATGGGGCCCCCCTGCAAACAGCCCCCCCCAGTAAATTCATTCATCAGTGACCGTAACCAGTAAAATCATTCGACCGTGACCAGTAAAATCATTCATCAGTGACCGTGACCAGTGCAGGACATTAATACAATTACAGTGACCAGTGCAGGACATTAATACAATTACAGTGACCAGTGCAGGACATTAATTCATCAGTGCCCGTGACCAGTAAATTTATTCATCAGTGACTGTTACCAGTAAAATCATTCCACAGTGACCAGTAAAATCATTCATCAGTGACCAGCAAATTTATTCATCAGTGACTGACCACTAAAATCATTCATCAGTGACCGTGACCAGTAAAATCATTCGACCGTGACCAGTAAAATCATTCGACCGTGACCAGTAAAATCATTCATCAGTGACCTTGACCAGTAAATTCATTCATCAGTGACCGTGACCAGTTAATTCATTCATCAGTGACTGTAACCAGTAAAATCATTCATCAGTGACCGTGACCAGTAAAATCATTCGACCGTGACCAGTAAAATCATTCATCTGTGACCAGTAAAATCATTCATCAGTGACCAGTAAAATCATTCATCAGTGACCGTAACCAGTAAAATCATTCATCAGTGACCGTGACCAGTAAAATCATTCATCAGTGACCTTGACCAGTAAATTCATTCATCAGTGACCGTGACCAGTTAATTCATTCATCAGTGACTGTAACCAGTAAAATCATTCATCAGTGACCGTGACCAGTAAAATCATTCGACCGTGACCAGTAAAATCATTCATCTGTGACCAGTAAAATCATTCATCAGTGACCAGTAAAATCATTCATCAGTGACCGTAACCAGTAAAATCATTCATCAGTGACCGTAACCAGTAAAATCATTCATCAGTGACCGTGACCAGTAAAATCATTTGACCGTGACCAGTAAAATCATTCATCAGTGACCAGTAAAATCATTCATCAGTGACCGTGACCAGTAAAATCATTCATCAGTGACCAGTAAAATCATTCATCAGTGACCAGTAAAATCATTCATCAGTGACCAGTAAAATCATTCATCAGTGACCGTGACCAGTAAAATCATTCATCAGTGACCGTGACCAGTAAAATCATTCATCAGTGACCGTGACCAGTAAAATCATTCATCAGTGACCGTGACCAGTTAATTCATTCATCAGTGACTGTAACCAGTAAAATCATTCATCAGTGACCGTGACCAGTAAAATCATTCGACCGTGACCAGTAAAATCATTCATCTGTGACCAGTAAAATCATTCATCAGTGACCATAACCAGTAAAATCATTCGACCGTGACCAGTAAAATCATTCGACCGTGACCAGTAAAATCATTCATCTGTGACCAGTAAAATCATTCATCAGTGACCGTAACCAGTAAAATCATTCGACCGTGACCAGTGCAGGACATTAATACAATTACAGTGACCAGTGCAGGACATTAATACAATTACAGTGACCAGTGCAGGACATTCACCCCCCTCCCCCCCCGCCATGCTGCATATTATAAAAATCAGTTAAACTCAGACAGTTCAAAATGTTTAGACTGCAGTCTGGCCCCATCATTGCATCAGCTTACTTTAGCTTGTACAGTACCTCTGTCTGATTGCAATGAATGGTCTGCAAATTTTGCGAGGGTGAGGGTGAGTCTGGTTCCTCCTCGGCGGTGCTGCCTGGTTCCTGTGTATGCAGGCTGCAGTAGCTCTGCATTGACGCTCCGCCCATCGAGCCTCCGGCCGAGTGACGTCACGACGATGGGAGGGGGCTGACGCCGGTGTTCTGGGCAGGACAGAAGTTTGCAATGCATTGCCGAGCCCCGGACCGCTCGGCAGCGGCCCCCATTCGGCAGCAGTTCCACTAGGCTTCGGGCCCCATAGCGACTGCGGGCCCCATAGCGACCGCGTGGGTTGCTATGGCGGTAGTTCCGCCACTGGGCCCGAGGCATGGATCCGTTGTATAGCTCCTAGACCTTCGTAGAGACCATAAGGCAGAGCTTTCTTCTTAGCACATCTTGAACGTGACCAACCACCTTAGACACTGGCGCAAAAACTGAAGTACTCTCCATACTGGAGGGGTTCTATAGGGGAGGAACTCACTTGTAATTACGGTTACCAGTGTCCAATCACCTGAAGGTGACCATCTAACCCACTAAGTAATTGCTAAGCCTCTGTGTCCCACGATGTATGAACAAGAAATTCTAGTCTCCCTGTCACTATCAGAGCCGGATCCACGTCATACCACGGCTTTATCTTCTATGGCTCCCTGTCAGTGCCAGGGCTGTACCCACGCCATCCCATGGCCTTATCTTCTATGGCTCCCTGTCAGTGCCAGGGCTGGATCCAAACCATACAGGCCCTTATCTTCTATGGCTCCCTGTCACTGTCAGGGCTGTACCCACGCCATCCCATGGCCTTATCTTCTATGGCTCCCTGTCAGTGCCAGGGCTGGATCCAAACCATACAGGCCCTTATCTTCTATGGCTCCCTGTCACTGTCAGGGCTGTACCCACACCATCCCATGGCCTTATCTTCTATGGCTCCCTGTCAGTGCCAGGGCTGTACCCACGCCATCCCATGGCCTTATCTTCTATGGCTCCCTGTCAGTGCCAGGGCTGTACCCACGCCATCCCATGGCCTTATCTTCTATGGCTCCCTGTCAGTGCCAGGGCTGGATCCAAACCATACAGTCCCTTATCTTCTATGGCTCCCTGTCACTGTCAGGGCTGTACCCACACCATCCCATGGCCTTATCTTCTATGGCTCCCTGTCAGTGCCAGGGCTGGATCCAAACCATACAGGCCCTTATCTTCTATGGCCCCCAAAAGGCTGTCAGGGCTGTACCCACGCCATACCATGGCCTTATCTTCTATGGCATCCTGTCACTGTCAGGGTTGGATCCAAACCATACCATGGCTTTATCTTCTATGACTACCAGAGACTGTCAGGACTGGATCTACACCCTACCATGGTCTTATCTTCTATGGTTCCTGTCACTGTGAGGACTGGATCCATGCCATTCCATAGCCTTATCTTCTATGGCTTCCTGTCACTGCCAGGGCTGGATCAACACCATACCATGGCCTTATCTTCTATGGCCCCCGGAGACTGTCAGGGCTGGATCCATGCCATAGCATGGCCATACCTTCATTGGCATCCTGTCACTGCCAGGGTTGGATCTGCATCATACTATGGCCTTATATTCTTTGGCCCCTGGAGACTCCCAGGGGGGCGGATCCACCCGATACCATGGCCTCATCTTCTATTTCCCCCAGAGACTGTCAGGGCTGTATCCGAATTTCCAAATTACAATAGTAACGAATTTAAACAAATCAGAAATAAATAGTAAAACTAAATGTCATCCTAAATTCGAATCAAATCGAATTTGAAAAGGAAATCAAAATTTAAAACAAGTATGGGAGGAAAAAAAGAATACAAAATAAAGAAATAGAATAGAAAATATAAAAAAAAATGAAAATAAAAGAATAGAACAAAATGGAGTAAAACAGAACAGACTTAAAAATAAAAAAAGAATAGAATAAAATAGAATTAAAAAATAAAGTAATAGAAAAGAATATAGTAAAACAGAACAGAATAGAAAATAAAAGAATAAAATAAAACAGAAAAGAAATAGAATAGAAAATAATAGAAAATAAGAAATAGAATATATTAGAAAAGAATAGAATAGAAAAAAACATAGAATGGAATAAAAAATAGAAAAAATATAACAGTCTTCTGAAATTCAAATAGAATAAAATAGAATAGAAAAGAATAGCGTAAAACAGAACAGAATAGAAAATAAAAGAATAAAATAAAATAGAAAAGAAATAGAATAGAAAATAAAAAATAGAATATTTTAGAAAAGAATAGAATAGAAGAAAAAACATAGAATGGAATAAAAAATTGAAAAAATATAACCGTCTTCTGAAATTCGAATAGAATGTATTTGAATGGAATAGATTAGAAAAGAATAGAAAATAAGAATAGAATAGAATAAAATAAAATAGAAAAAAATATAACTAACTTCCGAAATTCAAATTTTGAATAGAATAAATTCAAATTAGAATAGAATAGATTAGAAAGAATAGAAAAAAAAAAAGAATAGAAAAAACAATGAAATAGAATAAAATAGAATATAACTGTCATCCAAAATTTGAATTCCCAATGGAATAAATTTGAATAAAATATATTAGAAAAGAATAGAAAATAAAAGAATAGAAAGAAACAACCGTCTTCTGAAATTTGAATTTCAAATAGAATAAATTCAAATTGGAATAGAATAGAAAAACAATAGCACAGAATAGACTAGAATAGAACAAAATGCAAAGACTATAACCGTCTTCCAAAAGTCAAATAGAATAAATTAGAATTTAAATAGAATAGATTAGAATAGAGAAGAACAAAATAGAATAGAAAAGAATAGAAAATAAAATAGAATAGAATAAAATAGAGTTTAAACTTCTTCTGAAATTTGAATTTCGAAATGCCGATTCAAAATTTTCGAATTCAGTCCAATTTAATTCAATTTGACCAAATTCGGAAAATTTGAATCAAATTCGAAACTGGTTAAACAAAGCGAAACTTAAAGGAATTCTGAAAACTAAATTAAACAAATTTAATTGAACAAAATGATTTAACCAATTTCTGACCGGCTCACGCCGATATACGTCGGCAAAGTGGCACGGGTGCGCAAAACGACGTACCCGTACGCCACTCTGTCATCGGCGGCTAGCGGGCGCGCGTGTGTGCCCGCAGGTCCTGGGGACTCGATGTCCACCGGGGGCCCGCGATGTAAACAAGGCATTTCCCTGTTCTGCATAGCAACATGACAGGGATCTACTGCTCCCAGTGATCTCTGGTCATGTCCTAGTGAGCCCACCCCCCCTACAGTTAGAACACACCGAGGGAACACACTTAACCTCTTGATCGCCCCCCCCCCCCTAGTGGTAAACCCCTTCCCTGCCAGTGACATTGGCGGTTGATGGGGGTTGATAATTTTGGAAAGCCATGCAAGGGGCGGGGCTTAATTTGGTCATTAAATAAGCCCCGCCTACAAACCTTCCCTTTTGTCTTTTGCAGAATATCGGTTGCCAGAACATGAACGTCCTTGGTAGGCGTGTGTCTTTGAGGAAGTGACGAGGCGGAGGTGTCTAATAAATGCAGCTTTTATTGTCAGGGCTGAACGGAGGAATCATTCACCAACTAAGCAGCAAAAACAAATGAAACCTTTTAAAAGGGGCCACAACCTCCAACCCTGAAATTTCACTCCCGAAGGCTGAATCACCTACCAGCTTCAGTAAGATTTTTGCACCTGAATTCCCAGCTCCGCCCCCCCCCCCCTGCTGCGGCTCTTAGAGGGGTCCCCCACTCCAGGTTAAGTTTTTCATATATAATACTCTATGAATAACGTAGCAGTGTGCGGTGAGACGCCATAGGGTGCAGAGCCTAGAACAATGGTCTCCAAACTGCGGCCCCTCGCATGCCCGAGGAGCACAATTCCTCCGAATGGCACCAATGATGGGGCACACTTTCTCCCGGTGATACCAACAATTGGGCTCGAAGACACCATTGATGGGGCACAATTACTCCCGGTGATACCAACAATTGGGCTCGAAGACACCATTGATGGGGCACAATTACTCCCGGTGATACCAACAATTGGGCTTAAAAGACACCATTGATGGGGCACAATTACTCCCGGTGATACCAACAATTGGGCTCGAAGACACCATTGATGGGGCACAATTAATCCCGGTGATACCAACAATTGGGCTCGAAGACACCATTGATGGGGCACAATTACTCCCGATGATACCAACAATTGGGCTCAAAGACACCATTGATGGGGCACAATTACTCCCGGTGATACCAACAATTGGGCTCGAAGACACCATTGATGGGGCACAATTACTCCCAATGACACTCACGGGTAGGTGATTGTTTTTTCCCTACTGATGTGGGAACCTTTTCTACTCTGAAGAGCCACAGCCCGCCCCCCCCCCCAACAGTCTGAAGGACAGTCAGCCGGTCCTTTGTTCAGCTAGTTTGGAGGCCCCCCGGCCCGGAATACACCAGATGTGACTATATGGAAGGAACATCAGACCAAACTCATTCATTGATGTTGCGTTAAAAGACATCCATCACGTTTCGGACCTCCAAAACGCAACATCAATAAATTAACGTGGACTCTTGTGCCGCGTACACACGACCGGACTTTTTGACGGCAAAGGTCCGACGGAACGAGTCCGTCGGACAATTCGATCTTGTGTGTGGGGCTCCATCGGACCTTTGCTTGCCAAAAATCCCGGCGGACTTTAGAAATAGAACATGTTTTAAATTTTTCCACCGGAGCGAGAAATCCGTTGGTGTGTGTGCTAGTCCGACGGACAAAAAACGACGCTAGGGCAGCTATTGGCTACTGGCTATGAACTTCCTTATTCTACGTCCGGTCATACGTCATCACGTTTCGAATCCGTCGGAACTTTGGTGTGATTGTGTGTGGCCGAGTCCGTTTTATACGGAAAAGTCCGTCGGAACTCCGTCGAAACTTCGTCGGAAAGACCGCCGGACCTAGCCCCTCGAAAAGTCGGGTCGTGTGTACGCAGCATTATCTTGCTCCTTCCATGTATGCACATCTGGTGTATTCTAGGCCAGGGGTCTCCAGACTTTCTAAGACAAAAGGACCGGTTTACTGTCCTTCAGACGTTTGGACTGTGGCCCTGGGGAGTAGAAAAGGTCCCTTGGGAAAAACCATTGTACACGTCTTTTCCTGGTGACCTGCTGGAGCACCCACAGTAGGGTAGCCTTGGGAATAGAGAAGCTGCGCTACAAAAATCAAATTAATCAAGTAGGGTAGCCTTGCCTGTTGTGAGAAGCCTAACCAGGGCCGTCTTTAATATTGATTGGACCCTGGGCAAACATTTTCTTGGGGGGCCCCCCCCCATATAATTTCGCTCTCCACCTGCTCTGAGACATACGATAAATAGCAGCTAGACTTAAAATCAGTTTACTGTATCAGATCAGAAAGCAAGTGTGATTGGTTGCCAGAGGATACAGTGTATCATTACGGCTTACTGACTGGTTGCTAGAGGTTCCAACACACATTAGAGCTCACTGAATAGTTGCTAGATGTCACAGCACGCGATTTCTGCTTGTTGATTGGTTTCTAGAGATTACTGTACAGTAATAATGCTCACTGATTAGCAGCTAGACTTAAAATCAGTTTACTGTATCAGATCAGAAAGCAAGTGTGATTGGTTGCCAGAGGATACAGTGTATCATTACGGCTTACTGACTGGTTGCTAGAGGTTCCAACACACATTAGAGCTCACTGAATAGTTGCTAGATGTCACAGCACGCGATTTCTGCTTGTTGATTGGTTTCTAGAGATTACTGTACAGTAATAATGCTCACTGATTAGCAGCTAGACTTAAAATCAGTTTACTGTATCAGATCAGAAAGCAAGTGTGATTGGTTGCCAGAGGATACAGTGTAAAATTACGGCTTACTGACTGGTTGCTAGAGGTTCCAACACACATTACAGCTCACTGAATAGTTGCTAGATGTCACAGCACGCGATTTCTGCTTGTTGATTGGTTTCTAGAGATTACTGTACAGTAATAATGCTCACTGATTGGTTGCTAGAGGATACAGTGTATAATTACGGCTTACTGACTGGTTGCTAGAGGTTCCAACACACATTACAGCTCACTGAATAGTTGCTAGATGTCACAGCACGCGATTTCTGCTTGTTGATTGGTTTCTAGAGATTACTGTACAGTAATAATGCTCACTGATTAGCAGCTAGACTTAAAATCAGTTTACTGTATCAGATCAGAAAGCAAGTGTGATTGGTTGCCAGAGGATACAGTGTAAAATTACGGCTTACTGACTGGTTGCTAGAGGTTCCAACACACATTACAGCTCACTGAATAGTTGCAAGATGTCACAGCACGCGATTTCTGCTTGTTGATTGGTTTCTAGAGATTACTGTACAGTAATAATGCTCACTGATTGGTTGCTAGAGGATACAGTGTATAATTACGGCTTACTGACTGGTTGCTAGAGGTTCCAACACACATTACAGCTCACTGAATAGTTGCTAGATGTCACAGCACGCGATTTCTGCTTGTTGATTGGTTTCTAGAAATTACTGTACAGTAATAATGCTCACTGATTAGCAGCTAGACTTAAAATCAGTTTACTGTATCAGATCAGAAAGCAAGTGTGATTGGTTGCCAGAGGATACAGTGTAAAATTACGGCTTACTGACTGGTTGCTAGAGGTTCCAACACACATTACAGCTCACTGAATAGTTGCTAGATGTCACAGCACGCGATTTCTGCTTGTTGATTGGTTTCTAGAGATTACTGTACAGTAATAATGCTCACTGATTGGTTGCTAGAGGTTACAGCACATCATCTCACCACTGCAGGGGGCATGCTATACATATCTATGCCACCGGATGCAGCTATTTACATATGAATGCTGCTATTTGCATATGAATGCCGGTTATTTACATGTAAACACAAGGTCTGCAGGTGAGTCATCTGTACACAACCATAGGGCAGAGCTGGGCAGCATTAGTGGCAGCACTTCACACTGAGATATCGGGACACAGCAAGGGATTAAAACTTCAAGGGACAAGGGAATTTAAACTGAAATAGTTGGCAAAGTATGAGGCAGCTGCTTTGGGCCCCACAACAATGACAGGGCCCAGGGCAGCTGCCCCTTTTGCCCCGCCTTAAAGACGGCCATGAGCCTAACCTAAGCCAGTGGGCTCTTCAAATGTTTCTTGCCCTCTCAGTACCTTGTATAAACTCATATCAAATTCCTAATGCCCCTTGGACGCCCTTTTTTTTCCATTGTAGACTACACCACAGGGGCATCTCTCACCGTTGGCAGGTAAAATAACGCAGCAGGCGAATCAGCTCAGGTGAAATCTCATTTTTGGGTGGAGTGGCCCCTCAACATTTAAATTACAACAATTAGCATTGAGTTTTGTCATTATCCCTGAGTGCCTGGAGGAGGATCTCTGGACATCTGAACTGTGCAAAGATACCCCCTCCCCCTGCAAGTCTTTAGAATGGTGTTCGTAGTGTTGGGGGTTTTGAAGATCAGGAACACAGGCCGTATTTCTGGTGTTTGATGAGGCTGGTGCGGTAGCGGAACTCTTTGCTGCAGTCGGAACATCTGTAGGGTTTTTCACCGGTGTGAATCCTCTGGTGAACGACGAGGTTAAACTTCTGGCTGAACTGTTTGCTGCACTTAGGGCAGCAATAGGGCTTCTCGCCCGTGTGAGTGCGCTGGTGGAGAACCAGCTGAGATGTCTTGCTGAAGGCCTTTCCGCACTCGGCGCACGCGTGCCGCGCCGTGCTGTGCGTGATCTGGTGCTCCATGAATTTATCCAAGTTATCGAAGCTTCTCTTACAATGTTCGCACTTAAACTGCATCTTTTCCTCATCCGATTTTAGTGCCTCGTTGCAACCTGAGCTGTTTGCATCATTGCCGTTGGTTTTTGGTCTGTTGGTGTTTTGGTCAATGTTCTTGACTGGGGGTGCTTGAGGTGGTGGGTTTGATAGCATAACATTCATAGGGTGGGGAGAACATGAAGTATGAGAGGGAGAAGGAGGAGGAAGGGGAGAGGGGACTCGAGAAACCTCATTTTCTTTTTTATTTGCCAGTAATTTTATTTTCATAGGAGCTTTTAGAAGGGGCATTGATGTCTTTGTTGGGCTGTTCTCACAAGTCAGGGTCTGTGATTCGGATGTAGATGTTGGTGGTGTTGGTGGAATGTTATCTCCGGCAACATTACAAAGCATTGACGTCTTTGTTGGGGTGTTCTCACAAGTCAGGGTCTGTGGTTTGGTGGATGTAGATGTTGGTGGTGTTGGAATGTTATCTCGGGTAACATTACAAAGCATTGACGTCTTTGTTGGGGTGTTCTCACAAGTCAGGGTCTGTGGTTTGGTGGATGTAGATGTTGGTGGTGTTGGAATGTTATCTCGGGTAACATTACAAAGCATTGACGTCTTTGTTGGGGTGTTCTCACAAGTCAGGGTCTGTGGTTTGGTGGATGTAGATGTTGGTGGTGTTGGAATGTTATCTCGGGTAACATTACAGAGCATTGACGTCTTTGTTGGGGTGTTCTCACAAGTCAGGGTCTGGGGTTTGGATGCAGATGTTGGTGGTGTTGGTGGAATGTTATCTCGGGTAACATTACAGAGCATTGACGTCTTTGTTGGGCTGTTCTCACAAGTCAGGGTCTGGGGTTTGGATGCAGATGTTGGTGGTGTTGGTGGAATGTTATCTCGGGTAACATTACAGAGCATTGACGTCTTTGTTGGGCTGTTCTCACAAGTCAGGGTCTGGGGTTTGGATGTAGATGTTGGTGGTGTTGGTGGAATGTTATCTCGGGTAACATTACAGAGCATTGACGTCTTTGTTGGGGTGTTCTCACAAGTCAGGATCTGTGGTTTGGATGTAGATGTTGGCGGCGTTGGTGGAATGTTATCTTGGGTAACATTGTGGGGCATTGACATCTTTGTTGGGGTGTTCTCATAAGTCAGAGTCTGTGATTTGGATGTAGATGTTGGTTTGAACAAAGGGATGTCCTCTTGGGTATCTTCTGAAGGTGGTACTTTCCTAGTTTCATCTTTGGACAAACCAGAAGAGGATAATACATTAGACATTGTTAGGCTTTGACAAGTATCTATCAAGCTGATAGATTTCTTTACTCTAGAGGCTGGTGGTGGTATGACGGGACAATTTTCAACAGGTCGTTTCCTCATGCAAAGGGCATGGGTCTGATGACGGAGAAGACCCGTTCTGTAGCGGAAAGCTTTGTTGCACTCGTTGCAGGTGTAAGGTCGCTCCCCTGTGTGAATGCGTTCATGAACCACAAGATTAAAACGCTGGCTAAAACTCTTGCCGCATTCGGTACAAGTGTACGGCTTTTCTCCCGTGTGAGTTCTTTTGTGGAGAAGGAGCGTGGACCTCCTATGGAAAATCTTGTTACATTCCGGGCACGTGTTCTTAGGTCCCAAGTGGGTCTTCTGGTGCTCCGTAAACTGGCCTAGGTCTGTGAAAGACCTCTCACACTGGCTGCATTCAAACACATTCTCAATGGGTTGCATTGTCTGACCACCTTCCTTAATTTCTGGCCGTTTTGTTGCTTTAACAATGGACTTGCTGGCCATTGCTGATTGTTGTAGTGTTGGAACCGAAGAAGAATTTTTGGGCATGGAGGCCGGAAAATGGGGGAATGATTTATCACAGACAAAGGATGATGACCGTGAGGGAGACTTATTACCAGATGAACTACAGCCGGGGGAAGGCAAGACCAATGGTGGACTAAACGAAGGTTTGTTACCTACTGCCAAGGTATGGGGTGAAGGAACTTTAGATAAGGACGATGTAGAATGGGGCTTAGAACTGGATGAATGATGGAGGATGGGCTGCACTGGGGGAGGACATGCAGTTCCAGACTTTGGATGCAGAACTGTACACGAAGAAGAGGGAGAGTTGGCATGATTGGAATACAGTGGGGGGCTAAAAGATGTTGAGCATTTCACGTGAGATCTAGGACGCTCGTACAAGGAATGTTTAGCAAAGGATGCATGGTAGACCAAGGAGGAGGAGGAGGATGAAGCGTTTTTCACAAACGAGGTTTTATAGTCTGAGGTTGAAGGTCTAGAGGAAGCCGATCGAGGGGGTTTGCATGGCGATAACAGAGTGGTATTAATCAATTGACAAGACATAGAACACGGTGAAGACACAACAGGCTTTGTTCCTCTGGTGATACAATTAGAAGATGACGACATTGAATGATATTTTGAATACATGGGGTGATATTTAGGTGACAGTGAAGCTGTGGGAGATTTAAAGCCTTGGCCAAATGAAAGCGATGAACGTTTGCCACCTATTGCTTGATGCATGGCAGGAAACAAGACCGAATGAGATTTCAAGCTTGACTGATGATTGTTTGTAGAAGAGGAAATCAAATGAGGTTGTACTCCTGAAGGGGGACTCGACTCTGAGGACAAATTGGGTGGAGACCCCATCTTTAATAAAGGATAAGTAGAAGAGGATGTCTTTGAGTTAGGCTTTATACCAGACTGATGAGTGACCACTGCATTTGAAGAAGGACTTAATTGGTGAGAAGAAGTTGGGGGTCTATTAGCAGATGAATAACGTATATAAGATGGTGCAAATGCCAAAGGTTTATCCCCCGATTTATGACGGATGGAAGTGACAGATGAAGATGGAGATTTACGACTTGATGAGGAAGATGCCATGGACCTAGGCTTAGTACCAGATTGTTCACAAATTGAATTGTTTGATAATGAGGATCGTTTGTTTGCAGACTGAAGACCGGTGAGATGTCTGGAAGATGACTTATCTCTAGGAACCAACTGAGAACAAACAGGGCTTGTTGAAGATATTGGTGGTTTAGATGATGAACTCTGCAAGATGCAAGTGTCCGTACCTTGCCCACCAGTGGTCAGGGATACTGGAAAGGGTTTAGCATTGGATGAGGTGGAAGATGACTGTGGTCTACCGGCCAAGGTCTTAGCTTCTGGATGAACGATAGTTGGAGAAGGCTGTTGCGAGTGCTTAGACTTTCCTCCAGGACGTGTTCTGTGATTAGTCTTCACACATTTGCCCTCGTGCCTTACAAGAGCCGGCTTGTAGCGGAAACTCCGATCACAGGAGGAACATTTATAAGGTTTTTCCCCAGAGTGAATCCGCTGATGAATCACAAGGTTGAACCTCTGACTGAAACGTTTGCCGCATTCGGAACAGGCAAAGGGACGTTCTCCGGTATGAGTCCTTCGGTGGAGTTTCAGGACGGATTTTCTGACGAAACCTTTCCCACAGTCCGGGCAGGTGAAGCTCTTGTTTTCTTTGTGTGACTTTTTGTGCACGATGAAAAGGTTAACGTCTGTGAATATTTTCGGACAGCTAAAACATTTTAACAACTGTTTTCCATTTTCCGCCTGGCCAAAGGTTTTTGTGCCGACCAAATTTTCCAATTCTTTATATTTCGCGAGGGATTTGCCACCTGCTATCGTGTCCACTCTTTCTGGGTATGTTTCTTCATTGGTTGACAAAGCCCACCTTGGACGTGAATATGGATTAGAAGACCATTTCTTGATGCCGCGGAGATTATAGGGCTTCCCCTGGTCGTGTTTTATTTGTTGGATCATTGGATCAAATGGCTTATGGTTTGTGTTGTGGTTACCTCTCTGGTGACTTCGTTTGTGGTCAACGAGAAGAGACCAACTTCCCACAACCTCTCGGCAGTCAGAGCACCTGTGGTGGACTTTGTCCAGCACACCATTGAAGTTCTTGTACCTATCAAACCAGCTCGTCGAATAGACAGTGTCCCATTGGGTCTGTTCTTCCACCTTCCATGGTGATCCTTCTGCATCCACAGTAATATCTTCCGTTTTAATATGGGGCTCCCAGAGGTCTTCTGAAAAACACAAATAAAAATGAAAACCGTTTTAAAAAGAAAACTTGTCTACAATTTTAAAAGGTTCCTAACTAGAAACGTGCGATTAGTTTCGTTACGAAACAAAATTTGTACAAAATTTTTGTTATTCAGACATTTGGATGTACACAGATTTCCGAATCACAAAAGTAACACATTTCAACAAATCCGAAATAAATTACAACAACGAAACAAATTATCCAAATTCCAAAATGAATTTAAGTTTGAAATGGAAACATATTGAAATAAATATAGTAAGACATAAAAGTGAAATAAGGCTGCTTTATTGAATAGAATAAAACAGAATATAATAGACTATAAAGGAATAGAATAGAATAGAATAAAAAATAAAGGAATTAAATAGTTACATAGTCACATAGTAGGTGAGGTTAAAAAAAGACACAAGTCCATCAGGTCCAACTTATGTGTGTGATTATATGTCAGTATTACATTGTATATCCCTGTATGTTGCGGTCCTTCAAGTGCTTATCTAATCGTTTATTGAAACTATTGATGCCCCCCTGCTGAGACCACCGCCTGTGGAAGGGAATTCCATATCCTTGCTGTTCTTACAGTAAAGAACCCTCTATGTAGTTTAAGGTTAAACCTCTTTTCTTCTGATATTAATGAGTGACCACGAGTCTTGTTAAACTCCCTTCCGCAAAAAAGTTTTATCCCCATTGTGAGGTCACCAGTCCGGTATTTATATATTGTGGGGTCACCAGTCCGGTATTTATATATTGTGGGGTCACCAGTCCGGTATTTAGATATTGTGGGGTCACCAGTCTGGTATTTAGATATTGGGGGGTCACCAGTCCGGTATTTATATATTGTGGGGTCACCAGTCCGGTATTTAGATATTGTGGGGTCACCAGTCTGGTATTTAGATATTGTGGGGTCACCAGTCTGGTATTTAGATATTGTGGGGTCACCAGTCCGGTATTTATATAATGAAATCATATCCCCTCTCAGGCGTCTCTTCTCCAGAGAGAATAAGTTCAGAGCTCACAACCTTTCCTCATATCTAATATCCTCCAGACCCTTTATTAGCTTTGTTGCCCTTCTTTGTAGTCGCCCCATTTCCAGTACATCCTTCCTGAGGACTGGTGCCCAGAACTGGACAGTATACTCCAGGTGCGGCCGGACCAGAGTCTTGTAGAGGGGAGAATTATCCTTTTATCTCTGGAGTTGATCATCTACTATCATCTACTAGGACCCCCAGGTCCTTTTCCATCCTAGATCCCCCCCAGAGGTTCCCCTCCCCCCAGTCTATAGATTGCATTCAGATTTTTGCCACCCAAATGCATTATTTTACATTTTTCTACATTGAACCTCATTTGCCATGTAGTTGCCCCTCCCCCCATTCATTTGTTCAGATCTTTTTGCAAGGTTTCCACATCCTGCGGAAAAGTTATTGCCCTGCTTAGCTTAGTATTGTCCTCAAATACAGAGATTGAACTGTTTCCCCCATCCCCCTCCTCCAGGTCATTTATGAACAAATTAAATAGGATTGGTCCCAGTACAGAACCCTGGGGGACCCCACTACCCACCCCCGCCCATTCTGAGTACTCCCCATTTATCACCACCCTCTGAACTCACCCTTGTAGCCAGTTTTCAATCCATGTACTCACCCCTATGGTCCATGCCAACCGACCTTATTTTGTACAGTAAACGTTTATGGGGAACTGTGTCAAATGCTTTTGCAAAATCCAGATACACCACGTCTACGGGCCTTCCATTATCTAGATACACCACATCTACGGGCCTTCCTTTATCTAGATACACCACGTCTACGGGCCTTCCTTTATCTAGATACACCACGTCTACGGGCCTTCCTTTATCTAGATACACCACGTCTACGGGCCTTCCATTATCTAGATACACCACGTCTACGGGCCTTCCTTTATCTAGATACACCACGTCTACAGGCCTTCCTTTATCTAGATACACCACGTCTACGGGCCTTCCTTTATCTAGATACACCACGTCTACGGGCCTTCCTTTATCTAGATACACCACGTCTACGGACCTTCCTTTATCTAGATACACCACGTCTACGGGCCTTCCTTTATCTAGATACACCACGTCTACGGACCTTCCTTTATCTAGATACACCACATCTACGGGCCTTCCTTTATCTAGATACACCACGTCTACAGGCCTTCCTTTATCTAGATACACCACGTCTACGGGCCTTCCATTATCTAGATACACCACGTCTACAGGCCTTCCTTTATCTAGATACACCACGTCTACAGGCCTTCCTTTATCTAGATACACCACGTCTACGGACCTTCCTTTATCTAGATACACCACGTCTACGGGCCTTCCTTTATCTAGATACACCACGTCTACGGGCCTTCCTTTATCTAGATACACCACGTCTACAGGCCTTCCTTTATCTAGATACACCACGTCTACAGGCCTTCCTTTATCTAGATACACCACGTCTACAGGCCTTCCTTTATCTAGATACACCACGTCTACGGACCTTCCTTTATCTAGATACACCACGTCTACAGGCCTTCCTTTATCTAGATACACCACATCTACGGGCCTTCCTTTATCTAGATACATCACGTCTACGGGCCTTCCTTTAACTAGATACACCACATCTACGGGCCTTCCTTTTTCTAGATACACCACGTCTACGGGAATTCCTTCATCTAAATACACCACATCTACGGGCCTTCCTTTAACTAGATACACCACGTCTACGGGCCTTCGTTTATCCAGATACACCACGTCTACGGGCCTTCCTTTATCTAGATACACCACGTCTACGGGCCTTCCTTTATCTAGATACACCACGTCTACGGGCCTTCCTTTATCCAGATACACCACGTCTACGGGCCTTCCTTTAACTAGATACAGAACATCTACGGGCCTTCCTTTTTCTAGATACACCACGTCTACGGGAATTCCTTCATCTAAATACACCACGTCTACGGGCCTTCCTTTATACAGATACACCACATCTACGGGCCTTCCTTTATCTAGATACACCACATCTACGGGCCTTCCTTTATCTAGATACACCACGTCTACGGGCCTTC
The DNA here is from genome assembly GCF_037356315.1 of Lithobates pipiens. NCBI lineage: Eukaryota > Metazoa > Chordata > Amphibia > Anura > Ranidae > Lithobates > Lithobates pipiens. The sequence continues at coordinate 593,880,184 of NW_027507764.1, read as the reverse complement.
CTTTATCTAGATACACCACGTCTACGGGCCTTCCTTTATCCAGATACACCACGTCTACGGACCTTCCTTTATCTAGATACACCACGTCTACGGACCTTCCTTTATCTAGATACACCACACCTACGGGCCTTCCGTTATCCAGATACACCACGTCTACGGGCCTTCCTTTATCTAGATACACCACGTCTACGGGCCTTCCTTTATCCAGATACACCACGTCTACGGGCCTTCCGTTATCCAGATACACCACGTCTACGGGCCTTCCTTTATCTAGATACACCACACCTACGGGCCTTCCGTTATCCAGATACACCACGTCTACGGGCCTTCCTTTATCTAGATACACCACGTCTACGGGCCTTCCTTTATCCAGATACACCACGTCTACGGGCCGTCCTTTATCTAGATACACAACATCTACGGGCCTTCCTTTATCTGAAACTTCCTTCCTTTATTGAAACTCTCCTCCTGATAGAAGGTTAGTAGGTTGGTTTGGCAAGAAGGATTCTTCATGAATCCATGCTGATTACTAAAATCTTGTATATAGTCCCTTATCATCCTCTCCAAGAGAGTTTACATACTATTGATGTTAGGCTAACTGGTCTGTAATTCCCAGGGATGTATTTTGGGACTTTTGTTAAATTTTGGTGATACATTGGCTTTTCTCCAATCAGCTGGTACCATAAGAATAGAATAAAATAAAATATAATAGAAAAAAATGGATAAAAAAAAAGGAAATTAAGGAATATAATAGAATGGAAAATAGAATAAAACAGAGCGTAGAGTCCAGGATCTCACACTCACCCACTAGGAGCACCGAGTCCAGGTTGTCCTGCATCACTTCCTTATAGAGATCTCTTTGCCAGTCCTGGAGAAGACTCCATTCCTCCTCTGTAAAATACACCGACACCTCCTCAAAGGAGACCGGGAGCTGGAGGAAAGAGCAACAAGGAATCAGGAGTACAAAATGGCACTTTGGAGGCTGAGAACGAATATTTCAGGAGAGTTATATCTGAATTCCAGTCACATCAGATACACACAGCGGGTAAAATAAGTATTGAACACATCACCATTTTTTCAGGTAAATCTATTGGTAAAGGTGATATTGGCATGAATTTTTCCCCACATGTCGGTAAGAACCCATACAATCCATACATGCAAAGACACCAAAACAAATCCGTTCAGAAATGAAGTTCTGTGTAATAAAATGGAAGGACACAGGGAAAAAGTATTGAATATACATGAAGAAAGGAAGGTGCAAAAAGGCACGGAAAGCCAAGACACCAGCTGAAATCTATCAGTAATTAGAAAGCAATCCTGACCCTTGCCTGTGCCAATTAATATCAGCCGGTTCAGTCTCACCTGATGGCCTAGAAAAAGGTGTCTCATTACCAAGGTGTCACACAGGAAACATCTCATGATGGGTAACAGCAAAGAGCTCTCTGAAGACCTTCACAACCTTATTGTTGCAAAACTGTCATGAACAAGTGTGTGTCCAGAACTGCGTGGACAGCAACAGAGGAAACCAAAACGCATGTAAAGTGAAATAGTGTCATTTATTAAGGTAAGTGAAATATAAATACAAACACCTCCAGCACAGCGCACAGCAATCCAACTACCAGACAGAGACCCATATATAACAACAGTAAACAGGAATATACAATACATGGGAAATACCAAAATTGGAAACGGAGCCAGGCCAAGGTCATCCATGGGAGATCAGTAGATGGGGGCAAGGAGCAAACAGGACAGGGAGAAGGTGGACGGGATCAGGCTGCAGGGCAAGGGCACAAGGTAACGGGGTCACAGGAGGGACAGGTTCAAAGATCACAGGTACAGGTCAGAGCACAAAGACAATACCAAGGCCAGCGTATGTGTGTTTCCCGGGTATTAATACGCATCTCCCGCAATCAGGCTCCGGTGACGCCTGATCGCAGGCGATAATGCTGGGAGTCACCCGCTGGTGGACGCCAGTACTGCGGCCCAAGGATCAGACAGTGCCACCAGCAGGTCAAACCATTCCTGACTGTTCCAGGCCGCCAGGAGACACCCGCTGGTGGACACCAGTACTGCAAGCAAAAGGTCTCAAAGCGCCACCAGCAGGTGGAACTTTTCCTGACAAAAACATATGGATGGCATTGGGTACAGAAGGACTTTTAAACGTCTGCATGTTCCATTGAGCACTGTAGAGGCCATAATCTGGACATGGAGAGATCATCATTTCACCATAAATGGGCCACGACCAGGTGCTCCTCGCAAGATTTCTGACAGAGGATTGAAAAGAATTATCAGAAGAATTGTCTAAGAGCCGAGGACCGCTTGTGGCAAGCTTCAGAAAGACCTGGAATTGGCAGGTACACAATAAGTAATGCACTCCCCCGGCGTGGCTTGTATGACCGATCACCACACAACACTCCATTGCTGAAGAAGAAGCATGGTGAAGCTCGATTAAAGTTTGCTGCACAACATTTAGACAAGCCTGTGAAATACGGGGAGAATATAGTCAGCTCAGAGGAGACCAAAATGGAACTCTTTGGATGCCATAATACACACCATGCTTGGAGGTCACATCACCCCAAACACACCCCCCCCCATACCAACAATGAGGTTTGGAGGTGGGGACACCATGGTGTGGGGGCGGGGCTGGTTTTTGGCAAACTTCATATCACTGAAGGAAGGATGAATGGTGATAAAAAATCTGCTGCCATCTACCAGGATGATGAAGATGGAAGGAGGGCGGACATCCCAGGAGGGCATCTCAGGAAGACATCTCAGGAGGACATCCCAGGAGGACGTCCCAGGAGGACATCCCAGGAAGACATCCCAGGAGGACATCTCAGGAGGACGTCCCAGGAGGACGTCCCAGGAGGACATCTCAGTAGGACATCCCAGGAGGACATCTCAGGAGGACATCCCAGGAGGACATCTCAGGAGGACGTCCCAGGAGGACGTCCCAGGAGGACGTCCCAGGAGGACGTCCCAGGAGGACGTCTCAGTAGGACATCCCAGGAGGACATCTCAGGAGGACATCTCAGGAGGACATCCCAGGAGGACATCTCAGGAGGACATCTCAGGAGGACATCCCAGGAGGACATCCCAGGAGGACATCTCAGGAGGACATCTCAGGAGGACATCTCAGGAGGACATCTCAGGAGGACATCCCAGGAGGACATCCCAGGAGGACATCCCAGGAGGACAATCATCCCAAACACAAAGCCAAGGAGAAAGAAAATAAAGCTGCTAGAATGGCCCAGCCAATCACCTGACTCGAATCCAATAGAAAATCTATGGCAAGAACTAAAGATCAGAGTTCCTAGAAGAGGCCCACGGGACCTTCAAGATTTGAAGAATCTCACCTGAGCAACACATGTGACTGGTTTCTCCATACAGGAGGCGGAGTCTTGATGCCGTCATCACCAACAAAGGATTTTGTACCAAATATTAAATACGTTTCAGTGAGAGGGTTCAATAATTTGTCCCGGTGTCCTTCCATTTTATTACACGGAACTTCATTTCTGAATGGATTTGTTTTGGTATCTTTGTATGTATGGATTGTTACCGACATGTGGGGAACATTTCATGTCAATAGAAAAAAAATGGTGATGTGTTCAATACTTATTTTAACCATTTATATATATATAATACAGTCCCTTGAAAAAGTATTCATACCCTTGACATTCCCCACATCTTGTCATGTTACAACCAAAAACATAAATGTATTTTATTGTGATTTTATGTGATGGACCAACACAAAGTGTCACATAATTGTGAAGTGGAAGGAAAATTATAAATTATACAAATAAATATGTGAAACTTATGAGGGTCATTTGTTTTCAGCCCCCTTTACTCTGATACCCCTAACTAAAATCTAGAGGAACCAATTGCCTTCAGAAGTCACCCAATTCGTAAATAGAGTCCACCTGTGTGTCATTTCATCTCAGTATAAATACAGCTGTTCTGTGAAGCGAACATGTATGTATAACGTTGTAATACTGTATGGATAGACACATAATAGATTAGATACAGAAGCTTAAATAGAACATTACAAAAAATGTTTCACAAATAACCATATATATATACAGTGGTGTGAAAAAGTGTTTGCCCCCTTCCTCATTTCCTGTTCCTTTGCATGTTTGTCACACTTAAGTGTTTCGGAACATCAAACCAATTTAAACAATAGTCAAGGACAACACAAGTAAACACAAAATGCAATTTGTAAATGAAGGTGTTTATTATTAAAGGTGAAAAAAAATCCAAACCATCATGGCCCTGTGTGAAAAAGTGATTGCCCCCTAAACCTAATAACTGGTTGGGCCACCCTTAGCAGCAACAACTGCAACCAAGCGTTTGCGATAACGTGCAATGAGGCTTTTACAGCGTCCTGGAGGAATTTTGGCCCACTCATCTTTGCAGAATTGTCCTAATTCAGTTACATTAGAGGGTTTTCCAGCATGAACGGCCTTTTTAAGGTCATACCACAACATCTCAATAGGATTCAGGTCAGGACTTTGGCTAGGCCACTCCAAAGTCTTCATTTTGTTTTTCTTCAGCCATTCGGTGGTGGACTTGCTGGTGTGTTTAGGATCATTGTCCTGCTGCAGAACCCAAGTTGGTTTCAGCTTGAGTACACGAACAGATGGTCGGACATTCTCCTTCAGGATCTCTTGGTAGACAGCAGAATTCATAGTTCCTTTTATCACGGCAAGTCTTCCAGGTCCTGAAGCAGCAAAACAGCCCCAGACCATCACACTACCACCACCATATTTTACTGTTGGTATAATGTTCTTTTTATGAAATGCAGTGTTCCTTCTACGCCAGATATACTTGGACACACACCTTCCAAAGAGTTCCACTTTTGTCTCATCGCTCCACAGAATGTTGTCCCAAAAGTCTTGGGGATCATCAAGATGTGTTGTGGAGAAATTGAGACGAGCTTTGATGTTCTTTTTGCTCAGCAGTGGTTTTCTCCTTGGAACTCTGCCATGCAGGCCATTTTTGCCCAGTCTTTTCCTGATGGTGGAGGCATGAACGCTGACCTTAACTGAGGCAAGTGAGGCCTGCAGTTCCTTGGACGTTGTTGTGGGGTCTTTTGTGACCTCTTGGATGAGTCGTCGCTGCGCTCTTGGGGTAATTTTGGGCGGCCGGCCACTCCTGGGAAGGTTCACCACTGTTCCATGTCTTCGCCATTTGTGGATAATGGCTCTCACTGTGGTTCGCTGGATTCCCAAAGCTTTGGAAATGGCTTTATAACCCTTTCCAGACTGATAGATCTCAATTACTTTCTTTCTCAATTGTTCCTGAATTTCTTTGGGTCTCGGCATGATGTGTAGCTTTTAAGGATCTTCTGGTGGACCTTACTGTGTCAAGCAGCTCCTATTTAAGTGATGCCTTGATTGTGAACAGGTGTGGCAATAATCAGGCCTGGGTGTGGCTAGAGAAATTGAACTCAGGTGTGGACAACCACAGTTATAGTATGTTTTAACAAGGGGGGCAATCACTTTTTCACACAGGGCCATGATGGTTTGGATTTTTTTTCACCTTTAATAATAAACACCTTCATTTACAAATTGCATTTTGTGTTTACTTGTGTTGTCCTTGACTATTGTTTAAATTGGTTTGATGTTCCGAAACACTAAGAGCCGGTTCACACAGCGGGCGAAGCGAGGCGACACGACTCGCCTCGCCTCGCTCTCGCAAGTCGCCCCCGTTCTGTACAATGGAACCGTTCTGAGAGGAGCGACTCGAGTCGCTCCGACTCAGAAAAAAGGTTCCTGTACTACTTTCGGGCGACCTCGGGGCGACTTGCATTGACTTCTATACAGAAGTCATCTGCAAGTTGCCGCTGAGGTCGCGGCAGGTCGCCGCGAGGCAAGTCGGAGTCGCCTCGCCTGCAGTGTGAACCGACCCTTAAGTGTGACAAACATGCAAAGGAACAGGAAATGAGGAAGGGGGCAAACACTTTTCACACCACTGTATATATTAGATATAAAACAGAGAAATAAATAGTCACATCATATATAGAAATATATCTATTATATAATCTATTATGTGTCTATCCATACAGTATTACAACGTTATATCTATTCATATAAAGCTCCTGATGAAACTCGTTTTGAGTGAAACATGTCGATAGCGGTATAAACTATATTGATTGAATTCAAAAGAAATTCTCCAAAATCTTCGTGTATTGGATGGATCTTTATGTATTATGTTTTTAGCATAAATTGTTTCTTTTTTTTGTCTTTTGTAATAAACTCTGAGATTTTTTTTATCTTTGGTCTATGTGTTTGATCCCTATGGGTCCTCCCTATATTATGTTTAATTGATACCCTTAAAAAGTCCCGCGAGGTTGGTTACCTCTTTCCCTGTTCTATATTTGTATATTTATTTGGGATGTGGTATCATTTGATTTGGTGGCTTCACCTCAGTTTTGGAAATAATGCCTTGCCGATATGTTTTAGGTGATTGTCATGCTGGAAGACCCGTCCATGACCCATCTTCAGTGTTCTGGATGAGGGAAGAAGGTTCTCCTCCAAGATCTTACAATACATGACCCCCGTCCATTGGCCCCTCAATGCGGCAAAGTCGGCCTGAACCTTTATCCGAGAAACAGCCCCAAAGTATCATGTTCCCCCTCCGTGTGTGACTGTAGGGATGGTGTTCATGTTCCCCCTCCGTGTGTGACTGTAGGGATGGTGTTCATGTTCCCCCCTCCGTGTGTGACTGTAGGGATGGTGTTCATGTTCCCCCCTCCGTGTGTGACTGTAGGGATGGTGTTCATGTTCCCCCCTCCGTGTGTGACTGTAGGGACGGTGTCCATGTTCCCACCTCTGTGTGTGACTGTAGGGATGGTGTTCTTAGGGTCATAGTCACCATTTTTCTTCCTGCAAACACGGCGAGTTGAGTTGATGCCAATGAGCTGAATTTTGGTCTCATCTGACCACAGAACTTTCTCCCCGATCCTTCTCTGAGTCATTTAGATGTTCATTGGTAGACTTCAGACATTCCAGTCCATGTGTCTTCCTGAGGAGGGGGACCTGTACATGTGTCTTCCTGAGGAGGGGGACCTGTACATGTGTCTTCCTGAGGAGGGGGACCTGTACATGTGTCTTCCTGAGGAGGGGGACCTGTACATGTGTCTTCCTGAGGAGGGGGACCTGTACATGTGTCTTCCTGAGGAGGTGGACCTGTACATGTGTCTTCCTGAGAAGGGGGACCTGTACATGTGTCTTCCTGAGGAGGGGGACCTGTACATGTGTCTTCCTGAGGAGGTGGACCTGTACATGTGTCTTCCTGAGGAGGGGGACCTGTACATGTGTCTTCCTGAGGAGGGGGACCTGTACATGTGTCTTCCTGAGGAGGGGGACCTGTACATGTGTCTTCCTGAGAAGGGGGACCTGTACATGTGTCTTCCTGAGGAGGGGGACCTGTACATGTGTCTTCCTGAGGAGGTGGACCTGTACATGTGTCTTCCTGAGGAGGGGGACCTGTACATGTGTCTTCCTGAGGAGGGGGACCTGTACATGTGTCTTCCTGAGGAGGGGGACCTGTACATGTGTCTTCCTGAGGAGGGGGACCTGTACATGTGTCTTCCTGAGAAGGGGGACCTGTACATGTGTCTTCCTGAGGAGGGGGACCTGTACATGTGTCTTCCTGAGGAGGTGGACCTGTACATGTGTCTTCCTGAGGAGGGGGACCTGTACATGTGTCTTCCTGAGGAGGTGGACCTGTACATGTGCCTTCCTGAGGAGGGGGACCTGTACATGTGTCTTCCTGAGGAGGTGGACCTGTACATGTGCCTTCCTGAGGAGGGGGACCTGTACATGTGTCTTCCTGAGGAGGGGGACCTGTACATGTGTCTTCCTGAGGAGGGGGACCTGTACATGTGTCTTCCTGAGGAGGGGGACCTGTACATGTGTCTTCCTGAGGAGGGGGACCTGTACATGTGTCTTCCTGAGGAGGTGGACCTGTACATGTGCCTTCCTGAGGAGGGGGACCTGTACATGTGTCTTCCTGAGGAGGGGGACCTGTACATGTGTCTTCCTGAGGAGGTGGACCTGTACATGTGTCTTCCTGAGGAGGTGGACCTGTACATGTGTCTTCCTGAGGAGGAGGACCTGTACATGTGTCTTCCTGAGGAGGGGGACCTGTACATGTGTCTTCCTGAGGAGGGGGACCTGTACATGTGTCTTCCTGAGGAGGGGGACCTGTACATGTGTCTTCCTGAGGAGGAGGACCTGTACATGTGTCTTCCTGAGGAGGAGGACCTGTACATGTGTCTTCCTGAGGAGGAGGACCTGTACATGTGTCTTCCTGAGGAGGAGGACCTGTACATGTGTCTTCCTGAGGAGGGGGACCTGTACATGTGTCTTCCTGAGGAAGAGGACCTGTACATGTGTCTTCCTGAGGAGGGGGACCTGTCCATGTGTCTTCCTGAGGAGGAGGACCTGTACATGTGCCTTCCTGAGGAGGGGGACCTGTACATGTGTCTTCCTGAGGAGGGGGACCTGTACATGTGTCTTCCTGAGGAGGGGGACCTGTACATGTGTCTTCCTGAGGAGGGGGACCTGTACATGTGTCTTCCTGAGGAGGAGGACCTGCACATGTGTCTTCCTGAGGAGGAGGACCTGTACATGTGTCTTCCTGAGGAGGAGGACCTGTACATGTGTCTTCCTGAGGAGGAGGACCTTGCGGGCACTGCAGGAGTTCAGTTCTTTGCGGTGTATTGTGTCACTAATGGTTGGTTTGGTGACTGTGGTCCCAACTGCCTTGAGATCCTTCACAAGCTCCTCCCTGTGTAGTTCTGGGCGGATCCCTCACTTTTCTCATGACCATCCTCACCCCATGAGGAGAAATCTTCCATGGAGCTCCAGACCGAGGACCATTGATGGTTATTTTGTATTTCATCCAATCCCTCCAACACTCGTCTTCTTCTCGCCAAGCTTCTTGCGCAGCCTTGTGCAGGTCTCTAATCTTCTCCCCGACGTCCTCTGACAGATCTTTGCTCTTCCCCATGATGGTGAGGATTGGAGGGAAGGGATTCTGTGGACAGGAGTCTTCTATACACATAACGAGTTGTCGTTAGGAGAACCTTCTTACATTGACGGGACTGATCTGTGCACCACATGAGCACCTACTGGAGCCAGTCTGTGGGGGGAGGGTTATTGTTGCTTGGTTGGGGATCAAATACTTATTTTACTCCATTTATATCCTGTTTTTTTTCTGGATTTTTGGTTGATATTCTGTCTCTATCATATAAAATACACCTCTGAGAAAAATTATAGACTCTTCATTTCTTTGTAAGTGGGCAAACTTACACAATCTGCAGGGGAGACGATCGTTAACCCCCCCCCCCCCCCCCCCCGTGTGTATGTAATATATATATATATATACACACACTACATAGCCATATGCTTACTCTGCCTATCAGCATGCTACTTGTTAGCACATGGGCACTGCAGACAGCTGTGCTGCTTCTCCCTCTCCCAGTCTGAGCTCTGCTGGGTTGATAGCCCACACACATCCTACACACAGGGATACATACAGATGTTTCCCGTCTTCCTCGTCTCATCAGTGCAGGACACGGCTTGGTGTAAACATTAGCAGTTGCTGTGTACACAGCCACGGGGGGCGACTATTTTGTAGAACTACAGCTCCCAGCAGGCTGCCCTCCCCCCCTCCCCCCAACCCTATGCAGCATCTACTCCTAACAATCACCCCGCAGAGGCAGAGAATTATGATTCTGGGGGGTACTCACCCACATGGCGGCCATGGTGGCGGTGCCCGGTCAGGCTCGGAGGGTACTTTGCACCCCAGGGCAGGGCTGGAAGTCTCAGGCCGGTCAGAGGAGGAGGAGATCAGGGGATCCAGGGAGAGGCAGGTGACAGGAGGCTGCAGGGGGGTGGCATTGGAGTGTCAGCTCTTGGGCTCCAACCTGAGCAGGGAGGGGGATGGGACATGCAGGCTGCTGTGGGTCTCTCTGTCACCCTTCTTTTTTTTTCTTTGCTCGCCCAGCCACACAGCACCGCAAGGGTTAAACACTCTGCATAGTCCACAGCTCAGGAGCAAAGCCTCTTCCCATCATGCACTGCGCTCCTCCAGCAATCGCCTTCCTGGTTAATGTTTGCTGAGCGCAGACTACGACTCCCAGAATCCCCCAGGGCTCCCCTCCCCCCACCGCCAGCTACAGAGCTCAGCCCTCCTTATATATCATTTATAGGGACAGGGATGATTGTCCCTGGAAGTCCCCATTCATCCCTGTACATCCCTATGGAGCAGAGCCCAGCCCCCCATATATAATGTATAGGGACTCAGATTCATTGTAGGGATAGGGGTGATTGTCCCTGGAAGTCCCATTCATCTCCCCCTGTACATCCCTATGGAGCAGAGCCCAGCCCCCCATATATAATGTATAGGGACTCAGATTCATTGTAGGGATAGGGGTGATTGTCCCTGGAAGTCCCCATTCATCTCCCCCTGTACATCCCTATGGAGCAGAGCTCCGCCCCCTTATATATAATGTATAGGGACCCAGAGTCATTGTAGGGACAGGAATGATTGTCCCTGGAAGTCCCCATTCATCTCCCCTGTACATCCCTATGGAGCAGAGCCCAGCCCCCCATATATAATGTATAGGGACTCAGATTCATTGTAGGGATAGGGGTGATTGTCCCTGGAAGTCCCCATTCATCTCCCCCTGTACATCCCTATGGAGCAGAGCTCCGCCCCCTTATATATAATGTATAGGGACCCAGAGTCATTGTAGGGACAGGAATGATTGTCCCTGGAAGTCCCCATTCATCCCCCTGTACATCCCTATGGAGCAGAGCCCAGCCCCCCATATATAATGTATAGGGACTCAGATTCATTGTAGGGATAGGGGTGATTGTCCCTGGAAGTCCCCATTCATCTCCCCCTGTACATCCCTATGGAGCAGAGCTCCGCCCCCTTATATATAATGTATAGGGACTCAGATTCATTGTAGGGATAGGGGTGATTGTCCCTGGAAGTCCCCATTCATCTCCCCTGTACATCCCTATGGAGCAGAGCCCAGCCCCCCATATATAATGTATAGGGACTCAGATTCATTGTAGGGATAGGGGTGATTGTCCCTGGAAGTCCCCATTCATCTCCCCCTGTACATCCCTATGGAGCAGAGCCCAGCCCCCTTATATATAATGTATAGGGACTCAGATTCATTGTAGGGATAGGGGTGATTGTCCCTGGAAGTCCCCATTCATCTCCCCTGTACATCCCTATGGAGCAGAGCCCAGCCCCCCATATATAATGTATAGGGACTCAGATTCATTGTAGGGATAGGGGTGATTGTCCCTGGAAGTCCCCATTCATCTCCCCCTGTACATCCCTATGGAGCAGAGCCCAGCCCCCTTATATATAATGTATAGGGACTCAGAGTCATTGTAGGGACAGGGATGATGATTGTCCCTGGAAGTCCCCATTCATCTCCCCTGTACATCCCTATGGAGCAGAGCCATGCCCACCTTATATAATGTATAGGGACTCAGAGTCATTGTAGGGACAGCAATTATTGTCCCTGGAAGTCAATATTCATCTCCCCTGTACATCCCTATGGAGCAGAGCTCCGCCCCCCTTATATATAATGTATAGGGACTCAGAGTCATTGTAGGGACAGCAATGATTGTCCCTGGAAGTCCCCATTCATTTCCCACTGTACATCCCTATGGAGCAGAGCCTAGCCCCCCTTGTATAATGTATAGGGACTCAGAGTCATTGTAGGGACAGGAATTATTGTCCCTGGAAGTCCCCATTCATCTCCCCTGTACATCCCTATGGAGCAGAGCCCAGCCCCCTTATATATAATGTATAGGGACTCAGAGTCATTGTAGGGACAGGAATTATTGTCCCTGGAAGTCCCCATTCATCTCCTCTGTACATCCCTATGGAGCAGAGCCCAGCCCCCTTATATATAATGTATAGGGACTCAGAGTCATTGTAGGGACAGGAATTATTGTCCCTGGAAGTCCCCATTCATCTCCTCTGTACATCCCTATGGAGCAGAGCCCAGCCCCCCATATATAATGTATAGGGACTCAGAGTCATTGTAGGGACAGGGATGATAATTGTCCCTGGAAGTCCCTATTCATCCCACCCTGTACATCCCTATGGAGCAGAGCCATGCCCACCTTATATAATGTATAGGGACTCAGAGTCATTGTAGGGACAGCAATTATTGTCCCTGGAAGTCCCTATTCATCTCCCCCTGTACATCCCTATGGACCAGAGCTCTTCTCGCCTTATATATAATGTATAGGGACTCAGAGTCATTGTAGGGACAGGAATTATTGTCCCTGGAAGTCCCTATTAATATCCCCCTGTACATCCCTATGGAGCAGAGCTCTGCCCCCCTTATATATAATGTATAGGGACCCAGAGTCATTGTAGGGACAGGGATGATGATTGTCCCTGGAAGTCCCCATTCATCTCCTCTGTACATCCCTATGGAGCAGAGCCCAGCCCCCTTATATATAATGTATAGGGACTCAGAGTCATTGTAGGGACAGGGATGATAATTGTCCCTGGAAGTCCCTATTCATCCCCCCCTGTACATCCCTATGGAGCAGAGCCCAGCCCACCTTATATAATGTATAGGGACTCAGAGTCATTGTAGGGACAGCAATTATTGTCCCTGGAAGTCCCTATTCATCTCCCCCTGTACATCCCTATGGACCAGAGCTCTTCTCGCCTTATATATAATGTATAGGGACTCAGAGTCATTGTAGGGACAGGAATTATTGTCCCTGGAAGTCCCTATTAATATCCCCCTGTACATCCCTATGGAGCAGAGCTCTGCCCCCCTTATATATAATGTATAGGGACCCAGAGTCATTGTAGGGACAGGGATGATGATTGTCCCTGGAAGTCCCCATTCATCTCCTCTGTACATCCCTATGGAGCAGAGCCCAGCCCCCTTATATATAATGTATAGGGACTCAGAGTCATTGTAGGGACAGGGATGATAATTGTCCCTGGAAGTCCCTATTCATCCCCCCCTGTACATCCCTATGGAGCAGAGCCCAGCCCACCTTATATAATGTATAGGGACTCAGAGTCATTGTAGGGACAGCAATTATTGTCCCTGGAAGTCCCTATTCATCTCCCCCTGTACATCCCTATGGAGCAGAGCTCTTCTCGCCTTATATATAATGTATAGGGACTCAGAGTCATTGTAGGGACAGGAATTATTGTCCCTGGAAGTCCCTATTAATATCCCCCTGTACATCCCTATGGAGCAGAGCTCCGCCCCCTTATATATTGTCCCTGGAAGTCCCCATTCATCTCCCCAGTACATCCCTATGGAGCAGAGCTCCGCCCCCCATATATAATGTATAGGGAATCAGAGTCATTGTAGGGACAGCAATGATTGTCCCTGGAAGCAGGGCCAGATTAAGAACATCGTGGGCCTGGTGCTGAGGATTTTGATGAGGCCTTTTATAAACAATAAATAAATAAAAATAAACTTTTTTGTTATAACAAATTCAATTAAAGAGAGAGAGGGAGGAAGAGAGAGAGAGAGAAAGGGGGTGAAAGAGGTGTGAGGGGTAAGGGAGGGAGGATGAGAGAGAAAGGGGGGGATGGGAGAAAGAGGGAATGACATCAACGCAGCCTGGCCAAGGCAAATGACGGAAGGCACAGAACCCAGAAGGAAGACCGGGTGAAGATGGAAGTGCCCGGGCCCCGCCAGACTGATCACAGCACAGCACTGGAGGGCTCAGTCTGACAATTTAAGTGTACCCTAATGCAGGGGTTGACAAATTTGCTTGGAATCTAGGAGCCAGCTAAAAAAGTTAGGAGCCAAGTCCGTGACGGCGATCTGGACCTGTCCCTGGCCTGACATGGAGACGAGTGAGGGGAAGATAGCGCCCCCAGCCCCCCCACCTGTCTCCAAGTCATTGTCCATAGCTATTAGAGGGACATTTTATTTGTTTTATTTTTTTCAAATGACGATTTTTTTTTAAATTGCATTTTAGTGTAAATATGAGATGTGAGGTCTCTCTGACCCCCCGAATCTCATATATAAGAGGACCTGTCATGCTTTTTTCTATTACAAAGGATTTTTACATTCCTTGTAATAGGAATAAAAGTGACACACATTTTTTTTTTTTAAAAGAACAGTGAAAAAAAATAAAAATAAAAGTTAAAAATAAGAAAAAAAAAAAAAATTTAAATGCGCCCTGTCCCGCCAAGCTTGCGTGCAGAAGCGAACGCATATATGAAAGCAATGTTCAAACCACACATGTAAGGTATCACTGCGATTGGTAGAGTAAGAGCAATAATTCTAGCCCCAGACCTCCTCTGTAACTCAAAACGTGCAACCTGTAGAATTTTTTAAACGTCGCCTATGGAGATTTTAAAGGGTAAAAGTTTGTCGCCATTCCATGAGCGGGCACAATTTTGAAGCATGACATGTTGGGTATCAATTTACTCAGCGTAACATTATCTTTCACAATATAAAAAAAATTGGGCTAACTTTACTGTTGTCTTATTTTTTTTTATTAAATAAATTATTTTTTCCCCAAAAAAAGTGCGCTTGTAAGTACGCTGTGCAAATATGGTGTGACAGACATTATTGCAACGACCACCATTTTACTCTCTAGTTTGTTAGAATAAAAAAGAAAAAAAAAGTGCGTGTATGTATGTATGTGTATATATATATATATATATATATATATATATATATATATATATATATATATATATATACACACACATACATATATATGTATGTATGTAATGTTTAGGTTTTCTAAGTAAATGGAAGGAGATCTATTAGCATTAATCATTAATGGTTGTAATTCCAACGGCCACCACAAGATGGCGCCAGATTCCAGAAGGAATAGGATCACAGAAGGGAATAGCTAGCATCACAGAAGGCCTCAAAGCCGGGGGCTCAATTACCGGCCGCCGGCGGCGCGGCCCGACGCAATCACACTGGGGGGGTCCACGGAGACAGGATACCCCCAGCTGTGCTGCCCCAGGCGCCAGTCGCTAATTCTAGTCGCCAATGCGACCTGGCGCCCGGGTTTTGTCGAGCCCTGCCCTAATGTGCTAATATGCTGGGCACACTTGTACATTATTGCATAATCTCCCCAAGGGCCTCTAAAAAGTAGTAATGTTAGAAAAGTTTACTACCGCTTTACTATCACCGGAGCCTCTCATGGGGCCCCTACTGACCCTGTGGCCCTTGGACAGTGCCTAAGTACATGGTTGTCAACATTTCAAATATATTTTAGGGACGCTTTTTTTCCAAGTGCTATATTTAGAGTAGCTGACATCCCCCGTGTTCCTCTATACATCACAATAGTCATTACAAAATAAAATAAGTACTAATAATGGGGCAGAACAAATATTAGGACTGTGAGATTTCCTTTAGTTGAACTGACAAAAGTGCCCATTCTAGAGCTGATAACATTGAGGCACATATAATTTTAACATATAATTTTAAAGAACAGTTTTTGTGGGTAAGAGGCATAGGGGAGGAGTGTGGATGGTATAAAAGTGGGAAGTATGTGCAGGTGAGGGAGAGGAATGTTGAGGGTCTAACAGTGGGCCCTATGTACATGAGAGGAGTGCAGAGGGTATGGCAGAAGGCACTATGTACAGGAGAGGAGTGTGAAGGGTAAGACAGTGGGCTGTATGCACAGCAGAGGAGTGTAGAGGGTATGAAATTGGGCACTATGTATAAGAGAAGAGTGTGGAGGGTATGACAGTGGGCACTATGTACAGGAGAGTAGGAAAGTAAGCAGTAATTACAGGAGAGGAGTGTGGAGGGAGGGTATGATGGTGGGCACTATGTATAGGAGAGGAGTATGGAGGGTATGAAAGTTAGTAGTATGTACAGGAGTGGAGGGTATGACAGTGGGCACTATGTATAGGAGAGAAGTGTTGGAGGTATGACAGTGGGCACTATGTATATGAGAGGAGTATGGAGGGTATGATAGTGAGTAGTATGTACAGGAGAGGAGTGTGGAGGGTATGACAGTGGGCACTATGTATAGGCGAGAAGTGTTGGAGGTATGGCAGTGGGCACTATGTATAGGAGAGAAGTGTTGGAGGTATGACAGTGGGCACTATGTATATGAGAGGAGTATGGAGGGTATGATAGTGAGTAGTATGTACAGGAGAGGAGTGTGGAGGGTATGACAGTGGGCACTATGTATAGGAGAGAAGTGTTGGAGGTATGACAGTGGGCACTATGTATAGGAGAGGAGTGTGGAGGGTATGACAGTGAGTAGTATGTACAGGAGAGGAGTATGGAGGGTATAGCAGTGGGCACTATGTATAGGAGAGGAGTATGGAGGGTATGGCGGTGGGCACTATGTATAGGAGAGGAGTATGGAGGGTATGTCGTTGGGCACTGTATAGGAGAGGAGTGTGAAGGGTACGACAGTTGACACTATGTACATGAGAGAAGTGTATGACAGCGGGCACTATGTACAGGTGAGGAGAGTGTAGGATATGACAGCGGGCGTTATGTATAGGAGAGAAGTGTGGAGAGTATGACAGTGGGCACTATGTACAGGAGAGGAGTGTGGAGAGTATGACAGTGGGCACTATGTATAGGAGAGAAGTGTGGAGAGTATGACAGTGAGCAGTATGTACAGGAGAGAAGTGTGGAGAGTATGACAGTGGGCACTATGTATAGGAGAGAAGTGTGGAGAGTATGACAGTGGGCACTATGTATAGGAGAGAAGTGTGGAGAGTATGACACTGGGCACTATGTATAGGAGAGAAGTGTGGAGAGTATGACAGTGGGCACTATGTATAGGAGAGAAGTGTGGAGAGTATGACAGTGGGCACTATGTATAGGAGAGGAGTGTGGAGAGTATGACAGTGGGCACTATGTATAGGAGAGGAGGATGAAGTAATCTGGGAAGGAAAAATGTAAAGGTTTGTGGAAGGATGTTTAGGGACTGCGTAGTGGTTAAGCTGGCCAGACATGGATTGAAATTACACCAATTAAGCAGAGACCAGCCATAGTCGATCTATGTATGGGCTAGCTGGTTTTACACAAGTCAACCTATTAACCGACTTGAGTGCAACCAGCCTGTCAGGTTTTCCCCAAAACAATCAGTGCTGCCAGCTATAGTTAGCAACACTAATCATTGTATTCACTGGCAGAACACAATAACACTGCGGGAGTGATCGCCCCATTCACAGGTCAGCGGGTGAGAGGGTGTGTGGGGACAGGCTGGGGAGAGATACTAGTCAGTCCCTGGGTAGGCACTGGTTAGTATCAGAGCCAGATACACACAGGTTACATACGCCAAGATCATTAGAGCGAGAGCAATAATTCTAGCACTAGACCTCCTCTGTAACTCTAAACACGTAACCTGTAAAAAAATGTAAAGCATGGTTTAATACACAACAAAAAATCGTGATAACTTTAGTGTTTTTTTTATGAATGAAACAGTTTCTTTCCAACATAAAAAGTTGCAAATACCACCATTTTATTCCATAGGGTGTCTGCTAAAACAATATATAATGCTTGAGTAATTTTCTAGCATAAAAAAATGATGATTTTTACATGTAGGAGAGAAGTCTCAGAATGGGCCTGGTTGCCAAGGGGTTAATTATCATAAGTAATATACAAATAATTATTATAAGCACTGTGATGTCATCCTCTCCGTCTGCTGCAGAGCGTTCCAGCTTGTATCTATACTGCCGCTCTGTATGTAGCTTCTGACAGGCTGCGCAAAGAGACCTGTATCTCCGGAACCATAGATGATAGCAGCCCCATATTTTAACCAGTGCTGGAGGGGGTCTTTAGCTACCTACCCACCAAATATGGGGTCTCTGTGACTCCTGATCGCCGAGCTACAATCCTCGAAGTCGATTTTTTTTAATTTTTTTTTTTTTATTTATTTTTATTTTCTTTTTTTTTGGGCAAATGGGCCTATCTTGAGAAAGGGGCCTGGAGCTGCAGCTCCAATAGCCCCTATGTTAATCCGGCCCTGCCTGGAAGTCCCTATTCATCTCCCCTGTACATTCCTATGGAGCAGAGTGATACATTTCAGATAACATTGTAACATTTCTATATAAACATTGTAACATTTCTATATAAACATTGTAACATTTGTATCTTTTTTTCCCCATTTTAAGTGCTCATGCACACGGACGTTTTAAAAAACTGGCTGCAAAGCTAGCTCCGACGCCTGGAAAAATCGTCGTTAAAAACTTGATTTTTACAGCGTTTTGCATTGGCGTTTTTGCGCGTTTGTGCGCGATTCGCGTTTTTACAGCTCGAGCTCCACGCCACGGAACGCACTGGTCCTGGGTTTTTTTTACAGCTTAAAAACGCCTATGCCATTTGCAGCTCAAAAACGCCTAGGTGGGCATGAAGCCATAGACTAACATGGACAGGCCTTTTTAAGCTGCAAAAAAAGCTCAAAAAAGCGGCTGTAAAAACGTCCGTGTGCATGAGGCCTAATGTTGTTTCTTTAGTGCTCAGCATTTAACCCTTTCATGCCCCCGCCTATTTCTGACAAGTTAAAGTCCATATTTTTTGCTAGAAAATTACTTAGAACCCCCCGAGTATTATACACAGTACATATTTTTTAGCAGAGACCCCAGAGAATAAAATGGCGATCGCTGCAATATTTTCTGTGACACGGAATTTGCGCAGCGGTCATTCAAATGCAATTTTTTGGGAAAGAAGACACTTTCATGAATTAAAAAATAAGCAGTAAAGTCAGCCAAATTTTTTTTGTATAATGTGAAAGATGATGTCACGCCGAGTAAATAGATACCCAACATGTCATGTTTTGAAATTGCGCGCTTGTGGAAATGGTGAAAAATGACGGTACCTAAACATCTCCATAGGCAACGCTTGAAAAAAAAAAGAATGGTTACCAGGTTAGAGTCACAGAGGAGGTCTAGGGCTAGAATTATCGCTCTCACTCTGACGATCGCGGCGATGCCTCACATGTGTGATTTCAACATCATTTACATTTGCGGGTGCGACTTACGTGGGTGTTTACTTTGCTGTGCGAGCTCGCGGGGGAGGGGCGTTTTAAAAATCTTTTATTTTTTTCTAATTTTTTTTTTTTTTTTTTTAACATTGTCTCTTTAAAAAAAAAAGAATTCTGATTCTGTGTATATATATAGCCATATGCGTGCTCTGTCTATCAGCATGCTCCTTGTTAGCACATGGGCACTGCAGACAGCTGTACTGCTTCTCCAATGATGGGGCACTATTCCTCCCACTGATACCAATGATGGGGCACTATTCCTCCCACTGATAACAATGATGGGGCACTATTCCTCCCACTGATAACAATGATGGGGCACTATTCCTCCCACTGATAACAATGATGGGGCACTATTCCTCCCACTGATAACAATGATGGGGCATTGTTACCGAAGCCTGGACATTTTCTACTGCTACTGGCCACAGTCCGGCCCCTTTAAAGTCTGAAGGATATTGACCTTGCCCTTTGTTTAGGAAGGAGACCCGTTCTATAGATAATAAATGTGACAACATTTGAAGAAAATGTCCTTTTTATCTACTTTGATCAGGAAGATCCTCTGACTGGAGATACATTTCTATTCTATTATTTGTCCAGATAAAAGGACACGAAAAGTCTTCACTGGACCTCCCCCACCATAACAACCTCCTCCTACCCCATCTCCTCCTACCCCATCCATCTCCTCCTACCCCATCTCCTCCTACCCCATCTCCTCCTACCCATCTCCTCCTACCCCATCTCCTCCTACCCCATCTCCTCCTACCCATCTCCTCCTACCCATCTCCTCCTACCCCATCTCCTCCTACCCCATCTCCTCCTACCCATCTCCTCCTACCCATCTCCTCCTACCCCATCTCCTCCTACCCATCTCCTCCTACCCATCTCCTCCTACCCATCTCCTCCTACCCCATCTCCTCCTACCCCATCTCCTCCTACCCATCTCCTCCTACCCCATCTCCTCCTACCCCATCTCCTCCTACCCATCTCCTCCTACCCCATCCATCTCCTCCTACCCCATCTCCTCCTACCCATCTCCTCCTACCCCATCTCCTCCTACCCCATCTCCTCCTACCCATCTCCTCCTACCCCATCTCCTCCTACCCCATCTCCTCCTACCCATCTCCTCCTACCCCATCCATCTCCTCCTACCCCATCTCCTCCTACCCATCTCCTCCTACCCCATCTCCTCCTACCCCATCTCCTCCTACCCATCTCCTCCTACCCCATCTCCTCCTACCCATCTCCTCCTACCCATCTCCTCCTACCCCATCTCCTCCTACCCCATCTCCTCCTACCCATCTCCTCCTACCCCATCTCCTCCTACCCCATCTCCTCCTACCCATCTCCTCCTACCCCATCCATCTCCTCCTACCCCATCTCCTCCTACCCATCTCCTCCTACCCCATCTCCTCCTACCCCATCTCCTCCTACCCATCTCCTCCTACCCCATCTCCTCCTACCCATCTCCTCCTACCCCATCTCCTCCTACCCCATCTCCTCCTACCCATCTCCTCCTACCCATCTCCTCCTACCCCATCTCCTCCTACCCCATCTCCTCCTACCCATCTCCTCCTACCCATCTCCTCCTACCCCATCTCCTCCTACCCCATCTCCTCCTACCCCATCTCCTCCTACCCATCTCCTCCTACCCCATCTCCTCCTACCCCATCTCCTCCTACCCCATCTTCTCCTACCCATCTCCTCCTACCCATCTCCTCCTACCCCATCTCCTCCTACCCCATCTCCTCCTACCCATCTCCTCCTACCCCATCTTCTCCTACCCATCTCCTCCTACCCCATCTCCTCCTACCCATCTCCTCCTACCCATCTCCTCCTACCCATCTCCTCCTACCCATCTCCTCCTACCCCATCTCCTCCTACCCATCTCCTCCTACCCCATCTCCTCCTACCCATCTCCTCCTACCCCATCTCCTCCTACCACATCTCCTCCTACCCCATCTCCTCCTACCCCATCTCCTCCTACCCCATCTCCTCCTACCCCATCTCCTCCTACCCATCTCCTCCTACCCCATCTCCTCCTACCCCATCTCCTCCTACCCATCTCCTCCTACCCCATCTCCTCGCTCCCCTTTTCCTTCAAACTCCTTGCCTGTCTACAACCGACTGAGAACAAACTTCTTCATCCCCATTCAGTCTGAATTTCGCCCTCCTCCTTCTGTCCTTCTTCTGTCCTCCTTCTTCTGTCCTCCTACTTCTGTCCTCCTTCTTCTGTTCTCCTACTTCTGTCCTCCTTCTTCTGTCCTCCTACTTCTGTCCTCCTTCTTCTGTCCTCCTTCTTCTGTCCTCCTACTTCTGTCCTCCTTCTTCTGTCCTTCTACTTCTGTCCTCCTTCTTCTGTCCTCCTTCTTCTGTCCTCCTACTTCTGTCCTCCTTCTTCTGTCCTCCTTCTTCTGTCCTCCTACTTCTGTCCTCCTTCTTCTGTCCTCCTTCTTCTGTCCTTCTACTTCTGTCCTCCTTCTTCTGTCCTCCTTCTTCTGTCCTCCTACTTCTGTCCTCCTTCTTCTGTCCTCCTTCTTCTGTCCTTCTACTTCTGTCCTCCTTCTTCTGTCCTCCTACTTCTGTCCTCCTTCTTCTGTCCTCCTACTTCTGTCCTCCTTCTTCCTTCTTCTGTCCTCCTACTTCTGTCCTCCTTCTTCTGTCCTCCTACTTCTGTCCTCCTACTTCTGTCCTCCTACTTCTGTCCTCCTTCTTCTGTCCTCCTTCTTCTGTCCTCCTTCTTCTGTCCTTCTACTTCTGTCCTCCTTCTTCTGTCCTCCTACTTCTGTCCTCCTTCTTCTGTCCTCCTACTTCTGTCCTCCTTCTTCTGTCCTCCTTCTTCTGTCCTCCTACTTCTGTCCTCCTTCTTCTGTCCTCCTACTTCTGTCCTCCTTCTTCTGTCCTCCTTCTTCTGTCCTCCTCCTTCTGTCCTCCTACTTCTGTCCTCCTTCTTCTGTCCTTCTACTTCTGTCCTCCTTCTTCTGTCCTCCTTCTTCTGTCCTCCTACTTCTGTCCTCCTTCTTCTGTCCTCCTACTTCTGTCCTCCTTCTTCTGTCCTCCTTCTTCTGTCCTCCTCCTTCTGTCCTCCTTCTTCTGTCCTCCTTCTTCTGTCATCCTACTTCTGTTGTCCTCCTACTTCTGTCCTCCTTCTTCTGTCCTCCTTCTTCTATCCTCCTTCTTCTGTCCTCCTACTTTTGTCCTCCTTCTTCTGTCCTCCTACTTCTGTCCTCCTTCTTCTGTCCTCCTACTTCTGTCCTCCTTCTTCTGTCCTCCTACTTCTGTCCTCCTACTTCTGTCCTTCTTCTTCTGTCCTCCTTCTTCTGTCCTCCTACTTCTGTCCTCCTTCTTCTGTCCTCCTACTTCTGTCCTCCTTCTTCTGTCCTCCTACTTCTGTCCTCCTTCTTCTGTCCTCCTACTTCTGTCCTCCTTCTTCTGTCCTCCTTCTTCTGTCCTCCTCCTTCTGTCCTCCTTCTTCTGTCCTCCTTCTTCTGTCCTCCTACTTCTGTCCTCCTTCTTCTGTCCTCCTTCTTCTGTCCTCCTAATTCTGTTGTCCTCCTACTTCTGTCCTCCTTCTTCTGTCCTCCTTCTTCTGTCCTCCTACTTCTGTCCTCCTTCTTCTGTCCTCCTACTTCTGTCCTCCTTCTTCTGTCCTCCTTCTTCTGTCCTCCTCCTTCTGTCCTCCTACTTCTGTCCTCCTTCTTCTGTCCTCCTTCTTCTGTCCTCCTACTTCTGTTGTCCTCCTACTTCTGTCCTCCTTCTTCTGTCCTCCTTCTTCTATCCTCCTTCTTCTGTCCTCCTACTTTTGTCCTCCTTCTTCTGTCCTCCTACTTCTGTCCTCCTTCTTCTGTCCTCCTACTTCTGTCCTCCTTCTTCTGTCCTCCTACTTCTGTCCTCCTACTTCTGTCCTTCTTCTTCTGTCCTCCTTCTTCTGTCCTCCTACTTCTGTCCTCCTTCTTCTGTCCTCCTACTTCTGTCCTCCTTCTTCTGTCCTCCTACTTCTGTCCTCCTTCTTCTGTCCTCCTACTTCTGTCCTCCTTCTTCTGTCCTCCTTCTTCTGTCCTCCTCCTTCTGTCCTCCTTCTTCTGTCCTCCTTCTTCTGTCCTCCTACTTCTGTCCTCCTTCTTCTGTCCTCCTAATTCTGTTGTCCTCCTACTTCTGTCCTCCTTCTTCTGTCCTCCTTCTTCTATCCTCCTACTTCTGTCCTACTTCTTGTGTCCTCCTACTTCTGTCCTACATCTGTCTTCCTACTTCTATCCTCCTACTTCTGTCCTCCTACTTCTATCCTCCTACTTCTGTCTTCCTACTTCTGTCCTACTTCTTGTGTCCTCCTTCTTCTGTCTTCCTTCTTCTGTCCTCCTTCTTCTGTCCTCCTACTTCTGTCCTCCTATTTCTGTCCTCCTACTTCTGTCCTCCTACTTCTATCCTCCTACGTCTATCCTCCTACTTCTGTCCTCCTACTTCTGTCCTCCTTCTTCTGTCCTCCTCCTTCTGTCCTCCTTCTTCTGTCCTCCTACTTCTGTCCTCCTACTTCTGTCCTCCTTCTTCTGTCCTCCTTCTTCTGTCCTCCTACTTCTGTTGTCCTCCTACTTCTGTCCTCCTACTTCTGTCCTACTTCTTGTGTCCTCCTACTTCTGTCCTACATCTGTCTTCCTACTTCTATCCTCCTACTTCTGTCCTCCTACTTCTATCCTCCTACTTCTGTCTTCCTACTTCTGTCCTACTTCTTGTGTCCTCCTTCTTCTGTCTTCCTTCTTCTGTCCTCCTTCTTCTGTCCTCCTACTTCTATCCTCCTACGTCTATCCTCCTACTTCTGTCCTACTTCTTGTGTCCTCCTACTTCTATCCTCCTTCTTCTGTCCTTCTTCTTCTGTCCTCCTTCTTCTGTCCTCCTTCTTCTGTCCTTCTTCTTCTGTCCTTCTGTCTTCCTACTTCTGTCCTCCTTCTTCTGTCCTCCTTCTTCTGTCCTCCTTCTTCTATCCTCCTACTTCTTGTGTCCTCCTACTTCTGTCCTACATCTGTCGTCCTACTTCTATCCTCCTACTTCTGTCTTCCTACTTCTGTCCTACTTCTTGTGTCCTCCTTCTTCTGTCTTCCTTCTTCTGTCCTCCTTCTTCTGTCTTCCTACTTCTGTCCTCCTACTTCTGTCCTCCTATTTCTATCCTCCTACTTCTATCCTCCTACTTCTGTCCTCCTCCTTGTGTCCTCCTACTTCTGTCCTCCTACTTCTGTCCTCCTACTTCTGTCTTCCTACTTCTGTCCTCCTACTTCTGTCCTCCTACTTCTGTCCTCCTACTTCTGTCTTCCTACTTCTGTCCTCCTACTTCTATCCTCCTACTTCTATCCTCCTTTTTCTGTCCTCCTACTTCTGTCCTCCTACTTCTGTCCTAATTCTGTCCTACTTCTGTCCTACTTCTATCCTCCTACTTCTGTCTTCCTACTTCTATCCTCCTACTTCTGTCTTCCTACTTCTATCCTCCTACTTCTGTCCTCCTTGTTTGGTCCTCCTACTTCTGTCCTCCTTCTTCTGTCCTCCTACTTCTGTCTTCCTACTTCTATCCTCCTACTTCTGTCCTCCTACTTCTATCCTCCTACTTCCGTCTTCCTACTTCTGTCCTACTTCTTGTGTCCTCCCTCTTCTGTCTTCCTTCTTCTGTCCTCCTACTTCTGTCCTCCTACTTCTGTCTTCCTACTTCTGTCCTCCTATTTCTGTCCTCCTACTTATATCCTCCTACTTCTATCCTCCTACTTCTGTCCTCCTACTTCCGTCTTCCTACTTCTGTCCTACTTCTTGTGTCCTCCCTCTTCTGTCTTCCTTCTTCTGTCCTCCTTCTTCTGTCCTCCTACTTCTGTCCTCCTACTTCTGTCCTCCTATTTCTGTCCTCCTACTTCTATCCTCCTACTTCTATCCTCCTACTTCTGTCCTCCCCCTTCTGTCTTGCTACTTTTGTCCTCCTACTTCTGTCCTTCTTCTTCTGTCCTCCTACTTCTGTCCTACTTCTGTCCTACTTCTGTCCTCCTACTTCTGTCCTACTTCTGTCCTCCTACTTCTGTCCTCCTACTTCTGTCTTCCTACTTCTATCCTCCTACTTCTGTCCTCCTACTTCTGTCCTCCTCCTTCTGTCTTCCTACTTCTATCCTCCTACTTCTGTCCTCCTACTTCTGTCCTCCTACTTTTGTCCTCCTACTTCTGTCCTCCTCCTTCTGTCTTCCTACTTTTGTCCTCCTACTTCTTTCCTCCTTCTTCTGTCCTCCTCCTTCTGTCTTCCTACTTTTGTCCTCCTACTCCTGTCCTCCTTCTTCTGTCCTCCTTCTTCTATCTTCCTACTTCTGTCCTCCTTCTTCTATCTTCCTACTTCTGTCCTCCTACTTCTATCCTCCTACTTCTGTCTTCCTTCTTCTGTCTTCCTTCTTCTGTCCTCCTACTTCTGTCCTCCTACTTCTGTCCTCCTATTTCTGTCCTCCTACTTCTATCCTCCTACTTCTGTCCTCCTACTTCTATCCTCCTACTTCTGTCCTCCTACTTCTATCCTCCTACTTCTATCCTCCTACGTCTGTCCTCCTACTTCTGTCCTCCTCCTTCTGTCTTGCTACTTTTGTCCTCCTACTTCTGTCCTCCTACTTCTGTCCTCCTATTTCTGTCCTCCTACTTCTATCCTTCTACTTCTGTCCTCCTACTTCTGTCCTCCTTCTTCTGTCCTCCTACTTCTGTCCTACTTCTTGTGTCCTCCTACTTCTGTCCTCCTACTTCTGTCCTCCTTCTTCTGTCCTCCTACTTCTGTCCTACTTCTTGTGTCCTCCTACTTCTGTCCTCCTACTTCTGTCCTCCTACTTCTGTCTTCCTACTTCTATCCTCCTACTTCTATCCTCCTACTTCTGTCCTCCTCCTTCTGTCTTCCTACTTTTGTCCTCTTCTGTCCTCCTTCTTCTGTCCTCCTACTTCTGTCCTCCTACTTCTGTCCTACTTCTTGTGTCCTCCTACTTCTGTCCTCCTACTTCTGTCCTCCTACTTCTGTCCTACTTCTGTCCTACTTCTGTCCTCCTACTTCTGTCCTACTTCTGTCCTACTTCTGTCCTCCTACTTCTATCCTCCTACTTCTGTCTTCCTACTTCTATCCTCCTACTTATGTCTTCCTACTTCTATCCTCCTACTTCTGTCCTCCTACTTCTGTCCTCCTACTTCCGTCTTCCTACTTCTGTCCTACTTCTTGTGTCCTCCCTCTTCTGTCTTCCTTCTTCTGTCCTCCTACTTCTGTCCTCCTACTTCTGTCTTCCTACTTCTGTCCTCCTATTTCTGTCCTCCTACTTCTGTCCTCCTACTTCTATCCTCCTACTTCTGTCCTCCTACTTCTGTCCTCCTCCTTCTGTCTTGCTACTTTTGTCCTCCTACTTCTGTCCTTCTTCTGTCCTCCTACTTCTGTCCTCCTATTTCTCTCCTCCTACTTCTATCCTCCTACTTCTGTCCTCCTACTTCTATCCTCCTACTTCTGTCTTGCTACTTTTGTCCTCCTACTTCTGTCCTCCTACTTCTGTCCTCCTTCTTCTGTCCTCCTTCTTCTGTCTTGCTACTTTTGTCCTCCTACTTCTGTCCTTCTTCTTCTGTCCTCCTACTTCTGTCCTCCTACTTCTGTCCTCCTACTTCTGTCCTACTTCTGTCCTCCTACTTCTGTCCTACTTCTGTCCTCCTACTTCTGTCCTCCTACTTCTGTCTTCCTACTTCTATCCTCCTACTTCTGTCTTCCTACTTCTATCCTCCTACTTCTATCCTCCTACTTCTGTCCTCCTACTTCTGTCCTCCTCCTTCTGTCTTCCTACTTTTGTCCTCCTACTTCTGTCCTCCTCCTTCTGTCTTCCTACTTTTGTCCTCCTACTTCTGTCCTCCTACTCCTGTCCTCCTTCTTCTGTCCTCCTTCTTCTATCTTCCTACTTCTGTCCTCCTACTTCTATCCTCCTACTTCTGTCTTCCTTCTTCTGTCTTCCTTCTTCTGTCTTCCTTCTTCTGTCCTCCTACTTCTGTCCTCCTACTTCTGTCCTCCTACTCCTGTCCTCCTTCTTCTGTCCTCCTTCTTCTATCTTCCTACTTCTGTCCTCCTTCTTCTATCTTCCTACTTCTGTCCTCCTACTTCTATCCTCCTACTTCTGTCTTCCTTCTTCTGTCTTCCTTCTTCTGTCCTCCTACTTCTGTCTTCCTACTTCTGTCCTCCTATTTCTGTCCTCCTACTTCTGTCCTCCTACTTCTGTCCTCCTACTTCTATCCTCCTACTTCTGTCCTCCTACTTCTATCCTCCTACTTCTATCCTCCTACGTCTGTCCTCCTACTTCTGTCCTCCTCCTTCTGTCTTGCTACTTTTGTCCTCCTACTTCTGTCCTCCTTCTTCTGTCCTCCTCCTTCTGTCTTGCTACTTTTGTGCTACTACTTCTGTCCTTCTTCTTCTGTCCTCCTACTTCTGTCCTCCTACTTCTGTCCTCCTACTTCTGTCTTCCTACTTCTATCCTCCTACTTCTATCCTCCTACTTCTGTCCTCCTACTTCTGTCTTGCTACTTTTGTCCTACTACTTCTGTCCTTCTTCTTCTGTCCTCCTACTTCTGTCCTCCTACTTCTGTCCTCCTACTTCTGTCTTCCTACTTCTGTCTTCCTACTTCTATCCTCCTACTTCTGTCTTCCTACTTCTGTCTTCCTACTTCTATCCTCCTACTTCTATCCTCCTACTTCTGTCCTCCTACTTCTGTCCTCCTCCTTCTGTCTTCCTACTTTTGTCCTCCTACTTCTGTCCTCCTTCTTCTGTCCTCCTACTTCTGTCCTCCTTCTTCTGTCCTCCTACTTCTGTCCTCCTACTTCTGTCCTCTTACTTCTGTCCTACTTCTGTCCTCCTACTTCTGTCCTCCTACTTCTGTCCTACTTCTGTCCTCCTACTTCTGTCCTACTTCTGTCCTACTTCTATCCTCCTACTTCTGTCTTCCTACTTCTATCCTCCTACTTCTGTCTTCCTACTTCTATCCTCCTACTTCTGTCCTCCTTCTTCTGTTCTCCTACTTCTGTCCTACTTCTTGTGTCCTCCTACTTCTGTCATCCTACTTCTATCCTCCTACTTCTGTCCTCCTACTTCTATCCTCCTACTTCTGTCCTCCTACTTCTATCCTCCTACTTCTGTCTTCCTACTGCTATCCTCCTACTTCTGTCTTCCTACTTCTATCCTCCTACTTCTGTCCTCCTTTTTCTGTCCTCCTACTTCTGTCCTCCTTCTTGTGTCCTCCTACTTCTGTCCTCCTACATCTATCCTCCTACTTCTGTCTTCCTACTTCTATCCTCCTACTTCTGTCCTCCTTCTTTGGTCCTCCTACTTCTGTCCTCCTACTTCTGTCTTCCTACTTCTGCCCTACTTCTTGTGTCCTTCTTCTGTCTTCCTTCTTCTGTCCTCCTTCTTCTGTCTTCCTTCTTCTGTCCTCCTACTTCTGAACCTCTCTGCTGTATTTGGCACGGTCCTCCTCCTCCTCAAAAGACTCCTCATCTTTGGTCTCAGTGCTCTTGGTTGAAGGTCATCCTACGTACTGTATCTTTCAGCGCCTTCAGTGCCGCCTACAACTCTCCCTCCTTTCTCTGTTGGGGTCCCCCAAGGTTCTGTTCTTGGTCCTCTTCTATTCTCCATCTACACCTCCTCGCTGGGTCAGCTGATAACCTTTCATGGCTTCCATCTCTATGGTAACGGCACCCAAATGTATCTCTCCACCCCTCAGCTCACCCCATCAGTCTCCTCACCTATCAGCCTGGAGGTCACATCACTGTCACAATCTATACAAAACCGGCTCCTAATATTTCCTCTCCCATGTGCCCCGACTTCTCCTCTGAGATCAATGGCACAACTATCAGTCCCTTCCCCCATAGCAGGGTGCGAGGTGTAATCCTGAACTCTGAACTATGCTTTATCACTGTCCAAAGCTTGCCGCCTCATCCTCCGCAACATCTCCAACATACACCCCTTCCTAACCAATGACACCACAAAGCTTCACTCCCTGGTTATCTCTCAACTCCGCCCCCTCGTTGGCCAACCTCCGCACAAACTATTCCCTCTTCAGTCCATCATGAATGATGCTGCCAGACCTTACTAACCGCTCAGTGTCCTCCACCCCTCTCTGCCAATCCCTAACCTGACCACCATTCAGTGTCCTCCACCCCTCTCTGCCAATCCCTCCACTGGTCTCCATTCAGTGTCCTCCACCCCTCTCTGCCAATCCCTCCACTGGTCTCCATTCAGTGTCCTCCACCCCTCTCTGCCAATCCCTAACCTGACCACCATTCAATGTCCTCCACCCCTCTCTGCCAATCCCTCCACTGGTCTCCATTCAGTGTCCTCCACCCCTCTCTGCCAATCCCTCCACTGGTCTCCATTCAGTGTTCTCCACCCCTCTCTGCCAATCCCTAACCTGACCACCATTCAATGTCCTCCACCCCTCTCTGCCAATCCCTCCACTGGTCTCCATTCAGTGTCCTCCACCCCTCTCTGCCAATCCCTAACCTGACCACCATTCAGTGTCCTCCACCCCTCTCTACCAATCCCTCCACTGACCTCCATTCAATGTCCTCCACCCCTCTCTGCCAATCCTTCCACTAGTCTCCATTCAGTGTCCTCCACCCCTCTCTGCCAATCCCTCCACTGGCCTCCATTCAGTGTCCTCCACCCCTCTCTACCAATCCCTCCACTGGTCTCCATTCAGTGTCCTCCACCCCTCTCTACCAATCCCTCCACTGACCTCCATTCAGTGTCCTCCACCCCTCTCTGCCAATCCCTCCACTGACTTCCATTCAGTGTCCTCCACCCCTCTCTGCCAATCCCTCCACTGACCTCCATTCAGTGTCCTCCACCCCTCTCTGCCAATCCCTCCACTGGTCTCCATTCAGTGTCCTCCACCCCTCTCTGCCAATCCTTCCACTGGCCTCCGTTCAGTGTCCTCCACCCCTCTCTACCAATCCCTCCACTGACCTCCATTCAATGTCCTCCACCCCTCTCTACCAATCCCTCCACTGACTTCCATTCAGTGTCCTCCACCCCTCTCTGCCAATCCCTCCACTGACTTCCATTCAGTGTCCTCCACCCCTCTCTACCAATCCCTGCACTGACTTCCATTCAGTGTCCTCCACCCCTCTCTACCAATCCCTAAACTGACCTCCATTCAGTGTCCTCCACCCCTCTCTACCAATCCCTCCACTGACCTCCATTCAGTGTCCTCCACCCCTCTCTACCAATCCCTCCACTGGCCTCCATTCAGTGTCCTCCACCCCTCTCTACCAATCCCTGCACTGACTTCCATTCAGTGTCCTCCACCCCTCTCTACCAATCCCTAAACTGACCTCCATTCAGTGTCCTCCACCCCTCTCTACCAATCCCTCCACTGACCTCCATTCAGTGTCCTCCACCCCTCTCTACCAATCCCTCCACTGACCTCCATTCAGTGTCCTCCACCCCTCTCTACCAATCCCTCCACTGGCCCCCATTCAGTGTCCTCCACCCCTCTCTACCAATCCCTCCACTGACCTCCATTCAGTGTCATCCACCCCTCTCTACCAATCCCTCCACTGGTCTCCATTCAGTGTCCTCCACCCCTCTCTGCGAATCCCTAAACTGACCACCATTCAATGTCCTCCACCCCTCTCTACCAATCCCTCCACTGGTCTCCATTCAGTGTCCTCCACCCCTCTCTACCAATCCCTCCACTGACCTCCATTTAGTGTCCTCCACCCCTCTCTACCAATCCCTCCACTGACCTCCATTTAGTGTCCTCCACCCCTCTCTACCAATCCCTCCACTGGTCTCCATTCAGTGTCGTCCACCCCTCTCTACCAATCCCTCCACTGACCTCTATTCAGTGTCCTGCATCCCTCTCTACCAATCCCTCCACTGACCTCCATTCAGTGTCCTCCACCCCTCTCTACCAATCCCTCCACTGACCTCCATTCAGTGTCTTCCACCCCTCTCTGCCAATCCCTCCACTGGTCTCCATTCAGTGTCCTCCACCCCTCTCTGCCAATCCCTCCACTGGTCTCCATTCAGTGTCCTCCACCCCTCTCTACCAATCCCTCCACTGGTCTCCATTCAGTGTCCTCCACCCCTCTCTGCCAATCCCTCCACTGGTCTCCATTCAGTGTCCTCCACCCCTCTCTGCCCATCCCTCCACTGGCTTTCATTAAGTGTCGTCCACCCCTCTCTGCAGATCCTCCACTGACCTCCATTCAGTGTCCTCCACCCCTGTCTGCCAATCCCTCCACTGGCCTCTATTGAGTGTCCACCATCCCTCTCTACCAATCCCTCCACCAGTCTCCATTCAGTGTCCTCCATCCCTCTCTACCAATTCCTGAACTGACTTCCATTCAGTGTCCTCCACTCCTCTCTGCCAATCCTTCCACTGGTCTCCATTCAGTGTCCACCATCACTCTCTGCCCATCCCTCCACTGACTTCCATTCAGTGTCCTCCACCCCTGTCTGCAGATCCCTCCACTGACCTCCATTCAGTCTCCTCTACCCTTCTCTGCCAATCCCCCCACTGACCTCCATTCAGTGTCCTCCACCCCTCTCTGCCAATTCCTCCACTGGTCTCCATTCAGTGTCTTCCACCACTCTCTACCAATCCTTCCATTGACATCCATTCAGTGTCCTCCACCCCTCTCTTCCAACTCTTCATTGACCTCCATTCAGTGTCCTCCACCCCTCTCTGCCAATCCCTCTACTAACCTTGATTCAATGTTCTCCACCCCTCTCTACTGATCCCTCCACTGGCCTTCATTCAGTGTCCTCCACCCCTCTCTGCCAATCCCTCCACTGGCTTTCATTCAGTGTCCTTCACCAATTCCTCCACTGGTCTCCATTCAGTGTCCTCCACCCCTCTCTGCTGATTCCTCCACTGACCTACATTCAGTGTCCTCCACCCTTCTCTACCAATCCACCCATTGACCTCCATTCCATGTCTTCCACCCCTCTCTGCCAATCCCTCCTCTGACCTCAATTCAGTGTCCTCCACCCCTGTCTGCCAATCCCTCCACTGACTTCCATTCAGTGTCCTCCACCCATCTCTGCCAATCCCTCCACTGGTATCCATTCAGTGTCCTCCATCCCTCTCTATCATTCCCTCCACTGACCTCCATTCAGTGTCCTCCACGCCTCCCTGCCAATCCCCCCCACTGACTTCCATTCAGTGTCCACCACCCCTCTCTACTGATCCCTCCACTGGTCTCCATTCAGTGTCCTCCACCCCTCTCTACCAATCACTCCACTGACTTCCATTCAGTGTCCTCCACCCCTCTCTGCCCATCCCTCCACTGGTCTCCATTCAGTGTCCTCCACCCCTCTCTACCATTCCCTCCACTGACCTCCATTCAATGTCCTCCACCCCTCTCTACCATTCCCTCCACTGACCTCCATTCAGTGTCCTCCACCCCTCTCTATCATTCCCTCCACTGACCTCCATTCAGTGTCCTCCACGCCTCCCTGCCAATCCCCCCCACTGACTTCCATTCAGTGTCCACCACCCCTCTCTACTGATCCCTCCACTGGTCTCCATTCAGTGTCCTCCACCCCTCTCTACCAATCACTCCACTGACTTCCATTCAGTGTCCTCCACCCCTCTCTGCCCATCCCTCCACTGGTCTCCATTCAGTGTCCTCCACCCCTCTCTACCATTCCCTCCACTGACCTCCATTCAATGTCCTCCACCCCTCTCTACCATTCCCTCCACTGACCTCCATTCAGTGTCCTCCACCCCTCTCTACCATTCCCTCCACTGACCTCCATTCAGTGTCCTCCACACCTCTTTTCCCATCCCTCTCTACTAATCCCTGAACTGATTTCCATTCAGTGTCCTCCACCCCTCTCTACTGTTCCTCCACTGGCCTCCATTCAGCGTCCTCCACCTCTCTCTGCCAATCCCTCCACTGGCCTCCATTCAGTGTCCTCCACCCTTCTTTACCAATCCCTCCACTGACCTCCATTCAGTGCCCTCCACCCCTCTCTTCTGATCCCTCCAATGACCTCCATTCAGTGTGCTCCACCCCTCTCTACTATGGGTAGGGGATGGGGGGGTATGTGTGGGAGATGGGGGGCTACATGTATGGATGGGGGTGTATGTGGGGGATACATGTATGGATGGGGGGTGTATGTATGGATGTACATGTATGGATTTGGGGGTATATTTGCGGGATGGGGGGATATATGTATGGATGGGGGGGGGGGGGTGAATGTGGTGGATACATGTATGGATGTCCTCCACCCTTCTCTGCTGATCCCTCCACTGACCTCCATTCAGTGTCCTCCACCCTTCTCTCTACTATGGGTAGGGGATGGGGGGTATATGTGGGAGATAGTATAGATGGGCAGGGGCGGACTGACCATTCAGCAACTCGGGCACTGCCCGAGGGCCCCGGACACTAGGGGGCCCCATCAGGTTTGCCAGCCTCAGTAAAACCAGGGACAGTATGTAAAAATCTTCTCCAGTGCCTTCTCAGCCAATAGAAACATGTCTGTGTATACTATGTGTACATGTCTGTGTATACTGTGTGATTGTATACTGTTTGTGTGTGTTTTTGTATACTGTGTGGCCCCATAATCTCTTATTGCCTGGGAGCCCCATAATCTCCTATTGCCCGGGGGCCCCATGAGTTGTCAGTCCGCCCCTGTGGATGGGGGGGTGTATGTGGGGGATACATGTATGGACAGGGTTGTATGTGGGGATGTATGTGGGGATGTATGGATTGGGGGGTATATGTATGGATGGGGTGGTGTATGTGGGGGATAGGGGGGTTACAGGTATGGATGGGGGTGTAAGTGGGGAATGAGGGGAATACATGTATGGATGGGGGGTGTATGTGGGGGATACATGTATGGATGGGGGGTGTATCTGGGGGATGGAGGGGATACATGTATGGATTGTGGGGTGTATGGTTGGGGGGTGTATGTGGGGGATGGGGGGGATACATGTATGGATGGGGGTGTATTTTGGGGGATGGAGGGGATACATGTATGGATGGGGGTGTATTTGGGGGATGGAGGGGATACATGTATGGATGGGGGGTGTATGTGGGGGATGGGGGGGATACATGTATGGATGGGGGGTGTATGTGGGGGATGGGGGGATACATGTATGGATGGGGGGTGTATCTGGGGGATGGAGGGGATACATTTATGGATGGGGGGTGTATGTGGGGGATGGAGGGGATACATGTATGGATGGGGGGGTGTATATATGGTTGGGGGAATACATGTATTAATGCGGTGAGGTGAGTGACTGGTATCAGAGCCAGATACACACAGGTTACATACACCACAATCGTTAGAGTGAGAGCAATAATTCTAGCACTAGGCCTCCTCTGTAACTGTAAACGTGGAACCTGTAAAAAATGGTAAAGTGTCTCCTGTGGAGATTTTTAAGTACTGAAGTTTGGCACCATTCCACAAGCGTGCGCAATTTTCAAAGCCTGACATGTTGGGTATCTATTTACTCCGAACAACATCATCTTTCACATTATCCAAATAATTTGAGCTAACAGTAGTGTTTTTTTTTGTTTTTTTTATATTCCTGAAACAGTTTCTTTCCAAAGAAAAAAAACACGTTTGAAAAATTGCCGTGCAAATACCGTGTAACATAGAAAGTTGCAACGACCGCCATTTTATTCCCTAGGGTCTCTGCTGAAGCAATATATATATATATAATGTTTGGGGGTTCTGAGTAATTTTCTAGCAAAAAATAAATAAAATGTTTACATGTAGGAGAGAAGTGTCAGAATTGGCCCGGGTGGCGAGGGGTTAATTGCCATAAGTAATATACAGATAATTATTATAAATTTTTTTAAGGTAATTTACTATATTCTCAAAACCTGAACTCGAGCAGATGGATTACCGGAGAAATTTCTGAAGACTGAGGTTATAACTTCCATCATAATAATTTCACAGTAAATAGATAAATAATAAATGATGATCTAATAAGATGTAACATAATAATATGTGATTTATCTTGTACCTTTTCAGCAGCAGAAGATTCTCACTCTCCCCCTTAAAGCGGAGATCCACCCTACAATTAAAAATGACATTAACATTCTACAAAAAAAAATATTTAAAAAAATGTGAAAAAAAATAAATAAAAAAATGTCTTACCAGAAATGGCTGTTGCTAGGCAGTCTTCCTAATCTGCCTCTTCCTATTGCGCAGCGCTGCTCCTTCACTTCCTCCTCTTGGGCGAGCGGCACCCCGCTGTCTTCTGGGACGTGTGTGTGTGTCCCAGAAAACCACAGGGCCACTCACAAAGCACCGCGCGACTCGCGCATGCACAGTAGTAAGGCTCCACTGTCCGTTTCCCTTAGTCAGGATGGCGGCGCCGGCACCCGATTCAATGTACGGATCAGCCTGGGGGGGGGGGGGGGTCACATTGTGGGATCGCTGGACAGGTAAGTGTCCTTATTGAAAGTCAACAGCTACAGTGTTTGTAGTTGCTGACTTTTTTTTTTTTAAACGGCCAGACCTCCGCTTTAACTGTGCGAGAAAAACACGGGATTGTGGGTAAATCTTATACACATAAACACGTGTATGTCCTTGTAGACAAGAGGGCTGGAAGGGAGCATTTGTCTTTAAGACACGCCCCCTTCTATGACATTGCAGTGAGAGGTGTGCCTCCACTGCAGCATTTTTATTGGACCAATGGTGCTTTACTATTGGTCTAAGGCTCCAAGCTGTCCATTGAGTTCAGTGCATTTGACAGTAAGTGAGGAGAGGCTCTGTGATCTCAGTCTGATTGTATTTATACTGGCCGCTCTGTATGCAGCTTCTGACAGGCTGTACAAGGAGTCCTGTAACCATAGATAGTTACATATAGTTGAATAAAGACACCAGTCCATCCAGTTCAACCTGAGTGAGTCCCTGAATTGTACCTATCCCTGTACATCGCACACTTACATCGGTCCCTACCCTCAAGGAGCCCACAATCCAAGGTCCCCATTCATATATATACTAGGGCCAATTCTGGACAGAAGCTAATTAACCTACCTGCATGTCTTTGGATTATGGGAGGAAACCAGAGTACCCGGAGGAAACCCACGCAGGCACAGGGAGAACATGCAAACTCCAGGCAGGTAGTGTCGTGGTTGGGATTTGAACCAGGGACCCTTTTTACTGCTAGGTGAGAGTGCTAACCACTACACAACTGTGTCAATCAATGAAAGGAGCCCCAAATTTTTAGCAGTGGTGGGGTGGGACTTTGGCTACCTACCCCCCTCAGGTCGCTGAGCTAAGACCCTCGAAGCTCATTTTTTTGAAAAATGTTTATGGCAGGCTGCCTGTCCCCGGTATGGATGGGGGTGGGGGGGGTATATGTGAGGGATGTACATGTATGGTTGGGGGGGGCATATTTGGGGGAAGGAGGAAAATATGTCAAGGGGAGTGGCCTAGGTTAGAGTGTGATGATTGGTGGAATGAGAAGGGGAAGCACTCATAATGCCACATCCGTAAATTTAGGGAGACAGGAGAGGGTACTAATTAAGTAACCAAATGTCGACCTTCAAGGGCACGGAAACAATGGAAAGGTAGCACAAATAGTATTTATTGAAAAAAGTTCTTCATATATAACAGTGTACAAAGAAGATAAAAAAACATGAGAATGATACAGTTTGTACAATGAGCCCTTGTGTGTCTACGCGTTTCGCCGAAGGCTTCTTCAGGACGTGACCAAGGTTCAAAAGCATAACAAAAGAGAAAAAAAAAAGAGGGAATCTCACTATCTGAAATGAGATATATTCTAATTACAATCAAAAGTATTACATATACATATTATATGGTATTGCATTAAAAAGCATTAAAAAGCATACGCGACACTATCCAAGAGAGACCAAAAGAATCAGAGAGACGCCAACAAAAAGAAGAAGAGAGAAGATGATTGGTCCTCTTTGTAGTGTAGATATGATGTCATCTCCAAACTTTCTTAAAGGAGAAGTTCACCTTTAGTTACTAACTGAGCACCTCCCCCCCCACCCCTCTCAGTGATCTGGGGATCCTCTCCCCGCACCCGCTGTCACCCTGTGAAGAATGTGGCTGTCCTCTACGCCCCCGTCATTCATTCGCAGAGTCGGGAGAACTACAAGTACGGTGCGTCTTTGCCGCTGTCGGCTGATAGTTGTGAATGAAGTATGGGGGAGGGGATGAGCGCCGGCGTCTGCAGGAGATTACACCCGCCGCTGTCGGCTGGTCCCGGGTGCGACGCTCTGCCCCCCTACTAATAGAAAAATAAAAAAAATAAACGTGTTTTATCTGCACAAATATCTCCTTTGTTTATTTATTTGATGAAGGTGAACGCCTCCTTTGGGCGGGGCCACAGCACCGCTCTGCCAATCACGTCGGCTTCTGAGTGCGATCGTAAGAGAAATGTCGCGGCGCAGGGAAGTCTACGCGGGGCGATGGGGAATCGCATTGATGTGAACGGATATCAGAGGATAAAAATCACATCGGTCGTACACGGAGCGAGAATTGGTCGCAGTAGGCGGGGACTGAGCTGCAGCCAATAGCTGATCTGTTTATGGTGAGGGGGGCGGGGTGTGAAGAGGGGAAACCATTTTTATATGACTCCTCCCCCCACCAGGAGGGCGGCCTGTTATCATTGAGGACACACCCCCTGCCCCGCCCCCACCCCCCAACACATGCAGGATGAATACTGAGAGATGATTGGTCAGTCCCACAAATGTTACTTTTTCCTTCTGTAGAGGATGTAGAAATGTAACAAAGTATTCAGCAGAGAGGATTGGTGAGATCTGTGCTGGTCTATAGGGGCGGGGCCTCTGTGTGTCCCCTCCCCCTGATCGCCAATCTCACCCGTCTGTGTGCCCTGAGGAGTGCGCGGAACCCGGAGAGCGGAGATCCCCCCGGGGGACACACATCAGCGCTGCACACACACCACTTCCGGGGGGCGGGGCCGCGGGCGCCGACGGGAGATGTAGTCTGTGCCAGGCCCCGCCCCCTCCAGGCTCTGCTCCTCCCGGCGGACGGCGGGTGACCCGGAGCGGAGAAGACGGAGGACCCGGAGGTGGGCGTGACAGAGGGAGCGTCCCCGCCCACTTCCTGCCCGACCAACAACACAGAAACCCACCGAGGAGGCATGACGGGTGAGACCACCGACCGACCGGGTCACTTCTCCCCTCCCCCCCATCACCGACCGGGTCACCCCCTCCCCCATCACTGTACGATCCTGATTTGTGATTGTATGGCTGAAATAGGAGAACCCCCCCCCACACAGCTTTCCATCACATCACCCCCCTCCCCCGATACACCCATGATCGCCCCCCAACCTGACTAATCCCCCCCATCATCACCCCCCAACCTGACTAATCCCCCCCATCATCGCCCCCCAACCTGACTAATCCCCCCCATCATCACCCCCAAAATATCCTCAACCCCTCCAATTATTCCCATCATCTGACCCCTCCCCCGTCATCACCCCCCAAATATCCCCATAATCACCCCCTGATCCCCCAACCTGACCCCTCCCCCATCATCACCCCCCAAATATACCCATAATTACCCCCTGATCCCCCAACCTGACCCCTCCCCCATAATCACCCCCTGCTTACCCATCATTATGCCCACCCCCAAACCTGACCAATCCCCCCCCCCCATCACCACCACCACCATCACCCCTTCAAATATCCTCATCATCACAGATCCCCAACCCCCACCCCAAATATCCTCATTACCTCCAAAAAATCCCCATCACCCCCCCCCCCCCCCTTCATCATACCACCTAAACTCCAACACTCTACCGCCAACATCCCATCATCTCACCTCCAACTCTCCACCACCAAGTTCCATCACCATACCGCCAACATCCCATCATCTCACCTCCAACTCTCCACCACCAAGTTCCATCACCATACCACCAACATCCCATCATCTCACCTCCAACTCTCCACCACCAAGTTCCATCACCATACCGCCAACATCTCACCTCCAACTCTCCACCACCAAGTTCCATCACCATACCGCCAACATCCCAACATCTCACCTCCAACTCTCCACCACCAAGTTCCATCACCATACCGCCAACATCCCAACATCTCACCTCCAACTCTCCACCACCAAGTTCCATCACCATACCGCCAACATCCCAACATCTCACCTCCAACTCTCCACCACCAAGTTCCATCACCATACCGCCAACATCCCAACATCTCACCTCCAACTCTCCACCACCAAGTTCCATCACCATACCGCCAACATCCCAACATCTCACCTCCAACTCTCCACCACCAAGTTCCATCACCATACCACCAACATCCCAACATCTCACCTCCAACTCTCCACCACCAAGTTCCATCACCATACCGCCAACATCCCATCATCTCACCTCCAACTCTCCACCACCAAGTTCCATCACCATACCACCAACATCCCAACATCTCACCTCCAACTCTCCACCACCAAGTTCCATCACCATACCGCCAACATCCCATCATCTCACCATTCCAACTCTCCACCACCAAGTTCCATCACCATACCTCCAACGTCCCAACATCTCACCTCCAACTCTCCACCACCAAGTTCCATCACCATACCGCCAACATCCCATCATCTCACCACCAACTCTCCACCACCAAGTTCCATCACCATACCGCCAACATCCCATCATCTCACCACCAACTCTCCACCACCAAGTTCCATCACCATACCGCCAACATCCCATCATCTCACCTCCAACTCTCCACCACCAAGTTCCATCACCATACCGCCAACATCCCATCATCTCACTATTCCAACTCTCCACCACCAAGTTCCATCACCATACCGCCAACATCCCATCATCTCACCTCCAACTCTCCACCACCAAGTTCCATCACCATACCGCCAACATCCCATCATCTCACCATTCCAACTCTCCACCACCAAGTTCCATCACCATACCGCCAACATCCCAACATCTCACCTCCAACTCTCCACCACCAAGTTCCATCACCATACCGCCAACATCCCAACATCTCACCTCCAACTCTCCACCACCAAGTTCCATCACCATACCGCCAACATCCCATCATCTCACCATCTCACCATTCCAACTCTCCACCACCAAGTTCCATCACCATACCGCCAACATCCCATCATCTCACCTCCAACTCTCCACCACCAAGTTCCATCACCATACCGCCAACATCCCAACATCTCACCTCCAACTCTCCACCACCAAGTTCCATCACCATACCGCCAACATCCCATCATCTCACCTCCAACTCTCCACCACCAAGTTCCATCACCATACCACCAACATCCCAACATCTCACCTCCAACTCTCCACCACCAAGTTCCATCACCATACCGCCAACATCCCAACATCTCACCTCCAACTCTCCACCACCAAGTTCCATCACCATACCGCCAACATCCCATCATCTCACCTCCAACTCTCCACCACCAAGTTCCATCACCATACCACCACATCCCAACATCTCACCTCCAACTCTCCACCACCAAGTTCCATCACCATACCGCCAACATCCCAACATCTCACCTCCAACTCTCCACCACCAAGTTCCATCACCATACCGCCAACATCCCAACATCTCACCTCCAACTCTCCACCACCAAGTTC
The DNA here is from genome assembly GCF_037356315.1 of Lithobates pipiens. Taxonomy (NCBI): domain Eukaryota; kingdom Metazoa; phylum Chordata; class Amphibia; order Anura; family Ranidae; genus Lithobates; species Lithobates pipiens. The sequence continues at coordinate 593,839,583 of NW_027507764.1, read as the reverse complement.
CATCACCATACCACCAACATCCCATCATCTCACCTCCAACTCTCCACCACCAAGTTCCATCACCATACCGCCAACATGCCATCATCTCACCTCCAACTCTCCACCACCAAGTTCCATCACCATACCACCAACATCTCACCTCCAACTCTCCACCACCAAGTTCCATCACCATACCGCCAACATCCCAACATCTCACCTCCAACTCTCCACCACCAAGTTCCATCACCATACCACCAACATCCCATCATCTCACCTCCAACTCTCCACCACCAAGTTCCATCACCATACCACCAACATCCCATCATCTCACCTCTAACTCTCCACCACCAAGTTCCATCACCATACCACCAACATCCCATCATCTCACCTCCAACTCTCCACCACCAAGTTCCATCACCATACCACCAACATCCCATCATCTCACCTCCAACTCTCCACCACCAAGTTCCATCACCATACCACCAACATCCCAACTCTCCACCACCAAGTTCCATCACCATACCGCCAACATCCCATCATCTCACCATCTCACCTCCAACTCTCCACCACCAAGTTCCATCACCATACCGCCAACATCCCATCATCTCACCATCTCACCTCCAACTCTCCACACCAAGTTCCATCACCATACCGCCAACATCCCATCATCTCACCGTCTCACCTCCAACTCTCCACCACCAAGTTCCTTCACCATACCGCCAACATCCCATCATCTCACCATTCCAACTCTCCACCACCAAGTTCCATCACCATACCGCCAACATCCCATCATCTCAACCTCCAACTCTCCACCACCAAGTTCCATCACCATACGCCAACATCCCAACTTCTCACCTCCAACTCACCACCACCAAGTTCCCTCACCATACCGCCAACATACCATCATCTCACCTCCAACTCTCCACCACCAAGTTCCATCATCATACCGCCAACATCCCATCATCTCACCTCCAACTCTCCACCACCAAGTTCCATCACCATACCGCCAACATCCCAACATCTCACCTCCAACTCTCCACCACCAAGTTCCATCACCATACCGCCAACATCCCATCATCTCACCTCCAACTCTCCACCACCAAGTTCCATCACCATACCGCCAACATCCCAACATCTCACCTCCAACTCTCCACCACCAAGTTCCATCACCATACCGCCAACATCCCAACATCTCACCTCCAACTCTCCACCACCAAGTTCCATCACCATACCGCCAACATCCCAACATCTCACCTCCAACTCTCCACCACCAAGTTCCATCACCATACCGCCAACATCCCAACATCTCACCTCCAACTCTCCACCACCAAGTTCCATCACCATACCGCCAACATCCCATCATCTCACCTCCAACTCTCCACCACCAAGTTCCATCGCCATACCGCCAACATCCCAACATCTCACCTCCAACTCTCCACCACCAAGTTCCATCACCATACCGCCAACATCCCAACATCTCACCTCCAACTCTCCACCACCAAGTTCCATCACCATACCGCCAACATCCCAACATCTCACCTCCAACTCTCCACCACCAAGTTCCATCACCATACCGCCAACATCCCAACATCTCACCTCCAACTCTCCACCACCAAGTTCCATCACCATACCGCCAACATCCCAACATCTCACCTCCAACTCTCCACCACCAAGTTCCATCACCATACCGCCAACATCCCAACATCTCACCTCCAACTCTCCACCACCAAGTTCCATCACCATACCGCCAACATCCCATCATCTCACCATTCCAACTCTCCACCACCAAGTTCCATCACCATACCACCAACATCCCATCATCTCACCATTCCAACTCTCCACCACCAAGTTCCATCACCATACCGCCAACATCCCATCATCTCACTATTCCAACTCTCCACCACCAAGTTCCATCATCATACCGCCAACATCTCACCTCCAACTCTCCACCACCAAGTTCCATCACCATACCGCCAACATCCCATCATCTCACTATTCCAACTCTCCACCACCAAGTTCCATCATCATACCGCCAACATCCCAACATCTCACCATTCCAACTCTCCACCACCAAGTTCCATCGCCATACCTCCAACGTCCCAACATCTCACCATCTCACCTCCAACTCTCCACCACCAAGTTCCATCACCATACCGCCAACATCCCATCATCTCATCATTCCAACTCTCCACCACCAAGTTCCATCGCCATACCTCCAACGTCCCAACATCTCATCATTCCAACTCTCCACCACCAAGTTCCATCACCATACCGCCAACATCCCATCATCTCACCATTCCAACTCTCCACCACCAAGTTCCATCACCATACCGCCAACATCCCATCATCTCACTATTCCAACTCTCCACCACCAAGTTCCATCACCATACCGCCAACATCCCATCATCTCACCTCCAACTCTCCACCACCAAGTTCCATCACCATACCGCCAACATCTCACCATCTCACCTCCAACGTTCCATCATCAACACTCCAGCACCAACATTTCAACACTCCATGCCTCCTCCACATTACCACCAATGATACCATACCACTAATACCCCATGATTCCACCACCAATAGCTTACAACAAAGACTTTACCACCAAACCTCACAAGTCTACAACCGGCACCTCAACAATAACATGCCACAAACACCCCACCACCCACAAATGCTGCAATTTACTGCGCCTTGAAAAAGTATTCATACCCCTTGAAATTCCCCACATTTTCTCATGATACAGCCAGAAAAACATAAATGTATTTTATTGGGATTTTATGTGATGGACCAACACAAAGTGTCACATAATTGTGAAGTGGAAGGAAAATGATAAATGATACAAATAGATATGTGAAAAGTGTGGGGGAGGGGCATTTGTATGGCGCCCCCCGGAGTCAATACTTTGTAGAACCCCCTTTCTCTACAAGTCTTTTTGGGGGTGTCTCTACCAGCTTTGCCCATCTAGAGAGGACATTTCTGCCCATTCTTCTTCTTTGTAAAATATCTCAAGCTCTGTCAGATTGGATGGAGAGCGTCTGTGATCAGCAATTTTCAAGTCTTGCCACAGATTCTCAATGGGATTTAGGTCTGGACTGTGACTGGGCCATTCTAACACATGAATATGCTTTGATGTAAACCATTCCATTGTAGCTCTGGCTGGATGTTTCGGGTCGTTGTCCTGCTGGAAGGGGTATCAGAGTAAAGGGGGCGCCATACAAATACCCCTCCCCCACACTTTTCACATATTTATTTGTATCATTTTCCTTCCACTTCACAATTATGTGACACTTTGTGTTGGTCCATCACATAAAATCCCCAATAAAATACATTTGTTTTCTGGTTGTAACACGACAAAAATGTGGAGAATGTCAAGGGGTATGAATACTTTTTCAATGCACTGTATAATAATAATAATGTGTGATTGTGGGGGAGGGGACATTAGAGTGTAAGCTCCTCTGTACAGAGACTGATGTGACTGTGGGGGGAGGGGACATTAGAGTGTAAGCTCTTCTGTACAGAGACTGATGTGACTGTGGGGGAGGGGAAATTAGAGTGTAAGCTCCTCTGTACAGAGACTGATGTGATGTGGGGGAGGGGACATTAGAGTGTAAGCTCCTCTGTACAGAGACTGATGTGACTGTGGGGGGGAGGGGACATTAGAGTGTAAGCTCTTCTGTACAGAGACTGATGTGACTGTGGGGGGAGGGGACATTAGAGCGTAAGCTCCTCTGTACAGAGACTGATGTGATGTGGGGGAGGGGACATTAGAGTGTAAGCTCTTCTGTACAGAGACTGATGTGACTGTGGGGGGAGGGGACATTAGAGTGTAAGCTCCTCTGTACAGAGACTGATGTGATGTGGGGGAGGGGACATTAGAGTGTAAGCTCCTCTGTACAGAGACTGATGTGATTGGGGGGGGAGGGGACATTAGAGTGTAAGCTCCTCTGTACAGAGATTGATGTAATTGGGGGGGAGGGGACATTAGAGTGTAAGCTCCTCTGTACAGAGACTGATGTGGGGGGGGGGGGGGGGCATTAGAGTGTAAGCTCCTCTGTACAGAGACTGATGTGACTGTGGGGGGAGGGGACATTAGAGTGTAAGCTCCTCTGTACAGAGACTGATGTGACTGTGGGGGAGGGGACATTAGAGTGTAAGCTCCTCTGTACAGAGACTGATGTGACTGTGGGGGAGGGGACATTAGAGTGTAAGCTCCTCTGTACAGAGACTGATGTGACTGTGGGGGAGGGGACATTAGAGTGTAAGCTCCTCTGTACAGAGACTGATGTGACTGTGGGGGGAGGGGACATTAGAGTGTAAGCTCCTCTGTACAGAGACTGATGTGACTGTGGGGGGAGGGGACATTAGAGTGTAAGCTCCTCTGTACAGAGACTGATGTGACTGTGGGGGAGGGGACATTAGAGTGTAAGCTCCTCTGTACAGAGACTGATGTGACTGTGGGGGGAGGGGACATTAGAGTGTAAGCTCCTCTGTACAGAGACTGATGTGACTGTGGGGGGAGGGGACATTAGAGTGTAAGCTCCTCTGTACAGAGACTGATGTGATTGGCTCAGTGATCTCTCTACAGCTCTGCGGTATATGTCAGAGCTATATAAATGTATAATAATAATAGAGTTGGGGGGGGGGGGGGGTGTCAGTCTTGTTGCCCCTCTAGAAGGGCGGTGTGGAGTAGATGAAGTGGGTGGTTGCGGAGTGAAGGATTGTGGGTCGGATTCTCGGCATTGTTCTAGAAGGATCCACATTCTTGTCAGTCCTGACATCTGTCAGCAGAGATCCCATCCATCATGGCAGTGCGGAGCGCGGGATGTCATTGTGCCGCTCCGCTGATTGATGACTGCGAGACTCGGACGTTCTAATGAAACGTGACTTCTATTGTGAGCGTTATATAATCTGATAATGTATACGGCGTATACAGTGCGGAGTATATACAATCAGACCGACAATTCCTGGGGGGGCCACTGCTATTGTTAGCGCCATTCCACTTCCTTCGCCATTTTCTTCTACCAACACAATTCTATAAAGATTTTATTTATATAGCTCTGACATATACCGCAGAGCTGTACTGACATCACTGAGCCAATCACATCAGTCTCTGTACAGAGGAGCTTACACTCTAATGTCCCCTCCCCCCCACAGTCACATCAGTCTCTGTACAGAGGAGCTTACACTCTAATGTCCCCTCCCCCCACAGTCACATCAGTCTCTGTACAGAGGAGCTTACACTCTAATGTCCCCTCCCCCACAGTCACATCAGTCTCTGTACCAGAGGAGCTTACACTCTAATGTCCCCTCCCCCACAGTCACATCAGTATCTGTACAGAGGAGCTTACACTCTAATGTCCCCTCCCCCCACAGTCACATCAGTATCTGTACAGAGGAGCTTACACTCTAATGTCCCCTCCCCCCACAGTCACATCAGTCTCTGTACCAGAGGAGCTTACACTCTAATGTCCCCTCCCCCACAGTCACATCAGTCTCTGTACAGAGGAGCTTACACTCTAATGTCCCCTCCCCCCCACAGTCACATCAGTCTCTGTACAGAGGAGCTTACACTCTAACGTCCCCTCCCCCCACAGTCACATCAGTCTCTGTACCAGAGGAGCTTACACTCTAATGTCCCCTCCCCCACAGTCACATCAGTCTCTGTACCAGAGGAGCTTACACTCTAATGTCCCCTCCCCCACAGTCGCACACTATTATTATTCTACATTTATATAGCTCTGACATATACTGCAGTGCTGTACAGACATATGACGACGACGTCCCATGAAGCCCTGACTCCTCTCTCCCCTCCCCCGCAGGTCCATGATGCCTCAGTGCCCGGCGGCCGGCAGCAGCAGTAATGACCCCGAAGTGACGGGCGGCTCCCGGGACAGATGGGTCGGTCTGTGTGATGGGACCCGGCCGGAACGCACTCTGCTCATTGATCACACAGAACATGGGACCGCCTCCCGCCACCCTGAGGAGGGGTCAGAGGGCACCGGGGGCGGGCCCAGCGAGAGCCGCCCTGTACAGGACGCAGCGCCGTCTCCGTTCCAGAGGAGCCCAGAACGGGGCGAGACCCGACACCATGAAACTCAGGTGAGAGGAAACTTCTGTCACTTTTTGTTCAGTCTATGAGCTCCTCAGGGGAGGGGTCTGTGGGACAGCTTCCTCCTCTGTACTCCTCCCACTGAGGTCAGCTGACTCCTGATGTGTTTCTTCCTCCTCCCCCTGGGAGCCCGGGGTCAGTCATATTGTTCTCGTAGGTCTCTGGTCAGTTTTCCCTGGAGGTCCTCTCTTGGATCTCCTGTAGGAGATGTTCATATGTGGAGTGAGTGTAGCCGAAAAGGGCCGTACAGATGGGAGGACATCGTCCAATCACATGGCCAGAAGACAATGTGCTTTGGTGACCAGTTCACTTTAAACCGGCTGTACACACCCCCTAGTCTCAGCTTTGGACTTCCTGGTCCCCCAACAAATAAATGTTTCCAGTTTTCCTGGTTCCTTAACAGGACATCTTTTCCAGTTTTCCCCATTTCCAGTCTTCAGGACACCCAATAGAACTTGTTTCCAGTCTTCCCGGAACCTTGTATAGAGTTCTTGTGTGTGTTTGTCACGTTTTTATGTTTGTGACTTTCACTGTGTGACGAGTAGGGTCGCAGGTCCCCGGGCTTTCACTGTGTGACGAGTAGGGTCGCAGGTCCCCGGGCTTTCACTGTGTGACGAGTAGGGTCGCAGGTCCTCGGGCTTTCACTGTGTGACGAGTAGGGTCGCAGGTCCCCGGGCTTACACTATGTGACGAGTAGGGTCGCAGGTCCCCGGGCTTACACTGTGTGACGAGTAGGGTCGCAGGTCCTCGGGCTTTCGCTGTGTGACGAGTAGGGTCGCAGGTCCTCGGGCTTTCGCTGTGTGACGAGTAGGGTCGCAGGTCCTCGGGCTTACACTGTGTGACGAGTAGGGTCGCAGGTCCTCGGGCTTTCGCTGTGTGACGAGTAGGGTCGCAGGTCCTCGGGCTTACACTGTGTGACGAGCTCGGGCTTACACTGTGTGACGAGCTCGGGCTTACACTGTGTGACGAGCTCGGGCTTACACTGTGTGACGAGCTCGGGCTTACACTGTGTGACGAGTAGGGTCGCAGGTCCCCGGGCTTACACTGTGTGACGAGTAGGGTCGCAGGTCCTCGGGCTTTCACTGTGTGATGAGTAGGGTCGCAGGTCCTCGGGCCTTCACTGTGTGACGAGTAGGGTCGCAGGTCCCCGGGCTTACACTGTGTGACGAGTAGGGTCGCAGGTCCTCGGGCCTTTACTGTGTGACGAGTAGGGGCGCAGGTCCTCGGGCCTTTACTGTGTGACGAGTAGGGGCGCAGGTCCTCGGGCCTTTACTGTGTGACGAGTAGGGGCGCAGGTCCTCGGGCCTTTACTGTGTGACGAGTAGGGGCGCAGGTCCTCGGGCTTTCACTGTGTGACGAGTAGGGTCGCAGGTCCTCGGGCTCCCACTGTGTGACAAGTAGGGTCGCAGGTCCTCGGGCTTTCACTGTGATGAGTAGGGTCGCAGGTCCTCGGGCTCCCACTGTGTGACAAGTAGGGTCGCAGGTCCTCGGGCCTTCGCTGTGTGACGAGTAGGGTCGCAGGTCCTCGGGCTTTCGCTGTGTGACAAGTAGGGTTGCAGGTCCTCGGGCCTTCACTGTGTGACGAGTAGGGTCGCAGGTCCCCGGGCTTACACTGTGTGACGAGTAGGGTCGCAGGTCCTCGGGCCTTTACTGTGTGACGAGTAGGGGCGCAGGTCCTCGGGCCTTTACTGTGTGACGAGTAGGGGCGCAGGTCCTCGGGCCTTTACTGTGTGACGAGTAGGGGCGCAGGTCCTCGGGCCTTTACTGTGTGACGAGTAGGGGCGCAGGTCCTCGGGCTTTCACTGTGTGACGAGTAGGGTCGCAGGTCCTCGGGCTCCCACTGTGTGACAAGTAGGGTCGCAGGTCCTCGGGCTTTCACTGTGATGAGTAGGGTCGCAGGTCCTCGGGCTCCCACTGTGTGACAAGTAGGGTCGCAGGTCCTCGGGCCTTCGCTGTGTGACGAGTAGGGTCGCAGGTCCTCGGGCTTTCGCTGTGTGACAAGTAGGGTTGCAGGTCCTCGGGCCTTCACTGTGTGACGAGTAGGGTCGCAGGTCCTCGGGCCTTCGCTGTGTGACGAGTAGGGTCGCAGGTCCTCGGGCCTTCACTGTGTGGCGAGTAGGGTCGCAGGTCCTCGGGCCTTCACTGTGTGATGAGTAGGGTCGCAGGTCCTCGGGCCTTCACTGTGTGATGAGTAGGGTCGCAGGTCCTCGGGCCTTCACTGTGTGATGAGTAGGGTCGCAGGTCCCAGGGCCTGTCCTAAAAACGCCTGGGGAGGGGGTGGACGTGGCCTTCTGGCTTAGTTCGCCCTCTCTCTTAGGGTTGGGGGTCTCCCTTCGAGGGGAGCCTCACCTAGTATTTGGGTGGGTCTGTTTCGGCAGACCTTCCAAAGAACGGGGTCTGCCTGGTTTCGGCCAGATGAACCAAGTTTTAACTGTCCTTGTCCCTGTCTGGAGCCCGAGGCCCTCTGATTTCAGAGGGCTTATGTACCCATCTGCACTTTTTTGTGTCACTCTTTATGTGTTTGCACATTTTTTTATGCACCGGGTGAAGTTTTTGAGTGTGTTTTGCACGCCGCAGGCTTTAAAAAAAAAACAGTCTGATATTTTGGGGGTATGAAGCTCACATGACCCTCCACATCTCCATTCCCAAAGCATCAAGCAAGAACCCATCATTGTGTGAGATTGGGGGGGGGGTCATGTGAGCTTTAGACCCCCAAAATATCAGACTGGTACCCCAGCTCTGCGGGAGGGTCATGTGATCTTCATACCTGGAAGTGTCCGGCTAGAACCCAGCAGTGCAGTGTTGGAGGCATGGAAGGGTCATGGGATTCCCACACCTGGAAATATCAGAAGGGTACCCTGCACTGCATTGCGGGAGGTGGGGGAAGAGTCACGTGATCTTCAGACCTGTACTCAGCACTGCATTGCAGGAGGAAAAGAAGGGTCATGTGATCTTCATACCTGGAAGTGTCCGGCTAGAACCCAGCACTGCATTGCGGGAGGAGCGGGAGGGTCATGTGATCTTCATACCTTGAAGTGTCCGGCTAGAACCCAGCACTGTATTGTGGGAGGAAAAGAAGGGTCATGTGATCTTCATACCTGGAAGTGTCCGGCTAGAACCCAGCACTGTATTGTGGGAGGAGCAGGAGGGTCATGTGATCTTCATACCTGGAAGTGTCCGGCTAGAACCCAGCACTGTATTGTGGGAGGAGCAGGAGGGTCATGTGATCTTCATACCTGGAAGTATCAAGCTAGAATCCAGCACTGCATTGTGGGAGGAGCAGGAGGGTCATGTGATCTTCATACCTGGAAGTATCAAGCTAGAACCCAGCACTGTATTGTGGGAGGAGCAGGAGGGTCTCCCACAATGCAGTGCTGGGTTCTAGCTTGATACTTCCGAGTATGAAGATCACATGACCCTCCCGCTCCTCCCACAATGCGGTGCTGGGTTAACATGCGTTGTGCCATCTTGTAAAACACAAATGCGTCACCTTGGTGCGTTGCGGTGGCGCTCACAATGCCGGGCTTGTTCCTGCAGTGCGGACATTAGATGGGCTCTTCCATTACATTTTTGATTTGTGTCAATCATATAAGGCTGTCACACCAAAGGTCTTGACTTTTTTATTTATTTATTTTTATTTATTTTTTTAGTAACACACCACAACCCCTGAGGGTCCATTTAGACTTCCACATTGTGGTAACATGTGCGTTACTCAACTTTTAGACCCCTCCCCCCCCCCAGCACAGTAGTGCCCCCCCCTCAGCAGGTCCCTGGCTCAGTGGTACCCCTAGCTCTTCTAACGCATCGGGGTGTTCAGCATGAATGAGTAGCACAGCAACGCATGTGATGTGTGTTGCCGTGCGTTAACACGTGCATTACGACCACGCAAGGATGTCGGGGGACCCGACATTCTACGGGGGGGCGACATTCTAGGGGGGTCCCCGACATTCTATGGGGGTCCCTGACATTCTACAGGGGGCAACATTCTGAGGGGGCCCCGACATTCTACGGGGGGTGACATTCTATGAGGGGGCCCCAACATTCTACGGGGGGTGACATTCTATGAGGGGGCCCCGACATTCTACGGGGGGTGACATTCTATGAGGGGGCCCCAACATTCTACGGGGGGGGGGGTGGTGGCTGCAACATAAAACACTTGGATTGCTGCTTGCAACTCAGAAACTTCCTCCAGGCGTACCGATTGCCCCCAACCTGCGCACCCCACCGCCCTTCTCCAGCCGACCTCTGCGTGTCATTGGAGAGACGCTGATAAATGGGCTCCATGATGGATGTGGTCACATGACCTCGGATAACAAAGAGGACCCGACTGACACCGACAGATGATGACGAATGACGCGGCCAGGTGTCGTCCGCCAGTCTGAGAGCGATGAAGAAAAACGTTTGGTGCATGCCTGACGGGTGGGTGTTGGGGGATGCTCGTTTAATCTTCACTCTCAGGAAAGTGACTCTTAAGATTTTCTGTATTCTGTGTTTCTTTTGTAGGATTTTATGGTTTTTGTGTTTGTGTTTATGTATGTGGTTTTTCTTTTTATTTATATTTAATGTATTTGATTTTGTTTTATATTTTTATGTTTTTTTATTTATACTTTTATGGCTTTTTTGTTTTGTTTTATATTTATTTTATATTTATATTGGGTTCTTAAATATTTTTATGAGAAGGGGGGGGGGGTATATATTATCCTTTTTTTAGTACACATGTATGGAACACTTTCAGATTAGTTCAAAACCTAGGGGACAAGGGTAGTGCTGTATAAAAGTATTTTTATTATATATATATATATATATATATATATATATATATATATATATATATATATATATATATATATATATATATATATATATATATATATATATATATACATATATATATATATAATATTTTAATTTCTTATGGCTTTTTTTGTTTTATATCTTGTGTGTTTATTTTTTTTATTGTATTTTTTTATTTTTTGTTTTTTTTAATGATTTTATATTTGTTTTGTTCTTTTGTATAATTTTTATGGCTTTTTGTTTTGGATTTTTGGTTACATTTTTTATTTTGTTTTTTAAATATGTTTTTCTGTTTTTTTGCTTTACCTATCGCCTGGGTTCACACTGTTGTGTTGCGGGAACCAGCGCGATTCCAGTACGGGTTCCTGCATCGCATCTCCCTGGCAGGCAGTTCACGCCGCCCTCTGCGAACTGTTGCGGGTGTCAATTCAAAGTTAAAGCGGAGGTCCACCCTAAAATGGACCTCCGCTCATCTGATCCCTCCCCCCCTCCGGCGCCACAATCGGCACCTTTCAGGGGGGAGGGGGGTGCAGTTACCTGGATAATCCAGGTAACTGCACCCACTTCCGGGCTAGCTGCCTGCGGAACGAGCGTAGGTTACGCCCCCGTTCCGCAAGCGCCCGCCCCCTTCAGGAAGTGCCCCGCTGCCTGCTGGGAAACACACAGCTCCCAGAGGCAGCGGGGACCGTCCGGATTGCGCCGCGCGGCTCGCGCATGCGCAGTAGGGAACCGGGAAATGAAGCCGAAAGGCTCCATTTCCTGATTCCCATACCCAAGATGGCGGCGGGACCCGGCCGCCGAGCGAGCGATCGGCTTCGGGTGCCGACATCGCGGGCGCGCTGGACAGGTAAGTGTCACTATTTAAAAGTCAGCAGCTGCAGTATTTGTAGCTGCTGGCTTTTAAAAAAAAAAAAAAAAAACGCGGAGTCCCGGTGGACTCCCGCTTTAATGACACCCACCCCCCGATCGATTTATTGTTTTTATTGTTTTTATTGTTTTATGTATTTTATATATCTTAGTTTATGTAAATTTATATAATAAAATATATAAATTAAAATAAAATACATACAATAAAATGAAATAAAAATAAAATACATTCAAAATGAAACACAAAATATTAAATAAAAAAACATATAAAAATTTAAATTAAAATGTATGTTTTTTTTTTTTAAATTTTAGATTGTCTTTTATTATTAATGTACTTTATTTTCATTTTCATTTTTTATGTATTTTATTTTAATTTGTATATTTTTATGTTTTTTTAATTTAATATTTTCGTATTTTATTTATTGATTTTATTGTATGGGGGTTATATTTTCAGTCCGGAGTTTATCTTTGCACTGGTTATGTGTGTGATGATGGGGTGGGGAGCGGATTTAAAAAGCGTGCTGCGCGTCCTGGAAATAAGCATCATCCAATCGGGTGCTCGCCTGCCTGCGACCATGGACTGATGCCGGGTGGGGGGGGATGGGAATATTTCCCAGCATCCTCCTGGCTGTGGATGATCCCGTTGGGTGAGTGAGAAGTCAGCGTTCGCCGTCTCCTCTCATCATTTCATCCTGCCTCTCTTGTTTCCATGGCGACCATCGGCCAGCCATCTTCCCCCGTATGACGGGACATGTCAGTGGCAGGCTGGTCACATTAGTGTCAGCGTCTCACAGCGGAGAGTGCGCCATGCTCGTCCCTGAACTCCCGTGTGCGCCGCCTCCACCGCGCCGCGCTGGGGTGAGACCGGCTGTCCGGGGAGGTGATCCCTGTGTGTGTGTCATGTTTATACAACGTGCTTCTGTCTTACAGGACGATGTCCCGTCAACGATCGAATATCCCCCGGAGTCACCGCACGCTCAGAGCGGACCGGCCCATCCCCCGGAGTCGCCACACGCTCGGACCGGACCTCCCCATCCCCCCGAGTCACAGCACGCTCGGACCGGGCCGGCCCATCCCCCGGAGTTACCGCACGCTCGGACCGGGCCAGCCCATCCCCCGGAGTCACCGCACGCTTGGACCGGACCTCCCCATCCCCCGGAGTCACAGCACGCTCGGACCGGACCGGCCCATCCCCCGGAGTCACCGCACGCACAGAGCTCGTGTCCCCGCCTACAGATCTCCGCACAGGTAAGTGGTTTTCCTGCTTGTAGTCTGTGTGCCGATTACTTTATTGAAAGTTGGAGTGTTTAAAATATTGTACCCCCGGCATCCCTCTAGATGTGACGATATTGTACCCCCGGCATCCCTCTAGATCTGCAGTGGAGAGGGAACCCAGTAGCCCCCTGGACAAGCAACAAGCACTCTATCCCCAGCATCTCCCTAGAGACGCAGATATTGCACCCCCAGCATCCCTCTAGACATGACTGTAGACAGTAGAAATTGTACCTGCGCCATCCCTGTAGAGAGTGTACCCCCGGCACCCCTCTGGACAGGCAGCGGAGGGCCCACCCCCGGCACCCCTCTGGACAGGCAGCTGAGGGCGTACCCCCGGCACCCCTCTGGACAGGCAGCGGAGGGCCCACCCCCGGCACCCCTCTGGACAGGCAGCGGAGGGCCCACCCCCGGCACCCCTCTGGACAGGCAGCGGAGGGCCTACCCCCGGCACCCCTCTGGACAGGCAGCGGAGGGCCTACCCCCGGCACCCCTCTGGACAGGCAGCGGAGGGCCTACCCCCGGCACCCCTCTGGACAGGCAGCGGAGGGCCTACCCCCGGCACCCCTCTGGACAGGCAGCGGAGGGCCTACCCCCGGCACCCCTCTGGACAGGCAGCGGGGGGGTGCACCCCTGTGGACAGGCAGCGGGGGGTGCACCCCCGTGGACAGGCAGCGGGGGGGAGCACCCCCGTGGACAGGCAGCGGGGGGGGTGCACCCCCGTGGACAGGCAGCGGGGGGGAGCACCCCCGTGGACAGGCAGCGGGGGGGGCGCACCCCCGTGGACAGGCAGCGGGGGGGGGCGCACCCCCGTGGACAGGCAGCGGGGGGGGCGCACCCCCGTGGACAGGCAGCGGGGGGGGCGCACCCCCGTGGACAGGCAGCGGGGGGGGCGCACCCCCGTGGACAGGCAGCGGGGGGGCGCACCCCCGTGGACAGGCAGCGGGGGGGCGCACCCCGTGGACAGGCAGCGGGGGGGCGCACCCCCGTGGACAGGCAGCGGGGGGGCGCACCCCCGTGGACAGGCAGCGGGGGGGCGCACCCCCGTGGACAGGCAGCGGGGGGGCGCACCCCCGTGGACAGGCAGCGGGGGGGGCGCACCCCCGTGGACAGGCAGCGGGGGGGCGCACCCCCGTGGACAGGCAGCGGGGGCTCACCCCGGCACCCCCGTGGACATGCAGCATAGAGCGTGCCCGCGGCATCCCCGTGGCCATGCAGCAGAGAGCGTACCCCCGGCATCCCCGTAGCCATGCAGCAGAGAGCGTACCCCCGGCATCCCCGTAGCCATGCAGCAGAGAGCGTACCCCCGGCATCCCCGTAGCCATGCAGCAGAGAGCGTACCCCCGGCATCCCCGTAGCCATGCAGCAGAGAGCGTACCCCCGGCATCCCCGTAGCCATGCAATAGGGATTATTTTTGTGGCATCTCTGTAGACGTGCTATAGAGATTGTACCCCCGGTATCCCTTTAGTGAGCCTGTCTCAGAGCAGGGAGAGGAGGATTATGGGATACCCTGTCTACATAGAGAGTACTGTTGCCATGGCTGCAAGAAAAAGATTCATTTTTAGTCTGTACTGAACTGAAATTTACTGATTGTTCCCCAGCCCCCATAGTAAAATGCTGACTACAGTTCATGGTTGTGTCTCTGCAGGCTGTGGACCCCCAAAAAACGACCTGTCCTCTCTCATCTGCCACCCTCTCTCCACATGTGTCTCCATGCAGCTCACAGACCGCGGTTGTCACTCCGCAGCCAGGAGTCAGTCAGGTGAGTGTTCAGCATGGGTTATAATGGTGGTTGGTGAACACCGAGAAGGTGATGATGATGGTGGTTGGTTAATACTGAGAAGGTGATGATGATGGTGGTTGGTGGTTGGTGAACACTGAGAAGGGGGTGATGGTGGTTGGTGAACACTGAGAAGGTGATGATGATGGTGGTGGTTGGCGAACACTGAGAAGGGGATGATGGTGGTTGGTGAACACTGAGAAGGGGATGATGGTGGTTGGTGAACACTGAGAAGGGGATGATGGTGGTTGGTGAACACTGAGAAGGGGATGATGGTGGTTGGTGAACACTGAGAAGGGGATGATGGTGGTTGGTGAACACTGAGAAGGGGATGATGGTGGTTGGTGAACACTGAGAAGGGGATGATGATGGTGGTTAGCGAACACTGAGAAGGTGATGATGATGGTGGTGGTTGGCGAACACTGAGAAGGTGTTGATGATGATGGTGATGGTGGTTGGCGAACACTGAGAAGGTGATGATGATGATGGTGGTGGTTGGCGAACACTGAGAAGGGGATTATGATGGTGGTTAGCGAACACTGAGAAGGTGATGATGATGGTGGTGGTTGGCGAACACTGAGAAGGTGTTGATGATGATGGTGATGGTGGTTGGCGAACACTGAGAAGGTGATGATGATGGTGGTTGGCGAACACTGAGAAGGTGATGATGATGGTGGTGGTTGGCGAACACTGAGAAGGTGATGATGATGGTGGTGGTTGGCGAACACTGAGAAGGTGTTGATGATGATGGTGGTTGGCGAACACTGAGAAGGTGATGATGATGGTGGTGGTTGGCGAACACTGAGAAGGTGATGATGATGGTGGTTGGCGAACACTGAGAAGGTGATGATGGTGGTGGTTGGCGAACACTGAGAAGGTGATGATGATGGTGGTTGGCGAACACTGAGAAGGTGATGATGGTGGTGGTTGGCGAACACTGAGAAGATGATGATGATGGTGGTTGGCGAACACTGAGAAGGTGATGATGATGGTGGTTGGTGAACACTGAGAAGGTGATGATGATGGTGGTTGGTGAGCACTGAGAAGACCATGGTGGTGGTGGTTGGTGAACATTGAGAAGATGATGATGATGATGGTGGTTGGTGAACATTTGAGAAGATGATGATGGTGGTTGGTGAACATTGAGAAGGTGTTGATGGTTGGTTGGTGAACACTGAGAGGGTTATGGTGGTGGTTGGTGAACAATGGTAAGGTTATGATGATGGTGGTTGGTGAACACTGGTAAGGTTATGATGATGGTGGTTGGCGAACACTGGTAAGGTTATGATGATGGTGGTTGGCGAACACTGAGAAGGTGATGATGGTGGTTGGCGAACACTGAGAAGGTGATGATGATGGTGGTTGGCGAACACTGAGAAGGTGATGATGGTGGTTGGCGAACACTGAGAAGGTGATGATGGTGGTTGGCGAACACTGAGAAGGTGATGATGATGGTGGTTGGCGAACACTGAGAAGGTGATGATGATGATGGTGGTTTGGTGGTTGGCGAACACTGAGAAGGTGATGATGATGGTGGTGGTTGGCGAACACTGAGAAGGTGATGATAATGGTGGTTGGCGAACACTGAGAAGGTGATGATGATGGTGGTGGGCGAACACTGAGTAGGTGATGATGGTGGTTGGTGAGCACTGAGAAGACCATGGTGGTGGTGGTTGGTGAACATTGAGAAGATGATGATGATGATGGTGGTTGGTGAACATTTGAGAAGATGATGATGGTGATGATGGTGGTTGGTGAACATTTGAGAAGATGATGATGATGATGATGATGGTGGTTGGTGAACATTTGAGAAGATGATGATGGTGGTTGGTGAACACTGAGAAGGTGATGATGGTATTTGGTGAACATTGAGAAGGTGTTGATGGTTGGTTGGTGAACACTGAGAAGGTGATGATGGTGGTTGGTGAACACTGGTAAGGTTATGATGATGGTGGTTGGTGAACGTTGAGCGAGGTGATGATGGTGGTTGGTGAACGTTGAGCGAGGTGATGATGGTGGTGGTTTGCGAACACTGAGAAGATAACGACTTTTTTGTGATATGCAGTTGACTGGCCTTTACTTCACGCTGATGTCTCTGTGTTTGCTTCACCGTGTTTTTTTTATATGAGGATCTCTGATACTTTTTGTTCATTTCCAGCAGATTGTCTTGAACTTCCGGGAGCAGGGAGATGGACTCACACTGGACGGTGTGCCCCCTGAAGCTGTGTCTCAGTGTCATGTTGGATGCCACGTATCGCACAGGGTGGCCAAGCAGGTACGGGGTCACAGATGGGGAGTGGGGAATTTATGTGGTTCAGCCTGATCATTTCATGTAGTGGAGGCTTCTAGGGGACCACGAAGAGTAAAGGGGAAATCCGATTCCTTTAGGCCAGATAACCATGGGCGCCTGAGGTCATACAATGTTATTTTCAGGTGTAATTTCGTTCCCTGAAGACACCGCTGCAACCATCAAATAGTAGCTGTATGCAGGTACACTCTGTACTAGGGGGAAAGGGGGAGGTGGGTCATTCCCAACCATTCAGAGAGGAGCAGTGCTACATTTTCGGCACCTGATCTGTTCAGTTATTGGGATTGTATTGTATGGTGGTGGAGTAGCCGGGTAGATATTTGGATGGCCTCTCAGGTTTTAATTTTAGTTTATTTTACCACTTTTTCAGATTGTTCTCATCTTTGTGAATCAGCCGTGTGCGTCAGCCAAGCAAACGTGTTCCAGGGCATGTGAAGGTCCCGCCTGTACCGTGAACGCCAGTACCCAGACCATGGGCGGCATGTGTCATCCGCGTTCTGACAGACGTTCTCCACCCAAGTCACCTCATCGGTTTGTTCAGAATCAGAGCTGCGGCACACAGACTGAGTGGGATAGAATACCTGAAATACCTGAACGTTTCCCCGTCCATGTGAATGTCTCAACCATGTCACATCTGGTGTCCCAGCGGACATCCAACTCCACTCAGACTGAATGTGCATACAGAGTACCGGTACTCCCTTCAACTTCATGTTATGCACAAACGATATTTCAGGAGGAGGAGGGAGCACCGGGCCTGGCCTTTGTACGGGGGCAGGGAATACCAACACCTTCCTGCAGTCTATATTATTCTTCTGAGTCGTGTCTTGGCCCTGCGGACACACTGACTAATAGCTGGGCAGACAAGACCTCTCCACTCCCAGTCCTGGGGGGACAGGACCCACCACACCACTGCCTGGATTATGACCGATCTTCACTCTTCAGCTGTCAGACCAAAGTTTCCAATGGATCAAGGGATCTCACCGATTCTCCCTCTGACGTCTCTACCTCCTGTCCACCTGCACCATGTAAAGAGACACAATTGTCTAGCAAGGAGCCCATGAAAACAATGACCTCTGATGGCCAGACTGTTGGAAGGCGTGGCAACCTGGACCAACAACCATCTATTGAGAAACCCATGGAAACCACCATGTCTGATGAAGAAACTTCTATAATACACGGAGAACTGAACCATCAACCGTCTATTGAGAAACCCATGGAAACCACCACCTCTGATGGCCAAACTGCTGGAAGACATAGCGACCTGAACCAACAACAGTCTATTGAGAAACCCATGGAAACCACCACCTCTGATGGCCAAAATGCTGGAAGACATGGCGACCTAAACCATCAACCATCTATTGAAAAACCCACGGAACCCACCACCTCTGAAGAAGAAACTTTTATAATGCATGGAGAACTGATCCAGCAACCATCTATCAAGAAACCCATGGAAACCACAACCTCTGATGGCCAAACTGCTGGAAGACACAGCGATCTGAACCAACAACCCATGGAAACCACCAGCTCTGAAGAAGAAACTTTTAGAATACATGGAGAACTGAACCAACAACCATCTTTTGAGAAACCCACGGAAACCACCACCTCTGATGAAGAAACTACTAGAATACATGGCAACCTGAACCAACAACCTTTTAGTGAGGAAGCCATGGAAAACCCATCATTTGATGTCCAAACTGCTCAGAAACACGGCAACCATCTCTTGGATACATCCCCCCACATACCCTGCTCACACACCCAGACTGACCAATCCAAGGAGTGTCCATGTGTCCCTGGAAAAAGGCCTCCAGGCTTAAGGGAAGAAAAGCCAAAGGTAAGAGTTTATATCTACCAGGCTGCTTCGCGTTCCTGGGGATATGTGTAGATGAGCTGGATGGGGAGATGCTTTGAGCAAAAGAGGTGGGGGGGGGGGGGGGTTGCGGCAGGCAGGTAGACGAGTGTTGACTGTGAGGTGCTGTGGGTCACAGGAGCTGATGTGACAGGAGGGAAAGAAGGCTCGGCTTTGTCTCGCCGGTTGAGGATTGTTGTAGTTGTTTGCTGCTCTAAAACGTGCTCCCGGGTATATTTCTATATGACATATGAGTTGTGCTGAATTCCAGATTATGGATGACCCCACGTTGAAGAGCCTCGATGGACATGAACCAGAACACCCTTCCTGTTCCTCTCCATCCAATCGCAGCCAGAAGTCGCCTGGAACTTCCTGTCTATCGCCATCTTTAAGCCAGGTATCCGAGCTCCTATCCTCAATCATGGTGGAGTCCAAATCCCAGCTTTTTTGTTTAGTTTTGTGTAGAGCGGGGAAGGGTTGGAGCCTCTGTCAGGTGTCCCTTTCAGGAATATTCCTCTTGGCCTCTATCAGGACAGGAAGTGAGAGTAAATCTCTCCAATGGGGGTCTTAGAAATACCTGACATACATTTTAACTCTTCCTTATGCTATCCAAATAATTTGGTTGAATTTTAGGCTCTGAATAGTTTGCATATTTTTATTCCTGTGTGGCACAAAACCTCATGGGTCTTCAGTGAACCCTACCCGTTGAAGGTCCCTTTAGTAGAAGGCTTTCATCACTGACCATCGTCTCCATTCTCTTTCCAGTATTTGGATAACCTGCTGGAACAGCACAGGATGTCTCTGAATGAACATGTGCATCACCAGAAGAGCCCATCCCCCTCTTCTTTCCCAGGTTCCTGTGCTCCACCTCAGCCTCATGTCCGACAGGTGAGTCCTCTCTGCCCATCTCTGTTCTAAACCCTTCGATGGTCCTCCCTGAGTCTCCGTGCTAGTTCTCAGCCGCATGTCTGACGGGTGAGCCCCCGCTGTTAGTCTATCTATTATTGACCCTCCCATGTTCCTCCCTGAGTCACTATGCTCCACCCTAGCCTCATGTCCGACAGGTGAGTCGCCTCTGCTGAAGACCCTCCCTTGCTCCTCCCCATTTCCATTTGTTCCACCCCAGGCTCATGTCTGACAGGTGAGTCACCTCTGCTGAAGACCCTCCCTTGCTCCTCCCCATTTCCATTTGTTCCACCCCAGGCTCATGCCCGACAGGTGAGTCCCCTTTGCTGAAGACCCTCCCGTGATTTTCCCTATTTGTTATCTCCACCCCAGCTTTATGTCTGACAGGTGAGTCTCCTCTACCGTCGACCCTCCCGTGCGCCTCTTCGTTTTCCATTTGCTCCACCCCAGCCTTGTGTCTGACAGGCGAGTTCCCTCTGCTCATCCCTCCACTGTAGACCCTCCCATGCCCTTTCCCTTTTCTCTGTGCTCCATCCCAGCCTCATGTCTGACAGGCATCTCCTCTTTGCCCTTCACTATGCTTCAGAACCTTCCCAGTATCTGAGTGACTCCATTTTTTTTTTTTTTTTTTTTTTTTTTTTAGATCATATTGAATTTCCTGGAGAAAGAGAGCAGGCCAGTCGATGCAGATGTCTCCAATCCCAGCATTTCTAGCAGAACATCATCTTCATTAAAGATCATGGCAGGAGATCAGAATATCTCCCACCCAGCTAGTGACCGGTCATCCTCATTAATGAGCATGCCAGAGAGTCAGAACGTGTCCAGCCTTGGCACATCCTTAATAACATGCATGCCTGGCGATCAGCATGTGAATAAACCTGGCAATTCTGAAGACTTGCTATCCTCAGTATTAACACACAAAGCCCCCGAGCCAAGCAACGGGAGAGACATGCCCTCTTCTGAACAAATAACAAGCAAGCCATTGAGTCAGGATGTCGGCGGTCCTGGCACTGCACGCGATGCGTTATCTTTATTAATAACCAGCATGGCTGTGAATCAGGATGTCCTTGAACATGATAGCAGTAAAAACTCACCTTCAGCGTTCTTGAGCGAGGCAGCTAGTCAGGATGTCCCCGGGCTCAGCACTGCCAGCTCCTCGCCATTGTCTGAATTAACACACAAACTGGAGAATCCTGATGTAGCTGCTCCCGTCACCTCCAGTATCCCCTCCTCTTCTGCCTTAATGAATGACATGCCAGTTCATCGGGATGTCCCCGGGACCCGGCATGTGCCATCCACTGCAGCATTAAGCAAGCCAGAGCATCAGGATTTTCTCAGTTCTGGCACAGCTAGCGACTCTTCTTTACAAACGACAAGCATGTCAGTGACTCAGGATGTCTCCAGGACTGGTACACCCAGTGACATCACAGCTTCTGACTCGCCTTCAGTATTAACTAGCAGGCCGGTGATTCAGGATATCTCTGGTACTGACTCTATTAGTGACTCTATAACGCGCTCGCCATTGACTCAGGATGTTTCCAGGTCTGACGCCTTTGCACACACAGGATCTTGTCATATAATAAACATACCAGGCGGTAAGGATGTCCCCGAGACCGGCGTATCATCTTCTGTTTTAATAAGGAGCCAACCCAAGGAAGCTCAGGTCAGTCTGCATGTTGGGGTGTTCTGCCGTGAATTGCATCCCTGTGTTAGAAGCCTCTGATGGAAACTGTGATTGGGTTTCGGTGACACCTTTTGTGGTTGATTTACAGGTTGGCTATGAGGCTCCAGAGGAGGTAACGAAGTCCAAAGGCAGGCTTGAAAATCCATCGTGCCAGCCGCAGAGACCCCCGAAGAGCCACAGCTGCCCGCCTCTGGTATTAGAAGCTGTGACACAGGTGAGACCATTACCCAAGGTACATGTGATGTCACCTTCAGGAACCTGTTAAAGTAGAACTCCGCCCACAGTGTTTGGAGAAGTGGAGGAAAAGGGTTGGCACCTCTGTCAGAATTCATCATCCGTGTTTCTGCTGGGGAGGTTTTCCCGCCCCGTCCTGTTTCGGTGAGAGTGTCACCGATTTGACGTAAGTGAGGGGAGGGATCTAATCCCCTCGCACTAATAACACTGTTTTCGTGGCCACTGGGGTCAAGAAATTTAAAGCGGAACTCCTGCAATTCAGCTGCTTTGTGAAATGTGAAGCCACACTGTGAGTCAAGTCCAACCTGATGCACGCCGTCATTGGGCACGTCACACAGTCATTGAACGGCTTAACTCCAATGTAAAAATGCATACAAAAGCAAAGGAGAAGGCCTTCAAAAAATACAAGGTTGAGGGATCATCATCAGCATTCGGACTTTGTAAGGAATGCAACAAGAAATGTAAGGGTGCAATTAGGGCAGCTAAGATAGACCACGAAAGACACATAGCGGAGGAGAGCAAAAAAATCCCAAGAAATTCTTTAAAGGGGTTGTAAAGGTTTATTTAAAAAAATAAAAATAAAATAACAAACATGTCAATACTTACCTCCACTGTGCAGTTTGTTTTGCACAGAGTGGCCCTGATCCTCGTCTTCTGGTGTCCCTGGGCGGCTGTCTCGGCTCCTCCCCGCAAGAGCTAACCCCCCTCTGGGAAGAGCTCTCCCAAGGGGGTTAGCTTGCGGGCGCGCTCCCGTGTGATACAGTTGGCGACCTTAGCCGCCGAGTGTATCACTTGGGCCCCCCCCCCCCTGCGTGCTGTGTCATTGATTTGATTGACAGCAGTGGGAGCCAATTGCTACGCTGCTATTAGTCATCCAATGAAGAGCCCACAAGAGCTGGGGGGAAAGCAACGCGGGATCGCGCCCACAGAGGTTTGGGGCTCAGGTAAGTAAAACGGGGGGGGGGGGGGGCGGGAGAGTGCAAGGTGTTTTTTTTAACCTTAATGCATAGGATGCATTAAGGTGAAAAAACACGAAGCTTTACAACCCCTTTAAAGCGGACCTCCACCCTAAAGTGGAAGGTCCGCTCATCGGAAACCCCCCCCCCCCACCTGTATAATCCAGGTATCTGCACCCACTTCCGGGACAAGCTAGCCACAGATGCAAAAGCCCCCCCCCCCCCCCCGTTGTGTTCTAGGAAACACATAGTTCCCAGGACACAGCGGGGACCAGTGGAGACGCTTCACTTCCCGATTCCCTGACAGAGGATGATGGTGGGGGCAGCTGAGAGATGAGCGATTGCTCGTCATCTGCTGCCGACATCACTGAACCCAGGTAAGTGAACAGATAAGTGTCCATTTACTAAAAGTCAGCAGCTGCAGTATTTTTTTTACTGTTTACATACTTAAAGAGGAGGTGCAGCTCCTCTTTAAGTATATAAACAGTAAAAAAAGGAAGGACAGACCATATTGGGCCCATAAAGAATGAGGAAGGACATCTGGTTACAAAGGATGGGGAGATGGTGAAGGTATGGAATTTATTCTTCTCCTCAGTCTTCATGAGGGAATCGGGGGGCTTCAGTAACCAAAACTGCAGTGTTTATCCTCATAACACATCACAGGAAGCACCTCCATGATTAACAGAGGACAGAATTAAAATTAGGCTTGGAAAATTTAACATTAATAAATCACCGGGACCAGATGGCTTGCACCCGAGGGTACTTGGGGAATTCAGTCAAGTAATTTGCAGACCATTGTTCCTAATTTTTACTGACAGTCTACTGACTGGAATGGTACCAGCTGATTGGAGAAAAGCCAATGTAGCACCAATATTTAAAAAGGGCCCAAAATACATCCCTGGGAATTAGACCAGTTAGCCTAACATCAGTAGTATGTAAACTCTTGGAGGGGATGATAAGGGACTATATACAAGATTTTAGTAATGAGAACGGTATCATTAGCAGTAATCAGCATGAATTCATGAAGAATCATTCTTACCAAACCAATCTACTAAACTTCTATGAGGAGGTGAGTTGCCAGCTAGGTAAAGTAAGGCCCGTAGACGTGGTGTATCTAGATAAAGGAAGGCCCATAGACGTGGTGTATCTAGATAAAGGAAGGCCCATAGATGTGGTGTATCTGGATCAAGGAAGGCCCGTAGACGTGGTGTATCTAGATAAAGGAAGGCCCGTAGATGTGGCGTATCTAGATAAAGGAAGGCCCATAGACGTGGTGTATCTGGATAAAGGAAGGCCCATAGATGTGGTGTATCTGGATAAAGGAAGGCCCGTAGACGTGGTGTATCTAGATAAAGGAAGGCCCGTAGATGTGGTGTATCTAGATAAAGGAAGGCCCATAGACGTGGTGTATCTGGATAAAGGAAGGCCCGTAGACGTGGTGTATCTGGATAAAGGAAGGCCCGTAGATGTGGTGTATCTAGATAAAGGAAGGCCCGTAGACGTGCTGTATCTGGATAAAGGAAGGTCCGTAGACGTGGTGTATCTAGATAAAGGAAGGCCCATAGACGTGGTGTATATTGATAAAGGAAGGCCCGTAGACGTGGTGTATCTGGATAAAGGAAGGCCCATAGATGTGGTGTATCTGGATAAAGGAAGGCCCGTAGACGTGGTGTATCTGGATAAAGGAAGGCCCGTAGACGTGGTGTATCTAGATAAAGGAAGGCCCGTAGACGTGGTGTATCTAGATAAAGGAAGGCCCGTAGATGTGGTGTATCTAGATAAAGGAAGGTCCGTAGATGTGGTGTATCTAGATAAAGGAAGGCCCGTAGACGTGGTGTATCTGGATAAAGGAAGGCCCGTAGACATGGTGTATCTGGATAAAGGAAGGCCCGTAGACGTGGTGTATCTGGATAAAGGAAGGTCCGTAGATGTGGTGTATCTAGATAAAGGAAGGCCCGTAGATGTGGTGTATCTAGATAAAGGAAGGCCCGTAGACGTGGTGTATCTGGATAAAGGAAGGCCCGTAGACGTGGTGTATCTGGATAAAGGAAGGCCCGTAGACGTGGTGTATCTGGATAAAGGAAGGTCCGTAGACGTGGTGTATCTAGATAAAGGAAGGCCCGTAGACGTGGTGTATCTGGATAAAGGAAGGCCCGTAGACGTGGTGTATCTGGATAAAGGAAGGTCCGTAGACGTGGTGTATCTAGATAAAGGAAGGCCCGTAGACGTGGTGTATCTAGATAAAGGAAGACCCGTAGACGTGGTGTATCTGGATAAAGGAAGGCCCATAGATGTGGTGTATGTGTATAAAGGGAGGCCCGTAGACATGGTGTATGTGTATAAAGGAAGGCCCGTAGACGTGGTGTATCTGGATAAAGGAAGGTCCGTAGACGTGGTGTATCTAGATAAAGGAAGGCCCGTAGATGTGGTGTATCTAGATAAAGGAAGGCCCGTAGACGTGGTGTATCTGGATAAAGGAAGGCCCGTAGACGTGGTGTATCTGGATAAAGGAAGGCCCGTAGACGTGGTGTATCTAGATAAAGGAAGACCCGTAGACGTGGTGTATCTGGATAAAGGAAGGCCCATAGATGTGGTGTATGTGTATAAAGGAAGGCCCGTAGACGTGGTGTATGTGTATAAAGGGAGGCCCGTAGACGTGGTGTATGTGTATAAAGGAAGGTCCGTAGACATGGTGTATCTAGTTAAAGGAAGGCCCGTAGACGTGGTGTATCTAGATAAAGGAAGGCCCGTAGATGTGGTGTATCTAGATAAAGGAAGGCCCGTAGACGTGGTTTATCTGGATTTTTCAAAAGCATTTGACACAGTTGCCCATAAAAGTTTACTGTACAAAATAAGGTGCGTTGGCATGGACCATTGGGTGAGTACATGGATTTAAAACTGGCTACAAGGACGAGTTCAGAGGGTGGTGATAAACGGGGAGTACTCGGAATGGTCGGGGGTGGGTAGTGGGGTCCCCCAGGGTTCTGTGCTGGGACCAATCCTATTTAATTTGTTCATAAATGACCTGGAGGAGGGGGATGGGGGAAACAGCTCAATCTCTGTATTTGCGGACGATAATAAGCTAAGCAGGGCAATAACTTCTCCGCAGGATGTGGAAACCTTCCAAGAAGATCTGAACAAATGAATGGGGGAGGGGCAACTACATGGCAAATGAGGTTTAACCACTTGAGGACCGCCGTATTGCCAATGTACGTCAGCACAATGGCACAGGCAGGCACAATCACGTACATCTACGTGATTGCCTTCCAGCGGGTGGGGGGTCCGATCGGACCCCCTCCCGCTGGTTACGGCGGTCCGATTCGGTCCAGGAGCGCTCCGTGATGAGGGGATGGCCGTTGGTTTTCGGCCACCCCCTCTGGATCGCTCCTGGCCAATGAGAAGCTTCCTCCCCTGTGTATTGTTTACACAGGAAGGAGGAAGTGATGTCATTCTCCTCGGGGCGGTCTTTTTGACCGGACTACGAGGAGAAGAGTAAAAGTAAGTGTGCACCAACACTACACTGACATGTAGGTACACACAGGCACACAAACCCCCCCCCCCCGATCGCCCCCCGATCCCCCCCCGCCCCCCCTCCCCCCCCAGTCACAGTGTCACTGATTGCATTGATCATTTCTTTACTGATCAATGCATTCAGTGTCAGTTGTGACAGTAAAAACTGTCAGGACAGTTAGTGTTAGGTCCAGGGTAGCCCCCTATCACCCCCCAATAAAGATTTAACCCCCTGATTGCCCCTAGAGTTAACCCTTTCACCCCCTTTTGCCAGTGTCACTAAGCGATCATTTTTCTGATCGCTGCATGTGTCGCTAGGTAGCTAGTTATTTTTTTAGGTTCACCGCCAGGTTTTTATATCGCTAGGTACCCCGATATACTACCCAATAATGGGTTTAACCCCCTGATTGCCGCTAGTTAACCCTTTCACCCCCTTTTGCCAGTGTCACTAAGCGATCGTTTTTCTGATCGCTGCATTAGTGTCGCTACAGTCGCTAGGTAGCTAGTTATTTTTTTAGGTTCACCGCCAGGTTTTTATAGCGCTAGGTACCCCGATATACTACCCAATAATGGTTTTAACCCCCTGATTGCTGCTAGTTAACCCTTTCACCCCCTTTCACCAGCGATCACAGTATAAGTGTCACTGGTGACGCTGGTTAGCCAGTTAGTTATTTAGGTTCCCCGTCAGGTTTTTATATAGCGCCAGGGACCCCCATATACTACCTAATAAAAATTTGAACCCCCTGATTGCTCCTAGTTAACCCTTTCACCACTGATCACCGTATAAGTGTTACGGGTGACTCTGGTTAGTTTGTTTTTTATAGCATCAGGGCACCCACCATTTATTACCCAATAAAGGTTTAACCCCCTGATCACCCGGCGGGTGATATCAATTAGGTTTTAGGGTCAGGGTCTGCGTCGCCCCAGGCAGCGCTAGGTTAGTGCCAGTACCGCTAACACCCACACGCAAAGCATAAACCTCCCGTAGTGCTATAGAATCTGAACAGATCAATATGTGAGCTGATAAGATCTATACTAGCGTCCCCAGCAGTTTAGGGTTCCAAAAAAACGCATTGTTAGCGGGATCAGCCCAAATACCTGCTGGCACCTGCGTTTTGCCCCTCTGCCCAGCCCACCCAAGTGCAGTATCGATCGATCACTGTCACTTACAAAACACTAAACACATAACTGCAGCGATCGCAGAGTCAGGCCTGATCCCTGCCATCGCTAACAGGTTTTTTGGTAGCATTTTATATTCAAATCCGGAAGGCAGTGCTTGGTTTTCGGGGTCCCGTACGTGGCTAGGCTCCCAAAAAGTCCCCCACATGTGGTATCCCCGTACTCGGGAGAAGCAGCAGAATTTATTTTGGGGTGTAATTTGACTTCTGCCCATAGCATGTGTGAGCAATATATCATTTAGTGACAACTTTGTGCAAAAAAAAAAAAGTTTGTAATATTCCCGCAACTTTTGGCAAAATATAAAATATTCCATGGACTCAACATGCCTCTCAGTAAATAGCTTGGGGTGTCTACTTTCCAAAATGGGGTCATTTGGGGGGGTTTTGTGCTATTTTGGCATTTTATGGCCTTCGAAACTGTGATAGGTAGTGAGGAGTTAAATCAAAAATTTGCACCCTTAGAAATCCTGAAGGTGGTGATTGGTTTTCGGGGTGCCGTGCGCGACTAGACTCCCAAAAAGTCCCACACATGTGGTATCCCCATACTCGGGAGAAGTAGCGGAATATATTTTGGGGTGCAATTCCACATATAACCATGGCATGTGTGAGCAATATATCATTTAGTGACAACTTTTTGTAAAAAAAAATTTTTTTTTTTTTTTTTGTCATTATTCAATCCCTTAGGACAAAAAAAATAAATATTCAATGGGCTCAACATACCCATCAGCAATTTCCTTGGGGTGTCTACTTTCCAAAATGGGGTCATTTGGGGGGGGGGTTGTACTGCCCTGCCATTTTAGCATCTCAAGAAATGAGATCGGCAGTCATAAATTAAAAGCTGTGTAAATTCCAGAAAATGTACTCTAGTTTGTAGACGCTATAACTTTTGCGCAAACCAAAAAATATACGCTTATTGACATTTTTTTTTACTAAAGACATGTGGCTGAATAAATTTTGCCCTCAATGTATGACTAAAATTTAGTTTATTCGATTTTTCTTATAACAAAAAGAAGAAAATATCTTTTTTTTTCAAAATTTTCGCTCTTTTTCCATTTATATCGCAAAAAAAAAAAAATCGCAGAGGCAATCAAATACCATCAAAAGAAAGCTCTATTTGTGGGAAGAAAAGGACGCAAATTTCGTTTGGGTGCAACATTGCATGACTGCGCAATTACCAGTTAAAGCAGCGCAGTGCGAAATTGCAAAAAGACCTCTGGTCCTTAAGGTATTTATTGGTCCGGAGCTGAAGTGGTTAATGTAGAAAAATGTAAAATAATGCATTTGGGTGGCAAAAATCTGAATGTAATCTATAGACTGGGGGGAGGGGAACCTCTGGGGGAATGTAGGATGGAAAAGGACCTGGGGGTCCTAGTAGATGATGGGCTCAGCAATGCCAAGCTGCTGCTAACAAAGCAAACAGAATATTGGCATTAACCGCTTAAGGACCGCCTCCTGCACATTTACGTCAGCAGAATGGCACAGCCCGGGGCAGCCATGGGTCGTGCACGCACCGCCACCGGCTCGTGACCCGGTCCTGAACTGTGTGACCGTGGCTGCGGGACTTGCAGACCCGATCGCCGCTGGTGTCCTGCGATCGGGTCACAGAGCTGAAAAACGAGGAGAGATCTGTGTAAACAAACCTCTCCCCATGCTTCCTAGTGTGGCTGTCACCGATCGTCTGTTCCCTGTTATAGGGAAAGACGATCAGTGACATCACATGCCAAGCCACGCCCCCAACAGTAAAAAAACAAACACACATCACACTTAACCCCTCCCCGCCCCGTAGTGGTTAACTCCTTCACTGCCAGTGTTTTTTACACAGGAATTGGTGCATTTAAATAGCACTGATTGCTGTATAAATGACAATGGTCCCAAAAATGTGTCTACAATGTCCGATGTGTCCGCCATAATGTCGCAGTCACAATAAAAATCGCTGATCGCCGCCATTACTAGTAAAAAAAAAAATTAATAAAAATCCTATAAAACTATCCCCTATTTTGTAAACGCTATAACTTTTGCACAAAAATATGTTTGAAGAATACGTATCGGCCTAAACTGAGGGAAAAAATGTTTTTTTAGATATTTTATTATAGCAAAATGTAAAAAATATTGTTTTTTTTTTTCAAAATTTCGCTCTATTTTTGTTTATAGCGCAAAAAAAGAAAAACTGCAGAGGTGATCAAATACCACCAAAAGAAAGCTCTATTTGTGGGGAAAAAAGGATGCCAATTTTGTTTGGGAGCCACGTCGCACGACCACGCAATTGTCAGTTAAAGGCCTGGTCCTTTTGTCTGCAAATGGGCTTAAGTGGTTAAAAAGGGGATCACCTCCAGAGATAAAACGATAATTCTCCCACTCTACAAGTATTTCTCCCTATTGAGGGGTCACCAGTCCGGTATTTATATATTGTGGGGTCACCAGTCCGGTATTTATATATTGTGGGGTCACCAGTCTGGTATTTATATATTGTGGGGTCAACAGTCCAGTATTTATATATTGTGGGGTCACCAGTACGGTATTTATATATTGTGGGGTCACCAGTCCAGTATTTATATATTGTGGGGTCACCAGTCCAGTATTTATATATTGTGGGGTCACCAGTCCGGTATTTATATAATGTGGGGTCACCAGTCCAGTATTTATATATTGTGGGGTCACCAGTACGGTATTTATATATTGTGGGGTCACCAGTCCAGTATTTATATATTGTGGGGTCACCAGTCCAGTATTTATATATTGTGGGGTCACCAGTCCAGTATTTATATATTGTGGGGTTACCAGTCCAGTATTTATATATTGTGGGGTCACCAGTCCAGTATTTCTATATTGTGGGGTCACCAGTACGGTATTTATATAATGTGGGGTCACCAGTCCGGTATTTATATAATGTGGGGTCACCAGTCCGGTATTTATATATTGTGGGGTCACCAGTACGGTATTTATATAATGTGGGGTCACCAGTCCGGTATTTATATATTGTGGGGTCACCAGTCCGGTATTTATATATTGTGGGGTCACCAGTCCGGTATTTATATATTGTGGGGTCACCAGTCCGGTATTTATATATTGTGGGGTCACCAGTCTGGTATTTATATATTGTGGGGTCACCAGTCCGGTATTTATATAATGAAATCATATCCCCTCTCAGGCGTCTCTTCTCCAGAGAGAATAAGTTCAGAGCTCACAACCTTTCCTCATAACTAATATCCTCCAGACCCTTTATTAGCTTTGTTGCCCTTCTTTGTAGTCGCTCCATTTCCAGTACATCCTTCCTGAGGACTGGTGCCCAGAACTGGACAGTATACTCCAGGTGCGGCCGGACCAGAGTCTTGTAGAGGGGAGAATTATCCTTTTATCTCTGGAGTTTATCTCCTTTTTAATGCCAATATTCTGTTTGCTTTGTTAGCAGCAGCTTGGCATTGCTGAGCCCATCATCTACTAGGACCCCCAGGTCCTCCTCCATCCTAGATCCCCCCAGAGGTTCCCCTCCCCCCACATCCTCCTCCATCCTAGATCCCCCCCCCAGAGGTTCTCCCCCCAGTCTATAGATTGCATTCAGATTTTTGCCACCCAAATGAATTATTTTAAATTTTTCTACATTAAAAAGTAGAAAAATCAGTCAGTGATCTGTATTAATACTCCATTATGATTTCCCTGTAAGGCCCCCACATATCATCCACATCGCATAATATAGTACATGGTGTCAGGAACTGGGGAGAATTATTTAATTGCTCCAATTGTGTGTTCCCCAGATTCTGTAAACCCCAGGTACAGGTGGGTAATACCCAATATAAACACCAAGGTGCCCCATGCTGGACCTTTTTTCTAACGTTTTTCTGTTTTCTACCAGGAGATGGAGCTCCGGCTCCCATCGACTGATCATCAAGAGCTGGTGGAACCTCTGCGGAGATATTCTGGGGTAGAAAATGAGGTAAAGCGTCACTCCGCCTCTTCTGTTCTTTGTGTTATACGGGGTGGAGCTCTGTGGTCGTCATTCATATCTGAGATATCAGTTGCTCCTCTTGCCCAGAAGTTGTGTTGCTGAGCTGACTCCCCCCGCTCTCCATCTCTTCTCTCTGCAGCTGACCTTCGATGATATTGCGGTGTATTTCTCCAAGGAGGAGTGGGAGGTTCTGGAGGGTCCTCAGAAAGGTCTCTACTGCCAGGTCATGATGGACAATTATCGCTCGCTGGACTCTCTCGGTAAGTTCTGAATCCAACAAATATCCAGCGTGCTGCAATGTCTCCCTGGACACAACCTTTCATTTATATAGACTGGGGGATAGATAGATATTGCAGAGGTTCTGTCTGTTAGTTACCCCCCCCAGATAGATTCATACTCGCTCCTTGTGGAGATCGGAACCACTGTGTCCCCCAGTAGACCAAGTGCATGGAGTCGTTACTCCCATCTTTCTTTCTGGTTGTAGCTCCACCCCAGGCTGAAGCCCAATTTATGGGCATTATTCCCATTAGTGGATCTACAGCACAGGACTGGTGTCGGCCCCCCTTCATTGTCACTGATCCTCTATCCTACCCGGGCGGCATGCTCTGTGATCACAGAGTTCTTCGGACTCGGCTGATCACAGAACAGGGTAAAGGGCCAATCACAGCGGCCCTTTACCACATGATTAGCTGTCAGCCAATGAAAGCGTCCCTTCAACTCTCCACCCCCAACACTTTTTGACTTCCTGAGGAATTACAGCCGGCACCCGTATCCAAAATGGTCAGTGACCCTCTGCAGTAAGAAAAACCAGCTGCAGGAAGATGGCGCTGGAGTCTGGACTCCCAGGACACTGGTAAGTACTGTTTAAAGGTCAGAAGTTACTGTATTTGTATCAACTAACTTTTTATTTTTTTAACCCCTTCAATACCGGACACCCCCCCCCCCCCCTTCCTGCCCAGGCCACTTTTCAGCTTTCAGCGCTGTCGCATTTTAAATGACAAATTATGCGGTCACATGACACTGTACCCAAACAACATTTTTATCATTTTGTTCACACAAATAGAACTTTCTTTTGGTGGTATTTCATCACCTCTGCGGTTTTTTTATTTTTTGCTAAACAAATTTAAAAAAGACCGAAATGTTGAAAAAATAATAATTCTTATGTTTGTTATAAAATGTTGTAAATAAGTATATTTTTCTCCTCCACTGATGGGGACTGATGAGGTGGCACTGATAATAGGCACTAATATGCGGCATTGATATGCACCATTGATGGGGTGGCACTGATGGGTGGCACCGATATGCAGCACTGATGGGTGGCACTGATGGGTGTCACTGATATGCACCATTGATGGGCAGCACTGGTATGCAGCACTGATGGGCGGCACTGATGGGTGTCACTGATATGCACCATTGATGGGCGGCACTGATGGGTGTCACTGATATGCACCATTGATGGGCAGCACTGGTATGCAGCACTGATGGGCGGCACTGATGGGTGTCACTGATATGCACCATTGAGGGGCGGCACTCATAGGTGGCACTGATGGGCACTCATAGGTGGCACTGATATGTAGCACTGGGCGCTCATAGGTGGCACTGATATGCAGCACTGATGGTCATTGATGGGTGGCACTGATATGCAGCACTAATGGGCGCGGAAAGGCCGACCTGATGGGTAATTATACGTGGCACTGATAGGCAGCACTGATGAGGAGGCACCAACGATCACCGTGCTGCAAGCCCCCCCTCCCCCCCCCCCCCTTATCCTGCTGGACCTCATATGACACCCAGTGAGGATAATGAAACCACTTTCTGGCCGCCATTCTGCTATATGGCGGGCAGGAAGTGGTTAAAGGAAAAACTGAAGTCTCCCTTTTTAATATTGTGATTTCCTATGATTGTCAGCACCATCTAGTGGTCATAATGTGGTATTTTTCCTGGAAAAATCTTAATTGGGAAAATACCATATAATGACCACTAGGAAATTAACGTAATAAGCAAAAAAAGTCAACATTTTGATGGTTCTGTGAATACTTGTGACACTCGGCCATCTGATTCTTTATAAATGAACCCCTAAATGTCACTCTGATGATGTGTCATCCTCCCCCTGTATGTTGTGTGGCAGCATTGTATGTACTCATTGTAAATTCCTGTTAAGTCAGAATTGTATGTGTGTGAGGGGGAGAGTCTTCATATCATTCCCCTTGTTCCAGGATTCCTATTGGATAAGCCTGGTCTGATATCGCGGATAGAGGATGAAGAGGC
Organism: Lithobates pipiens; assembly: GCF_037356315.1. Lineage (NCBI taxonomy): Eukaryota > Metazoa > Chordata > Amphibia > Anura > Ranidae > Lithobates > Lithobates pipiens. The sequence goes on along the minus strand of NW_027507764.1, from coordinate 593,805,948 downwards.
GGAGCTCTGGGAGGACAGCGGCGCTCTCGGCAGGTTCACTATCGGCGGTGAGTGCTCTCGGATTCTCCAGCACACCGGCAGGTTGTGTTAATGTGAGCTGCCTGATCATCACACTTTGTCCTGATTTCAGAAGGGGATCCCCTGCCTTTGCAAGCCCGGTGTACCACTGATGCCCCATCTCTAGACAAGGATAAGGAGACTCCGGGGTCTGTGGGAGGAGGTGAGGCACACCTGACTGTTGTGCATGTAAACGTTTTTATCTCTGTATAGTATGATGCTAGGAGGTTGGGTTATCCCAGCTCTTCACTCAACGAGTCATAGAAGTCCTCTGGAGGGTTCCCGGAATGTGATCTGGGTGGCCATTGTCGCTTTCCTTATCCTATATCATAGGGAAAACCACAGTCCCTTTCCTTATCCTATATCATAGGGATGGCCATGGTCCCTCTCCTTATCCTATGTCATAGGGACGGCCATGGTCCCTCTCCTTATCCTATATCATAGGGACGGCCATGGTCCCTCTCCTTATCCTATATCATAGGGACGGCCATGGTCCCTCTCCTTATCCTATATCATAGGGACGGCCATGGTTCCTCTCCTTATCCTATATCATAGGGACGGCCATGGTCCCTCTCCTTATCCTATATCATAGGGACGGCCATGGTCCCTCTCCTTATCCTATATCATAGGGACGGCCATGGTCCCTCTCCTTATCCTATATCATAGGGACGGCCATGGTACCTCTCCTTGTCCTATATCATAGGGACGGCCATGGCTCCTCTCCTTATCCTATATCATAGGGACGGCCATGGTCCCTCTCCTTATCCTATATCATAGGGACAGACTTCTGTACAGCCATTGTCCCTCTTTTTATCATATATCATTGGGACATACTCCTGTACAGCCATTGGTCCCTCTCCTTATCCTATATCATAGGGACAGGCACCTGTACAACTATTGTCCCTCTTCTTATCCTATATCAGAGATATGCAATTAACGGATCTCCAGCTGTTGCAGAACTACAAATCCCATGAGGCATAGCAAGATTGACAGCCACAAGCATGCCACCCAGAGGCATGATGAGACTTGTAGTTTTGCAACAGCCAAAGGTCCGGTAATTGCATAGCCTGTCCTATATCATAGGGACAGACTCCTGTATGGCCACTGTCCCTCTCCTCATCCTATATCATAGGGACAGGCTCCTGTACAGCCATTGTTCCTCTTCTTCTCTTATATCATAGGGACATATTTAATTGTGGGGAAGACGTTTTGTTCGGAGTTCCTCCTTATCTTGGTCTTTTACTTACTCTTCTTGTTTGCTAGAGTCGGCTAAGAGCAGCAGTCACCTGGGGGCCCTGATGAGGCTGGTAAATGAAATCCCGGGCTTCCTGCTGGGTGGTTCCTCTCCTGGCCAGAATATGGAGGACACTGATAACCTCGGATCGTGTTCTGAAGGTGCGTCATTGACCACATTTACCACATAGAGGTCTGTATCCCTAGACTGATACCAGGATGGCCTCTTTAGTCAGTTGAAGTTGTAACGGGTACATCCTTTCTGCTCTGGTTCCTTCTTCCTTTGAAGCTGTGATGTGGATTATAGATGAGACATTGCAGTGGTAAAGTGTACCTGTCACCTATGCTGGCTCTCCCTGTGTTCCACCCTCCCTAGCGGTGAAAAGTACAGTCGTGTATGGGAAGCGGGGAGAATATACCGGCCTTCTGCCGATCTCCAATATAATGAACATAAATGACTAATGAGGGATGGTATAATGTTGTCCTGTATTGTTTGCTCAAATTTTTTTCTGCACCACAACAATCTGTAATTCTTATTTATCCAGTGAAAACCGAGGAGAGCTCTCCATCCTGCACCCCAGCATCTGTTCACACTCAGCGAATCGGAGAGACCCCCGAATCTTCCAGTCCCAGAGCCCCCTGGGGTGTAGAGAAGAGCAACCCCCCGGCCTCATCCAAAGCAGAAGAAGGTAATTTTTTGCATGTCCAGCTATGGCTGTTGTCCCATCGCCGCTCTCCGTACCTGGGGTGGGAGTGCTCAGATATAAGGACTATAGACGGCAGGGACAGGGTGGACCTGGAGACATTGTCCCACCAAAAGCACAGCTCCACCTTCTGTCTGTACTCGCCTCCCAGGTACTCACTATACAGCAGGGGTCTCCACAGGGTGGGCTTGCCCTTCCAGACTTTTTTAAATACTTTATAGCGGGGAAAATGGTGGTCGCAAGACGCTGGTTGTTACACGATGTTGGGGATGCAGCAAATATGTTGGAAGCGGCTTATGTGGGCTCATATGAGAGCTTGTTTTTTCTGATGCACAGAGGAGCCGCAGCATCGCCATCTCTGACTGGCTCAATGTGCGTTACGATTCACGCATGGGACAGAGCACAGGTGCTGATAAAATCTGAGATAGGTGTTCCCTTGCACTCCCTTGTTGTTTAACCCCAGGCTACCTCATTTAGGCACGATACCAGACCCTGTTATTTGGGCTTGGGTGGGCATAAAACAACTTAAACTTATAGTCGAGAGTAGGAAATTACTCGCTTTTAACCAACTTAACCAGTTCCAGACCAGCGCACACCGATATACGTCGGCAGAATGGCACGGGCAGGCAAACTGGCGCACAGGTACGTCCAGTTGAATTTGCCGTCCCTGCCATCGCGTGCGTGCCAGTCGGGACCCCCGTGAGTCCGGTCGCGGGTCCCACAGACTCGATCGCCGAGGGGATACCCGCGATCGTCTTTCACGGGGAGGGAGAACGACGAGATGCCGTTGTAAACAGCATCTCCCCGTTCTGCCTAGCAACAAGTGACACTGATCTCTGCTTCCTGTGATTGGAGCAGAGATTGGAGCACAGCCACACCCCCCCCCCCCCCCCCCCCCCCACAGCTAGTAACATGCCCCTAGGACACACTTCACTCCTACACTGCCACACACTGGTTAACCCCTTCACTGCCAGTGTCATTTACACAGGAATCGCTGTATTTGTATAGCACTGATTGCTGTATAAATGACAATGGTCCCAAAAATGTGTCAAAACTGTCCAATGTGTCCGCCACAATGTCGCAGTCACAATAAAAATCGCTGATCACCGCTGTTACTAGTAACAAAAAAAAATTATTAAAAATGCCATAAAACTGTCCTCTATTTTTGTAAACACTATAAATTTTGCGCAAACCAATCAATAATCGCTTATTGCGATTTTTTTTATTTATTTTTTTACCAAAAAATATGTAGAATAATAAGTATCGGCCTAAACTGAGGGAAAAAAGTGTTTTTTTTTATATATTTTTGAGGGTTATTTATTATAGCAAAAAGTAAAAAATGTGTTTTTCTTCAATTTGTCACACTTTTTTTTTTGTTTATAGCGCAAAAAATAAAAACCACAGGGGTGATCAAATACCACCAAAAGAAAGCGCTATTTGTGGGGGGGGGGGGGGGGAAGCACGTCAATTTTGTTTGGGAGCCACGTCGCACGACCGCACAATTGTCAGTTAAAGCAACGCAGTGCCGAATCACAAAAAAGTGCTCTGGTCTTTGACCAGCAAAATGGTCCAGTCTGAAAATGGTTAAGGATAAGCACGGGCTACCTAACTGGTGGTACTTCTTGCGTTACTTACAACTAAGACACGCGTTTAGGTCACAGTTTGGATCAGATACTCTGGAACTAGGGACATCTACTCTGGAGTCTTTATTACTTTGAAAAAAATCAGAAGTATATAAAGATTTGTTTGTAGAAAGACCTAAAATGTTTAGCAAGTGCAAAGATACATGGAGTAATCGAATACCCGATTTCGGGGGAGATGACTGGGACGATATGTGGGACCATCCGTTTGCAACTCTAGTGTCGGGCAGAGATAGGCTCATCCAATTTAAGCTGCTGCATAGGGAATACTATACCCCGGCTAGGATAGCCAGCATATATGGTTCACGGGAGGGAGGGGGTTGGTGTACATTTTTTGTATGTGTTGTACTGTATGTTTAAAAATGTTCAATAAACATATTTAAAAAAAAACAAAAAAAACAGCAGGGGTCTGAAACCCCTCCAGCTGTTGCGAAACGACAAGTCCCGTCAGGCTTGCAATGGCCTCCTGGGACTTGTAGTTTAACAACAGCTGGAGGGGCCGTCAGTTTGAGACCCCCTGCTATACGGTATATGTACACTGGGCAAATAAGCAAATATTCTGCATTAGACTATAAACTCTACATCTAGACAAGGATCTTGTACTTTACCGACTGAGATTCTGATATTAGAAGTTCTCTTTGTTTTTCTTAGTGGAGATTCCAATCCATCCGCCCTACAGACAGAGCCAACCTGTCCGACACCCCCACCTACCTCATATCAAGAGTGAGCCCGGCGCCTGCACTGGGGCCTCGCCGCCCAGACAGCTGCAGATTAAACCAAGGTACTAATTGTGCTGGAGAGGAAGTCTCGTTTTATTTTTTGCTTTCTTTCTCTCCTACTTACTGTCTCTTTCTCCTTCTCTCCCTCTTTCTTTCTCTCCCTCTTTCTTTCTTCTCTCTCTCTCTCTCTCTCTCTCTCTCTCCTCTCTCTCTCTCTCTCCTCCCTCTTCCTCTCCCCCCTCTTTCCTTCCCTTTCTCCCCCCTCTCCCTTTCTCCCCCTTTCTCACCCCTCTCCTCTCCCTCTCTCACCCCTCTCCTCTCCCTCTCTCACCCCTCTCCTCTCCCTCTCTCACCCCTCTCCTCTCCCACCCTCTCCCTCTCCCTCTCTCACCCCTCTCCTCTCCCTCTCTCACCCTCTCCTCTCCCTCTCTCACCCCTCTCCTCTCCCTTTCTCACCCCTCTCCCTTCCCTTTCTCACCCCTCTCCTCTCCCTTCCCTTCTGCCCCCTCTCCTCTCCCTTCCCTTCTCCTCCTCTCCCTTCCCCTCTCCCCCCCTCCCTCTCCCTTCCCTCCTCTCTCCCTCCCTCCCCTCTCTCTCCCTCCCCCTTCTCCTCTCTCCCTCCCCTCTCCTCTCTCCCTTTCCCTCTCTGCCCTCCCTCTCTCCTCTCTCTTCCTTTTCCCTCTCCCTCCCTCCCCCCTCTCCCTCCCTCCCGCCTCTTCCTCCCTCTCCCCTCCCTCTCTTCCCCCCCTCCTCTCCCTCTCCCTTCCCCCCCCCCCTCCTCTCCCCCTCCCCCCTCCTCTCTCTCTCCCTTCCCCCCCTCCTCTCTCTCTCCCTTCCCCCCCTCCTCTCCCTCTCCCTTCCCCCCCCCCTCCCTCTCCCTTCCCCCCCCCTCCCTCTCCCTTCCCCCCCCCCTCCTCTCCCCCTCCCCCCTCCTCTCCCTCTCCCTTCCCCCCCCCTCCTCTCCCTTCCCTCCTCTCTCTCTCCCTTCCCCCCCCTCCTCTCCCTCTCCCTTCCCCCCCCTCCTCCTCTCCCTCTCCCTTCCCCCCCTCCTCCTCTCCCTCTCCCTCCCCCCCCCCTTCTCTCCCTCTCCCTCCCCCCCCCTTCTCTCCCTCTCCCTCCCCCCCCCTCCTCTCCCTCTCCCTCTCTCCCCTCCCTCTCCCTCTCCCTTCCTCTCGCCTCTCCCTCTCTCCTCTCTCTTCCTTTTCCCTCCTCCCCTCTTCCTCCCTCTCCCTCCCCCCTCTCCTCTCCCTCCCCCCTCTCCTCTCCCTCCCCCCTCTCCTCTCCCTCCCCCCCTCCTCTCCCTCTCCCTTCCCCCCTCCTCTCCCTCTCCCTTCCCCCCCTCTCCTCTGCTTTCCCCTCCCTCTCTCTCTCTATCAGTGAAAGTCCTTGTGTTTCTAAGCTTATATTTGATTGTTTTTCACTTATTGAACCTGTCTGGGTGGCCATCTTGATTCCAGTGCAGCTTTCTTGCTGGACTCTCGTATTCATGCTTTCTTGCTGGACTCTCGTATTCATCACATGCAATGCCATATTATCTGCAGAAAAAGCACCACATAGGTCAGGCTGGGGCAGCTTTCATGCTGTATGGAAGCCTCAGATCTGCCAGGTGACCTCTATTATGACAGGTTCTCTTTAGGAAAAATGCTGAATATTGTATTCCCCTGTCAGAGGAGCTCCCTGTGACCTGCAGCCCGGCCGGTGGTGTCCCTGGAAAGCAGAGCGATGTCCCACTCATAAAGATCAGGTCATCCCTCGTATACAAGCACCCTGCGCCTGGATCCTGGGAGTGTCGCCCCGCAGACATCGGCAGGCAAGCCTGCCCCGCAGGTGAGGGGGTGGGGTGTGCAATGGACATGTCCTGTTTCTGGTTTGTGAATGGATGCAGGTTAGGGCTGGTATATCACTCACCTCTCCCTTCCATTATAGACGAGGAGAATAGATGGCCTTCTCTTCCACCATCCCTTCCAGCCGGATCCTTTCCCCGGAATATCACTGCATCGCCAACTTCTCTGTCGGATGGCGCCAGCAGCATGGCTCTGAAGGATCTGCATATAAAGATTAAACAAGGTCAGTGGCCGGTACCGCTCTGCTTCATGGTGTGCCCGGCAGGACAGGGAAACCAGCTATTCAGGGGAAGAGGTCCAGCACATTGTAATGCCATGGACAGAGCAACGTTTGTCAGTGGCAGCACTTCTCTTTATATTAAAGCCTAAGTGTAGTTTAAAATAAAAAAACAGAAAAATCTGCACAAGGGACATAACTTTCAGTCGGTAGGAGGTGTCCCTTGTGTTGATTCAGCTTTATTTAGTTCAAATCTTCCTCTATCCCGACTGGAGTCACAATGATACTCCAGGGTCACTGTGTGACACAACATACACAGAGGACACTGGAGAGCACAGGAATCATCAAGGACATGGGAACCTTAGGGGTCACCAGTGCACCTGAAGGTACATAAATGGTGGGGATTGCCTGGGGAGACAGAATTGCTAGGGTCACTGGAGTTCAGGGGTTACTGGAGTTGCAGAGTATCTAAAGACACAAGGGTCATAGAGGACACAAGAGCCATGGGGGTCACAGGGGACAAAGGCGTTATGCGGGTCACAGAGTACCTAAAGGTGAAGGAATGCTGGGGTCCCTGGAGACATAGTAGTGCTGAGGTTACACAAGTGAACAGGTGTCAAAGAGGCACAGGAGTGCAGGGGCTACTGGAGACACTGGGGTTGAAGAGTCTCTGAAGGCACAGCAGTCTCAGAGTACGCAGGGGGTCACGGAGGGTGTGGGAGTCTTGGGGTCATGGAGGGTGCAGGAGTCTTGGGAATCACGGAGGGAGTGGAGGTACAGAGGGCGTGGGAGTCTTGGGTGGTCACAGAGGGCATGGGAGTCTTGGGTGGTCACAGAGGGCATGGGAGTCTTGGGTGGTCACAGAGGGCATGGGAGTCTTGGGTGGTCACAGAGGGCATGGGAGTCTTGGGTGGTCACAGAGGGCATGGGAGTCTTGGGTGGTCACAGAGGGCATGGGAGTCTTGGGTGGTCACAGAGGGCATGGGGGTCTTGGGTGGTCACAGAGGGCGTGGGGGTCTTGGGAGGGCATGAGGGTCTTGGGAGGGTGCAGGGGTCTTGGGTGGTCACAGAGTTGCAGGGGTCTTGGGTGGTCACAGAGTTGCAGGGGTCTTGGGTGGTCACAGAGTTGCAGGGGTCTTGGGTGGTCACAGAGTTGCAGGGGTCTTGGGTGGTCACAGAGTTGCAGGGGTCTTGGGTGGTCACGGAGGGTGCGGGGGTCTTGGGTGGTCACGGAGGGTGCGGGGGTCTTGGGTGGTCACGGAGGGTGCGGGGGTCTTGGGTGGTCACGGAGGGTGCGGGGGTCTTGGGTGGTCACGGAGGGTGCGGGGGTCTTGGGTGGTCACGGAGGGTGCGGGGGTCTTGGGTGGTCACGGAGGGTGCGGGGGTCTTGGGTGGTCACGGAGGGTGCGGGGGTCTTGGGTGGTCACGGAGGGTGCGGGGGTCTTGGGTGGTCACGGAGGGTGTGGGGGTCTTGGGTGGTCACGGAGGGTGCGGGGGTCTTGGGTGGTCACGGAGGGTGCGGGGGTCTTGGGTGGTCACGGAGGGTGCGGGGGTCTTGGGTGGTCACGGAGGGCGCGAGGGTCTTGGGTGGTCACGGAGGGCACGAGGGTCTTGAGTGGTCACGGAGGGCACGAGGGTCTTGGGTGGTCACGGAGGGCACGAGGGTCTTGGGTGGTCACGGAGGGCACTGGAGCCTTGACAGTCACGGGAGTCTTGGGGGTCATGGAAGACACTAGTAGAAGCTGGATGCACTGGGCACTGGATTTATCAAGGTCACTAGAAACAGAGGGGTCACAGTGTGCACACGGGTCAGCAGAGTACCAGAAGGCACAGGAATGTTAGGGTCACTAGAGACACAGTTGTACTGGGGTCACAGGGTTGAAGTTTAGAAGCCGCTGAAGGCCCAGGAATGCAGGGATCACAGAATACACAGGAATCTTGGGGTGTCCTGGAGGACACAGGATTCTCAGGGTCCTGGAAGACACTGGAGTTGGGGGTGGTTCATGGAGGAGACAGGTAGGTGCTAGAGGCATGGGGGTGGCTTGACTTTAGCCTCAAACACGTTGCTCAATTGCCAAGCAATGTTGGCAGAGCACTGGCTTGCTGTAATTTTCGGCATTCCAAGTGCCGATAGCTGTGTGCCGGAGAGAAGACCCGGCACTGGATCAGGGACGAGGGGAGGGCGACACCAGATTTCAGCTTAACATTTTATTAAACTTTTAATGTACAAGTTTGTGGCTTCAGGTAATCCAGTGTTTACATTTCATGTTCTTTTCAATTGCAGAGGATTCTGGGAGTGAGCGGGACCCGACGGAATCGCCAATTTGTGGCAGAAAAGTCCCCAGCTCTCCGATGGCTCCATCTCCTGGCATGTTGGAACACCTTAGACTGGGAGCCTCGCCCAGGAGGTCCACCGCGGATAGGAAGAGTCCCCGCCCCCAAGGTTCGGCCCATTGGTGGTTTTGTTAGTCCTCACTTCTGATTGCTAGTTGTATGGCCAAGCCATGAAAATGTCTTAACAAAGTTCTACACCTTGAAATCTGGACATGCCATCCTCTTCATTCAGGGGTTTGTGAATCACAAGACTTGCTGAACAGAATATATTTTGGCAGGTAATATTCATTTCATTTATTTTCCAGAAATCTCACCTGGGAAGTCGCACCTGCACGGTCTGGTGAATTGCCTAAAAGAGATCTCGGCTAGTCGCCCGTGGGCACAACCCCATGCCCCGCACCCTGCAGGTCAGTCTCTGGTACAAAGCTTAGGTGAAGGAGGGGCATCGGGCATGTATTTCAGTTGGTCACATGTTATAGCCACGCCCCCTGTGATATCACACGTTTCTGCTTGTCGCGTTATAGCCACACCCCCTTCTGGTGATGTCACAAATTGCTTGTCACCGCTAATAGCCACACCCCCATGTCTTCACACATTATTTCTTGTCACCTCTAGTAGCCACGCCCCCTCATTACCCCATACAAATCCTGTTCCCGGATCCCTGTCTGTGTTGCAGATCCTTCCCGTGGGATGAAGAGGGCGGCTCTGGACTCTTCCAGCCCCTCCCGCGTGGTCAGTGTCTTGTGGAGACCCCCGGATGAGATTCTGAAGGATGGTGAGTGTTGTGTGTGGGTGACCGGGGGGGGGGGGGGCAGGCGCCATCAGAGTGTACTGATTGCAGAACAGAGAAGCCGAGCGATTGCTTGTACAGAAGATCGGTCTTTTTAAATCTGTCAGTTTAATTAAAATAAAGCGTCCTGTTATAAGGTGACAACGCTGTGTCCTTGTCTCACATTTGTGCTCCTGTGTTGTCACATTGCTTCCAGTGGAGACTTAACCACTTGCTTAACGGGCATTTGTACCCCTTCCTGCCCAGACCAATTTTCAGCTTTCAGCACTTTCACACTTTGTTAATTGCGCAGTCATGTAACACTGTACACACATAACATTTTTATCATTTTTTTTATCACACAAATACAGCTTTCCTTGGGTGGTATTTAATCACAAAAAGCCCAAAAATGTAAAAAAAAAATCATATTTCATAGTCTGTTATAAAATTTTGCAAACAGGTAATTTTTCTTCACTGATGTGCTCTGATGAGGCGGCAGTGGTGGGCACTGATGAGGCTGCACTGATGAGGCTGCACTGGTGGGCCCTGACGAGGCGGCAGTGGTGAGCACTGAGGCAGCAGTGGTGGCCACCAATGCTGCACTGACGAGGCGGCAGTGGTGGCCACTGATGCTGCACTGGTGGGCCCTGACGAGGTGGCAGTGGTGGGCCCTGACGAGGTGGCAGTGGTGGGCCCTGACGAGGTGGCAGTGGAGGGCCCTGACAAGGTGGCAGTGGAGGGCCCTGACAAGGTGGCAGTGGAGGGCCCTGACGAGGTGGCAGTGGAGGGCCCTGACGAGGTGGCAGTGGAGGGCCCTGACGAGGTGGCAGTGGTGGGCCCTGACGAGGTGGCAGTGGTGGGTACTGACGAGGCGGCAGTGGTGGCCACTGATGCTGCACCAGTGGGCCCTGACGAGGCGGCAGTGGTGGGCCCTGACGAGGCGGCATTGGTGGGCCCTGACGAGGCGGCAGTGGAGGGCCCCGGCAGTGGTGGGCACTGACGAGGCGGCAGTGGTGGCCACTGATGCTGCACTGGTGGGCCCTGACGAGGCCGGCAGTGGTGGGCCCTGACGAGGCCGGCAGTGGTGGGCACTAATAAGGCTGCACTGATGAGGCGACACTGGTGGGGGCAATCTTAAGACCAATGTCCCTGTAACAGAAATCGGTCACCGGCTTTCTTTTCTCATGTTCTCAGCGCAAGGAGAAAAAAGCCGATAACCGGCTTCTGAATACTTCCGTGATCCGCTGATCACGTGGTAAAGGGCTGCTGTGATTGGCCCTTTACCCTGATTTGTGACCTGTGATCGCCCCTTTACCCCGATCTGTGATCATCGGAGTGCAATCATGGGAGGATGTCTATGGACGCCCCCCCTGGCACAGGAAACCCGCACTTGTACTCCCTCTTTCGGCTATGGTGCGGGTGGAAAGTGGTTGAATTATGATGAGTATGGTGAAGCTGTTGTCCCAAAATGCTTTGCTGCTCAGTAACATAAGCCTCCATTGGCTAAGTGAACCAAGCTGTGAAATGTTCGTCCATCCGCCATCTTTTCCAGGACTAAACCTCCGACTCCTCTCTCACCAGAACCGTATACTACAACCGGCGGGTCACCCAATCCCTTCACCGTGGCTGTGACCAATGGATCCGCTCGAAAGAAAGTCGCCGAGGCCAAGATGGCGGAATCTGTCAGATCAAGAGTTGGTGAGTGCATCCATTATACTGTGTACCTGAGGGCCCCCGGGGGCCCAACCTGCATTATACCGGGTAGTGGGAGGGGTTATCTTGTGCTAAAATTTTAAATTTTTGGGTAAAAATCCTAGTTTTTTTTTTTCATTTGCAACAGTGAAAAGGCGAACGTATTGTGGTACAGAGACCAGTGTAGGGGGTTCGGGGTGTCGCCTTGTCTCTGAAAACGTCCAGCAGATCTGATAGTGTGTGTTGTATTACAGCAGAGCCACCAGCAGGCGGCGCCCTGATCTCAATGAAATGTCCGGATCGGGTCCATACATGGCCCCCTGGGGGGCAGAATGTGGGCGGCGGCGGCGGATTCCTGAAAACGGAGGAGCCGCGCAGGGTGGAACTAGGGGTGAAGAGAACGCACTCTGACGGTAAGATGGATCCCATACTGCAATTAAAAAGTTCCTAAAAAAATGTTTAAAGAAAAAAAAAAAATATTCCCTGCAAAGAGTTAACGATTTCCCCTTCTGCTGCCGCTGAACTTCGTTGTCCTTGAGCCCCACAATGGATACCCCTCCTCTGTACTGTGTGGTACCTTCCCTACCCCTATGGACACAGTACAGCAGTGGTCCCCAACCTTTTTGGCACCGGGGACCGGCGTAGTTGAAGAAAATTGTGCCAAGGCCCAGGGGGGTGTATGCGGCTTTTCACGGGCAATTTATCGGGGCGATGGCTGGCGTTGGCGCTTCAATCATCTCGGCACCATCATTGATATGATGTCAGGATGATTGAAGCGCATTATTTCTATTATTACATTGTAATATATAATGAAATAGTTCAACTCACCATAACGCAGAATGTGCCAGAGTGTCACTTGCCACGTCGCCTGTCACCAGATGCAGATTGTCACTTGCCACGTCGCCTGTCACCAGATGCAGATTGTCACTTTCCACGTCGCCTGTCTTCAGATGCAGCTTGTCACTTGCCACGTCGCTTGTCACCAGAAGCATTTTGTCCCTTGCCATGTCGCCTGCCACCAGATTCAATTTGTCCCTTGCCACGTCACCTACCACCAGATGCAGATTGTCACTTGCCACGTCACCTGCCACCAGATTTGGATTGTCACTTGCCACGTCCCCTGCCATCAGATGCAGCTTGTCATTTGCCACGTCGCCTGCCACCAAATGTGGATTGTCACCTGCCACCACATGACGGTTGTCACTGCAGTGGTGGCTGCACAGGTGTGCACATTAGTTCAGAGGCAAGCCTGGACTAGTGGGTAGTAAGGAAGAACAGCGGTAATGGCGGGGGGGGGGGCGGTAGTGAGAGATGATCGATGACAGTGTATCAGTGTTCTGCCGCACTGTGTCGGCAGAGGTGCAGTAAAGTGGGCGGGGCAGTGAGAGATGATCTCATCTCTCTGTTCCCCCACCTCAGCTCCAGCATTATAGCATCCCCGCTGTGAGCGCGAAAGAGCGGCGATGCAGGCGGGCGGTTGGAGATGATCTCATCTCTCTGGCCTCCGTATAGTGGCCCCGCTGTGAGCACGGAACAGCGGTGATGCGGGCGGGCGGTGAGAGATGATGTCATCTCTCTGCCTGCTCCGCCGCCGCTCATCAGAGACAGTGCAGCCTTCGCGGCCCGGCTGCAAGCAGGCCACGGCCCAGGGATTGATGACCCCTGCAGTACAGGACTCGCAGTGACCTAGGGGGTCAGTGGAAGAAACCACAGTGTGCAGAGGGGGGACCAGACATTCAGGTGGGGTAGGGTCAGGATTAACCCTTTTCTTTTCAGAGCAGAATTTAAAGGTTAACTCCACTATACTATATAATATATATATATATATATATATATATATATATATATATATATATATATATATATATATACACACATATATATATATATATATATACATACAGTATAAGATCCTTGCCACACCCCCAGTGACATCACCTGTATTTCTGCATGTCATCTTCTATGGCCCCGCCCCATGCCTCCATACTACTTTAGCGCTGTGTGTGGAATGTTTGTCCCCCCCCCCCCCCCGGGTGGCCCTAGTTGAGTTGTTTGGAAGGGAGAGCTCCGTCCCGTCCTTCCAGTACTTTCTCTCTCTGTGTTCCAGATCCCTCCTGCCTGTCGGTGAAGAGGCCGGCCCTGGACCCCACCAGCCCCTCTCGTGTTGTCGGCACGTTGTGGATCCCTCCAGACGGTAAGCGTTGTGTTGAGTTTCTGCACATTGTGGGGGGAATGTAGAGTAGGAGGATGCAGCCATATTGGTTGTGGGAAGATATTGAGTCTGTCCGTCCTCTTGGGGAGGGGGGTGCCGTGTGTCACATGACCGTGCCACATGTCTGTAGATGTTCTGCTCCTCCATGGATGAAGGATGATGGTCACCTGATCTGGACTTTGCCGTGGGGTCGGCAGTTTTTAGCCGGTCGCCCATTTCCCTTCATATAAGGGCGGTTGTCGTGGAGCGTCAGGTGGTCTCCTTTTGCAGGGTTCACCATCATACATGGACGCCATTCTTTTACTATTGTGATGGGAGGAGCTTCACCCCGGGAATCGCTCCATGTCATTCATTGGACGGGTATGTGTTCAATTAGCCGGAGTTTGAAAAGATGGCGCCAGATAAGTCTGAAGATAGGAAGAGCTTCTCCATATGTCCACCACAGCAGTCGCTACACCAATATAATTCAATTCACTTCACTTCATCCATTCACCCAATAAAAATCCCCGGCTCCTCTCCTGCACTGAAACGGCTTCCTCTGATTTCTATGCACACTGTGAGCTTCTCACAATGTGCATTAGGAGCTGTAGCAAGTCAGATAGAGCCCCACCTAATTTCTTGGCTGGAGGACATCCAGCATCATCTAGTCTTTTCCTCCCCAGCCTAACTGTCCCTGGCTCCACCTCCTTCATTCATTGGGTCTCGGCTTTTTCAGTCATGGAGGCTCGGCATCACATGTGGGTGTTATTGAGGGCCTACTCAGAAATGCTCATTGCTTGAAAGGTTGGTGGGAGAGTTTTTTTTTAAATGGAGTTCCAGAAATTAAACAATGAAAAATAGGGTACCTCCGTCCTATCAAAATGGAGAGGTTTGTAGTTTGAGGCTAGTGGACTTGGGCTAGTGGTACCATAACAACTGAGATACAGAACGTGGAGGGGATGGGCGGGAAGGACGGGAGAGAGCAGAAGAGTGGAGAGGATGGGCGGGAAGGACGGGAGAGAGCAGAAGAGTGGAGAGGATGGTCGGGGGAGAGTGAAGCAGAGTGTAGAGGATGGCAAAAGAGGGTAGCAGTGGGGAGCACAGCAAGAAAGGGGAGCAAAGTGGGAGAAGATGGCGGGAGAGGGGAGCGGAGTTGACAGGACAGCAGGAGAGTGGAGGGGAGAGGACAGCGGGAGAGGGGAGCTGAGTGGGGTAGACGGTGAGAGAGGGGGGATAGGTGGTGGGAGAGGGGAGCAGAGTGGAGAGGGCGGTGGGAGAGGGGAGCAGAGTGAAGAGGATGCTGTGAGAGAGGGGAGAAGACAAGATGGCTGGAGAGAGGGGAGTGGAGAGGACAGCGGCAGAGCGGACAGGATGGCAGGAGAGGAGTGGAGAAAATGGTGGGAGAGGGGAGGGGAGCGGAGTGAGCACGGTGGGAAAGGGGAGCCGAGTGGGCAGGACAGTGGGAGAGGGGAGCAGAGTGGACGGGATGGTGGGAGAGGAGTGGAGAGGATGGTGGGAGAGGGGAGTGGATTGGAGGGGGAGGGAAGTGAAGAGACTGGTGGGAGAGAGGAGCGGATTGGAGGGGAGAAGATGGTGGGAGAGAGGAGCAGATTGTAGGAGAGCAAAGTGGAGGGTACGGCGGGAGAGGTTGGTGGGAGAGGGGAGGGGAGGTGAGTGGAGATGACGGCGAGAGAGGGGAGAGGATGGTGGGAGAAGGGAAGGGAGTGGAGAGGATGGCGGGAGAGGGGAGGAGAGTGGAGAGGATGGCAGGAGAGGGGAGCAGATTGGAGGAGAGCAAAGTGGAGGGTACGGCGGGAGAGGGGAGCGGAGTGGAGAGGCTGGTGGGAGAGGGGAGGGTAGGTGAGTGGAGACGATGGTGGGAGAGGAGTGGAGATGGCGGCGAGAGAGGGGAGAGGATGGTGGGAGAGAGGAGTGGTGAGGACGGTGGGAGAAGGGAAGGGAGTGCAGAGGATGGCGGGAAAGGGGAGGGGAGGAGAGTGGAGAGGATGGCGGGAAAGGGGAGGGGAGGAGAGTGGAGAGGATGGAGGGGAGGAGAGTGGAGAGGATGGCGGGAGAGGGGAGGGGAGGAGAGTGGAGAGGATGGCGGGGGAGGGGAGGAGAGGGGAGGGGACGGTGGGGGGGCCACATAAGAATATTCATAGTTAGGTTCCTATCAATAAATCTATGTTGTTGGTGGTCGGGTCGCTCCTCTCTGATGGCCATTGTGGCTCAATAAGAGTTTTGTCTGCAGATGGAAAATGTCCTCTGATGAGCGTGAGAAACTGTGTGAGGAAGATCCCCAGCTGCTGGGCACCCCCTCCTCCTGTACGTGGCCCTGCCCCCACCTCCACTGTCCCTGAGCCCTGCCACACCCGCATCGGCACACAAGGTGGGTACCAACTGTTCCTGTGTAGAGTAGTCATGATCCCGGGTGGTTGATGGAGATCCCCCAGCACTCAGCCCCGAGAGCCCTCAAACCATCCAAACTGGCTGCTAACACTGAAATAAAAGCCTCGCTCTCTCGTTTCTCGTTCCTCGCTCTCTCGTTCCTCGCTCTCTCGTTCCTCGCTCTCTTGTTCCTCGCTCTCTCGTTCCTCGCTCTCTTGTTCCTCGCTCTCTCGTTCCTCGCTCTCTCGTTCCTCGCTCTCACATTCCTTGCTCTCACATTCCTTGCTCTCACATTCCTCACTCTCGTTCTTTGCTCTCACATTCCTTGCTCTCACATATCTTGCTCTCACATTCCTCGCTCTCACGTTCCTCGCTCTCACATTCCTCACTCTCGTTCCTCGCTCTCACATTCCTTGCTCTCACATTCCTTGCTCTCACATATCTTGCTCTCACATATCTTGCTCTCACATATCTTGCTCTCACATATCTTGCTCTCACATATCTTGCTCTCACATATCTTGCTCTCACATATCTTGCTCTCACATATCTTGCTCTCACATTCTTTGCTCTCACGTTCCTCACTCTCACATTCCTCGCTCTCACGTTCCTCGCTCTGGTGCCCCTATCTGTGGGATGTATGAACTGGAATGTCATGATGGGTCCCCTCCAGGCTGATTTTAGTATTCCTGTAGATGATCCCAGTGTGAGAGCTCCTATAGACTGGGATACAACTGCACTTTATGAAAACACTACAATAATTAATCCCGCCCATGTGACCGCCCCCGAGGGTTCTGGTTCTGTTAAGCTGCCAGTTAGACTCGTCATGTAATCTGATTTATCACATTGTGTGCAGGTGGCGGTATGTCGGGGAAGGTAGTAGAGGTGAAGGAAGAGAATAGTCCGAGCCCCATTCCTACACCCACCAGACAATGGGCCCCGCCCACTGGGAGCCCCACCAGTCCTGACCAATCAGGTGAGAAACGATTTCAACTTTCCTGTAAGCCGTATTATTATTTTACCATAATTAGGACCATCAATTCCTCCCACAGAGAATACAGCGAATGATCTTTTATTTCTTCAGTCCACAGAGTTGAACTAATAGATTGGACTCATTGATCCCCAAATTCCCTCAATACGATCTTCCTTCTAATAACAATAATTGCTCCAAAAATAAAATGATTCTCATTAAAGACGTCCCACAAGGATTTATTGACATAGTGCTGTGATTTACCTTTTGTCTGGAATCCTTCCAGAAAAATAGATCACTTCCTGTGCCTAGGCACTCCTGATATCTGGGCGCTTCCTGTGCCTTGGCACTCATGATATCAGGGCACTTCCTGTGTTCCTGTGTCTTGGCACTCCTGATATCAGGGCGCTTCCTGTGCCTTGGCACTCCTGATATCAGGGCGCTTCCTGTGCCTTGGCACTCCTGATATCAGGGCGCTTCCTGTGCCTTGGCATTCTTGATATCAGGGCGCTTCCTGTGCCTTGGCATTCTTGATATCAGGGGCGCTTCCTGCGCCTAGGCAGTCCTGATACC
Source organism: Lithobates pipiens (assembly GCF_037356315.1). NCBI lineage: Eukaryota > Metazoa > Chordata > Amphibia > Anura > Ranidae > Lithobates > Lithobates pipiens. Next base: position 593,788,620 of record NW_027507764.1, on the reverse strand, counting down.
AGGGCATGTCCTGCGCCTAGGCACTCCTGACACCAGGGCACATTCTGAGCCTAGGCACTCCTGATATCAGAGTACTTCCTGTGCCTAGGCACTCCTGACACCACGGCATGTCCTGAGCCTAGGCACTCCTGTCACTTGTATATCTGCAGTGTGAGATCATCTAAGGCACTGCTGTCTCTGACTTCTGGACTCTCAAGATTTGGAGTGAGATTTTGGTGATGTCTCTAGTGTTCTCCTTGCTGGAGGCTGACATTAAAAGGAAAGATGGCCGCCTCCACACAAAACCCCAGTGCAGAACAAGACGCGGTAAGTTGTCAGTAATGGGGGAAAAGATCAGCTGCAGGAAGACCGCAGGCAATACTAGTGACAAATTCTTCATCCTTTGCCTGCTGTTTATGGGCGCAGCTTACAGACACAGCTCCTCCTCCTAACCCCCAAAGTCAAATCTCCTGCAAATAAGATTTATAAATAAAGTTATTGCAAATAAATAAAAAGAATACATAGTCCAGGCTTCTGATGCTTCTGGGTGGTGTCACTGCTACCTCGCGGGATAGCTGGGTGCTTGGAATCCTGCGAGATTATTCCCCTGCAATGGGCTGCAGGGTATTCTTGGCGCGCAGAAGCCACTTGCAGCCTGTAGATGGCAGTGTGTCCCTGCATAATATTATAATGGTCTGATACAATTACAGTATTTAACAAAAACTATTCATGGAGTTACATAGTAACCAATGCAATGCTGATACTACTAAACCTTATTTGGGTGTCCAGGATTCACTTACCTCTGGGCACAGAAGGGTTAAATATTGTGACAGTGCCGTATGAAGTATTCATTGTGAAATATTTTGTCATTGCTTGTGTATGGAGCTAGTACTCAATACCAGAAAATGGGGGTGGGGGGGAGACAAGAGGTCCTAGTAGTTAAAGAATATCCATATATATGATGGGATTGGTGATGTATAGAGCCATCTTCTTGATTGGTTAAGTTCTGGATACCCCCTCTGGAAGTTCCTCCCCCCCCTGTGTGATCACTCTGCCCTTGTCTGTGTAGGAACACCGTCTACAAACGTCCATCTCAGTGGCCTTAGGAGACTCATGGAGGAGATCCCGGTGGCGGAATCCAGCAGCTCTTCCCGTGCTATGTACAACATCGCCATCGGACACTCCATGATGAGGAGACACGACAGAACCAACTTCCTGTCCTACTACAACGGTGCGTTCAGGGTGGTGGAGACCTTTAGAGCAGGTAGTCCTCAAGTACCCCCAACAGGTCATGTCTTCGGGATTTCCTTTACCTCTCCACAGGTGTTTTACACCAATAGCAAGGGCTTGCTATTTATTACAGCTATTTCATCCCCAAACATGGCCTGTTGGGGGGTACTTTGAGGGCCGAGGTTGGGAACCACTGATTTAGAGGTTCCAAGTTGTGGGATAAGCTCCCCTTCAATCACACAGGTGGCCACAAGTGACTGGAGATACTTACACAATGACCTCCACGACCAACCCTTCCCATTTTCCTTAGCCACCTTTCGAAAGGTAAGTGATATTCAGAGGTTCTGAGCCTCCTTTACCAACACTTAAGGGCCAATTGTAGACATTTGTGTACCCAGACATAAGACAGCTGTGTGTACCAGAACCTCCTAACGCCCCTCCCCCGTGTCAATCTGGCCAAACTGCTGACAGGTCCTCTTTGTTTTGTATAATGGAGTTTTCAGAGCCATGTGATATTCGGGGGTGACCACTGATGATCCCCCATCTTCTTCCCTTTTGCAGATGATGGCATCTTCCAGGCCGAGCTGAACGATAACACGGTGGCGTCTGTGGATTCGGTGTACAGTGATGATACCAGCTTGTCCTCTGAGAACTGTGAGATCCGTTCGTCTTTGAACAGTTATGGGGGGAATATACTGAGCATCACATATCACCCCGACACCCCGGTGTGGGGGGGGGGGGGTGCGTGGGTATTTAGAGACTCCCAGGCTCAGTGACCCAACAAGTACTGGAGCCAGAGATGGACAGGGCAGAGGTCTCTCAGCTTGTCAATCATGATGTGATGTCATGGAGGGCGGGACAAAGCAGAAGTCTCCCCCTATCAATCGTGTGATGTCATGGAGAGCAGGACAGAGCAGAAGTCTCCTGGCCTGTCAATGGTGGTGTGATGTCATGGGGGCGGGACCAAGCAGTAGTCTTCCAACCTGTCAATCGTGGTGTGATGTCATTGTGGGCATGGCAGCAGAAATCTCCCCCCCTGTCAATCGTGTAATGTCGTGGAGGGCAGTGCAGAAGTCTCCTGGCCTGTCAATCATGATGTGATGCCATGGGGGGGGGGGGGGGGGGGGGCGGGACAAAACAGTAGTCTCCCAACCTGTCAATCGTGGTGTGATGTCATGGTGAGCAGGATAAAAAAAAACAGAAGTCTCCCGGCCTGTCCATCATAGTGTGATGTATTGGTGGGCAGGACAGAGCAGAAGTCTCCCAGCCTGTCAATCTTGTGATGACATGATGGGCGGGACAATGCAGAAGTCTCCCCCCTGTCAATCGTGTGATGTCATGGAGGGCGGGACAAAGCAGAAGTATCCCAGCCTTTCAAGGTCATGGGGAGCGGGACAGAGCAGTAGTCAATCATGGTGTGATGTCATGGTAGGCAGGAAAGAGCAGAAGTCTCCTGGCCTGTCAATCGTGGTGTGATGTCATGGGGGCGGGACAAAGCAGTAATCTTCCAACCTGTCAATCATGGTGTGATGTCATGGTGGGCATGACAAAGCAGACGTCTCCCGGCCTTTCAATTGGGATGTGATGCCATGGGAGGCGGGACAAAGCAGTAGTCTTTCCAGCCTGTCAATCGTGGTGTGATGTCATGGTGGGCGTAAGAAAGCAGAAGTCTCCCGGCCTTTCAATCTTGGTGTGATGTCATGGTGGGCAGGATAAAAAAACAGAAGTCTCCCGGCCTGTCCATCATGGTGTGATGTATTGGTGGGCAGGACAGAGCAGAAGTCTCCCAGCCTGTCAATCGTGTGATGACATGATGAGCAGGACAAAGCAGAAGCCTCCCCCCTGTCAATCGTGTGATGTCATGGAGGGCGGGACAAAGCAGAAGGCTCACAGCCTTTCAAGGTCATGGTGTGATGTCATGGTGGGCGGGTCAGAGCAGGAGTTTGAGATGCCCAAGCTCGCACAGGTTTACTGGCTTGTGATTGGCTCGGTGCTGTCATGTGATCCTCCATACCTGGATGTATCAGGTCCTTTCTTTGTTGCTGGCCGTGGAACTGAGTGGTGGGCGATGAGAAGGGTGGCATTAACGGGTACCTTCATATATTTTTTTTTTTTTTTTTTACACCTTCTAATTTTTGGGGGGACCTTCACCCCAAAATACCTATTCTGCTGGTCACAGGGGGGATGGAATGGACAAATCACAGCTATGCTGTGTGTTCCCCTTTAAGAATGTCTCCTTTAAGGACTCTCTCTTCTCCAATGATGATCTTCAGAGACTGTTCATGGTAACATTGGCATTTTCTGTACTTCACTTCCTCAGTGGATCCCTCATATTCAGCGATCGGTGGGCTGCAGCGGGTGGTGAGTGAGTTTGCAGAGCTGGGTTCGGTCAGTCCTTTGGTGGCAGTTTCCGTACCGCCGTCCACCGGCGCCCAGGAAGGACACGGACTGAAGGCCAAGGAGCCGGCACCCGGTGAGTGCAAAATGTTGGCGTTCTCCCGGTCCCCTGACCCTGCACGGCCGGTACTAATGTCTATCCTTCTCCGCAGGTTCCGCTCCTCGTCTGAACGATGGCGGGAGGGGGTCACAGAGGGGCATGCTGGTGAACACGGCGAGCGCCTGTTCAACTGAGAATGGTAAGATCCGCAGACCAATCAGAGCTCTTCTTGATGTGACCCGTGATCCTGATTTGTATTATCCACGTGGCTCGTCTTCTCTGCAGGGGAGGCTGCGTACGCGGCGCTGTGCGGATTACAGAAGGTCGTCCGCGGCTTCAATGAGCAGGAATGTGTGAGCCCCTTCACAGCGGTGCGGAGCGCCCCCCATCATGGCGGCTTGAGGGAGAGTCTGACCAAGAGAAGCTTCACCCAGGAGGAGGAAGGTGATGAGCAGCATTGGGGTTGTGTCTGAATGGGGAGGGGTGCACTTGGGTCCCAATTTTTTCTCCGGGATCCATGATTGGTGTTTTTACATGTAGTGGGGGAGGGGTCTGAACTGTGGGCCCCTCATTGACGTGACCCCCCCCCCCCCACTAACAGCTCGTTCTTTTCTCTGTGTCTCCAGGGGAATCTCCACAGCTTCCGGATTCTTCTCCAGCGCTGGCCACTCGCTTCCTGTGTGAGGGGTCCTGGCTCCCCAATGCTGGTGAGATGCTGGGAATGGCAGGAGGTGTGCAGAACCTCTCTGGTTAAAGCGCCCCCTCCATGTCCTTAGTTATAGCGCCCCCTCCATGTCTCCAATTATAGCGCCCCCTCCATGTCTCCAATTATAGCGCCCCCACCATGTCTCCAGTTACAGCGCCCCCACCATGTCTCCAGTTACAGCGCCCCCACCATGTCTCCAGTTACAGCGCCCCCACCATGTCTCCAGTTACAGCGCCCCCACCATGTCTCCAGTTACAGCGCCCCCACCATGTCTCCAGTTACAGCGCCCCCACCATGTCTCCAGTTACAGCGCCCCCACCATGTCTCCAGTTACAGCGCCCCCACCATGTCTCCAGTTACAGCGCCCCCACCATGTCTCCAGTTACAGCGCCCCCACCATGTCTCCAGTTACAGCGCCCCCACCATGTCTCCAGTTACAGCGCCCCCACCATGTCTCCAGTTACAGCGCCCCCACCATGTCTCCAGTTACAGCGCCCCCACCATGTCTCCAGTTACAGCGCCCCCACCATGTCTCCAGTTACAGCGCCCCCACCATGTCTCCAGTTACAGCGCCCCCACCATGTCTCCAGTTACAGCGCCCCCACCATGTCTCCAGTTACAGCGCCCCCACCATGTCTCCAGTTACAGCGCCCCCACCATGTCTCCAGTTACAGCGCCCCCACCATGTCTCCAGTTACAGCTCCCCCACCATGTCTCCAGTTACAGCGCCCCCACCATGTCTCCAGTTACAGCGCCCCCACCATGTCTCCAGTTATAGTGTCCCCACCATATCTCTGATACCATGTTTCCAGCTATAGCGCCCCCTCCATGTCTCCAGCTATAGCGCCCCCTCCACGTCTCCAGCTATAGCGCCCCCTCCACGTCTCCAGCTATAGCGCCCCCTCCACGTCTCCAGCTATAGCGCCCCCTCCACGTCTCCAGCTATAGCGGCCCCTCCACGTCTCCAGCTATAGCGGCCCCTCCACGTCTCCAGCTATAGCGGCCCCTCCACGTCTCCAGCTATAGCGGCCCCTCCATGTCTCCAGCTATAGCGGCCCCTCCATGTCTCCAGCTATAGCGGCCCCTCCATGTCTCCAGCTATGGTGCCCCCTTCCACGTCTCCAGTTTTAGGGCCCTTACCGTGTCTCTGATCTATCCTCTCTCCCCTCAGACTCCTCATACTCTGCCCTCAGCGGACTACAGAAGGTGGTGAATGGCTTCTCTGATCTCGGTTGTGTCAGTCCATTCTCAGCAGTCAGCACGTCCGCCAGTGAAAGCGCCATAGAAATTTGCTCCCGGAAAAAGAGCGAACAGCCGGCACTGGGTGAGGAGATTGTAACCTATCCACCTCCTGTAAATTTCCCCCGGAAAGTTCACCATTTCTCAGAAAATCCTGACTGAAGGTGTCCTTAACACTAATACCGTTTAACACTTAACTATTTGTCGACATTGTCTCGGTACTTTGGGCCCCGACCTGCGTCCTTTATAAGTACAGTGGCAGTCCTGGTCTCAGTAGATTGGGCCCCAGCCTGGGTCTTTTATAAGTATGGGGACAGTCCTTGTCCCTATATGCCGGGCTTCAGACTGGGTCCTTTATAATTATGGTGACAGTCCTTGTCTCGGTACGCTGGGCCCCCGGTGACAATCCCTGCCATGGTACACTGGCCCTCCCAGTGATGGGACTTGTCTCGGTATGACGCCACCCAAACCCCCCATGACGGTCCTTGTCTTGGTACGATGACCCCTCTGTGCCAGTCCTTGTCTTGGTACGATGACCCCCCTGTGCCGGTCCTTGTCTTGGTACGATGACCCCTCTGTGCCGGTCCTTGTCTTGGTACGATGACCCCCCTGTGCCGGTCCTTGTCTTGGTACGATGACCCCCCTGTGCCGGTCCTTGTCTTGGTACGATGACCCCCCTGTGCCGGTCCTTGTCTTGGTACGATGACCCCCCTGTGCCGGTCCTTGTCTTGGTACGATGACCCCCCTGTGCCGGTCCTTGTCTTGGTACGATGACCCCCCTGTGCCGGTCCTTGTCTTGGTACGATGACCCCCCTGTGCCGGTCCTTGCCTTGGTACGATGATCCCCCCCGGTGACGGTCCTTGTCTCGGTACGCTGACCCCCCGATGACAGTCCTTGTCTCGGTACGCTGACCCCCCGGTGACGGTCCTTGTCTGGGTATGCTGACACCCCCGTGACAGTTCTTGTCTCGGGTACGCCGGGCACCGGATGGGTTGTTGCTATTATTCTGTGTTAGAAGATGTGTGTGAATGATGTGTTCTCTCCTGTACAGATGCCTCCTGTTCTGCTCTCTGTGGGCTGAAGAAGGTGATTAATGGTGTCCCCGACAGCAGCTGTGTGAGCCCGGCCACAGTGTCCAGTAACCCTTCCAGTGTCGGAGAGCCGGACCCCGGTGTGAGGAGGAGATATGAGCAAAGCGAAGGTCAGTCGGGTCATTTCCAAGCCAAAATCCTCCATATAATGACACGTGCCAACCGCATGCTGCATGATAAATGGGCCTCCTATCCTGTGTATTGGGGGGGAGGGGGGAAATTACTTTATCGGTTGTCTGTGTCCAGCTTGGGTCTCATTCTATATATCTATGTCTTCCAGTCCACAGTGACTCTGCACGCTCTCATGGACCATCCAATAATCCGCAAAGGAATCCTCCCCGACCCAGCGGTCAGTGTATCGACCTGACACAGGAAGAGGAGACAGCAGGCGCTAAAGCCAGAACACCCAATCAGGAGAAGCAGAGCTTCAGGAATGGTAAATGCTTCCTCCATCTACAGGACAGTGTTTGTACCTCCTGGGTTGTCTTTCTTTATGGAACATGTCCAAGGGTGGTCCTTCTCTATGGAGCATGGTCAAGGGTGGTCCTTCTCTATGGAGCATGTCCAAGGGTGGTCCTTCTCTATGGAGCATGTCCAAGGGTGGTCCTTCTCTATGGAGCATGTCCAAGGGTGGTCCTTCTCTATGGAGCATGTCCAAGGGTGGTCCTTCTCTATGGAGCATGTCCAAGGGTGGTCCTTCTCTATGGAGCATGTCCAAGGGTGGTCCTTCTCTATGGAGCATGTCCAAGGGTGGTCCTTCTCTATGGAGCATGTCCAAGGGTGGTCCTTCTCTATGGAGCATGTCCAAGGGTGGTCCTTCTCTATGGAGCATGTCCAAGAATTCAAGGGTGGTCCTTTTCTGTGGAGCATATTCAAGGGTGGTCCTTTTCTGTGGAGCATATTCAAGGGTGGTCCTTTTCTGTGGAGCATATTCAAGGGTGGTCCTTCTCTATTGAACATGTTCAAGGGTGGTCCTTCTCTATTGAACATGTTCAAGGGTGGTTCTTCTCTATGGAGCATGTCTATGGGTGGTCCTTCTCTATGGAGCATGTTCAAGGGTTGTCCGTCTCTATGTAGCATGTCCAAGGGTGGTCCTTCTCTATGGAGCATGTCCAAGGGTGGTCCTTCTCTATGGAGCATGTCCAAGGGTGGTCCTTCTCTATGGAGCATGTCCAAGGGTGGTCCTTCTCTATGGAGCATGTCCAAGGGTGGTCCTTCTCTATGGAGCATGTCCAAGGGCGGTCCTTCTCTATGGAGCATGTCCAAGGGCGGTCCTTTTCTGTGGAGCATGTCCAAGGGTGGTCCTTTTCTGTGGAGCATATTCAAGGGTGGTCCTCCTCTATTGAACATGTCTATGGGTAGTCCTTCTCTATGGAGCATGTTCATGGGTTGTCCGTCTCCATGGAGCATGGTCAACAGTGGTCCTTCTCTGTGTAGCATGTTATATGTATTATAAAGCTTTAAGAGATCCAGAACAATCTGTACTGTAATGAAAAGGACTTTCTTGTAACAGACCGAACCCCAGAATCGTCCAGTGACCAGGCCACAAAGCCAATGGGGGAGCGGACCAGACCCCCTGCCAGCTCCCAGTTCATCGATCTGACGGAAGAGGAGGAGGCGCCGGTCAGGCACAAAGTACCGAGCTCAGAGGCTGGCAGGAAATCACATTCTGGTAAGAGGACAGGGAATGGAAATCTGAAGATGGTGGGACTGTTCAGTCCCGCTGTCCCTCAGCAGCGGCCAATCCCTGAATAGGATGACAAAAATGAAACTCATACCTTTGTGAACCCCCAATATAACTTGCAGCCATAGTCACACTGGTGACCTCTTGCAAGCTTGCTGGGTCTTTTGGAGGAATGCCTTCTGATCACAGACCTGGAAGTGGAGTCATAGGTCACGTGGTGCATTTACCCAGAAGCCCCCTCTTTCCAGGAAACGAAATTCACATTCTCCATTCTTGGTTTTAGGGCTCATTTAAACTTGCTTGGACTTTAACACACATTTTTTTTGATACTTGGGTAAAGCTTTAATAAAGCTTGGCAAATGCCCGGTGTGTGTTGATTTTCTATTTGTTTTAAACGTAGTAGAACCCCAGCTCAGTACTACCCCTGTTCAGCAAATCTCCAGCTTATTAGTACCCTTGTTCAGCAGAACCCCTGCTAAGTAGTAACCCCTAGCCTTGCTGATCCCCCACTCAGTAGTAACCCCTAGCCTTGCTGTTCCCCCACTCAGTAGTAACCCCGAGCTCTGCTGATCCCCCCACTCAGTAGTAACCCTGAGCTCTGCTGACCCCCCACTCAGTAGTAACCCCTAGCCTTGCTGATCCCCCACTCAGTAGTAACCCCGATCTCTGCTGATATCCCACTCAGTAGTAACCCCGAGCTCTGCTGATCCCCCACTCAGTAGTAACCCTGAGCTCTGCTGATCCCCCACTCAGTAGTAACCTCTAGCCTTGCTGATCCCTCACTCAGTAGTAACCCCGAGCTCTGCTGATATCCCACTCAGTATTAACCCCGAGCTCTGCTGATATCCCACTCAGTAGTAACTCCGAGCTCTGCTGATCCCCCACTCAGTAGTAACCCTGAGCTCTGCTGATCCCCCCACTCAGTAGTAACCCTGAGCTCTGCTGATCCCCCACTCAGTAGTAACCTCTAGCCGTGCTGATCCCTCACTCAGTAGTAACCCCGAGCTCTGCTGATATCCCACTCAGTAGTAACCCCGAGCTCTGCTGATATCCCACTCAGTATTAACCCCGAGCTCTGCTGATTCCCCCACTCAGTAGTAACCCTGAGCTCTGCTGATCCCCCACTCAGTAGTAATCCCGAGCTCTGCTGATCCTCCTCTCTCTGGTCCCCACTCACCTCCCATGCTGCTCACCATGTGTGACATCCTGCTGATCCTCCTCTCTCTGGTCCCCACTCACCTCCCATGCTGCTCACCATGTGTGACATCTGATAGTTTCTCCTGCTGATCCTCTTCCACTCAGTCCTTCTTCTCTCCAGTCCCCCACTCTATAGCGATCCCATGTTGCACCTCGTGTGCCGTCTGCTAGTTGCTTTGCTCGGTTTCCGTCCCCTCTCACCTTCCCGCTGCTCCACCCTGCACACCAGATGTGACGTCTGCATCGGACACTCCCAGAATATATACACATGACTGATGACGTCTTTCCGGTTCGCTTGTTGGTTCCCTGGTGCATCCTTCGGCTATATCATACCTTGCACTACCTCCAAAACAAAGCGAAGCCAACGCTAAATAAAAACCCTGCAAAAGCTGCAGGTGCTATTAGTGAGCATTGTCAGACTTCTGTGGAGGCTTTGGAGATGATTTGAAGCACCATGAAAGTGACACGGGGGATCCTGTTTTAAGCAAAGCAAACACAACGTGTGACCAGGGCTATAAGGAATCATTTTATTTAGTGGAAAGAGCTTTGATTGGCATTCAGAGTGCTTTAAAAAAAAAAATGTTGGATTCCACTTTTTGAAGCAAGTGTAAATGAAGCCTTAGGGTTCCGTATTATCTCTCGTATCCTCTAATATGTCTTTCTTTGCTCTCAGCCAGTCAACATAAAGCCACTTCAGACAGGAAGCACAGATCCCCCATCACTGCAGCCAGGACACGGAGGGTTGGTGCAGACAGGCCCCTGGACCCGGGGCCCTCCGGAGCCCGTAGAGGAGGTGAGGGTGATATTAGTGTGCGGATGGTCTGCCGGTGTGTGTGTGGCTGCCGTCATCTCACATCCCCGTATGATTGTGTCTTCTCCAGGAATCCCCACCGTAAATGAACACATCAGCGGCCTGGAGAAGCTGCTGAAAGGAGTGCCAACGTTTACCCCACCGAATACCCCCAGCGGGCAGAGGCGTAGCGGGAGCTGGTGGTTTAAAAGCACGTCCCCTCATGGTAATGTATAGGAGAGCAAGGCTGACTCTTCCCATTTGGCACCACCCATTAAAATAGTGTAAACTGTCTGTATTGTTTGTACAGGCCAATCAGATTGCAGCTGTCCTTCTCCAGACTGTCAGTTACATTGTTTCCATCTTTCTCTGTGAACTACAGAATCCCCTCCTCCATGTTGTAGAGGCAACGGGAAGGTGTTTTGTAGTCCTGTCCTAGGGGGACAATGCTGCTCCTCCATAGATACAGTAGACTGAGCCTTGCCATCCTAGAACAGGAAATGACTGGAAAAGGACAGATTGGACTGTAATTGTGATTTAGGGAAATGGTGTATGGAGTGGGCAGAACTGGGAGCTCTCGGATTTAGGCTCAATTTCTACTCTTGTCCTTCAGAGACGTGAATGGCCGCAGTGATCACCGTTGCTGGACATGAAGGGCGAGGGAATGGGCGTGATTATGACCTCACAAAAGCATTTTATTGTAAGAGACAGAACATTAAGGGGGGATCCTGCCTATCACATGGATCTGAAGATCTCACAACACCGGGAGGAAATCACTGACAATCTCAGAGGGTTTACAGACATTACCAATAACCTGGAGAGACGCCGGCCGGGGGCCACAATGACCAGACGCAGATAAGGGAGGGTAGCGTTGGATGTCCAAAGTGTTGGTGAGTACCTGTGCTGCAAGCGGACAGAGTTCACGTCTGAGGAACGTGAAACCTACTGGATTGCTGTGTCATTTGCCTGAATTCTTGTTGCCTTATCTCCACAGGGGGCGCTGCTACATGAACACGATTCCAATAGAAGGCCACCAGTGTGGCAGACAAGGCTTCAGATACGCCATCTATAATCTGCGTCACTCAGAGCAGCTAAGACATGGCGGACGAACTGCTTATGGTATGTATACACACTCATTGGGGGAAGGGTGTATTAAATGGATCAGATACTTTTTATTAGTATTTATACTATATGGCCAAAAGTAAGTGGACCCCCCTCCAAATGAGGGAGTTCAGGTGTCTCCAGTGAAGGGTACTGGTAAATCTCCATCATAAAAAGACATTGTAGACAATTATTTTCTGCCAACCTTGCGGTAACAGATTAGTGAAGACCAGTTCTGTTCCAGCATGACTGTGCCATTCCCCCCGTGTACAAAGCCAGCTCCATAAAGACATGATGTGACCAGTTTGGACCAGCTCCATAAGGACATGGTTTAACCAGTTTGGACCAGCTCCATAAGGACATGGTTTAACCAGTTTGGACCAGCTCCATAAGGACATGGTTTAACCAGTTTGGACCAGCTCCATAAGGACATGGTTTAACCAGTTTGGACCAGCTCCATAAGGACATGGTTTAACCAGTTTGGACCAGCTCCATAAGGACATGGTTTAACCAGTTTGGACCAGCTCCATAAGGACATGGTTTAACCAGTTTGGACCAGCTCCATAAGGACATGGATTGACCAGTTTTGACTATCTCCATAAACACATGTGTTGAGCAGTTTTGACCAGCTCCATAAAGACATAGGTTAACTAGTTTTGACCAGCTCCATAAAGACATGGGTTGACCAGTTTGAACCAGCTCCATAAAGACATGGATTGGCCAGTTTGGACCAGCTCAATAACATGGATTGACCAGTTTGGACCAGCACCATAACGACACGAATTGACCAGTTTGGTGTGCATACCTGAGTTGTCAATGACATCCAGGATTGAGAGCCCCCAGCTGTGCATACCTGAGCCGTCAATGACAACCGACATTGAGAACCACCAGACGTACATACCTGAGCTGTCAATGGCAACCAGCATTGAAAACCCCCAGCTGTGCATACCTGAGCTGTCAATGATGGGATTGAAAGCCCCCAGCCGTGCATACCTTAGGTGTTAATGTTGGGATTGAGAAGCCCCCAGCTGTGCATACCTGAGCTGTCAATGTCGGGGATTGAGAGCCCCCAGCTGTGCACACCTGAGCTGTCCGTGTCGGGATTGAGAGCCCCCAGCCATGCATACCTGAGCTGTCAATGTCGGGATTGAGAGCCGCAGTTGTGCATACCTGAGCTGAAATTGATGGGATTGAGAGCCCCCAGCCGTGCATACCTGAGCTGTCAATGTCGGGATTGAGAGCCGCAGTTGTGCATACCTGAGCTGTCAATGTCGGGATTGAGAGCCGCAGTTGTGCATACCTGAGCTGAAATTGATGGGACTGAGAGCCCCCAGCTGTGCATACCTGAAGGAGGTGTCAATCACAACTGGCATTGAGAGCCACCAGCCGTGCAAAGAGCTGTTCTAAACGTGGGTTGCTTAGAAATGTTAATGAACAGATTGTGGGTGGCAAGGGGTTAAATATCAACTGGTGTATGTAATCCTTCTAACTGATAAAATCCTCCCCCCCCCCCCCCCCTTTTTTTTTTGGTCACAGGGCCCGCCTTTCTCTTCACCCCATCACATGATTCTTGACCATCATTGGACTCTCATGATGTCATCTCCTTCCCTGCTGTTTCTTGAACTGGTCTGAGCTACGAGGTACGAAGACTCATTATGCAGATGGCGCAGTTTGCAGAAAAGCACAGGATCCTCCGGCCTCGCTCCTGTACCTGGCTCCGGATCCTCCGGCCTCGCTCCTGCACCTGGCTTCCGGATCCTCCGGCCTAGCTCCTGTACCTGGCTTCCGGATCCTCCGGCCTCGCTCCTGCACCTGGCTTCTGGATCCTCCGGCCTCGCTCCTGCACCTGGCTTCCGGATCCTCTGGCCTCGCTCCTGCACCTGGCTTCCGGATCCTCCGGCCTCGCTCCTGCACCTGGCTTCCGGATTCTCCGGCCTCGCTCCTGCACCTGGCTCCGGATCTGCCACAGCTCACCCTCACCCCCCCACTATCAGCACTCTACCATAAACACGTTGCAGGCCAGACGGCTTCAGAACTGTTACAGAAATGTCTATTTTTCTACAAGTCACTTTATGTACATAGAAGGAACGTCTGACTGTGAGAATCTGTACAGATGTATAGAACTTCATCCCACGGAATAACAGGGTCTACCGCTACAGAGACTGAATCTTACCGTGTATAGATTATTTTGTGTGTTCCTGTTTTTTTTATAGTCCCGACCGAAAAGTTTCTTATATTTTACACCCAACATATTTGGTCATATCTGGCCAGTAAACGCAGATTAGAGGGCGGCTCATGCAGACGAGTTATATGTGACGTTCAGCATTACATAAAGGACAAGATATTATTATACCACAAATAACCGATGAACCCCGCGCTCAAAATTATTTTCACAAGTGTTCTCCAAAAGAAATATAATGTGCAATTGCTGCCTCTTTACCATATAAAACTGTGACAACCCCCCCCCCCCCCCCCCCCCAACAGATAGCGCAATTGTTGATAATGTAACCCCTTCAACGCCGGGCACTTTCACCCCTTTTCTGCCCGGCCAATTTTCAGCGCTGTCGCACTTTGAATGACAATTGCGCGGTCATGCTACACTGTACCCCTCTGACATTTTTATCATTTTTTTCCCCCCACAAATAGAGCTTTCTTTTGGTGGTATTTAATCACAAGGCCCGCAAGGATTTGCCCTCTTAATGACCAGGCCATTTTTTGCGATATGGCACTGCATTACTTTAACTGACAATTGTTTTTTTTTTTTTTTTTGCGATCTAAACAAAAAAAAAAAGACAGACAATTTAGAAAATAAAAAAAACAATATTTTTTACTTTTTGCTATAATAAATATCCAAAAAACGAATTTCTTTTCCTCAGTTTAGGCCAATATCTATTCTTCTACATATTTTTGGTTGAAAAAAAAAATCGTAATAAGCGTATATTGATACGCGCAAAAGTTCCCACATCTACAAACTATGGGATAGGCTCGCGCACCGCCTATCGCTCTTAAAGCGGAGGTCCACCCTAAAGTGGAACTTCCGCTCATTGGAATCCCCCCCCCCCTCCGGCGCCACAATTGGCACCTTTCAGGGGGGAGGGGGGGTGCAGATACCTGTACAGTACAGGTATCTGCACCCACTTCCGGCATAGCTATCTGCGGAAAGGGGCGTAGATTACGCCCCTTTCCAAAGGTCCCCCCGCTGTCTGCTGGGAAACGCACAGATCCCAGAGGCAGCGGGGTCCATCCTTATTGCGCAGCGCGATTCGCGCATGCGCAGTAGGGAACCGGAAAATGAAGCCGCAAGGCTCCACTTCCTGATTCCCATACCCAAGATGGCGGCGGCAGCACCCGAAAGACGATCGAGAGATCGGCTTCGGGTGCCGACATCGCGGGCACGCTGGGCGGGTAAGTGTCCTTATTTTAAAAGTCAGCAGCTGCAGTATTTGTAGCTGCTGGCTTTTAAAAAAAAAAAAAAAATGGCGGACTCCCGCTTTAAAGCGGCAACGTACACCTATGGCGATTCACGCAGGGGAGCCAACATGCTGCACTATTATGATGGCCACTGGTCGGCAAGCGGTTAATTACCACTGGGGTTTTTATTTTTTGCTAAATAAACTTAAACAAGACTAAAAATTTTGAAGAAAAAATAAGTTTTTTCTTAGTTTCTGCGGCTGCACTGACGGTCGCTGACGCGGCTGCACTGATAACCAGTGCACCAATTATCAGTGTAAATGCTGTACTCGCTGTGCCCTGTCAGATCTCACACGCTGTCTCTAGAAAGGAGAGCCGATAACCGGCAGGACTGGTTATACGTGACCAGCTGTGGTTGGACACAGCTGATTACGTGGTAAAGGGCCACTGTGATTGGCCCTTTACCCAGATCTGTGATCTGCTGTGTCCAAAGGACACAGCAATCACAGATACTTCCTGATGCACACCCCCAGGGGGCACGAGTGAGGCGCATTCTTGGGAGGAAGTCCAGGAACACCCCCCCGCCCACCAAACTGGAAAGCCACGCTGTAGCTGTACACTTTATATAATAATATAATATTTTGTAGCTGTACACTTTATATAATCAATAAACATTAATACAAGCCATTCAAAAATAAAGTGTCCATCAGTGCAAAGTTCATATAAACAATCTCACAGATCACAAAGTGGCCAATGGTATCTTCCCACTTTATACAAAACGCACTGAAATCTTCCATCTTCCACACCACCATGCACTAGAAGTGATATCCTGTGCTCAGGATCCCCTTATACTGGATCCTCCAATCTGCACTCATAACGTCACTGGGACTCAGAAGAAAATAAACTTCCATAGCGTTCTACCGTAAGTACCTCTTTAATCAAACCCAACTTTAGTTAAAATGACACTCAAAAACATAATAAAAAATTAGGCCCTTAAGGCGAAATGCGTCAGCAGAAATGATCATAGACCATCCAAATTTGTTATCTGGTCCACGATTGGTCCCTCTTGTTCTAATTTTAGCATATGACTCCTATCAATATTCCCTACTTTTTCAACAGTTTCATCAATATCCCTTTCCTGATAACCCTTTTCCAGAGACCTTGATCTCAGCACTTGAGCCTGTTGATGGTAATCAGAAATATCAGTGCAGTTACACCTGATGCGTTGAAATTGGCCTCTGGGAACTGCATTTAACCATGATACACGGTGGCAACTGGATAGGGGAATGTAAGCATTACGATCGGTCTCCTTAAAGTATGTGGTAGTGGTCAGACGCCCGTCTTTACCCATGATATTAAGATCAAGGAAATGAATCTGGGAGATGAATCGCCTCATAATGTAAGGAGATGCCTCATATTCTGATTGAGTCTTGAAAATAACGCTTCAAGGGAGGGTAGGTCCCCATCCCACAGGAGGGGGACATCGTCGATGTACCTCCTCCAAAGGCGTAACTCTCTTGGGGGATCCGTATCAATCATCTCTTTCTCCCAAAGGGCAATAAACAAATTATCTAAGCTGGGCGCAAATTTTGCGCCCATAGCCGCTCCACTGGTTGGAAGGAAACAGTCACTAAGCTGGGCGCAAATTTTGCGCCCATAGCCACTCCACTGGTTTGAAGGAAACAGTCACCCCCAAACCAGAAGTAATTATGACCCATTTCTCTACCTCAGTCTCTCCCTACTCCATTCTCTAATATGACCATACCTCCATCCCTACAAGCTAGAGGGAATACTATGAATGAATAGAGGGGGGTATGCCCCTCTAAATTACAAGAGAGGTTCTACTACCTCTAAACCGAAATATAATAATAAAAATAATGGTACAAAACCCCATCCATCCGGTGGTTTTCAGAAGACCCATCAGAGAGGTTCAGTCCATAAAGGACACGTTTATCCATCGCAAAGGGCCCCCCACAGAGAGAATTGTAATCCTCAGGGATGTTGGGACCGTAGGGGAGACCCCAGAGACTACAGAAATGAATATGGGTCAGGTCTAAGTGGGCAGACTCCCAGGGATAATCAAATTCCTCTTCAGAACAGATTTGCCCCACTCTCATGCCATGGGGATGAGAATTTTGAGGCAGGACATGTTCATACTAGGCACCCAAATCAATATACTGATTACCCAATACCACAGAGGATTATTTTGGAAGAATGGAGCAGCTTTTTTCACTTGAAAAATGTTATCATTTTGCTACGTCACTAGCGCTGCATCTATTTTGTATATATTCTTATAATGCTTGTGAGTTTTATTTTAACTGAAGTTCGGTTTTAATAATTCTGGTATCACAGCATAAATGTGGGGTGCCCAGAACCGGTCGGACTGGTGGATGCAGGGTCTTATCTGGTCACGTTCCTTTCCGCTCTACCTTAACTTCTGGTTGCCTTGCAGCCCCGTCCCGACGTGTTTCGTCATAAGAGCTTATTTGTGAGTTTGGTTTTTACTGAAGTTGAGTTTGACTAAACTTAATTACGGTATCACGCTATGTAAGTTTCTTTTCTTCTGAATTTCAGTGCTAAGAGCGATTTAAAGGAGGTGCAATTTGGGAGGAGCTACTAGTATAAGGGGATCCTAAGGAGAGTGTTGTTTTTTTTTTTTTTTTTTTTTTTTTTTTTTCCGATTATGAAAATGAGAGACAAATGGGGGAGTTTGGTGATCTGTGGGGAGAAGATATCAATTCTAGTGCACGATGGTGTGGAAGTTGGAAGATTTCAGTGCTTTTGCATAATTTTGTGAAGATTGGACGCTTTGTGATCTATGAGATTGTTTATCTGACCTTTGCACTGATGGACACTCCATTTTTCACTGGGTGTTATTAATGTTTATTGATTATCTTAAGTTATTAACAATTGCGCTACCTGTTGGGGGAATCTCACTCTGCTTATGGATTGTTTAAGATATAACATGCACAGTCGGCTTCCTTTTCAGTACTCGTAGAGGAATACCACCGTTGTCATTTGCCTTCTTTACCCTTAATTGGCTGATTTGAGAAGGTGCCGCGGCGTTCTGGAGATATATTGAATAATAAATCTGTATTTCTCTTCCGTGCATTGAAGGATGCAGCCAGTCTTCACGATGAAGGTGTCCATGTCCTGGTGGCTTTGCTGTCCCCTCCTCCTGCCCAGGAAGTCCTTTTTCTCCTGTTGAATTGGCTCGACACGGCCAATCCTATTTACTGGAATGCCCTCCCATTCCATTCTCCACAACAGACAGAGAATGAGCTTCAAGAAGAGAAAAAGCGTAGATCAGGGAGTACCTGTCCCATAAAGCAACCAGAGATTCCGCCCAAGGATTGCTGGTCATGGCCATAGACCTAGCAACCTTCCAGTTGAGCGCATCTGCCCAGGAATCCTTGGTTAATGGGAATAAACCTGTGAGCCCTTATGCCCAGGAATCCCTGGTCATGGCCATAAAGCAGAGAACATTCCAGTTGAGCACTTTCACACAGGGATTTCTGCTCATTGCCATAAACCTGGGAACCTTCCAGTTGATAGCATCTACTCAGGTATCCCCCAGTCATGGCCATAAACCTGGGAACCTTTCTTTGAGAGCTTCAACCCGGGGCCCCCAAAATATGGCCATAAACCTGGGAACTTTCCAGTTGAGTGCTTCTGCCCGGGGACACCCGGTCAAAGCTGTAAACCTAGGAGTCTTCTAGTTGAGCGATTCTGCCCAGGATCCCCAGTCATGGCCATAAACCTTGGAACCTTTCTTTGAGAGCTTCAACCCGGGGCCCCCAAAATATGGCCATAAACCTGGGAACCTTCCAGTTGATAGCATCTACTCAGGTATCCCCCAGTCATGGCCATAAACCTGGGAACCTTCCAGTTGATAGCATCTACTCAGGTATCCCCCAGTCATGGCCATAAACCTGGGAACCTTTCTTTGAGAGCTTCAACCCGGGGGCCCCCAAAATATGGCCATAAACCTGGGAACTTTCCAGTTGAGTGCTTCTGCCCGTGGATCCCCCCAGTCAAAGCTGTAAACCTGGGAGTCTTCTAGTTTAGCGATTCTGCCCAGGATCCCCAGTCATGGCCATAAACCTGGGAACCTTTCTTTGAGAGCTTCAACCCGGGGCCCTCAAAATATGGCCATAAACCTGGGAACTTTCCTTTTGGGTGCTTCTGCCCGTGGATCCCCCAGTCAAAGCTGTAAACCTGGGAGTCTTCTAGTTGAGCGATTCTGCCTAGGATCCCCAGTCATGGCCATAAACCTTGGAACCTTCCAGTTGAGTGCATCTACTCAGGTATCCCCCAGTCATGGCCATAAACCTGGGAACCTTCCAGTTGATAGCATCTACTCAGGTATCCCCCAGTCATGGCCATAAACCTGGGAACCTTTCTTTGAGAGCTTCAACCCGGGGCCCCCAAAATATGGCCATAAACCTGGGAACTTTCCAGTTGAGTGCTTCTGCCCGGGGACGCCCGGTCAAAGCTGTAAACCTGGGAGTCTTCTAGTTGAGCGATTCTGCCCAGGATCCCCAGTCATGGCCATAAACCTTGGAACCTTTCTGTGAGAGCTTCAACCCGGGGCCCCCAAAATATGGCCATAAACCTGGGAACTTTCCAGTTGAGTGCTTCTGCCCGGGGACGCCCGGTCAAAGCTGTAAACCTGAGAGTCTTCTAGTTGAGCGATTCTGCCCAGGATCCCCAGTCATGGCCATTAACCTGGAAACATTCCAGTGTAGCCTGTATGAGAGAAGATCCAGGTATGACGTGCCCCCAGAGAGGACAAGTTTGTTGGAATATCTCCTGGTGTAGAGACCATTCCCCCCCCTGTGACACCTGAAATAGCCTGCTTGCCAGTTATCCACCCCAACTACTGATAGGGAAGGGACACGAAGTTTCATCCAACCAAGAATCTAAGATGCCTCCAGGCCCACAACTGAGCTTCTGGTGATTTATGTAAGACCCAGACATGGCGTGATTAGACAGACCTCTCAAAGTGCTGACAATGGCAAGAAGGTGGCATCCGTAGTGACGATCTGCCCATTCCATGGGAGGAAGGACTTCCCCGGACAGGAGGAAGGGAGAGTGAAGCTACACAGACTTTCATGCCTTCGCTGTGAAGGTTGGCTGTGTCCTTCAACAAACTCGGAGAAAAGGATTTTATGGTAAGTGTAAAATTATAATTGTTTTGGTTTACTGGTCTTCTAATAGAGGGGCCGCCCATTTCTATCCCTCAGGATCTGAGGGTTGGGGAGACGCGGGTTGCCCCGTAGGGGGGCTCGGTTCACCTCACTAACAGGGTCATTCTAGAAGCTGATTGTATCTGGAGAAATACGTTTCACAAATAAATGCTTTCTACCTCATCGGTGGCTTTGGATGTGTGAGAATAAGATGAGAATGTGGGGTGCCCAGGGTCAGTTGGTCATTACCAGCCCCAAATTCATCACAGACGTGGCCATTGACCATGCTGACGTGTTTTTGAAGGGTGTGGGCTCCTCATCCGCCGTTGACCACTTGGTGATTTGCTGGTTCTCAATTTGGCTTTAGTGAAGCAGCACAAGCAACTGTCTGCCTAACAAAGGGGACCCTCCATGACCCCAAAACCTAGAACACGGCATCTACTGGTGTCATTACAATAAATAAAGAAAAAAGCATATCTAAACACAAAGTAGACGCGGCGTTCAACATTTTGGGGCCATGGAGGGTCTTCTCCTTCGTTACTAAAGCCAGATTGAAGTTCAAAGATCAAAACTGTATTGCACCTTACCAGTGCTGAATTATGGTAACTGCATTCGTTTTCTCTTTTCAGCCTAAGAACATCTTAACCACTTAAGGACCACCACATGGCAATGTACGTCGGCACAATGGCACTGACAGGCACAAGCACGTACATGTACGTGCTCGCCTTCCAGCGGGTGGGGGGGGTCCGATCGGACTCCCTCCCGCTAGCTGCGGCGGTCCGTTTCGCTTCAGGAGCGATCCGGGATGAGGGGGGGATGGCCGTTGGCTTCTGGCTATCCCCTCTCGATCGCTCCTGGCGAAAGAGAAGCTTCCCCCACCTGTGTAGTGTAAACACAGGCAGGGAGGAAGTGATGTCATTCTCCTCGGGGGCGGTACATTTTGATCCTGCCAAAAATGCTGTGTCAGGCTGCACTCACACCTCAGTGTCCCATTTTTTTTCGTGCGTTTTTATGCATTGCATTTTTAAAGTGTTCTTTAGCTTTGCCATTTTTTTTTTTTAGCCAATAGAGAAAAATATTCATTTCATTTACTTTTATTTATTTTTTTTATTGATTTTTTTTGGGTTAGGATTTAATTTATTATTTATGATTATATTTTATGTATTATTTATTTTATTATTGCCTTTGAGCAGAAAACACTCAAAAAACTTGCAAATTGTGCGTTTCAATTCATTTCTATGAGGGGAAAAAAAAACGCGCTTCAGAATCTCACCAATCTGTCCAAATAGGGGTTGGGGGTTTAATATATTTTTATTTATGATTTATTTATCGGATTTTATTATTGCGTTTGAGCAGAAAACCCTCCAAAACGTTTCAATGCATTTTTATGAGAAAAAAAAAAAAACAGCGCTTCAGAATTGCAGCAATCCAAATAGGGATTTGAGGTTTCATTTATTTATCAATATTATTTTTTTATTATTGCGTTTGAGCAGAAAATGCGTGAAAACGCTCAAACCGTGTGTTTCAGTGCATTTCTATATGGGGAAAAAAAAACACAAGTGCTTCTAAAATGCACCAATCTGTATAAATCGGGGTTTCATTTATTTTATTAATAATATTTATGATTATTTTTTTTATTTATTTTGTTATTGCATTTGAGCAGAAAACCCTCAAAAAAAAAAAAAGTGCAAATCGTGCTTTTTAATGCATTTCTATTAAGGGAAAAAAAAGCACTTTAGAATCGCACCAAATATAGCTCCTCCCATGTACAGAGGTATCACAGGCTCCTCCCATGTACAGAGGTATCACAGGCTCCTCCCATGTACAGAGGTATCACAGGCTCCTCCCATGTACAGAGGTATCACAGGCTCCTCCCCCGTACAGAAGTATCACAGGCTCCTCCCACGCACAGAGGTATCACAGGCTCCTCCCATGCACAGAAGTATCACAGGCTCCTCCCACGCACAGAAGTATCACAGGCTCCTCCCACGTACAGAAGTATCACAGGCTCCTCCCACGTACAGAAGTATCACAGGCTCCTCCCACGTACAGAAGTATCACAGGCTCCTCCCACGTACAGAGGTATCACAGGCTCCTCCCACGTACAGAGGTATCACAGGCTCCTCCCACGTACATAAGTATCACAGGCTCCTCCCACGCACAGAAGTATCACAGGCTCCTCCCACGCACAGAAGTATCACAGGCTCCTCCCATGCACATAAGTATCACAGGCTCCTCCCATGCACAGAAGTATCACAGGCTCCTCCCATGCACAGAAGTATCACAGGCTCCTCCCATGTACAGAGGTATCACAGGCTCCTCCCATGCACAGATGTATCACAGGCTCCTCCCATGTACAGAGGTATCACAGGCTCCTCCCATGCACAGAAGTATCACAGGCTCCTCCCATGCACAGAAGTATCACAGGCTCCTCTCCTGTACAGAAGTATCACAGGCTCCTCCCATGTACAGAAGTATCACAGGCTCCTCCCATGTACAGAAGTATCACAGGCTCCTCCCATGTACAGAGGTATCACAGGCTCCTCCCATGTACATAAGTATCACAGGCTCCTCCCAGGTACAGAGGTATCACAGGCTCCTCCCATGTACATAAGTATCACAGGCTCCTCCCATGCACAGAAGTATCACAGGCTCCTCCCATGCACATAAGTATCACAGGCTCCTCCCATGTACAGAAGTATCACAGGCTCCTCCCATGTACAGAAGTATCACAGGCTCCTCCCATGTACAGAAGTATCACAGGCTCCTCCCATGCACAGAAGTATCACAGGCTCCTCCCTTGTACAGAGGTATCACAGGCTCCTCCCATGCACAGAAGTATCACAGGCTCCTCCCATGTACAGAAGTATCACAGGCTCCTCCCACGTACAGAAGTATCACAGGCTCCTCCCACGTACAGAGGTATCACAGGCTCCTCCCATGTACAGAGGTATCACAGGCTCCTCCCATGTACATAAGTATCACAGGCTCCTCCCATGCACAGAAGTATCACAGGCTCCTCCCATGCACAGAAGTATCACAGGCTCCTCCCATGCACAGAAGTATCACAGGCTCCTCCCATGCACAGAAGTATCACAGGCTCCTCCCATGTACAGAAGTATCACAGGCTCCTCCCATGCACATAAGTATCACAGGCTCCTCCCATGTACAGAAGTATCACAGGCTCCTCCCATGTACAGAAGTATCACAGGCTCCTCCCATGCACAGAAGTATCACAGGCTCCTCCCATGTACAGAGGTATCACAGGCTCCTCCCATGCACAGAAGTATCACAGGCTCCTCCCATGTACAGAAGTATCACAGGCTCCTCCCACGTACAGAAGTATCACAGGCTCCTCCCACGTACAGAGGTATCACAGGCTCCTCCCATGTACAGAGGTATCACACGCTCCTCCCATGTACATAAGTATCACAGGCTCCTCCCATGCACAGAAGTATCACAGGCTCCTCCCATGCACAGAAGTATCACAGGCTCCTCCCATGCACAGAAGTATCACAGGCTCCTCCCATGCACAGAAGTATCACAGGCTCCTCCCATGTACAGAAGTATCACAGGCTCCTCCCATGTACAGATGTATCACAGGCTCCTCCCATGTACAGAGGTATCACAGGCTCCTCCCATGCACAGAAGTATCACAGGCTCCTCCCATGCACAGAAGTATCACAGGCTCCTCCCATGTACAGAAGTATCACAGGCTCCTCCCATGTACAGAAGTATCACAGGCTCCTCCCACATACAGAAGTATCACAGGCTCCTCCCACGTACAGAGGTATCACAGGCTCCTCCCATGTACATAAGTATCACAGGCTCCTCCCATGCACAGAAGTATCACAGGCTCCTCCCATGCACAGAAGTATCACAGGCTCCTCCCATGCACAGAAGTATCACAGGCTCCTCCCATGCACAGAAGTATCACAGGCTCCTCCCATGTACAGAAGTATCACAGGCCCCTCCCATGCACATAAGTATCACAGGCTCCTCCCATGTACAGAAGTATCACAGGCTCCTCCCATGTACAGAAGTATCACAGGCTCCTCCCATGCACAGAAGTATCACAGGCTCCTCCCATGTACAGAGGTATCACAGGCTCCTCCCATGCACAGAAGTATCACAGGCTCCTCCCATGTACAGAGGTATCACAGGCTCCTCCCATGCACAGAAGTATCACAGGCTCCTCCCACGCACAGAAGTATCACAGGCTCCTCCCACGTACAGAAGTATCACAGGCTCCTCCCACGTACAGAAGTATCACAGGCTCCTCCCACGTACAGAAGTATCACAGGCTCCTCCCACGTACAGAGGTATCACAGGCTCCTCCCACGTACAGAGGTATCACAGGCTCCTCCCACGTACATAAGTATCACAGGCTCCTCCCACGCACAGAAGTATCACAGGCTCCTCCCATGCACAGAAGTATCACAGGCTCCTCCCATGCACAGAAGTATCACAGGCTCCTCCCATGCACAGAAGTATCACAGGCTCCTCCCATGCACAGAAGTATCACAGGCTCCTCCCATGTACAGAGGTATCACAGGCTCCTCCCATGCACAGATGTATCACAGGCTCCTCCCATGTACAGAGGTATCACAGGCTCCTCCCATGCACAGAAGTATCACAGGCTCCTCCCATGCACAGAAGTATCACAGGCTCCTCTCCTGTACAGAAGTATCACAGGCTCCTCCCATGTACAGAAGTATCACAGGCTCCTCCCATGTACAGAAGTATCACAGGCTCCTCCCATGTACAGAGGTATCACAGGCTCCTCCCATGTACATAAGTATCACAGGCTCCTCCCATGTACAGAGGTATCACAGGCTCCTTCCATGTACATAAGTATCACAGGCTCCTCCCATGCACATAAGTATCACAGGCTCCTCCCATGCACATAAGTATCACAGGCTCCTCCCATGTACAGAAGTATCACAGGCTCCTCCCATGTACAGAAGTATCACAGGCTCCTCCCATGTACAGAAGTATCACAGGCTCCTCCCATGCACAGAAGTATCACAGGCTCCTCCCTTGTACAGAGGTATCACAGGCTCCTCCCATGCACAGAAGTATCACAGGCTCCTCCCATGTACAGAAGTATCACAGGCTCCTCCCATGTACAGAAGTATCACAGGCTCCTCCCACGTACAGAAGTATCACAGGCTCCTCCCACGTACAGAGGTATCACAGGCTCCTCCCATGTACAGAGGTATCACAGGCTCCTCCCATGTACATAAGTATCACAGGCTCCTCCCATGCACAGAAGTATCACAGGCTCCTCCCATGCACAGAAGTATCACAGGCTCCTCCCATGCACAGAAGTATCACAGGCTCCTCCCATGCACAGAAGTATCACAGGCTCCTCCCATGTACAGAAGTATCACAGGCTCCTCCCATGCACATAAGTATCACAGGCTCCTCCCATGTACAGAAGTATCACAGGCTCCTCCCATGTACAGAAGTATCACAGGCTCCTCCCATGCACAGAAGTATCACAGGCTCCTCCCATGTACAGAGGTATCACAGGCTCCTCCCATGCACAGAAGTATCACAGGCTCCTCCCATGTACAGAAGTATCACAGGCTCCTCCCACATACAGAAGTATCACAGGCTCCTCCCACGTACAGAGGTATCACAGGCTCCTCCCATGTACAGAGGTATCACACGCTCCTCCCACGTACAGAGGTATCACAGGCTCCTCCCATGTACAGAGGTATCACACGCTCCTCCCATGTACATAAGTAGCACAGGCTCCTCCCATGCACAGAAGTATCACAGGCTCCTCCCATGCACAGAAGTATCACAGGCTCCTCCCATGCACAGAAGTATCACAGGCTCCTCCCATGTACAGAAGTATCACAGGCTCCTCCCATGTACAGATGTATCACAGGCTCCTCCCATGTACAGAGGTATCACAGGCTCCTCCCATGCACAGAAGTATCACAGGCTCCTCCCATGCACAGAAGTATCACAGGCTCCTCCCATGTACAGAAGTATCACAGGCTCCTCCCATGTACAGAAGTATCACAGGCTCCTCCCACATACAGAAGTATCACAGGCTCCTCCCACGTACAGAGGTATCACAGGCTCCTCCCATGTACAGAGGTATCACAGGCTCCTCCCATGTACATAAGTATCACAGGCTCCTCCCATGCACAGAAGTATCACAGGCTCCTCCCATGCACAGAAGTATCACAGGCTCCTCCCATGCACAGAAGTATCACAGGCTCCTCCCATGCACAGAAGTATCACAGGCTCCTCCCATGTACAGAAGTATCACAGGCCCCTCCCATGCACATAAGTATCACAGGCTCCTCCCATGTACAGAAGTATCACAGGCTCCTCCCATGTACAGAAGTATCACAGGCTCCTCCCATGCACAGAAGTATCACAGGCTCCTCCCATGTACAGAGGTATCACAGGCTCCTCCCATGCACAGAAGTATCACAGGCTCCTCCCATGTACAGAAGTATCACAGGCTCCTCCCACATACAGAAGTATCACAGGCTCCTCCCACGTACAGAGGTATCACAGGCTCCTCCCATGTACAGAGGTATCACACGCTCCTCCCACGTACAGAGGTATCACAGGCTCCTCCCATGTACAGAGGTATCACACGCTCCTCCCATGTACATAAGTATCACAGGCTCCTCCCATGCACAGAAGTATCACAGGCTCCTCCCATGCACAGAAGTATCACAGGCTCCTCCCATGCACAGAAGTATCACAGGCTCCTCCCATGCACAGAAGTATCACAGGCTCCTCCCATGTACAGAAGTATCACAGGCTCCTCCCATGTACAGATGTATCACAGGCTCCTCCCATGTACAGAGGTATCACAGGCTCCTCCCATGCACAGAAGTATCACAGGCTCCTCCCATGCACAGAAGTATCACAGGCTCCTCCCATGTACAGAAGTATCACAGGCTCCTCCCATGTACAGAAGTATCACAGGCTCCTCCCATGTACAGAAGTATCACAGGCTCCTCCCATGTACAGAAGTATCACATGCTCCTTCCATGTACAGAGGTATCACAGGCTCCTCCCATGTACAGAAGTATCACAGGCTCCTCCCATGTACATAAGTATCACAGGCTCCTCCCATGTACAGAAGTATCACAGCCTCTGCTCAATACTTTGGTGAAGCTCCTTTGGTACCAATTACAGCCTCCAGTCTTGGTGAGTATGATGTATGATGAGTATGATGTATGATGAGTATGATGAGTATGATGTATGATGAGTATGATGTATGATGAGTATGATGAGTATGATGAGTATGATGAGTATGATGTATGATGAGTATGATATATGATGAGTATGATGCTACAAGCTCGGCACTCCTATTTTTGGGCAGTTTCTCCCATTCTTATTTGCAGAACCTCTCAAGCTCCATCAGGTTGGATGGGGAGCATTGGTGCACAGCTATCTTCAGATCTCTCTAGAGATGTTCAAGTCCGGGCTCTGGCTGGGCCACACAAGGACATTCACAGAGTTGTCCCAAAGCCACTCCTGTGTTATCTTGGCTGTGTGCTTAGGGTCGGGTCCTGTTGGAAGATAAACTTTTGCCCCAGTCTGAGGTCCAGAGCGCTCTGGAGCAGTTTTTCATTAAGGATGTCTCTGTACATTGCTGCATTCATCTTTCCCTCAATACTGACTAGTCTCCCAGTTCCTGCCACTGAAAAACATCCCCACAGCATGATGCTGCCACCACCATGCTTCACAGTAGGGATGGTATTGGCCAGGTGATGAGCAGTGCCTGGTTTCCTCCAGACATGACGTTTGCCATTCAGGCCAAAGAGTTCAAACTTTGTTTCATCAGACTAGAGAATTTTGTTTCTCGTGGTCTGAGAGTCCTTCAGGTTCCTTTTGATAAACTCCAGGTGGGCGGTCATGTGCCTTTTACTGAGGAGTGACTTCCGTCTGGCCGCTCTACCATACAGGCCTGATTGGTGGAGAGCTGCAGAGATGGTCGTTCTTCTGGAATTTTCTCCTCTCTCCACAGAGAAACACTGGAGCTGTCAGAGTGACCATCGGGTTCTTGGTCACCTCCCTGGCTAAGGCCCTTCTCCCCCAATTGCTAGTTTGGCCGGGTGGCCGCTCTAGGAAGAGTCCTGGTGGTTCAAATTTTCTTCCATTTATGGATGATGGAGGCCACTGGGATCATTGGGACCTTCAATGCTGCAGAAATGTTTCTGTACCCTTCCCCCGATCTGTGCCTCCATACAATCCTGTCTCCGAGGTCTACAGACAATTTCTTGGACTTCATGGCTTGGATTGTGCTCTGACATGCACTGTTACCTGTGGGACCTTCTATAGACAGGTGTGTGCCTTTCCAAATCATGTCCAATCACCT
The DNA here is from genome assembly GCF_037356315.1 of Lithobates pipiens. Classification (NCBI taxonomy): domain Eukaryota; kingdom Metazoa; phylum Chordata; class Amphibia; order Anura; family Ranidae; genus Lithobates; species Lithobates pipiens. The sequence continues at coordinate 593,760,203 of NW_027507764.1, read as the reverse complement.
GAATTTACCACAGGTGACCTCCAATCACGTTGTAGAAACATCTCAAGGATGATAAGTGGAAACAGGAGGAACCTGAGATCAATTCTGAGTGTCATGGGAGGAGCCTGTGATACTTATGTACATGGGAGGAGCCTATGATAATTATGTACATGGGAGGAGCCTGTGATACTTATGTACATGGGAGGAGCCTATGATAATTATGTACATGGGAGGAGCCTGTGATACTTATGTGCATGGGAGGAGCCTGTGATACTTATGTACATGGGAGGAGCCTGTGATACTTATGTACATGGGAGGAGCCTATGATAATTATGTGCATGGGAGGAGCCTGTGATACTTATGTGCATGGGAGGAGCCTGTGATACTTATGTGCATGGGAGGAGCCTGTGATACTTATGTGCATGGGAGGAGCCTGTGATACTTATGTGCATGGGAGGAGCCTGTGATACTTATGTACATGGGAGGAGCCTATGATAATTATGTACATGGGAGGAGCCTATGATACTTATGTGCATGGGAGGAGCCTGTGATACTTATGTGCATGGGAGGAGCCTGTGATACTTATGTGCATGGGAGGAGCCTGTGATACTTATGTGCATGGGAGGAGCCTGTGATACTTATGTGCATGGGAGGAGCCTGTGATACTTATGTACATGGGAGGAGCCTGTGATGCTTATGTACATGGGAGGAGCCTGTGATGCTTATGTGCATGGGAGGAGCCTGTGATACTTATGTACATGGGAGGAGCCTGTGATACTTATGTGCATGGGAGGAGCCTGTGATACTTATGTGCATGGGAGGAGCCTGTGATACTTATGTACATGGGAGGAGCCTGTGATACTTATGTACATGAGAGGAGCCTGTGATACTTATGTGCATGGGAGGAGCCTGTGATACTTATGTACATGGGAGGAGCCTGTGATACTTATGTACATGGGAGGAGCCTGTGATACTTATGTGCATGGGAGGAGCCTGTGATACTTATGTGCATGGGAGGAGCCTGTGATACTTATGGACATGGGAATTTTTATTTTGTATACATGTTCAAAGATTTCAAACAAACGTCTTTCGTGTTGTCATTATGGGGGGTTGTTAGTAGAGTTTTAAGGAAAATAATGAATTTAATCAATTTTGGAATAAGGCTGTAACGTAACACAATGTCGAAAAAGTGAAGCTCTGTGAATACTTTCTATAGGTCGCTGGTACTGTCTGAGGTGCACCTGGAACTTCCATTTTCTTTGGCTGACCCCCCAAACAGACACTTCTGAGGCTTCCAGGTCCTCGATTCACCCGGCTTGTGCAGAGCCGAAAAAAATGACACAGATGTGGGTGCGAAGAACTGATGTCGCTGGGGACACAAGTAATCTCTGGTGGGATAATTTATGTAAAGCTTCCCAATGGGGACACAATTTGCGAAAGTCTTATAGAAAACGTGTCCAAAGAGGAGATCCTAAAGACTCCACATCACCTATGACCATTGTTCCATTACAGCCTATTGTTGATCAAACACATACCAAATTTTAACCCAACCTTAACCACAAAAATAATCAAATGACTGCAGCTTACACTAGATCAAAAGTCTTGTGGACCCCCCCCCCCCCCCCCCCTCCAAATTACTGCGTTAAGGTGTAGGGATAAAACTATTTTTGCAGAAGGGAGTTTAACAAGACTCGTGGCCACTCATTAAAATTAGAAGAAAAGAGGTTTAACCTTAAACTATGTAGAGGGTTCTTTACTGTAAGAGCGGCAAGGATGTGGAATTCCCTTCCACAGTCGGTGGTCTCAGCGCGCGCGGGGGGGGGGGGGCATTGATAGTTTCAAGAAGCTATTAGATAAGCACCTGAACGACCACAACATAGTTACATAGTTAGTAAGGTTGAATAAAGACACCAGTCCATCCAGTTCAACCTGAGTGAGTGTCTACAATTGTTCCTATCCCTGTACATTGCACACTCACATCCCTACCCTCAAGGAGCCACAATCCAAGGTCCCCATTCATATACTAGGGGCCAATTTTGGACAGAAGCCAATTAACCTACCTGCATGTCTTTGGAGTGTGGGAGGAAACCGGAGTACCCGGAGGAAACCCATGCAGGCACAGGGAGAACATGCAAACTCCACACAGGTAGTGTTATGGTTGGGATTCGAACCAGTGACCCTTTTTACTGCTAGGCGAGAGTGCTAACCACTACACCACTGTGCCACTGTGCCGCCCTTGACAACATACATGATATACAATGTAATACTGACATATAATCACACAACATACATGATATACAATGTAATACTGACATATAATCACACAACATAGTAGGTGAGGTTTAAAAAAAAGACACAAGTCCATCCTATGTAACTATGTTTCCAGCGAAGGGTCCTGGTCAAACACCATCATACAAAGACATTGTAGACAATTGTGCACCCCCAACCTTGTGGTAACAGTTTGGTGCGGACCCTTTTCTGTTCCACCTGACCTCAACCCTACTGCACACCTTTGGGATGAATGGGAACACTGATAATGAACCAGGTCTTCTCATCCAACATCAGTACCTGACCGCACCAATGGGCACAAATTTCCACAGACAGCCTCCAAAATCTAGCAGAAAGTCTTTCCAGAAGAGTGGAGAATGTTCTAGAACCAAGTGGTGGGGCAACTCCATATTAATGGCCATAGTTTAGGAAAGTGGGGAACTTTATATTAACGTCAATGGGTTTTGAATGGTGGGGGGGGGGGGGGAGATTCTATATAATGGCCATGGTTTTGGAATGGTGGGGTGTGGGGGGGTGGGGGAGATTCTATATAATGGCCATGGTTTTGGAATGGTGGGGTGTGGGGGGGATTCTATATAATGGCCATGGTTTTGGAATGGTGGGGTGGGGTGTGGGATTCTATATAATGGCCATGGTTTTGGAATGGTGGGGTGTGGGGGGGGGGGGAGATTCTATATAATGGCCATGGTTTTGGAATGGTGGGGTGTGGGGGGGATTCTATATAATGGCCATGGTTTTGGAATGGTGGGGTGTGGGGGAGATTCTATATAATGGCCATGGTTTTGGAATGGTGGGGTGTGGGGGGATTCTATATAATGGCCATGGTTTTGGAATGGTGGGGTGTGGGGGGGGGGGAGATTCTATATAATGGCCATGGTTTTGGAATAGGAGGTCCAACAGCTCAACCTTGTGGTAACAGTTTAATGAAGACCCTTTTCTTTTCCAGCATGACCGTGTACACAGTCAGCTCCATAAAGACATGGTTTGACCGGTTCGCTGTGGAGGAACTTGAATCTCCTGCACAGAGCCCTGCGCTCAACCCTACTGACCACCCATTGGGATGTTGATGGTGAGCCAGGTTTTCTCATCCAACATCAGTACCTGACTTCACAAATTCCCACAGACACCCTCCAAAACCTTGCAGAAAGTCTTACCAGATAAGTGGAGGATGTTCTAGAACCAAAGGGGTGGGGCAACTCCATATGAAAGTCGGTAATTTTGGAATGGAGGGGAATTCTATATTAATGGCTATGGTTTTGGAATAGGATGTCCAATAGCCCAACCTTTGTGGTAACAGTTTTGGTGAACACCCTTTACTGTTCTCCACCATGACTGTGCCCCTGTGTTCAAAGCCAGCTCCATAAAAAGACATGGTGTGACCAGTTTTATAAAAAGGACCTCGAGTGTCGTGTACAGGGTCCTGACTTCATCCCTACTGAACACCTTTGGGGTGAATTGGAATGCTGATTATGAACAAACGGTACAAATTCCCACAAATACACTCCAAAATATCATGGGAATATACCTACAAAGGAGGACAAAAGTCATATCGATGGCCATGGTGTTGGAATGGGACGTCCAACAAGCCCATATAGAGGTATGATGGTCAGGTTTCCACAGACTTTTGGCTATGTAGTATTGCTAACAAAACTTCTAATGGTCTCGTTGTTAGCCCCCCTGTACACACGGGTCGGAGATTTCCACAACCAAATCCGTCGGATTTTGCCTGTCGGATCTTGTCTGAAACTGTTGCATACACACGGTCCGACAAAGTTGGCGAAAAATCCGATCTTTCAGAACGTGATGACATAATTTTGTTATGACGGGACTACGTTCAGGCTAGTAGCCAATAGCTTTGATGTAGGAATTTGATCTGAGCATGCGTGGCACTTGGTCCGATCAAAATGCTCTACACATGATCGGAGTATGTCCGATCGGCCCAGTTGGTCGGGAAATATTTCCAACATGTTGGAAAATTGGGTCAGACGGAGATTCCAACGGAATCAGTCCGATGCATTCCACACACAGTCAGATTATCCGACAACACGGTCCGATAAGACACATTCCGACGGATTCTCCGGCCGTGTGTACAAGGGCTTAGAGGTTCGTTGCCTTCATCCATTTTGGTGGAAATTGAATAAAACTGCCACGTTTGGTCAGCAAGAGAAATTGAAGTCCTCCATTGACTGTATCATTCCCTTATAGCCTAAAGATCACTTGACACGTCACAATCTGGTTGTATTATTCAAGGTACCCCCCCTCCCCCCCATACAAGAGACAGCAATAAAAAAAAAAAAAGACAGACAAATCTTTATTCGAACATTTTAATCTTGGTGAACCAATTTGCACCATCAGTAGTCGATAAACAGCTACAACTTCTACAAACTCGCATCTTCAGTTTTTCAAGCAATATGGAATTTGTTAATAAAGTATATTTCTTTTTCAACAACCAGTAGAGCCAACCCCCCCCCCCCCGGAGGATTCTAGTAAAGGAGTTGTAAAGGTTAGTTTTTTTATTTTCTAAATAGGTTCCTTTAAGCTAGTGCATTGTTGGTTCACTTACCTTTTCCTTCGATTTCCCTTCTAAATGTTTTTTTTTTCTTTGTCTGAATTTCTCACTTCCTGTTTCTCCTCAGTAAACTTTACACCGTCATCCGAGCGGTGTCTGGTCGGCCAGAACAGCCTACTGAGGAGGAACAGGAAGTGAGAAATTCAGACAAAGAAAAAAAAACATTTAGAAGGGAAATTGAAGGAAAAGGTAAATGAACCAACAATTAGACATGTGCAAAAGGAAAAAATTTGTTTAGTTTCATTTCGTTTTAATTCGTTAATTCATTAATTTCGTTTAGTTATATTCGTTAACTTCCTTAAATTAGTTTTTCGGATTTCGTTTAGTTTTCTACCGAATTCGAAAAATCGGCCACATTCGAAAATATTTCAACCAAATTCGAAAATATTTCAACCAAATTCGAAAATATTTCTACCGCATTCGAAATTATTTCAACATGATTCGACATTATTTCAACCGCATTCGAAAATATTTTGTGACCCGACTTTAGGGCCATGTATCTCGGGGTCACTTGGTGCTAGAAACTCCAAATTTGGATATGTTGTAGTGCTAGTATTGTGTTTGCATACCAAATGTGGGGTTTCTAGCTATAAGTGACCCTAAGATATGTGGCCCCAAAATCGGGTCGCAAAATGTTATTCTCTACTCTAATAACTAATAACATTTTGCGACCCAAATTTTGGGACCACATATCTCAGGGTCACTTATAGCTAGAAACCCCAAATTTGGTATGCAAACACATTAATGCTAGCAATACAACATATCCAAATTTGAAGTGTCTAGCACCAAGTGACCCCGAGATACGTGGCCCTAAAGTCGGGTCACAAAATATTTTCGAATGCGGTTGAAATAATGTCGAATCATGTCAAATTCATTCGTTATATTTCTTTCGTATTCGTTGTAATTTGTTATTTTTTTATTGCAAAATTCGGCCGAATTTCGATTCGTTACAAACTAACTGCACAAGCCTACCAACAATGCACTAGCCTAAAGGAACCTATTTAGAAAATAAAAAATGAACCTTTACAACCCCTTTAAATAAGTGTCTTCTCCCTTTTCACTTCAGACCACTAATTCTACCCACCATTGCCCTATTATTAGGACCATTCATGAAGATGAACATTTCCTTCAACTTTTACACCGATTATAACAGATGTAATTCATCGTCATCGGTGGGGGGAGGAATGTTCTATATTACAAATCTTCTTTTATTTTTCTACCGTTATCTCTTTTTCCCTATTCATTTTACAATTTTAATTTTGGAGAATTATAAACTGCAAGGAAGAGAAAAAAAAAAAAAAGCAGCAAAACTAGACCCAGTGATGGTGGTGTTCTTTATAAATAGCCCTGGAAATATGGAGTCTGCCGGTTCGGTTGCAACCAGAAGTCGAGATGAAAGAAGGAGTACGCATTCTAGGTAGTAACTGTCGCATTCAAGCTGACTTCTGTAATGTGAAGACGTCTCACCGCTCATCCAACTGTCCTCAGTTCTGCTAACCATAAGGAACATACCCCATGATGTCAGGAACGTACCCAGTTATTTATACCTTCCTATACCAGGAACATACCCCCCATTATTTATATGGCGCTATGCCAGGATTGTACGCCATTATTTATACCCTACGATACCAGGAACATTACCCCGTTATTTATACCAGGATGTGCCCCATTATTTTTATCCTACTATATCAAGAATGTTTCCCAGTACTTATACCATACTATACTTACCCCAGTATTTATACCTTACTATAGCTGGAATATACCCCATTATACCAGGAACATACTCTAGGACAGGGGTGCTCAACCTGTGGCTCTCCAGCTGATGCGGAACTACAAGTCCCATGAGGCATAGCAAGACTCCAACAGCCACAAGCATGACACCCAGAGTCAGAGGCATGATGGGACTTGTAGTTTTGCAACAGCTGGAGAGCCACGGGTTGAGCACCCCTGCTCTAGGACAGTGATGGTGAACCTTGGCACTCCAGATGTTTTGGAACTACATTTCCCATGATGCTCAACTACACTGCAGAATGCATGAGCATCATGGGAAATGTAGTTCCAAAATATCTGGGATGCCAAGGTTTGCCATCACTGCTCTTGGATTTATACTCTACTCTACTCTACTATATATATATATATATAACCCCACTATACCAGGAACACACCCCAGCTTTTATACCCTACTCCAGGGGTCTCCAAACTTTCTAAAGAAAGGACCAGTTTACTATCCTTAAGCCCTTATACACACGGGTCGGACATTCTGACAACCAAATCCGTTGGATTTTGTCCAACGGATTTTGTCCGAAACTGTTGCATACACACGGCCGGACAAAGTTGTCGGAAAATCCGATTGTACATGACACGATGACGTTATTTTCGTTGCGACGGGACTACGTTCAGGCCAATAGCTTTGGTCTAGGAATTTGATCTGAGCATGCGTGGCACTTTGTCCGTTGGAGTAGGTTACACATGATCGGAGTATGTCCGATCGGAGCATTTGGACGGAAAATTTTACGGACAAGTTGGAAAACTTGGTCCGTCGGATACTCTGATGGAAACAGTCCGATGGAGACCTCACACAGTCGGCAACAAGAGGAATAGACAAAATTCCAGAAAGACGTAACAGTCCTTTCAATATACCACCGGAAATAAATACATAACAATAGGGTTAAAACCTAAAAAAAAGTATTTCTATTGTGTACAAGAGCTGTTCTTAAAATTACAAAAATAGAACAATAGCTAAAACACTGCAGCTATACGGGGAGTATACAATCAAGGATGTTAGAAAATTGATACAGTCCAGGCATGTACTGGCCATCGGGACTACAGGGAGTTTCCCGGTGGGCCGATGGCTCAGTGGGACACTCTGATGTAAGGGGGCTGGTGATGGGACACTCTGATGTAAGGGGGCTGGTGATGGGACACTCTGATGTAAGGGGGCTGGTGATGGGACACTCTGATGTAAGGGGGCTGGTGATGGGACACTCTGATGTAAGGGGGCTGCCGATGGGACACTCTGATGTAAGGGGACTGGTAATGGGACACTCTGATGTAAGGGGACTGGTAATGGGAGACTCTGATGTAAGGGGGCTGGTAATGGGACACTCTGATGTAAGGGGGCTGGTAATGGGACACTCTGATGTAAGGGGGCTGGTAATGGGACACTCTGATGTAAGGGGGCTGGTAATGGGACACTCTGATGTAAGGGGGCTGGTAATGGGACACTCTGATGTAAGGGGGCTGGTAATGGGACACTCTGATGTAAGGGGGCTGGTAATGGGACACTCTGATGTAAGGGGGCTGGTAATGGGACACTCTGATGTAAGGGGGCTGGTAATGGGACACTCTGATGTAAGGGGGCTGGTAATGGGACACTCTGATGTAAGGGGGCTGCCGATGGGACACTCAAAATGTAAGTGGGCCGGTCTGGATGAAGTCCAGGGCCAAATTTCTGTCCCTGTCCAGCCCTGATACAGTCAAAACGTTTCGCTGAGAACTCCGCTTCCTCTGGACCCTGTATGCCTTGAATGAAGAAATTACACTTGTGCTGAAATATAAAATCAGATACACGATGGAACCAAAAGATAATATTAAGAGAATTCAGCCAATATCTACAAAAGAAGCACACAATCAAGAAAAAGTCCAAGAAAACAAGAGACAAAAACAAAAAAAAAACAACTGTAATTATACAGGTGTATGTATACAAAGAGGTTAGAAAATTCATAGTCTGCGTGTTTCGTGGAGAACTCCACTTCCTCAGGATCCTGTACACGCCTTTTGAATGAAGAAATCTTCAGAGAAGCCTAGCTCACCCCCAACCCAACTGTACATTTATTTTGCCCATCAGCCCACCAGTTATTACCTTTTGGATCACTTGACCTTCTTTTAAAAAAATTATAAGCTCTAATGAGCAGGGCCCTGTGATCCTCTTGTATTGAATCTGTACTATTTACCCTCCCATTATAAAGCGCTGCACAAACTGTTGGCGCTCTATAAAAATGATACCATTGCAATGAAATATAAAAATCAGATACAGTGGGGCAAAAATGTATTTAGTCAGCCACCAATTGTGTTCTCCCACTTAAAAAGATGAGAGAGGCCTGTAATTGTCATCATAGGTGTCACCTCAACTATGAGAGACAAAATGTGGAAACAAATCCAATCACATTGTCCGATTTTTGAAAGAATTTATTTGCAAATTATGGTGGAAAATAAGTATTTGGTCAATATCAAAAGTTCATCTCAATACTTTGTTATATATCCTTTGTTGGCAATGACTGAGGTCAAACATTTTCTGTAAGTCTTCACAAGGTTGTCACACACTGTTGCTGGTATGGTGGCCTCCATGTAGATCTTCTCTAGCGCAGAGATGTTTTGGGGCTCTCTCTGGGCAACACGGACTTTCAACTCCCTCCAAAGGTTTTCTATGGGGTTGAGATCTGGAGACTGGCTAGGCCACTCCAGGACCTTGCAATGCTTCTGATGAAGCCACTCCTTTGTTGCCCCAGGCGGTGTGTTTGGCATCATTGTCATGCTGAAAGACCCAGCCACGTTTCATCTTCAATGCCTTTGCTGATGGGAGGAGGTTTGCACTCAAAAATCACACAATACATGGCCCCATTAATTCTTTCATGTACACATATTAGTCGTTCTGTTCACTTTGCAGAGAAACAGCCCCAAAGCATGATGTTGCCACCTCCATTCTTCACAGTAGGTATGGTGTTCTTTGGTTGCAACTCTACATTCTCTCTCCTCCAAACACAAGTTGTGTTTCTACCAAACAGTTCTACTTTGGTTTCATCTGATCATATGACATTCTCCCAATCCTCTTCTGGATCATCCAAATGCTCTCTAGCAAACCTCAGACGGGCCCCGGACATGTACTGGCTTAAGCAGGGGGACACGTCTGGGACTGTAGGATCCGAGTCCCTGGCGGCGTAGTGCGTTACTGATGGTAGCCTTTGTTACGTTGGTCCCAGCTCTCTGCAGGTCATTCAATAGGTCCCCCCGTGTGGTTCTGGGATTATTGCTCACCGTTCTTGTGATCATTTTGACCCCACGGGGTGAGATCTTGCGTGGAGCCCCAGATGGAGGGAGATCATCAGTGGTCTTGTATGTCTTCGTTTTCTAATTATTGCTCCCACAGTTGATTTCTTCACACCAAGCTGCTTGCCTATTGCAGATTCAGTCTTCCCGGCCTGGAGCAGGTCTACCATTTTGTTTCTGGTGTCCTTCGACAGCTCTTTGGTCTTCACCATAGTGGAGTTCGGAGTGTTTGAGGTTGTGGACAGGTGTCTTTTATACTGATAACAAGTTCAGACAGGTGCCATTAATACCGGTAATGAGCGGAGGACAGGGGAGCCTCTTATAGAAGAAGATACAGGTTTGTGAGAGACAGAAATCTTGCTCGTTTGTAGGCGACCAAATACTTATTTTCCACCATAAAATTTGCAAATAAATTCTTTCAAAAATCAGAAAAATTTAATTGTCTGGATTTGTTTCCACATTTTGTCTCTCATAGTTGAGGTGATACCTATGATGACAATTCCAGGCCTCTCTCATCTTTTTTTAAGTGGGAGAACTTGCACAATTGGTAGCTGACTAAATACTTTTTTGCCCCACTGTACATGATGGAACCAAGCTAATATAAAGAGAATCAATAACCGCAAAAGAAGCACACAATCAAGAAACGGTCCAAGAAAGCAAGATACAAAAAAATAAATAAAAATGATACAGGTGTATACAAACAAGGCTGGATACAGTCTACGCATTTTGCGGAGAACTCTTCTTCGTTCAAGGAGTACAGGGTCCTGAGGAAGCAAAGTTCTCAGCGAAACACGTAGAGCATATCAATTTTCCAACTTTCTTGTTTGTATATGCCTGTATAATATCAGTTTTTTAGTCTCTTGCTTCTTTTGCAGTTATTGGTTGGCTTCTGTTTATATTATCGTGGTTCCATCATGCATCCATTTGATTTTGTAATGCAAGGCATACAGGGTTCGGGAGGAAGCAATTACTAAATATCAATCAAAATAGATACATGGTGAAACCAACATAATATAAATAGAAGCCAACAAATAAAACTACAAAAGAAGCACATAAGACCCACTCCAATGAATAAATAAAAAACAAAACAAATGGGGGGGTATTGGAAGAGATAAAACCCTTCATAGCGATGTGGATGGAACCCCCCACCTATTATCTTGGTTCCATCGTGTATTGATTTGATTTATTTCAGCACAAGTGTAATTTCCTCATTCATGAGGTACAGGGTCCTGAGGAAGCAGAGTTCTCCGTGAAACACGTAGACCATATCAATTTCGAACATCCTTGTTTGTATACACCTGTATAAACTACATTGTGTTTGTTATTATTTTTGTCCTTCCAAGCCATTTATCAAAGCCGATAAGTCTCTAAGCTGTACAAAGTGTTTGAAGTGGCATGGTCAGTGTAGGACCCCTCAGAAGTGTAGAGCAGTGGACTGTCCTCCTTGACGGCCATATTGCACACATGTTGGTGCTTCAGAGAAGCAGCATGGGACCTAAACGTCTTGCCACATAACTGGCAGAAATACGGACATTCTCCCGTGTGCGTCCTCAAGTGCTTCACCAAATCCGACTTCTGTACAAAGCCCCTCGTGCATTCTTCGCACTTGTATGGCCGCTCCCCGCTGTGCGTCCTCGAGTGTTTTACTACCGCCGAGCGGTCGATGAACCGCTTGTCGCAGAAGTCGCATTTGTAGGGTTTTTCGCCCGTGTGGGTGCGGAGATGCTTCACCAGGTCGGAGTTCTGGATGAATCCCTTCTGGCAGACGAGGCACCGGTAAGGCTTGTCGCCGGTGTGCGACCGCATGTGTTTGACCAGCGCCGACCGCTGGCTGACCACCTTGCCGCACACGGTACAAGTATGAGGCTGCTGGGCTCTGTGAGTCGCCTTGTGGACCCGGAAAGTGGAGTTGTCGGTGAAAGTTTGATCGCAGTGCAGACAAGCATACACTTTAGTCTTCTTGACTGCCATCTTGCACTCCCCTGAAGATGAGAGGATGCTCTTTAAGCTGCCGAAAGGCCTGGCCACCACAGAACCCGCATGGAACTTTGGTACTAAACTTCCGGGGTCATCCTCGGACTCTCCCCAATACGTGACCGGCTGGTGCACATTGGAGGGAACAGAGAGAGCGCTTCCCTTCATTTCGGTCCCAGGAGGAGTAAGGTGCTTTTGCTGGTGTTTAGCCAAGCTGGACTTCTCAATGAAGCTTCTACCGCAGTCGCTGCAGCTATACGGGCGTTCTCCGGTGTGCGTACGGTAATGTTTTACGAGATCCGAATTCTGGATGAAGCCTTTATTGCACACATTACAGACATAAGGCCGTTCCCCTGTATGAATACGTAAATGTTTAACGAGCACCGACCGGTGGCCGAAGGTCTTCCCGCACTCACTACATGGAAACGACCTCGCTCTGCTAACTTCCGCCGTGCGCTGGTTCGGTGGTAGAGCTTCTTCACCATTTTTGTCATCGTGACCAACGGTGATTATAGATATCCCTTCTAAAAATTCAGAGCTCTGCTGTTTTTGGTCGACGTGCCATTTCAGGTGTCTATGAAGGTTGGAGCTGCAGCTGAAGCCCTTTCCACACTCGCTGCACGGATACGGCTGGACTCTGTTGTGAATCCTCCGGTGTTTGGCCAACGAGGACGCCTCAGTAAAACTCTTGTAACACTCGGGGCACTGGAAAGGCTTTTCACCGGAGTGAATCCTTTGGTGCTTCACCAGGTCCGACCTCTGGATGAAACCCTTGTTGCACTCTGTACATTGGTATGGGCGAACCCCTGTGTGGGTTCGAAGATGTTTCACCAAATCGGAAGTTTGGAAGAAGCTCTTGGGACATCGGTCGCACAAGTACTGTCTCTCCGTGTTGTGGGTTCGGAGATGTTTTTTAAGGCTGGTTTTGTTGGGGAAGGTTTTGTCACATTCCGGGCACTGGTGCAGAAGGCTTTTCTGCTCAGTGGTGTTGGGTTTAACGGGGTCCATGAGGACAATCTCATGGAAGGCGGTAGCGGCGGGAGGGGTCTCTGTAGAGTGGACCTCGAGGTGCTTGACCAAATCCAAACTTTGTTTGAAGGTTCTTTTGCAATGCGGACAGTGGTACGGCCTCTGCCCGGAGTGTGTCCTACGATGTTTGGCCAGCGACGAGCCTTCCGTGAACCTTTTATTACATTCGGGGCAGTGATAAGGCTTCTCACCACTGTGAATTCTTTGGTGTTTGACCAGGTCAGAGTTTTGGATGAAGCTTTTCCTGCACTGGTCACAGGGATAAGGTTTTTGCCCCATGTGAGTCCTCATGTGCTTGTTTAAGGAAGAACGATGGATGAAGGCTTTCTCACAGACGTTGCACTGGTATGCCCTTTCCCCCGTGTGCCATCTAATGTGTTTAATGATAGTAGACCTCCCTGTGAAGGTCTTACCACAGTATTGGCACGAGTAAGGGCTCTGTCCATCGTGAGTCCTCCAGTGTTTTTGGAGGTCGCTTTTCCGTTCGAAACTCTTTTGGCACAAGACACAACAATGGTGTCTCTCTGCGCGGTGGCTCCGGCAATGTCTCAAAAATGTGGACTTCTGAATAAAGCTAATGTTGCAGTCTAGGCACCGAAAGAGCTGGTCATTGCAGTGCAGCTTTTTGTGCTTTAAAAACCTTGACAACTGGTTGAAGGTCTGACTGCACTCACATTCGTAAGAGAGAGAAACGCCATCCGCCGAGCTGTTCGTAGCCGTGCTCTGTTGTCTAACATGGACTCTCTGGTGTTTCAGAAGATCCGACTTCTGCATGAAGCGCCGACTGCACTGAAGACAGGAAAATGGCCGTTCCCCGGTGTGGCTCCTCTGATGTAATATTAAGGTTGACCTTTGGATGAAGCCTTTCCCGCATTCGGTACACTTGTGGGGTTTATCTTTGCTATGGACCTTCTGGTGTTTGGATAAAGCTGACTTTTCGGCAAACGTCTTCTGGCAGAGCGTGCACGGATAGGGTCGTTCCCCTGTGTGCGTCCGATGATGCTTCACCAGGTCTGACCTTTGAATAAACCCTTTGTGGCACTCCTGGCACTGGAAAGGCCGCTCTCCAGAGTGGGTCCACATATGCTTTTTCAGGTCCGAGTTTTGGATGAAGGCCTTCTCACACTGCAGACACTGGAAGGATCTCTGCCTCGAGTGCACCTGTTGGTGCCGAACAAACGACGTCCGATGCCTGAAAGACTTTCCACAATGAGCGCAGGTGAAAGGAGAATCTTTTGGGGGAATTTGTTCTTGCTTGGGCTTCTGTTCTGCTCTGCTTCGCACTTTGTCAGAAAACTTTGTATGAACCGTCATGTGTCTAACAAGGACGGTCTTGGAGGTGAAGCTTCTCGGGCACTCGGCGCAATGGTAAGGGCGATCGCCATTGTGCGTCCTCTTGTGTTTCATCAAAGAGGAACTCTCCGCAAACCGTTTATCGCAAATGGAGCAGCTGTAAGGCTTTTCCCCAGTGTGGGTACGATGGTGTTTCACCAGGTCCGAGTTTTGAATGAAAGACTTGCCGCAGACGGTACACCGATAAGGCCTGTGCCCGGTGTGCGTCCTGAGGTGCTTTGTTAAGGTGGACCTCTGAGTGTATGTTTTAGGGCACAGCAGGCACTTGTAAGGCCTATTGATATCAAGAGCCCGCTGGTGGCTGATCGGAGAGGACTGCCCCTGAGGAGACGGAGACTTGTGTTTTAGCAGGTCGGTGTTGTTTGTAGAGTTGCAGGAAGAGCTCCATCTGGGTCTCTTCATATTGCAGCAACTTTGATGCCTCTCAACTGTTTGGTAGCAGCTGAAGTTTTTCCCACAATGACAACAGATATGAGGTTTGTCTTCGGGGGTCACCTCAGACGTGATGCTATGATAGGGGGACTCAAGCGTCTCCTCTTCCACCTTTATCCCCGAAGGCGGGATGTTATCAGCCAGATCTTCATAATGAAGCATTTTGCCGAGCCCCGGATTATCACATCCATCTCCAGCTTCTTGCTTAATGGATCCACCTATCAGGAGAGACATTAAAAAGGATAATTATTATCCACGATAATTGTTTATTCTGTGATAGCAACAAAAAGGTCACAAACAAAATTAAAATCTGAAAACAAATACAATTTTGCCCCCCCCCCCATTTTGAAAACAGAAGGGAATAGCAACAACCCTGTCAGATGTGTTTTTTTGCCCTCCGAATTAGGAAATTTGTCTTCACTTCCTGTCCATGAGTGAGAGGAAACCTCTCCATAATGAAGGAGAGTCCCCTTCTCAGATAACCGGCCATCGGGAAGAGAGTCCCCTTCTCAGATAAGCGGCCATCGGGAGGAGAGTCCCCTTCTCAGATAACCGGCCATCGGGAGGAGAGTCCCCTTCTCAGATAAGCGGCCATCGGGAGGAGAGTCCCCTTCTCAGATAACCAGCCATCGGAGGAGAGCCCCCTTCTCAGATAACCGGCCATCGGAGGAGAGCCCCCTTCTCAGATAACCGGCCATCGGGAAGAGAGTCCCCTTCTCAGATAACCGGCCATCGGGAGGAGAGTCCCCTTCTCAGATAACGACCATCGGAGGAGAGTCCCCCTCTCAGATAACCGGCCATCGGGAGGAGAGTCCCCCTCTCAGATAAGCGGCCATCGGGAGGAG
Organism: Lithobates pipiens; assembly: GCF_037356315.1. NCBI lineage: Eukaryota > Metazoa > Chordata > Amphibia > Anura > Ranidae > Lithobates > Lithobates pipiens. The sequence continues at coordinate 593,744,687 of NW_027507764.1, read as the reverse complement.
AGTCCCCTTCTCAGATAACCGGCCATCGGAAGGAGAGTCCCCTTCTCAGATAACCGGCCATCGGGAGGAGAGTCCCCTTCTCAGATAACCGGCCATCGGGAGGAGAGTCCCCTTCTCAGATAACCGGCCATCGGGAGGAGAGTCCCCTTCTCAGATAACCGGCCATCGGGAGGAGAGTCCCCTTCTCAGATAACCGGCCATCGGGAGGAGAGTCCCCTTCTCAGATAACCGGCCATCGGGAGGAGAGTCCTCTTCTCAGATAACCGGCCATCGGGAGGAGAGTCCCCTTCTCAGATAACCGGCCATCGGGAGGAGAGTCCCCTTCTCAGATAACCGGCCATCGGGAGGAGAGTCCCCTTCTCAGATAACCGGCCATCGGAGGAGAGTCCCCTTCTCAGATAACCGGCCATCGGGAGGAGAGTCCCCTTCTCAGATAACCGGCCATCGGGAGGAGAGTCCCCTTCTCAGATAACCGGCCATCGGGAGGAGAGTCCCCTTCTCAGATAACCGGCCATCGGGAGGAGAGTCCCCTTCTCAGATAACCGGCCATCGGAAGGAGAGTCCCCTTCTCAGATAACCGGCCATCGGGAGGAGAGTCCCCTTCTCAGATAACCGGCCATCGGGAGGAGAGTCCCCTTCTCAGATAACCGGCCATCGGGAGGAGAGTCCCCTTCTCAGATAACCGGCCATCGGGAGGAGAGTCCCCTTCTCAGATAACCGGCCATCGGGAGGAGAGTCCCCTTCTCAGATAACCGGCCATCGGGAGGAGAGTCCCCTTCTCAGATAACCGGCCATCGGAGGAGAGTCCCCTTCTCAGATAACCGGCCATCGGGAGGAGAGTCCCCTTCTCAGATAACCGGCCATCGGGAGGAGAGTCCCCTTCTCAGATAACCGGCCATCGGGAGGAGAGTCCCCTTCTCAGATAACCGGCCATCGGGAGGAGAGTCCCCTTCTCAGATAACCGGCCATCGGGAGGAGAGTCCCCTTCTCAGATAACCGGCCATCGGGAGGAGAGTCCCCTTCTCAGATAACCGGCCATCGGAGGAGAGTCCCCTTCTCAGATAACCGGCCATCGGGAGGAGAGTCCCCTTCTTAGATAACCGGCCATCGGGAGGAGAGTCCCCTTCTCAGATAACCCGGCCATCGGGAGGAGAGTCCCCTTCTCAGATAACCGGCCATCGGAAGGAGAGTCCCCTTCTCAGATAACCGGCCATCGGAAGGAGAGTCCCCTTCTCAGATAACCCGGCCATCGGGAGGAGAGTCCCCTTCTCAGATAACCAGCCATCGGGAGGAGAGTCCCCTTCTCAGATAACCAGCCATCGGGAGGAGAGTCCCCTTCTCAGATAACCCGCCATCGGGAGGAGAGTCCCCTTCTCAGATAACCGGCCATCGGAAGGAGAGTCCCCTTCTCAGATAAAAAGGACACTGGAACTGATGTCCTTGTTGAAATATTTCCCCTCACTTTTTCTCCTGGAGACAAATCAAAATTTTGTGATTCCTCACCACTTTCTGTTACAGTAACAATAGTCAACTGGACTACTAGGACAGAGACACCAAAATAAACCCGCCAGAGCTTCAAACCCTTTCAAAACGAAACATATAGATTTTTTGTACTTCGTGTGAAAACTTTTTTTTTTTTTCCATTGAAGGAGACAGGAATACAGATAGTGTTGGGTTATACTGCTACCTATAGGGGCATCTGACACTGGGCAAAAAAAATAAAAAATTAACCAGCCCAGGGTAACCCCTCCTCTAGACCAAAAAAAAACCTCCTGTGCTTGAGTTGTGGTGCTTAAGGACCTGGGTCTGAAGTGGTTAAGGACCTGATGGAGTCTCCACTTAAATCGGCTTACAGGTACAGTGCAAAGCGTCTTGCTGCCCCCCCAGGACTGTGGGTATCCTTTCATATACTAGTAAACACCAACAAAGAGGATGAACCGACCTAAGCGCAATAACATTACACATTTTGTTTTTTGTTTTTTTAATAAAAAGGGACAAGTAATATACTCACAAAACGCATGACATGCACAGGCGAGAATGACCTCAAAGCATCCAAAATGGCTTAAACGTTTCGAGGGTCAAGCCCCCTGGCTCTGAGGAAAGGGGGTTTGACCCCCAAAATGTGCAAGCCCTTTTGGATGCCTTGAGGTCTTCCCATGCCATCACCTGAGCTCTGTGGACTTGGAGGAGGTCTCATTTGCATCTTGTGATATGCTTGTGCAGGTCATGCGTTTGAGTATATTACTTGTCACTTTTATTTAATAAAAATTGTGGTAATGTGCTAGATCGGGGGGGACCCTCTTTTTGTTGTTTTATAATCCCTCCTCTACCCAGCATGTCTCAATTAGCAGCAAGCAGTACCAAGAGTATGAATCAAACAGACGGGGTGGGGACCTGTGTCCCTCAATAGACAGGATTTTAGGGTTTGTATAAAAATTCAATTTTCTCATCTGTTGAGGAATACAGGAATCCAAAATACAGTCGAGATGTCCAAAAGCAGTTCAAAAGGAGAGAGAGAGTAAGCAACTCGGCAACAACCACTAACAGGCAACAACTAAACAGAACTGGGGGTGATCTGCATTCCATAAGCCACCTAAAAAAACACAACAATGCCCAAATCTGTTACCAAATGATGCCAAACCCCCTTCAGGTATGGTAACCTGCCAAGATGGCCAAAGAGAGGACATGGAAATAAATGGGAGGCTCATGACCGATATTGAAAAAGCCACCACCAGAGAGGGAGGAATGGCTCCACATGGAAGAGAGCACCGAAATCTAGAGTAAGTCAGAAGCTGATTGCGATTGACCAGAACACACCAAAATAGGTGGAACAAGCTGGTATGTAGGGAAGAAAAGACCCAAAATCTGAAGGTAGTCAACAAGGAATGGAGCCAAGCACCTTAAAAGGAACAGACCCTGCAAGGTAACCTAAGGCCGCGTACACACGGGCGGACTGTTCGCCCAACTTAGTTTGTCAAACAATCCGACAAACAGTCCGCTCAAAATTTGCATGAGCGGACTTGACCACACACGATGAACGAACAGTCCGCTGAAAGCGTGCGCGATGACGTGTACAGCACGTACGACGGGACGAAAAATACGACGTCCAATACACTGCAATGCAACCTTCGCCGTGTAAATCCTTTCTGAGCATGCGCGAAACTTAGTTTGTCGAACTAGCCTACACACGAGCGGACTGTCCGCTGAAACCAAGTTTCAGCGGACTGTCTTACGGAAATTCCGAAAAACTTTATTCGTCAGACTGTCCGCTGAAGCCCACACACGAGCGGACTGTCCGCTGAAACACTGTTCAGCGGACAAAGTTGGGCGAACAGTCCGCCCGTGTGTACGCGGCCTAAGACAAAACAGGTTCCGGTGAGAAGACCAGCAGATCTAAGTGGGAGGGCCCTAAGCCTTTACATACCTGACCTCCTGGGATCAAGAAGTCAGGTGTCTAAAGAGATTGTCTGTCCAGACAACTAGGCAAGACTCACCAGGGAATCCCCTGAATCACCTTCAAGGGGTGCGGTGACTCCTAATAGTACCAGAGAATTTAGCAATTTCAATCCCATGAAGCCATCATGACTGAAAGAGTAGAGCGCATGAAAGCACCCCCCGTGGGGGTAGGCAGGAGATTAGAGGTGGGCCTTAGTCTCAGACTAGCAGGATGGGTACAACCAGATGATCCGAATACATCCTCTCTTGTATGCGATAGGCGACTCTGGGCAAGCCCAGAGAGAACCTACTGCAACAAAACCCAACTTTCTCTGGCCTCAAATCATAGGTCCACAATGCTCTTAACCCCCCCCCCCAAATCCAGCAAAGAGAGTCAGCATTCCTGGGGCTAGGGAGAGGAATTTTAGTAAATTTGTATTTTTGAAGGGAAAAACTAAGGATAGGGTTTAAACAAGAAGGACCTTCTTCAAGAGGCTGCAAATCCGCCAAGAAAGAAGAACCTTGTACCTGAACATAGCACACCCCTGAACGTACCGCAACCCGGACACAACTGGCCCTAATCCCAGGTTGACTGGTTCCCCAAAAAACAGTAAGGGCCAGTTCACACAGCGATGCGCGGCGAGGCGTCTCCGACTTACCTCGCCGCGACCTGCGGGGAGCTCAGCGGCGACTTGCAGAGGACTTCTGTATAGAAGTCAATGCAAGTCGCCCCCGAAGTCGCCCCGAAGTAGTACAGGAACCTTTTTTCTGAGTCGGAGCGACTCGAGTCGCTCCTCTCAGAACGGTTCCATAGTACTGAATGGGGGCGACTTGCGGGAGCGAGGCGAGGCGAGCCGTGTCGCCTCGCCTCGCCTCGCTGTGTGAACCGGCCCTAAGAGTCCATTCACACAGGAGCAACTTTGGATCCGACTTGAAGTCGCCCCAAGTTGCCTCAAGTCGCGCAACATGATAAAATCAATGTAAGTGAATGAGAGCCGTCTTAATGCACACTACTGAAGTTGCTCCGACTTCAGAAAAGGTTCCTGTACGACTTCAATCCGACTTCTAGGCGACAGGTACCCATTGATTTCAATAGAAGTTGCCTCCAAGTCGGATCCCCGGTCTTAACTGAAGCAACTTTCCAGGAAGTAAAAATAGTTTTCTAGGCAAACCCCTCCCCCCCCCCCACAGAGCTGATTATTATGTGATTGGCCACTGGCAAAGTCTCCTCTCCTGGAAGCAACTTCAAGTTGCCTTGTAAGTTGCCTCAAGTCGTGCTGTGATTCATACTCAAGTCGTGTCCAAGTTGCCTCCCAAAGTCTCGATCAAAGTCGTGGTGCCCCTGTGTGAACGGACCCTTAGGGCCGGTTCACACAGCGGGCGAGGCGAGGCGACACGGCTCGCCTCGCCTCGCTCCCGCAAGTCGCCCCCGTTCTGTATAATGGAACCGTTCTGAGAGGAGCGACTCGAGTCGCTCCGACTCAGAAAAAAGGTTCCTGTACTACTTCTGGGCGACTTCGGGGGCGACTTGCATTGACTTCTATACAGAAGTCATCTGCAAGTCGCCGCTGAGGTCGCGGCGAGGCAAGTCGGAGACGCCTCGCCGCGCCTGCAGTGTGAACCGGCCCTAAGGCTTTCAATGGTCCTGTCAGTAGACTAGTGTGCTCTGCCTGCGGACAATCCAAGGAGGCACTAGGGGAGGGAGAAGCTTTGGGGTGCTTTAGGTAGCACGCCCCTAAACCGTGCACTCTGTCCGTAAAGAGCCCCCTAAACCATACACTTTGTACACATACACAGCCAGCAGCTAGATGGTGTCCAACGGAGTCCAAAACAGGGGTCCTGCATGAGAAGTGGGATCCAATGATGCAGAAGGAACCACTGGTTCTGGAGGTCCAGAAAGCAGCCCCAATCTTTGTTTGAATCGCTACCAGCCACACCAAAAACTCTGAATGACCACGCCAGAGACTATCTGCTCCATACAGGCAGACACGTTAGAAACGTTCAGAAACTTGGCATGCCAACAGCAAAGAAGGCAGTCGAAGTAGACTAGTATGCAGAAAAGGGGACATCTCTGAGAGGAAGGTCCCCCCAATGCTTCTACGAAGGTGGAAAACGGGGTCTCTCACTGTCAGATGACAAGGGTTCCAAAAAGGTAAACAACCTGCCGCCTTTAACCACTTCGCGCCGGAAGGACGTCCTGGGACGGCCTCAAATTTCGGGGGTTATATCTGAATGATGCCTGAGGCTACAGACATCATTCAGATATCGGCATTTTCAGCCGGCGATTCCCTGCACCACAAGAATGATCATAGCGGCTGTTCCGCCGCTTGATCGTTCTTACAGGTGGCGGGAAGGGACGTCCCCCCCCCCCCTCCTCCTCCTCCCGCCGCCCTCCGGTGCTTCTACCGACTCACTGCTTCCATCGGTGGGTCGGTCACAGGATCCGCCGCCCCCCCGGATGGTATTAAGAGAGATTTCCAGTGGATCAGATCGTCCCCGGAGTCTCTATGATCGTTCGGAGGCCGGGGCGCGATGTTATGACGTCACGCCCGGCCTCTGCATTCAAAATAACGGCGCCACCTTGGCTGGGAAGCCAGGATCGTTTATTTTATTATTATTTTTATTTATTTTTTTATTTCAGGCTTCCCAGCCTAGAGGCGAGATATGGGGTCTTATTGACCCCCCCCCATATCTCACTGTAAATAGGTCCGATCGTGCCATATTCCTATTACAAGGGATGTTTACATTCCTTGTAATAGGAATAAAAGTGATCAAATTTAAATTTATTTTTTATTTGTTTATTTTTTTTTTTATTGTTAATTTTACTTTTATTTTTTATTTTTTTGTTTGACACTTAGGAATAAAAGTAATCAAATTTAATTTTTTTTTTTTTTATTGTTAATTTTACTTTTTTTTTTGTTTGACACTTCAAAAAAAAAAAAAAAAAAAAAAAAAAATGTAAAATTAACAATAAAAAAATTAATTAAATTTGATTACTTTTATTCCAAAGTGTCAAAAAAAAATAAAAAAAAATTAAAGTAAAACAATAAAAAAAAAAAAAAAAAATGTAAGCGCCCCTGTCCCCGTGAGCTCGTACGCAGAAGCAAACGCATACGTAAGTCCCGCTCACATATGAAAACGGTGTGCAAACCCACATGTGAGGTATTGCTGCGAACGTTGGAGCGAGAGTAATAATTCTAGCACTAGACCCCCTCTGTAACTCAAAACATGTAACCAGTAAAAAAAAAAAAAAAAAAAAAAAAATTTTAACCACTTGACCACTGGGCACTTAAACACCCTTAATAACCAGACCAATTTTCAGCTTTCGGTGCTCTCACATTTTGAATGACAATTACTCAGTCATGCAACACTGGACCTATATGAAATTTTTGTCTTTTTTCACACAAATGGAGCTTTCTTTCGGTGGTATTTAATCACCGCTGAGTTTTTTATTTTTTGTGCTATAAAAGAAAAAATACAGAAAATTCTGTAAAAAAATTGATTTTTCTTCATTTCCGTTATAAAATTTAGCAGATTAGTAATTTTTTCTTCATAAATTTTGGCCAAAATTTATACCACTACATATCTTTGGTAAAAATAAGTACAAATTGGTGGATATTATTTGGTCTTTGTGAAAGTTATAGAGTCCACAAGCTGTGGTGCCAATATCTGAAAATTGATCACACCTGAAGTACTGACGGCCTATTTCAATTCTTGAGACCCCAACATGCCAGAAAAGTACAAATACCCCCCAAATGACCCCTTTTTGGAAAGAAGACATTCCAAGGTATTTAGTAAGAGGCATGATGAGTTTTTTGAAGTTGTCATTTTTTCCCATAATTCTTTGCAAAATCAAGATTTTTTTTCCTTTTTTTTTTTTTTTTTTTTTCCACAAAATTGTCATATTATCAGTTTATTTCTCACACAGCATATGCATACCACAAATTACACCCCAAAACACATTCTGCTATTACTCCCGAGTACGGCGATACCACATGTGTGAGACTTTTACACAGTGCGGCCACATACAGAGGCCCAACATGCAGGGAGCGCCATCAGGCGTTCTGGAGCACCCAGGACAATTCTGACATTTCTCTCCTACATGTAAAAATCATCATTTATTTGCTAGAAAATTACATAGAATCCCAAAACATTATATATGTTTTTTTAGCAAACACCCTGGAGAATACAATGGTGGTCGTTGCAACTTTTTATCTCGCACGGTATTTGCGCAGCAATTTTTCGAATGCTTTTTTTTGGAAAAAAAACTGTTTTGTGCTTAAAAAAAAAAAAAAAAAAAAACACAGTAAAGTTAGCCCAATTTTTGCATAATGTGAAAGATGAAGTTACGCTGAGTAAATCGATACCTAACATGTCACTCTTCAAAATTGCACAGGCTCGTGGAATGGCGCCAAACGTCGCTACTTGAAAATCCCCATAGGCGACGATTTTTTTTTTTTTTTTACTGGTTATATGTTTTGAGTTACAGAGGAGGTCTAGGGCTAGAATTATTGCTCTCGCTCCAACGTACGCAGCGATACCTCACATGTGTGGTTTGAACACCGTTTTCATATGTGGGCGGGACTTACGTATGCGTTCGCTTCTGCATGCGAGCACATGGGGACAGGGGAGCTTTAAAAAAAAAAAAAAAAAAAATGTTATTGTTCATTTTACTTTATTTATTTTAGTTTGACATTTTTTTCCCCAAAAATAAATTTTTTGATCACTTTTATTCCTATTACAAGGAATGTAAACATCCCTTGTAATAGGAATATGGCATGACAGGTCCTCTTTACAGTGAGATGTGGCGTCAATAAGACCCGCATCTCACCTCTAGGCTGGGAAGCCTGAAAAAAAAAAAAAAAAAAAAAAAAGGATTCTGGATTTGATAGTATTGGCGAGTTGGTAGAAGCACCGGAGGGCGGCGGGAGGGGGGGTGTCTATGGCTGGGTATTGCAGGGTATCACCGACTATGGCTGGGTATATCAGAGTATGGCGTTGCAGAGTATTGCGTTGCAGAGCATTGCAGGATATTGGAGGGTGTTGCAGAGCATTGCACGGTATTGGCGGGTGTTGCAGGGTATTGGTGGGTGTTGCAGAGCATTGCAGAGTGTTGCAGGGCATTGCAGAGCGTTGCAGAGCGTTGCAGGGTATTGCAGAGTAATGGCAGGGTATTGCAGAGTAATGCAGAGTAATGCAGAGTAATGCAGAGTAATGCAGAGTAATGCAGGGTAATGCAGAGTAATGCAGAGTAATGCAGGGTAATGCAGAGTAATGCAGGGTAATGCAGGGTAATGCAGGGTAATGCAGGGTAATGCAGGGTAATGCAGGGTAATGCAGGGTAATGCAGAGTAATGCAGAGTAATGCAGAGTAATGCAGAGTAATGGCAGGGAATTGAGGGGTTAATTTTCGGTAAGCAGCGATGTGAGCACTGCAGATGCAGTCCACATCGCTGCTGACACCGATCTCTTCCCCCTCCGCTGTTCCGATCGGTACAGAGAGGGGAGGGAGGAACCGGCGTCATAACATGACGCCGGTTTGTTTACAAGTGATCACTCCGTCATTTACCGTGATGCGCCGGGTCCTGTGGACCCGGCGGTCACGGATGCTCTCGAGTGCGCGCCCCAGGGGGCGCGCGAGAGCGGAATTCTGGGAGGACGTCATATGACGGCCTCCCACAGTTAAGAAACCGCCCTAAAGCCGTCATTCGGCTATAGGGCGGTTATTAAGTGGTTAAAGCGTCACCTATGGGGATTTTTAAAGTTTGGCGCCATTCCACGAGCGCGTCCAATTGGATATCTTTTTACTCGGCGTATCTTCATCCATCACATTATGCAAAAAAAAATGGGCTAACTTTACTGTTTTTTTTTTTTTTTTTTTTTTTTAAGCATGAAACTTTTTTTTTCTGAAAAAAATATGTTCGAAAAATTGCTGCGCAAATACCGTGCGAGATAACAAGTTGCAACAACCGCCATTGTATTCTCTAGGGTCTTTGCTAAAAAAAAACATATATAATGTTTGGGGGTTCTGTGTAATTTTCTAGCAAAAAAAAAAATGATGAATTTTACATGTAGGAGAGAAATGCCAGAATTGGCGTGGGCGCGAAGTGGTCAGCGAGGAATTTTGTTGGGTACCCTTGCCTACAGATGATAGTTTCCAATGTTGAAACCCGACAAAGCCAGACCTGGCCGGATCATTAGGCCCTTCTGGGAAATGTTGTCCACGAAGATCCACAACACCTAATCACCGAACCCTCATCACGGGTCAACAAAATTTGCCACAATGGGCTGCCAAGAAAAAGCACTGCGCCAAACACCAGTCAAAGGTCTTAGAAGCATCAGCCATGCCAGGCTGACAATGAGGATTCAGATCCCTATTCGGGGTACCAAGTACCATTCATACCTTTCATGCCCCGAGGCCAGGGAATCTTTGTGGAGGAAGGGAGTGGTGGCCTGGGTGAGGGAACAGCTACAAAAGGCTGAGCTGATACAAGGACAGGGTCCAGGGGTACAATGAACCCAAGGTGACCATGAAAGGGGCCCCGAGAGACAAGAAAGGAGAGGAGAGAGCAGCTGAAGAGAGTGCCAGGAGAGGCATGGGATTGACCTGTCAGCCTAAAGAGTCTGCTTAAATTCTTTTCATTTTTCAGTGTAAAAATTCTCCTTAAGGTGGCAGTATAAGCCAACATCTGAATTCCTGTGTCCCTCGATTGACAAAAAGGGAAAAAAAAAAAGTTTTGGATAACTCCCTGCTGCTGTGTACAGAGAAGAAGAGAGCGCGCAGCCCGCACCTCCTCCCTGCTGCTGTGTACAGAGAGGAAGAGAGAGCGCAGCCCGCACCTCCTCCCTGCTGCTGTGTACAGAGAGGAAGAGAGAGCGCAGCCCGCACCTCCTCCCTGCTGCTGTGTACAGAGAGGAAGAGAGAGCGCAGCCCGCACCTCCTCCCTGCTGCTGTGTACAGAGAGGAAGAGAGAGCGCAGCCCACACCTCCTCCCTGCTGCTGTGTACAGAGAGGAAGAGAGAGTGCAGCCCGCACCTCCTCCCTGCTGCTGTGTACAGAGAGGAAGAGAGAGCGCAGCCCACACCTCCTCCCTGCTGCTGTGTACAGAGAGGAAGAGAGAGTGCAGCCCGCACCTCCTCCCTGCTGCTGTGTACAGAGAGGAAGAGAGAGTGCAGCCCGCACCTCCTCCCTGCTGCTGTGTACAGAGCGGAAGAGAGAGCACAGCCCGCACCTCCTCCCTGCTGCTGTGTACAGAGAGGAAGAGAGTGCAGCCTGACCTCCTCCCTGCTGCTGTGTAGAGAGGAAGAAGGAACGCAGCCTGACCTCCTCCCTGCTGCGTACAGAGAGAAAGGAGCACAGTGCACACCTCCTCCATGCTGCTGTGTACAGAGAGGAAGAAGGGGCACAGCCTGCACCACCTCCCTGCTGCTGTGTACAGAGAAGAGAGCGCAGCCCGGACCTCCTCCTTGCTACTGCGTACAGAGAAGAGCACAGCCCGCGCCTTCTCCCCGCTGCTGCGTACAGAGAAGAAAAGAGCGCAGCCCTCACCTCCTCCCTGAGAGGAAGAGAGCGCAGCCTGCAGCAGCAGGAAGATGTCATCTCCTGCTGTCATTACTCTCCTGTAGTATTGAGGGGGGGGGGGGGATCTGAGAGGTATTTTGCCCGTGGTGGAGAGAGCACAGTCCACACCTCCTCCCAGCTCTGTCCTCCTGTCGAGAGAAAATGAGGGGAGACAAAATGTGTGCTGGGGGGGGGGGGGATTTTTTTGTTGTGCTGGGGGGTTATGCATTGTACTGGGGTGGGGGGTGGGGTAATTAATAACTTACAGATCACTGAACTCTGCCTCATGGACTATATTGTGGGGCTTGTTCAGACCAGGTGGAGAACATGTGTGAAATTGCGTGTTTTCCAGCACCGCCTTTTGCAGACACATGAGGGTGCCATTAATTGTTAAATGACACCCCCCCCCCCCCCCACACACACACATCTAGTAAATTCTCGCCTGCTGAAACGCACGGTGCCTCACTACCATTCATTTTGGTGCTGCACGATTTATAATAAAAAATAAAAAATTCCACCGGCTTAGAGCAGCCCATAAAAAAAAACAAAAAAACTGATGCAGCGGGAACGTACCGTATTTATCGGCGTATAACACGTGCCGGTGTATAACACGCACCCCAAGTTTAGGAGGGAATTTTAAGGAAAAAACTTTTAGGAGGGAAATTTAAAGAAAAAAAAAAAAAACTTACATTTAAATGCCCATCAATGCAGCCTTATCAGTGTCCATCTGCAGCCTTGTCATGCAGCCTGTCCGTCATTGCAGCCTGTCCGTCATTGCAGCCTGTCCGTCATTGCAGCCTGTCTGTCATTGCAGCCTTGTCATGCAACCTGTCCGTCATTGCAGCCTGTCCGTCATTGCAGCCTGTCCGTCATTGCAGCCTGTCCGTCATTGCAGCCTGTCCGTCATTGCAGCCTGTCCGTCATTGCAACCTTGTCATGCAACCTTGTCATGCAACCTGTCTGTCATTGCAGCCTTGTCATGCAGTTTGTCCGTCATTGCAGCCTTGGCATGCAGTTTGTCCGTCATTGCAGCCTTGGCATGCAGTTTGTCCGTCATTGCAGCCTGTCCATCATTGCAGCCTGTCCGTCATTGCAGCCTTGTCATGCAGTTTGTCATGCAGTTTGTCATGCAGTTTGTCATGCAGTTTGTCCGTCATTGCAGTTTGTCATGCAGCCTGTCCGTCATTGCAGCCTGTCCGTCATGCAACCTTGTCATGCAACCTGTCCGTCATTGCAGCCTTGTCATGCAGCCTGTCCGTCATTGCAGCCTTGTCATGCAGTTTGTCCGTCAATGCAGCCTGTCCGTCAATGCAGCCTGTCCGTCATGCAACCTTGTCATGCAACCTGTCTGTCATTGCAGCCTTGTCATGCAGCCTGTCCGTCATTGCAGCCTTGTCATGCAGTTTGTCCGTCAATGCAGCCTGTCCGTCAATGCAGCCTGTCCGTCATGCAACCTTGTCATGCAACCTGTCTGTCATTGCAGCCTTGTCATGCAGTTTGTCCGTCATTGTAGCCTTGTGCATCAGTGATGTCAGCTTATGTTTTTAAAAATGGCGCCGCCGAGATGTCCCGTTTATCTCGGCCGGTGCCCGGAAGTTCTCGGCGGCTTTCGGCCGTGGAGAAGGGCCGAAGGCGGCTAAAAAGCCGCCCAGAGCCCAAAAAAAATTGTGCGGAAATCGCGGAGGATCGGCGTATAACACGCACCCGCGATTTTCCCCTGATTTTAAGGGGAAAAAGGTGCGTGTCATACGTCGATAAATACGGTACATAACAACGTGCAACCCCCGAGGACACACCTCCCGGTATGAACAAGCCGCCAAGAATGGTGCGCCCCGAGATTGCGCACAATTCTTTTCTGAACATAAAAAAAATAAAAAGGATTGGACACCCCACCTCTAAACAGTCTTTCCGCTCGGTACATTTCACTACTGCGGGGGGGGGCATAAGAACCGCCAAGAGCGTTGCAGGTTGTCCACACGATGCCAGTGGGTGGAGTCTGAGGTAACCGCGTCGGGTTGTATCTCAGCACAGGCTTATAGAACGACCCGCTTTGCTCACAGTGTAGAAGAGAAGAGTCGTCCCCTCCCCCCCCCCCCCCACCTCAGTAGGACACGCGGGCGACGGCAACGTGTCTACTTTGTGGACATCAATATGAAGTCTAAGGAAGAAGAAGATCCGCCCTCACCTAGACCAGAGACGTCCTCGCTCTCCTCCCGATCTTCTGCCAACCACGGCTCTCCGCCATCTTCTAGACGACAGAGAATTTCTGGCTTCTGTATGGAGCACCCTGAGGGGGAAGAAGGAGCAGAGCGGCTCAGGACGGGAAAAGTAATCATTATGCAAAAAATAAATAAATAAATAAATAAGAACCCAGTAGTAGGCCCCGGGGGCCACAGCAGCCACGTGTACTAAGGAGCATGTCCATGGAAGGATCCTAGAATGGTCACAAAGTCCTCCTGCACAGACCAAGGGAAATACAGGAGAAGAACACAAGAGGGCGCTCCTGAGTGCAATAGAAAACCTTGTTTTATGCTGCACTTAGAAGCGCCCCCTTTTCGCGTTCTTCTCGGGAAGGGAAAAAACTTGATTTAATCAAAAGGGCCAGAAACAGAAAGTGCCGGGTCTAGAGGAGGACTAGAGGAGGACTAGAGGAGGACTAGAGGAGGACTAGAGGAGGACTAGGTCAGCTGCAGGATCTGGTGGAGGAGCTTTGTCCACCTCTCTGCTACCGACTGCTGAGACAAGGTGGGGGTGGAGAAAAGGGGGTGCAAGGGCTACATGAAATGACCTGGCGAGCCGAAATCCAGCCCACAGGCCTTGTGTTTGACACAGGTGCTTCCCCTTCACCCCCTCACATCACTCTAATTTCCGGACCATCACCCCTCACCCCAATTCTTGCCCCTTCACCCCTCACATCACCCCAATTCCTGCACCTTCACCCCAATTCTTACCCCTTCACCCCTCACATCACCCCAATTGCTGGACCCAGATGCTGTCACTCCCTGGCCAATAAGAGTGATCTCTGTGACAAGAATGGGAGGTTCTCATTGGACAGCTGACAGTCCTAAACTCAACCAGCTTCAGAGATCTCCACAGGGGAGGAGAACATTCCTGGATGCACAACCCGACCACAGGCACAGCGCAGGGGGCGGAGCTCCTTACCTGTGGATAGTAAACATTGGTAGTTGTCTTTCATGACGGCCCGGTACAGATCCTGCTGGGAGGAGCTCAGAGTCATCCATTCATCACGAGAGAAATAAACCGCCACCTCATCAAACGTCAGGACCGCCTGGGGGGGGGGAGGAGAAAGAGGAGCCGTTACCCCTCACCCCAACACAAGGAGGACCCCTCACCCTGCCACAAGGGGCCCCTCACCCCTCAACAAGGAGGACCCCTCACCCTGCCACAAGGGGACCCCTCACCCCTCCAGGAGGACCCCTCACCCCGACACAGGGGGGGCCCCTCACCTCCCCTCCACAAGGAGGACCCCTCACCTCTTCTCACCCCTCAACAAGGAGGACCCCTCACCTCCTCTTACCCCTCCACAAGGAGGACCCCTCACCTCCTCTTACCCCTCCACAAGGAGGACCCCTCACCTCTTCTCACCCCTCAACAAGGAGGACCCCTCACCTCTTCTCACCCCTCAACAAGGAGGACCCCTCACCTCCTCTTACCCCTCAACAAGGAGGACCCCTCACCTCCTCTTACCCCTCAACAAGGAGGACCCCTCACCTCCTCTTACCCCTCAACAAGGAGGACCCCTCACCTCCTCTCACCCCTCAACAAGGAGGACCCCTCACCTCCTCTCACCCCTCAACAAGGAGGACCCCTCACCTCCTCTCACCCCTCAACAAGGAGGACCCCTCACCTCCTCTCACCCCTCAACAAGGAGGACCCCTCACCCTGCCACAAGGGGCCCCTCACCCCTCAACAAGGAGGACCCCTCACCCTGCCACAAGGGACCCCTCACCCCTCAACAAGGAGGACCCCTCACCCCTCGAGGAGGACCCCCCACCTCCCCTCCACAAGGAGGACCCCTCACCTCCTCTCACCCCTCAACAAGGAGGACCCCTCACCCTGCCACAAGGGGACCCCTCACCCCTCGAGGAGGACCCCTCACCCCGCCACAAAGGGACCCCTCACCCCGACACAGGGGGGGGCCCTCACCTCCCCTCCACAAGGAGGACCCCTCACCTCCTCTCACCCCTCAACAAGGAGGACCCCTCACCTCCTCTCACCCCTCAACAAGGAGGACCCCTCACCTCCTCTCACCCCTCAACAAGGAGGACCCCTCACCTCCTCTTACCCCTCAACAAGGAGGACCCCTCACCTCCTCTCACCCCCTCCACAAGGAGGACCCCTCACCTCCTCTCACCCCCTCCACAAGGAGGACCCCTCACCTCCTCTCACCCCCTCCACAAGGAGGACCCCTCACCTCCTCTCACCCCCTCCACAAGGAGGACCCCTCACCTCCTCTCACCCCCTCCACAAGGAGGACCCCTCACCTCCTCTCACCCCCTCCACAAGGAGGACCCCTCACCTCCTCTCACCCCCTCCACAAGGAGGACCCCTCACCTCCTCTCACCCCCTCCACAAGGAGGACCCCTCACCTCCTCTCACCCCCTCCACAAGGAGGACCCCTCACCTCCTCTCACCCCCTCCACAAGGAGGACCCCTCACCTCCTCTCACCCCTCCACAAGGAGGACCCCTCACCTCCTCTCACCCCTCAACAAGGAGGACCCCTCACCTCCTCTCACCCCTCCACAAGGAGGACCCCTCACCTCCTCTCACCCCCTCCACAAGGAGGACCCCTCACCTCCTCTCACTCCCTCCACAAGGAGGACCCCTCACCTCCTCTCACCCCTCAACAAGGAGGACCCCTCACCTCCTCTCACCCCTCCACAAGGAGGACCCCTCACCTCCTCTCACCCCTCCACAAGGAGGACCCCCTCACCTCCTCTCACCCCTCCACAAGGAGGACCCCTCACCTCCTCTCACCCCTCAACAAGGAGGACCCCTCACCTCCTCTCACCCCTCCACAAGGAGGACCCCTCACCTCCTCTCACCCCTCCACAAGGAGGACCCCTCACCTCCTCTCACCCCTCAACAAGGAGGACCCCTCACCTCCTCTTACCCCTCAACAAGGAGGACCCCTCACCTCCTCTTACCCCTCAACAAGGAGGACCCCTCACCTCCTCTTACCCCTCAACAAGGAGGACCCCTCACCTCCTCTTACCCCTCAACAAGGAGGACCCCTCACCTCCTCTTACCCCTCAACAAGGAGGACCCCTCACCTCCTCTCACCCCTCAACAAGGAGGACCCCTCACCTCCTCTCACCCCTCAACAAGGAGGACCCCTCACCTCCTCTCACCCCTCAACAAGGAGGACCCCTCACCCTGCCACAAGGGGCCCCTCACCCCTCAACAAGGAGGACCCCTCACCCTGCCACAAGGGACCCCTCACCCCTCAACAAGGAGGACCCCTCACCCCTCGAGGAGGACCCCCCACCTCCCCTCCACAAGGAGGACCCCTCACCTCCTCTCACCCCTCAACAAGGAGGACCCCTCACCCTGCCACAAGGGGACCCCTCACCCCTCGAGGAGGACCCCTCACCCCGCCACAAAGGGACCCCTCACCCCGACACAGGGGGGGGGCCCTCACCTCCCCTCCACAAGGAGGACCCCTCACCTCCTCTCACCCCTCAACAAGGAGGACCCCTCACCTCCTCTCACCCCTCAACAAGGAGGACCCCTCACCTCCTCTCACCCCTCAACAAGGAGGACCCCTCACCTCCTCTCACCCCTCAACAAGGAGGACCCCTCACCTCCTCTCACCCCTCAACAAGGAGGACCCCTCACCTCCTCTCACCCCTCAACAAGGAGGACCCCTCACCTCCTCTTACCCCTCAACAAGGAGGACCCCTCACCTCCTCTCACCCCTCAACAAGGAGGACCCCTCACCTCCTCTCACCCCTCCACAAGGAGGACCCCTCACCTCCTCTCACCCCCTCCACAAGGAGGACCCCTCACCTCCTCTCACCCCCTCCACAAGGAGGACCCCTCACCTCCTCTCACCCCCTCCACAAGGAGGACCCCTCACCTCCTCTCACCCCCTCCACAAGGAGGACCCCTCACCTCCTCTCACCCCCTCCACAAGGAGGACCCCTCACCTCCTCTCACCCCCTCCACAAGGAGGACCCCTCACCTCCTCTCACCCCCTCCACAAGGAGGACCCCTCACCTCCTCTCACCCCCTCCACAAGGAGGACCCCTCACCTCCTCTCACCCCCTCCACAAGGAGGACCCCTCACCTCCTCTCACCCCCTCCACAAGGAGGACCCCTCACCTCCTCTCACCCCCTCCACAAGGAGGACCCCTCACCTCCTCTCACCCCCTCCACAAGGAGGACCCCTCACCTCCTCTCACCCCCTCCACAAGGAGGACCCCTCACCTCCTCTCACCCCCTCCACAAGGAGGACCCCTCACCTCCTCTCACCCCCTCCACAAGGAGGACCCCTCACCTCCTCTCACCCCTCAACAAGGAGGACCCCTCACCTCCTCTCACCCCTCAACAAGGAGGACCCCTCACCTCCTCTCACCCCTCAACAAGGAGGACCCCTCACCTCCTCTCACCCCTCCACAAGGAGGACCCCTCACCTCCTCTCACCCCCTCCACAAGGAGGACCCCTCACCTCCTCTCACTCCCTCCACAAGGAGGACCCCTCACCTCCTCTCACCCCTCCACAAGGAGGACCCCTCACCTCCTCTCACCCCTCCACAAGGAGGACCCCTCACCTCCTCTCACCCCTCAACAAGGAGGACCCCTCACCTCCTCTCACCCCTCCACAAGGAGGACCCCTCACCTCCTCTCACCCCTCAACAAGGAGGACCCCTCACCTCCTCTCACCCCTCCACAAGGAGGACCCCTCACCTCCTCTCACCCCTCCACAAGGAGGACCCCTCACCTCCTCTCACCCCTCCACAAGGAGGACCCCTCACCTCCTCTCACCCCTCAACAAGGAGGACCCCTCACCTCCTCTCACCCCTCCACAAGGAGGACCCCTCACCTCCTCTCACCCCTCAACAAGGAGGACCCCTCACCTCCTCTTACCCCTCTACAAGGAGGACCCCTCACCTCCTCTCACCCCTCAACAAGGAGGGCCCCTCACCTCCTCTCACCCCTCAACAAGGAGGACCCCTCACCTCCTCTCACCCCTCCACAAGGAGGACCCCTCACCTCTCCATGTTTTGGGTTTTCTCCCACATGCATGGAATGTTTCTTGCTCTCCCCTCCCCCTATAGTCTTCTTCTATCCTCCGTCCCCCTCCCCCCGGGGTCTCTCACACACGGACAGTCCTTCCTTCTCTCTCACCCTACAAATCCTCTCCTCTTCTCCGGCCATTCTGCAGTCTCAGCAAAACCCGCCCCCTCCCGGCATGCACTTCACCAACAGCCAATCAACTTTTTCCGGAATGGGCGGAGCGCCAATGATGAGTCCCGCCCCCTCTCTACTGGATGATAGCTGGCCTAAGAGAGGAGCTCTCCGCCCACAGAGGAGGAGTCTGACCGCCGTGTACGGGGGTCACTATAGACACTGAGAGGGGGCGGGCCTACATAGACAGGCCACACCCACTCCCCCCGTACATAGCAACCATGCAAGGGGAGAGGGCTGGGCCTACGCAGACAGACCACACCCACCCCCGTACTGCGCAATCTTTCTATGACAGAAGGCGGGGACTACACAAACAAGCTACACCCACTCCCCCATAATTTGCAGATATTCAATAGGAGAGGGCGGGGCCTAAACTAACAGACTACACCCACTTCAAACTTTGCAACCTTAATATGAAAGAGGGCGGGACCTACACAAACATGCCACGCCCACTCCCCCGTATTTTGTGTCCTTACTATTGGAGAGGGCGGGGCTCTACTCAGACAGGTGGAGCTGTGTCTCTGCTCAGTGTCGGTGTCCAGATTCCGGGCTGGGAGCCGTTCTGTGTGGTGGACAGAAAGCCCGTATTACCGGGAGCTCAGTGATTGGGTGATACTGAAGAGGGTGTGTCCGAAAATGTGCTCTATAGTCTACTGTGTATCCATTGGAGGAAATAGTGCTCAGTCGGGCGGTCCTCCATCACCCCGCCCATCCCCACATCTCAACCAATCACCGTCTTACCTTGTGAAGAGGAGTCTAGCTATCCCCAGAGGAGCTGAGCACAATGACAGCCTATGGCAGTGAGGAAAGGTGTCTACTCCTCAGGGGCGGGGCTTCCCAATCCTTTTATTTCATTTCAGAGCAGAGAACTTTCCCTAAACCTGTGTTATCCCTCCCCCGCTCACATCACTCATCCTGAGTATTATCTGACCACACCTCCAATACCTCCTCACCCCGATCGTTCCTCGTCCATATCCCCATCCTTGTCCTCACCCCGAACCCTCCCTGTCCCCCCCCCAATCGTTCCTCGTCCATATCCCCATCCTCGTCCTCACCCCGATCCTTCCTCATCCTCACTCCGAACCCTCCCCGTCCTCACCCCGATCGTTCCTCGTCCATATCCCCATCCTTGTCCTCACCCCGAACCCTCCCTGTCCCCCCCCAATCGTTCCTCGTCCATATCCCCATCCTCGTCCTCACCCCGATCCTTCCTCATCCTCACTCCGAACCCTCCCCGTCCTCACCCCGATCGTTCCTCGTCCATATCCCCATCCTTGTCCTCACCCCGAACCCGCCCCCAATCGTTCCCCGTCCATATCCCCATCCTCGTCCTCACCCCGAACCCTCCCCGTCCTCACCCCGATCGCTCCTCATCCATATCCCCATCCTCGTCCTCACCCCAAACCCTCCCCGCCCCCCCCCAATCGTTCCTCGTCCATATCCCCATCCTCGTCCTCACCCCAATCGTTCCTCGTCCATATCCTCGTCCTCACCCCGATCCTTCCTCATCCATATCCCCATCCTCGTCCTCACTCCGAACCCTCCCCGTCCTCACCCCGATCGTTTCTCGTCCATATCCCCATCCTCGTCCTCACCCCGAACCCTCCCCGTCCTCACCTCGATCGTTCCTCATCCATATCCCCATCCTCGTCCTCACCCCAAACCCCCCCCCCAATTGTTCCTCGTCCATATCCCCATCCTCACCCCAATCGTTCCTCGGTCCATATCCCCATCCTCGTCCTCTCCCCAATCGTTCCTCGTCCATATCCCCATCCTCGTCCTCACCCCGATCCTTCCTCGTCCATATCCCCATCCTCATCCTCCCCCCGAATCTTCCTCGTCCATATCCCCATCCTCGTCCTCACCCCGAGCATTCCTCGTCCATATCCCCATCCTCACCCCGAGCATTCCTTGTCCATATCCCCATCCTTGTCCTCACCCCGAACCCTCCTCGTCCTCACCCCAAGCATTCCTCGTCCATATCCCCATCCTCACCCCGAGCATTCCTTGTCCATATCCCCATCCTTGTCCTCACCCCGAACCCTCCTCGTCCTCACCCCGAGCATTCCTCGTCCATATCCCCATCCTCACTACGAGCGTTCCTCATCCATATCCCCATCCTTGTCCTCATCCCTCACCCTCCCCCCGAGCATTCCTCGTCCATATCCCCATCCTCGTCCTCATCCCAAACCTTCTTCGTCCATATCCCCATCCTCGTCCTCATCCCGAACCGTTCATATCCCCATCCTCGTCCTCACCCGAAACTTCCATATCCCCATCCTTGTCCTCATCCTGAACCCTCCTCGTCCTCACCCCGAGCATTCCTCGTCCATATCCCCATCCTCATCCCGAGCGTTCCTCGTCCATATCCCCCTCCTTGTCCTCATCCCGAACCCTCCCTGTCCTCTCCCCAAGCATTCCTCGTCCATCTCCCCATCCTCGCCCCAGGTCCTCCTCATCACCGTCCTCATCCAAACCCTCCTCATCCTCACCCAAGCATTCCTTGTCCATATCCCCATCCCGAACCCCCCAATCCTCACCCAAGCATTCCTCGTCCATATCCCCATCCTCGTCCTCATCCCGAACCCTCCTCATCCTCACCCCGAACACTCCTCGTCCATATCCCTATCCTCGCCCCAGGTCCTCCTCATCCCCCTCCTCACCCCGAACCCTCCTCATCATCACCCGAGCATTCCTTGTCCATATCCCCATCCTCACCCCGAGCATTCCTCGCCCATATCCCCATCCTCGCCCTAGGTCCTCCTCATCCCCGTCCTCATCCCGAACCCTCCTCATCCTCACCCGAGCATTCCTTGTCCATATCCCCATCCGCATCCTCACCCCGAGCATTCTTCGTCCATATCCCCATCCTCTCCCCAAACCCTCCTCATCCTTGCCCCAAGCATTCCTCATCCCCTCCCTCACCCCCAAGCTCTTCTCATCCTTCCCCCGAACCCCCACATCCCCACCCTCTCATCATTGCTGCGAGCCCCCCTCATCCCCATCCCTGTCTTTGCCCCACCCCTGTCCTCGCCACGAACCGTCCTCATCCCTATCCCGAGCCCTCATCTTCGCACCGAACCCTCTTCATCCCTGTCCTCCCCCTGAGTCTTCCTCATCCCCATCCTCGCCCCGAACCCCCTTCAGCTTCACCCCAAACCCTTCTCATCCCTGTCCTCGCCCCAAACCCTCCTCATCCCCATCCTCGCCCTGAGTCCTCATCCCGAGCCCTTCTCACCCCCGTCTTCGCTCCCCTCATCGCCGTCCTCGCCATCCTCATCCTCGCCCCAAACCCTCCTCATCCCCATCCTCGCCCCAAACCCTCCTCATCCCCGTCCTCTCCCCAAACCCTCCCCATCATAACCCTCCTCACCCCATCCTCGCTCCTAACCCCAAACCCTCCTCATCCTCGCCTCAAACTCTCCTCATCTCCGTCCTTGCCCCGAGTCCTTATCATCACCGTCCTCACCCCAAACCCTCCTCATCCCATCCTCGCCCGAGTCCTCCTCATCCCCATCCTTGCCCCGAGTCTTTATCATCACCATCCTCACCCCGAACCCTCCTCATCCCCGTCCTCGCCCCAAACCCTCCTCATCCCCGTCCTCGCCACCGAACCCTCCTCATTCTCGCCCCAAACCCTCCTCATTCTCGCCCCAAACCCTCCTCATCACATCTTTGCCGCGATCCCTCCTCATCCCCGTCTTCGCCCCAAACCCTCCACATCCCCATCCTCGTCCCAAACCCTCTTCATCACCAAACCCTCTTCATCTTCGCCTGAACCCTCCTCATCCCTGTCCCACCCCTGTCCTCACCCCGAACCATCCTCATCCCTGTCCCGAGCCCTCCTCAACTTCCCACAAACCCTCTTTATCCCCGTCCTCGCCCTGAGTCTTCCTCATCCTCGCCCCAAATCCCCTTCAGCTTCACCCCAAACCCTCCTCATCCCTGTCCTCACCCCAAACCCTCCTCATCCCCATCCTCGCCCTGAGTCCTCATCCCGAGCCCTTCTCACCCCCCCTCATCGCCATCCTCACCGAGCCCTCCTCAACCCCGTCCTTGCCCCCAAACCCTCCTCGCCTGAAACCCTCCTCATCCCCGAGCCCTCCTCATCCCCATCCTTCTCATCCCCGTTCTCGCCCCAAACCCTCCTCATCCTCGTCCTCTCCCCAAACCCTCATCTCCGTCCTCACACCGAACCCACCTCATCCTCTCCCCGAACCCTCCTCATCCCCGTCCTCGCCCCAAGCCCTCCTCATCGCCATCCTCGCCCCGAACCCTCCTTAACCCCGTCCTTGCCCCCAAAACCTCCTCATCCCCGTCCTCGCCACCGAACCCTCCTCATTCTCGCCCCAAACTCTCCTCATCCCATCTTTGCCCCGAACCCTCCCCATCCCCGTCCTCACCTTTGCCCCCCCCCCATCATCCCAGACCTCACCCTCCTCGCCCCGAACCCACCTCATCCTTGCCCCCCCTCATCCCCCGAGCCCTCCTTACGTGTCCTCATCCCCAGTCTCACCGCAAACCCTCCTCATCTCTATCCTCACCCGAGCCCTCCTCATTACCCCTAATCCCCGTCCTGAGCCCTCCTCATGCCCATCCTCGCCCCAAGCCCTCTTAATTCCTGTCCTCACCCCCCCTCATCCCAGACCTCCTCACCCTTGCCCCCCCTCATCCCGGTCCTTGCCCCAAACCCTCCACATCCCCGGTCGAGCCCTCCACATCCTCGCCACAAACCCTCCTCATCCCTGAGCCCTCACTTGTCCAATTGGTGTTCTTGGCATTATTTTTTGCCCTACAGATGAAGCATTTTCCAAATAAATGACTTTATTTTTGAAAACTATAGAAATGTAAGAAAAAGGTTGTCACTGTATGAACCGGTATACGTGAGGTCTTATCCAAAGCCAGATGGTAACATGTACCTGGAGTATATTTGGTTAGATCTGCGTATCAAGCAATAAAATCCTGTTTTCACCTTTTTTTTTTTTATCCATTGTTAAATCTCCATGCTGCTGTTCTTCTTCTGCAGCAACTTTGACGTCACTTCCCATCTACAAGTTCTCCAGGAATGACTGCATGGCATTTCTCAAGGTGGGTTTCATGACGGTGACAACAGGCTCAGGAAATCTCCATTGGAAGCCTATTTACCCCGGTAACAGTCCACTGTGCCAAACAGTAGGCATGGCCAGTGGGAGGGTCTTAAAGGGGGATTGGACATAATCTACACCTGCTGTATACACTGCACACATAACAATCCTTGTGCCCGCGTTACTAACAGGCACTAAGTTTTTTACCTCCAGAGTATCCCCCTAGTAATACTGTACTAGCAGGGCTCTAGAGGTACCAAGTTAGTACTTCCAGAATGCTTCCTCATGTCCTCCAGAGTGCTCCTTTATGTCCTCCAGAGTGCCCCCCCTTATGTCCTCCAGAGTGCCCCCCCTTATGTCCTCCAGAGTGCCCCCCCTTATGTCCTCCAGAGTGCCCCCCCTTATGTCCTCCAGAGTGCCCCCCCTTATGTCCTCCAGAGTGCCCCCCCCTTATGTCCTCCAGAGTGCCCCCCCCTTATGTCCTCCAGAGTGCCCCCCCCTTATGTCCTCCAGAGTGCCCCCCCCTTATGTCCTCCAGAGTGCCCCCCCCTTATGTCCTCCAGAGTGCCCCCCCCTTATGTCCTCCAGAGTGCCCCCCCCTTATGTCCTCCAGAGTGCCCCCCCCTTATGTCCTCCAGAGTGCCCCCCCCTTATGTCCTCCAGAGTGCCCCCCTTAGGCACCTTTCACACCGCCACAACTTGAAATATTTTGCGGTCTTGATTTTGACGCAACTACAGGGAATACCTTGTAAACTTGAGGTCTATGGACCTCAACTCATATTAACCACTTGCCGCCCGCCCTATAGGCAATTGACGGTGGCAAAGTGGTTGCATAATCCTGATCGGACGTCATATGACGTGATCAGGATTATGAGCCGCTGCGCACCCCCGGGGGAGGGGGGCGCGCATCGCGGCGATCGTTGTTGCAGGGTGTCAGTCTGACACCCGGCAACTACGATCTCGGTAAAGAGTCTCAGACGGAGACTCTTTACCACGTGATCAGCCACGTCCAATCACTGATCACAGTGTAAATAGGAAGAGCCGGTGATCGGCTTTCCCTCACTCGCGTCTGTCAGACGCGAGTAGAGGAGAGCCGATTGGCTGCTCCTCTGACAGGGGGGGTCTGTGCTGATCGATTATCAGCACAGCCCCCCCGAGGATGCCCACACTGGACCACCAGGGACGCCACCAGACCACCAGGGATGCCCAGCAAAAGGTAATCCTCCCTAGACCACCAGGGATGCCAGTCAGTGCCACAATGGATGCCAATCAGTGCCCACAATGGGCATCACTGATTGGCATCCATTAGTACAGTATAACATAATACAATGCCGCCTATGAGTGCCCACCTGTGCCACCTATCAGTGCCCATCTGTGCCACCTATCCATGTCCATCTGTGCCGCCTACCCATGCCAATCCGTGCCAGCTATCAGTGCCAATTTGTGCCACCTATCAGTGCCTATCCGTGCCGCCCAAATTTCATTTGGGTACAGTGTAGCATGACCGCGCAATTGTCATTCAAAGTGCGACAGCACTGAAAGCTCAAAATTGGTCTGGGCAGGAAGGTGTTTAAGTGCCCCCTGGTATTGAAGTGGTTAAAGTGAGACCAAAGTAGCGCAGATGGGACTTGAAGTCGCACAGATATGAATGATTATCAATGGGAATCGTGGGGTATGACTTCATATGAAACTTTGCACGGACAAGTCACACAACTGTGAAAGGGGCCTTATGTCCTCCTGCTCCACCAGAGTGCCCTCTTTCATATACCTCACACACAACTCAGCAACCCTGAATTGCGCATGTGCAGTTTCAGAGCCAGATGATTAAAGAACTGCTGCGCTCGACCTCTACCTTTTTCTGTCCGATCCAACTCCGGCAATTCTCCCAATTGGCCGACTCCAGAATGGCGTAACCGCATTGAGTAGCTCACCAGGATTTTTCTTTCTAGTGATTTAGGCCACTTTTTAAGCGATTTACCGCCAGCCACTTTTAAGTTGCGAGGTGCGGGCACGGAACAGTTTTTTATTTTTTTACAGGCACTGTTGGACAGGAGAAAAGTTCCCATTTTGACAAAACTACCGTCTTGCGGCCCCCCTCCACAGTGGTGGAACACCAGGGCTCAGTCAAAAGTGTGACCTTTATGACCTCGGTAGTTACGCCACTGGGCACATGTAGGACTTCAGGGAAGCAACTTTTTGATAAGGAAGGACAATTCTGGCCTAGGTAATGACCAAGATTAGACCCAATTACTCCAATGTGCTAGAAAACTCTTCGGAAAATTGATTATCTAGCCAAAAGCTTGAAGGAACCAAATGGTCCTCTGGATGTTGGCTGAGGAGATCTTCAGCAAGAGGTTGACCGGGTAACCTGAGACATGAATGCCTTGCGACTACAGAATAGATAGGACAGCAAAGTTTTGCAAATACTTGGGAGTGCAAAGGACAGCCCAAATGGTAGAACAACCTGGAAGTGCAAGTCTCCCACCCCAAAACACAGAAGGATTTAGACCTCAAGGGAAGATGGGGGTTGTGTAGATAGGACTTTCATGTCTACTGATGTCACAAAATTCCCCTCGTCCGAGAAACGCAATAATAGATTTTGTTGATTCCATTAAGAATTGGTCCTTAAGGGAGGGAGATCCCACCTCCGATTACTGAACAGGAATCAGACATAGGGGCTGAAAAACTTGCTTTTTTTAGGCCACATGGTGCGCGCCTGAGAGGGAGCTGGAGTAGGAAGGGGAGAGCGGTGTATGCATAGGACAAAGGGACCAGCTATCCCCCCCACCCCGACCCTGTTCAGTAATCAGAGGTGGAATCTCCCTTCCTTAAGGACCAAATCGTAAATGGAATCGACAAAAAATTTTTTTTGCCAGTGTCCAATCATCTGAAGGGAGCGACTTTTAACCCATGGTCTATGAATACAAGTCCCATGTTCTGTATGATTAAAACACAAAAACATTCATTGAATGTTTGCATTGAAGCCTGCACAGTATATGATCAGTGTGCTGTGGGCTCTTCCCCCAGCCTCATCGTATGGTGGTACAGACTTACCATTATGGGGGCTGGAGGAAGGGAACAATGGACTGCCATAGCGTGCTATACCAGGTCCCTCTGCTGCAGGGGGGAGAGGTAGGGGAGGATGCTGGAGGGGCAAGAGAGGGAAGGGGAGGATGCTGGAGGGGCAAGAGAGGGAAGGGGAGGATGCTGGAGGAGAAGAGAGGGAAGGGGAGGATGCTGGAGGAGAAGAGAGGGAAGGGGAGGATGCTGGAGGGGAAGAGAGGGAAGGGGAGGATGCTGGAGGGGAAGAGAGGGAAGGGGAGGATGCTGGAGGAGAAGAGAGGGAAGGGGAGGATGCTGGAGGAGAAGAGAGGGAAGGGGAGGATGCTGGAGGGGAAGAGAGGGAAGGGGAGGATGCTGGAGGGGAAGAGAGGGAAGGGGAGGATGCTGGAGGAGAAGAGAGGGAAGGGGAGGATGCTGGAGGGGAAGAGAGGGAAGGGGAGGATGATGGAGGGGGAAGAGAGGGAAGGGGGAGGATGATGGAGGGGGAAGAGAGGGAAGGGGGAGGATGCTGGAGGAGAAGAGAGGGAAGGGGGAGGATGCTGGAGGAGAAGAGAGGGAAGGGGGAGGATGCTGGAGGAGAAGAGAGGGAAGGGGGAGGATGCTGGAGGAGCAAGAGAGGGAAGGGGGAGGATGCTGGAGGAGCAAGAGAGGGAAGGGGGAGGATGCTGGAGGAGGAAGAGAGGGAAGGGGGAGGATGCTGGAGGAGGAAGAGAGGGAAGGGGGAGGATGCTGGAGGAGAAGAGAGGGAAGGGGGAGGATGCTGGAGGAGAAGAGAGGGAAGGGGAGATGGGAGAATGAAAACACAAGTGTAGCTATAGGAAGTACCTGTGAGCCCTGGTTTATCCAAAATCTGTTTTTTGACCTCATGTATAGAACAAGGTCCACCCAGGAAGGTGGGGGTACAAGGGGGGGGGGGGGGGGGGCAGGAAAATAGAAAATTGTATCAATTACTTAACTTCCTTTCCTGGAAAGGAAAAAAAAAAAAATGACAGTAACGATGTACCCCCAGAGAAAAGGGCGTGCTCATAGTGTAATAGGCCACATATTTATTGAATAAAAAGTTTCACTTCTATTATCATGATAGACATCATCTTTACATTGTAAAGTACTCCTGTTACTGTCAGGGGAAAGGTTTTAAAACCCCCCACGGAGTTCCGCCTGACATGGTGATGACACAGCCCCAACTGACGCGTTGCGGCCAATATGGACTTTTTTTGGTGGATTTTCTTTAAGCCTCCCAAGCTGCGCATGTGCGGGTGTCAAAGCTCACCCCTTTTGCCGCCGCACATATGTTGGGCAGTCGTAAGCAGGTTAAATATGTGAATGTTCATCAACCAAGGTGTGCGTTTGCGTCACAAGAAGCAGGAACCGCGTTTCATAAAACATTTCATTTATTGCATGAAAAGCATAAAAGGTCCAGTCACCGGAAACATCCGACCCCGCCCCGCCCCGGCCTGTCCCCTTTATTTCATGCGCTGTGGTCCCAGGAGCGAAGCCAGCAAGTGAAGATCGGGCCCCTGTTGGGACGTGCTTTGGATCGGGAATTCATCATAAAACAAAAAAAAAAATAATAATAATCTAGGACGCTCTTCTTTAGCGTTCGGTCTCCGTACAAAAAAACAGAACAGTGACTTCTACAGAACATACACTTCATTCCCGCTATGGAAAATAAGAATTCATCAGCCTCCCGCGGCATCTCACTAAAAATAATTCATCACCCTCCCGCGGCCTATCAGCTTCCACTTCCAGGAAAAGAGCGAAGGGAAAAATTGATAAATCGGTTTAAGGCTCGCAACTAAAAAGGATATCAGAAAAATAGAACTATATTTTATATTTCCCCATCATCCCCCCCCCCCCCAAAATCTTTACAAAAACACCCCTTAGATTTCCCAGAGTGGCGCACAGCCTGAGGTCACGTGACTAAGGGGCCGCCTCCTTCACGGTTGGAAATTCTCGCGGACAAAAGGATATCTATGCAGTCTGAATCTAGCAGGACAGTTCATTGGGATGATACTCCCTCCTCTTTCCAGTGTTGTTTCCTCCCCCTCCCCCTTACAGGTCGGGAAGGGGGGGGGGATTATAATCTCTGCAGCCAAGCAAAGTCTAAAAGGGGCGGGAGGGCCAAGCTCAGCTTTTGGAGGAAGATCCTGGAGCCGGCCGGATGGGGCGCACGGGCTCGGGGGCCGGTTTGACGAGCCGCGGGCGCCCCCTGCGCTTGCCTATGGAGGATGGGGGGGTACGCGGCTCGGCAGCTGCCTTGGGGGTTTCGGGAGTAGCTTTAGGACTTTCAGGTTCCTCCACCTTGGTGGTCGGCAGCGGCGAGCTGTTAGCAGCGGTTTGGTTCTGACGGACGGCGGCTCTCTCTTGCCTGAGCTGCCGCAGCTCGTCACGAATGTCCGTCAGCACGGTGAGCAGCTGTTGCTGCAGCTCTCTGTCCTGCGAGCGCTGTTGCTGCTGCCGGACCCTTTCCTCCTCCCAGATGCCGAGCTCCTGGTCGTACATCCGGTCCCAGCGCTCCTCCAGCTCCAACAGCCGCTGCATCTTGGCCTTCACCTCATCTTTGCCGTCGCCGGCCTCGCAGGAGCAGTCCCCATTGGTGGGAAGGTCGGTGCCAGAAGGTGGATCGCCATCCTGGGAAGTGGTGGAAGGTAGAGAGTCCTCCACTGCGTTGTCACTGGGCTGCGGAGACGCCGATTGCCCCTCCCACTCGTCTTGACTCTCTGGCAGGGGAGAATGCTTCCCCACATCCTGGCTGTCGCCCTCTTCTTCGTCCTCCTCCTCCACTTTCAGCTTCACCATCTCAGCATCGCCGCAGACCGCCGCCGAGTTGTCTCCGTTCCATTCGGTGGAGGCGGTCGCGTTGGAGACCGATCCCTCGGGGGAGGAGACGAGGGAGCTCTGGGATTCGCAGCGGGCCGGGAACATGACGGGCTGCGCCGTTAACACTTCTTGCTTCACAGTGAGGAGCTGCTGTGTGGCCGCCAAAATGGTCTGTTGGAGTGGCAAGAGACCCTGCGTGGTCACCAGGGCGCCCAAATCCTTCACCGTTGACCAAGTCTCTGAGAAAGGTTTAATGGTGACCGTCGCCGGCGTGACTACTGGAGCAACTGTCGGAAAGACGGTCTGGGCGGCTGAAGGCGTGACGTCCATTTCTTGCTCTTCGTTGTCCCCGTCTTCTGACAGCACGAAAGACAGCTGGGCGGGGGAGGTGCTGATCAGCGGTGACATCATAGAGATCTCAGCATTTGGTCTGGGGCTCGCTGGGGGCAGAAGACAAAATATGGTCAAAAAAAATAAATAAAAAAAATTCCAATCTACCCCGCCCATCATCCAACACACCAACGTGCAGCCGCGACCCACTCCTGTACCTACCTGCGCCGAGTTCAGACATTGGGGCCCCAGGGGAACCTCTGCAGTTGAAAAATATGGACTGTCGGGGGACACCTGCGAGACAGAGAAGACAAGTCAGAAACTGAAATTCTGTGACATATCCATACAGTTAGCACACAGTTCTCCCATAATGCAACTGGACAGTCTCACATACAGGGGGCAGCAAAGGGGCTCACGCCAGGGTATCCGCAGGATCTGGTACTACACAGGGACCCCCTCAACAGCCATGGGAAATGGCACAAATTGTCGGCTCCACACCACCACTGGACTGGATCCCCCCCCCCAACTACCCTGAAGGTACCCCCATCTCAACAAAGTAGGAATGGAGGGAAGGTAGGAGACACGGGACACCAGAGAGGAGAGTAGAATACCTCTTATATTACAGAGAATGGAAGGTAGACACCGGAGAGGAGCGTATACCATGGGGGGGGGAAACAATGATCAGATCCCCTGCAGATTGTGTAAGTTTTCCCACTTACAAAGAAACGAAGGGTCTATAAATAATTTTATCATCATAGGTGTATTTTGATAGAGAAAGAATGTCAACCAAAAATCCAGAACCCCCAAACATAAACAAAAAACACAACCAAAAATCCAGAACACCCCCCCCAAAAAAAAAAAAAAAAATAATAAAAAAAAAAAAAAACCACACACACAATACAATTCTTATAAATGGAGTTCAGGGTAGAGGTCGACCGATATGGGTTTTTCTCTGGCCGATGCTGATATTTAGAAATCATGGCGGCCGATAGCCGATATATGATGCCGATTTTTTTGGGCCGATATGTTAGGCCGATTTTATTTTACTTATTTATTTTGAATCCCCCTTGATCCAACACACCTTTCCCACTGTGGCGTTTTAAGGCGCTTTTGGGCTAAAAATAGCGCCTGTAAAGTGCCTGCAAAATGGCTCCCCTGCAGTCTGTGTGAAAGACAGAGCGCTGTCACACTGAGGCGATGCGCTGGCAGGATCTTAAAAAAAAAAAAAAAAGTCTTGCAAGCGGCACGTTTGGAGTGGTGTATACCCCTCCCCCACCACTCCTGCCCATTGATATGAATGGGCACCACTGCCGAAGCGCATGCAATGCGATTTGGCAGCGGTGCTTCATGGGCGCATTTAACCTCTTCCTTGGCCGCTAGCTGGGTTATATGTGCCCCACTAGCAGCCAAATAGCACCGCTAAAATGATGGTAAAGAGCCGCTAAAACTTGCGTTTTACCATCAAAGCCTGCCCGCTCCAGTGTGAAAGCCGCCTTCATTAGTGATACAGAAAATTTCTTACAGTTAAACATTTATTAAACAAAACAAACCTCCAATCAGTTTACTTGTATGTATGATTTAGATAAAAAAAAAAAAAAAAAAACTATATATTAAATAAAAAACGGGTAGTCAAAACTTTTGGACAAAAAAAAAAAAATGGGCTAACTTTACTGTTTTTTTTTTATTTTTATTTTTTAAATAGTGTATTTTTTTCCCAAAAAAATGCATTTGAAAGACCTCTGTGCAAATGCCATGTGACATAAAATATTGCAACAACCGCTATTTTATTCCCTAGGATCTCTGCTAAAAAAATATATATCATTTTTGGGGGGTCTAAGTGATTTTCTGGCAGAAAATACAGGATTTTTACTTGTAAGCAACAAGTGTCAGAAAAGATTTAGTCTTTAAATGGTTAAACTGAGAACTTCTACACACAGAGATGATTTCATTCATTCAGAAGTGTAAACATTGTATCATTTATTTCTTTTCTTGGCAGCCCAGAGAGGAGGAAAGTGTTGCTATGACGACTCAGGCAACTCACACTCACTTCTATACAGAAGTCATTTCAAAGTCCCGCTGTAGAATCGGCTTTTTATCAGCACAATCGGCCGATGCCGATTATTTAAAAAACGGCAAATATCGGCCGATATATCGGTCGACCTCTAGTTCAGGGAGTAAAATAAGTATCATCCAAACAGAACATGACTTAGTAGTTGGTGGAGAAACCCTTGTTGGTGATCACAGAGGTCAGACGTTTCTTGTAGGTGGTGATGAGGTTCGCACATCTCAGGAGGAATTTTCTCCTTCTCTACAGATCTTCTCTAAATCCTGAAGGTTTCCTGGCTCCTCAATGCGACTTGTACATTTAGCAGAGAAACAACCAGAAAGCATGAGGTTTTCACCTTTATGGCTGACTGTAGGGATGGTGTTCATGTTCCCACCTCCGTGTGACTGTAGGGATGGTGTTCATGTTCCCACCTCCGTGTGACTGTAGGGATGGTGTTCATGTTCCCACCTCTGTGTGACTGTAGGGACGGTGTTCTTAGGGTCATAGTCCGCATTTTTCTTCCTCCAAAACATGGCGAGTCGTCCTCCTCAAGAAGACCTGTACAGTCATGACAATGAGCATCTAAATCAGCCATTCTCAACCAGGGTTCCTCCAGAGGTTGCCAGGGGGTTCCTTGAGCTGTGGCTGATGAACCCCCCATTTGATGTCTACAGAGTTCGAGGTTCAGCACCACTTGGCAAAGCCACCAGCAAGACTCCAAATATCTTTTTAGCCGTCTTTAAGGGGGACGTTCTTCCCATAGACAACCAATATAAGGAGCATTGAGCCCTGATGATTTGCTTTCAGGAAGGGTTCCTCGAGACACACATTTTTGGGGTTCCTCTAGGGTTAAAAAGGTTGAGAAAGCCTGATCTAAATAATTCAGAGAAAGAAGGATCGGGGAGAAAGTGCTGTGGTCAGATGAGACCAAAATTGGGTTCTTTGGCATTAACTCGACTCGCCGTGTTTGAAGAAAATTTCTGACTATGACCCGAGAACTCCATCCCTACAGTCACACATGGAGGTGGGAACATGAGGCTTTGGGGCTGTTTCTCTGATAAAGGTACAGGCCGACTTTGCCGCATTGAGGGGCCACGTATTGTAAAATCTTGGATGAGAACCTTCTTCCCTCACCCAGAACACTGAAGATGGGTCATGGATGGGTCTTCCAGCATGACAATGACCCAAAACATACCGCCAAAGGCAACAAAGGAGTGGCTCAAGAAGAAGCACATTACGGTCATGGAGTGGCCTAGCCAGTCTCCAGACCTTAATCCTATAGAAAAATGTATGGAGGGAGCTGAAGCTTTAAGTTGCCAAGAGACGGCCAAGAAACTTTCAGGATTTATAGAAGATCTGTAGAGAAGAGAGGAGCAAAAACCCTCCTGAGATGTGTGCAAACCTCATCACCACCTACAAGAAATGTCTGACCTCTGATCACCAACAAGGGTTTCTCCACCAACTACTAAAGTGGAGGTCCACCTCATTGGAACCCTCCCCCCCCCCTCCGGCGCCACAATTGGCACCTTTCAGGGGGGAGGGGGGTGCAGGTACCTGTACAGTACAGGCATCTGCACCCACTTTCGGCATAGATATCTGCAGAAGGTACGCCCCTTTCCGCAGAATCTACACCCCTTTCCGCAGAATCTACGCCCCTTTCCAAAGGTCCCCCCGCTGCCTGCTGGGAAACACACGGATCCCAGAGACAGCGGGGACCGTCCTTATTGCGCAGTGCGACTCACGCATGCGCAGTAGGGAACCGGGAAATGAAGCCGCAAGGCTCCACTTCCTGATTCCCATACCCAAGATGGCGGCGGCAGCACCCGAGAGACGATCGAGAGATCGGCTTTGGGGTGCCGACATCGCGGGCGCGCTGGGCGGGTAAGTGTCATTATTTTAAAAGTCAGCAGCTGCAGTATTCAGTATTTTAAGTCATCAAATATTTATTTCACTCACTAAAATGCAAATAAATGTAGAACTTTTTTGAAATGTGTTTCTCTGGATATTTTTGTTGTTATTCTGTCTCTCACTGTTATAATAAACCGACCAATAAAATTATAGACCGATCGTTTCTTTGACAGCAGGCAAACATACAAAATCAGCAGGGGAGCAAATACTCTTCCATGCATAAATATATATTTATTCTGTGCCCATTGCTATGCATCACAGGGTGTCTATACTGAACACGTACATCATGTAGATGTATTATACCCACTATACACATCCTATATGGATTATATTCTGTGCCCACTTTTATACATCACATTGTGCCCACACTATCACATGCAGACTGTGGACAGTACTTATACAGAGATCAGCAGGATCTCACCACATATACTGAGCACACAGCATACCCATTCACTACACACTGTAGATCAGGGGGTGTCGAACGCAATTTCATCACGGGGCCACATTAGAAGTATGGTTGCCCTCAAAGGGCCGGTTGTATATGGGATGCACTAAATACAACGTCCAGGAGCCACGCCCCCTGTACAGGGCGCAGGGCCGCTCGCTCAGGGGCGCGGCACGCGCACAGGGCTCAGGGGCGCGGCACGCGCACAGGGCTCAGGGGCGCTCTTTGCACAGTGCGCAACACGCCCCCCTCCCCAACTTGCCCGGCTCTAGTTACTCCTTGTGTACGCAGCCCCAGGAACACCCTGTGTAGGCAGCGCTGCCTTGCGGGGAGACCAGGCCTCCCCCATGAGTGTGTGCGGGGATCTGTTACATGTTCACAAGGGGGAGCGGGAGTGGAAGGCGAGATCTGGAGATGGTGGAATGGAGTTCTGCCATATTCTGGCTTCAAAACTGGGTGGGAAGACTGGATTTCAGGAGGTCACAATCGCAAATCCCCTGTACCTTCGCCCCTGCGCTCGCCAACAAGGGTTTCTCCACCGACTACTAAATGATGTTTTGCTTGGGAGATCAAATACTTATTTTACTCACCGAACCACCACGCAATTTATAACATTTTTTATCATGTATTTTTTTTCTGGATTTTTGGTTAATATTCCTGTCTCATATCATATAAAATACACCTATGATAGAAATGATAGACCCTTCATTTCTTTGTAGGTGGGCAAAAAAAACTTACACAATCTGTAGGGGAGACGATCATTTTCTCCATTGTATAGACCTTCTATTACAGAGAATGGAGGGGAGGGAGGAGACACCGGAGAGGGGGGTATAACACCTCTTCTATAACAGAGAATGGAGGGGGGGGGGGGGGGGGGGGGGAGGAGACACAGGAGAGGGGGGTATAATACCTCTTCTATAACAGAGAATGGGGGGGGGGGGTATAACACCTCTTCTATTACGGAGAATGGAGGGGGGAGGGAGGAGACACCAGTGAGTAAAATATCTGTTCTACAAGACCCCCTTTCACACTGAGGTCGTTTCAGGTGTTTTAGCACCCCGTAAACTGCCTCTCATTCATTGCAATGGGCGCTTTCACACCTGGGCGGGGCACTTGTAGGACGTTAGAAAAAGTCCCTGCAAGCAGCATCTTTGGGGCCATTTAGGAGCGCGGTATACAGTGCTCCCAACACCCCCGCCCACCAGAATCAATTGGCAACGTTTTCAAAGCGCCACAAAACTGTCGTTTTTAATACTTTTTGGAGTTAAAAGCCGCCCGCTAGTGGGCGAAAAAGCGGCGCTAACCGGAACTTTAGTGCTAACGCCATCCCAGTGTGAAAGGGGTCTTACAGAGACTGGAGGGGAGGTGGGCGACACGGGACACCGGAGAGGAGAGTATAGTACCTCTTCTATTACAGGGAATGGAGAGGAGACAACAGAGGGGGGGGGGGGGGGAATAACGATCGTCTCCCCTGCAGATTGTGTAAGTTTTGCCCACTTACATAGAAATGAAGGGTCTATCATTGTTATCAGAGGTGTATTTTATATGATGGAGAGAGAATATCAACCACAAATCCAGAAAAACACAATACAAATGTTATAAATGGAGTTCAGTGAGTAAAATAAGTATTTGATCCCATTAGTACTCGGTGGAGAAGCCCTTGTTGGTGATCACAGAGGTCAGACGTTTCTTGTAGGTGGTGATGAGGTTTCCACACATCTCAGGAGGGATTTTCTCCTCTCTTCTCTACAGATCTTCTGTAAATCTTGAAGGTTTCTTGCTAACTCGAAGTTTCAGCTCCTCCATACATTTTCTATTAGGATTAAGGTCTGGAGATTGGCCAGGCCCCTCCATGACCGTAATGTGCTTCTTCTTGAGGCACTCCTTTGTTGCCTTGGCGGTATGTTTTGGGTCATTGTGATGCTGGAAGACCCATCCATGACCCATCTTCAGTGTTCTGGATGAGGGAAGAAGGTTCTCCTCCAAGATCTTACAATACATGGTCCCTCAATGTGGCAAAGTTGGCCTTTAGCAGAGGAACAGCCCCAAAGCTGTAGGGATGGGGGTTTCTTAGGGTCATAGTCAACATTTTTCTATCTCCAAACACAGTGAGTCCCCCTCCTCAAGATGCCAATGAACATCTAAATGATTCAGAGAAGGATCGGGGAGAAAGTTCTGTGGTCAGATGAGACCAAAATTCACCTCTGACATCAACTCACCTCGCCGTGTTTGGAGGAAGAAAAATGGTGACTGTGACCCCAAGAACACCGTCCCTACAGTCACACCGAGGTGGAAACATGATGCTTTGGGGCCATTTTTCTGCCAAAAAGTACAGGCCGACTTTGCCGCATTGAGGGGCCAATGGACGGGGCCATGCAGGGGCAATGCTAGGTGGCAAAAGGACCAGGGGACCAGAAGTCCAAGGCCGGAAACGGGGGGGGGGGGGGTGTTGTACGTGACGCAGGTTTTTTTGGCTGGCCTGTGACACTGACGGTAGTGACCTACATACACTGATAGTGACCTACCTACACCAATAGTGACCTACCTACAATCACCTGCCTGACCTACATACACTGATAGTGACCTACCTACACTGACCTACCTACACCGATAGTGACCTACCTACAATCACCTGCCTGACCTACATACACTGGACATTTACATACACTGACCTACATACACTAACGGTAGTGACCTACCTACACTGACTTGCCTGGCCTACCTACACATACACTGACATTTACCTACCTCAGCCGTGGTGTGCGGTGTCACAGCAGCCAGTCCTCCGAGGAGGAGAGGAGAGCGGCTCGCCCTAGCGCCAAGCGGGGATGTGGCGCGGCAGCCGCTTTGTAATTCCCGCCTTCTGGATCCAACAGCGCCTATGATGGACGTCACACGTCCCGCGGTCCCGGCATTGGACCAGTGGGATGTCCATCATAGATGTACAGGCTCCAGAAGGCGGGACCTGCTATGGCCCTCGGCGGTGCTCGGCATCAGATTGGTCCGGGCGCTCAGGGCTAGCAATGGAGACCCTGCAGAGCTGACACTCTGGACTCTAGGGGGGTCACATTCGGGGCTTCAGCCCCCCCTAGGCCCCCCCCCCCCCTCCCGACACCCCTGGGGCCATGTATTGTAAAATCTTGGATGAGAACCTTCTTCCCTCAGCCAGAACACTGAAGATGGGTCATGGATGGGTCTTCCAGCATGACAATGACCCAAAACATACCGCCAAGGCAACAAAGGAGTGGCTCAAGAAGAAGCACATTGAGGTCATGGAGTGGCCTAGCCAATCTCCAGACCTTAATCCTATAGAAAATGTGTGGCGGAACTGAAACCAGTTGCTAAGAAACCTTAAAGCTTTAGAGAAGATCTGTAGCGAAGAGAGGACCAAAATGCCTCCTGAGATGTGCAAACCTGATCACCACCTACAAGAAACGTCTGACCTCTGTGATCACCAACAAGGGTTTCTCCACCGGGTACTAAGTCATGTTCTGCTTGGGGATCAAATACTTATTTTACTCACTGAATTGCAACTCCTTTTAAATCATGTGCATTTTCTGGATTTTTGGTTGATATTCTGTCTCCATCATATAAAATACCCCTCTGATAAAAACGATAGTCCCTTCATTTCTATGTAAGTGGGCAAAACTTACACAATCACACCATTATTTCCCCACTGTAATACCTCTTCTATTACAGGGAATGGAGGGGGAGGTAGGAGACACGGGAGCGGAATGGGTCCGTCTCCCAGACGCTCACTCACCCGGCTCGATGTAGAGGCCCTCTTGTTCTCCATCCAGCGAGCAGTGATGTCCGATGGTGGAGGCCACCTGTTCCTCCAATGGGGTGAGTTTAGTGTCTATGATTGGGGTGACTCCGGGGGGCGTGGGCGCCTTGTTGCCGGTTTTGCGATGGGTGATCTTCCTCTTCACCTCCAGGCGGAGGTCCCGCCACTTGTGTTTGAGGTCATCGATGCTGCGGGGGGTGTAACCGAGTTCGTTGACATGTTTCTGGATCTGATTCCACAGCTGGCTGCGCCTCTGGTTCCTGCGGGTGGACTCGGTGCGGAGCGCCTCCGAGCCGTAAAGAGCGCTGAAATGTTTGACCACGTACTTCACCAGCGTCTCAGTCTCCTCGTTGGAGAAATTGGCTTTTCGTTTCCGGCCAGTGAAGGGACTCGGCCCCAGTGGCTGGAGCAACAGAGCGTCCTTCACCTGGACAGCGGTGATGGCGGGGGTGGTGATGGTGGAGGCGGGGGTGGTGATGGTGGAGGCAGGGGTGGTGATGGTGGGGGTGGAGGTCTGGGGAGTGGAGACCGGTACCGGTGTGGTCACTAGTGTCACTGTGGCTGCCGTGGTCACAGGCGTTGTCAACGGCATAGTGGGGGTCACCACGGGTTCTGGCATAGGTTCCTCTTTCGGGACCACCTTGATCTCCAACTTTGGTGACTCTGAGGGGGGAGCAGTCTGGGAAGAGGAGGTCTCTGAGGTGGTGGTGGCGACTGTGGTGGTGGTGGTGGCTTCAGACTCCGCCATGGCCGAGTTCTCCTGGCGAACCGCGGCTCGGGTGCCGATTCTACGGGTGGGAACGGTTCCCTCAGACATGGAGGCAGCTGGGGGGGTGGGGGTGGGGGGGATGGGGAAGGGTGGGTATCACACTTCAACCATGACAATCAGATCTGCCGGAAGAGAGGAAATAACATACAATCAGATGAACCATAAAAGAGGCAACCAATCATTCGAGAGAGAAGAGTGGGGGGTGCACAACCAGGGATGGGAATGTTATGCTACAGAGGGGAAGGTGGGGGGGGGGGGGGGCCCTGACAGGTAGGGTGAGGAGACACTCATTTGGTTGAGGGGGCAGGGAGAATCCATACTCTCTAAATGGGGGGGGTTAATCTTATTCAGACCAACACCAAACACAAATGGACCCATGCTGAGAGGTTATCACACTCAGATTGGCTCCCAGCGGTTTGTGCTCTCCGACGACTACACAAGTGCAGCAAATAAAATCATCTCCCCCATACATGTAAAACACCCGCATTTCCAGTGATTCTCCGGAGTTCAGCTTTAAAGTTATTTTTTTACATTTTGTATAAAGAAGGGAGAGGCAAGGAAGTCCCCCTCCACTTCCGGGTTCCCGAAAAAAGGCGAGGAAGTCCCCTCCACTCCCGGGTCCCGGAAAAAGGCGAGGAAGTCCCCTCCACTTCCGGGTTCCCGAAAAAAGGCGAGGAAGTCCCCTCCACTGCCGGGTCCCCGAAAAAAGGCGAGGAAGTCCCCTCCACTGCCGGGTCCCCGAAAAAAGGCGAGGAAGTCCCCTCCACTTCCAGGCCCCCGAAAAAAGGCGAGGAAGTCCCCTTCCACTTCCAGGCCCCCGAAAAAAGGCGAGGAAGTCCCCTTCCACTCCCTGCCCCCCAAAAAAGGCGAGGAAGTCCCCTCCACTCCCGGGTTCCCGAAAAAAGGCGAGGAAGTCCCCCTCCACTTCCGGGTCCCGGAAAAGGCGAGGAAGTCCCCCTCCACTTCCGGGTCCCGAAAAAAGGCGAGGAAGTCCCCTCCACTCCCGGGTCCCGGAAAAAGGCGAGGAAGTCCCCTCCACTTCCGGGTTCCCGAAAAAAGGCGAGGAAGTCCCCTCCACTGCCGGGTCCCCGAAAAAAGGCGAGGAAGTCCCCTCCACTGCCGGGTCCCCGAAAAAAGGCGAGGAAGTCCCCTCCACTTCCAGGCCCCCGAAAAAAGGCGAGGAAGTCCCCTTCCACTTCCAGGCCCCCGAAAAAAGGCGAGGAAGTCCCCTTCCACTCCCTGCCCCCCAAAAAAGGCGAGGAAGTCCCCTCCACTCCCGGGTTCCCGAAAAAAGGCGAGGAAGTCCCCCTCCACTTCCGGGTCCCGGAAAAGGCGAGGAAGTCCCCCTCCACTTCCGGGTCCCGGAAAAGGCGAGGAAGTCCCCCTCCACTTCCGGGTCCCGGAAAAGGCGAGGAAGTCCCCCTCCACTTCCGGGTCCCGGAAAAGGCGAGGAAGTCCCCCTCCACTTCCGGGTCCCGAAAAAAAGGCGAGGAAGTCCCCCTCCACTTCCGGGCCCCGAAAAAAAGGCGAGGAAGTCCCCCTCCACTTCCGGGTCCCGGAAAAGGCGAGGAAGTCCCCCTCCACTTCCGGGTCCCGGAAAAAGGCGAGGAAGTCCCCCTCCACTTCCGGGTCCCGGAAAAAGGCGAGGAAGTCCCCCTCCACTTCTGGGCCCCGAAAAGGTAGTGGGAAGGTCTCCAAGTGAGGGACTGCAACCCGTTCTTAGGGTTACCAATCACATCACATCCATACAATCAACATTAGATCTACCAAATCTATGTAATATGAGGAGGACCTCCCTGATCTATCCAATCAGGGAGGACCCTGTGCTACATAGTTGTTGGCAGATCAACAGGAGATCTTATAATTATTGTGATGCGTATGGAGGAGCTATAGACATACGAGTGTCCCCATTGAAGAAGGAGTCCCCTCGGAGTTTACAATGATCCAACGACGAGTAGAGGGGTGGAGCCGACATGTCAATCACAGGGATCTCCCCCCTTCTCAAAACTAAACACACATTTCTGGTTAGGATACATTGCAGAACACTGGGGGAAATCCATTGGTATTCAGAAGATGATCGCTCCCCCCCCCCCCCCCCCCCAGATGTATACTTCCCTCCATTCCTCATACGCAGAACTCGGGTATGTAAAACTTTGGGTGGGGAAAGTGGCTTTATATTGGGGTAAGGCTGGGTATTCTAAGGGTTACGCCTCCGAGTTTGGAGACATTCTAATTTCTAGTAGCTTGCGGAAAGGTAAGAGAGGGTTCAGTTGGGTGGTCATGTTGGGGTCAGATGATAATGTTGGGGTGTTGAGGTCAGGTGAGCATATCGGCATTAGGGTGTTTGGGGGGGTTTTGAAGGAGTTGGTCAAGGAGGAGTCAGATGGTTATGTTGGTGTGAGGGAGAAGATGGATATGTTGTGGTCAGAGAGGATTCAGTTGGCCATGCTGGAGTCAAGAAAAGGTCAGGTGGTTATGTTGGGGTGTTATGTTGAAAGAGGAGAAGATGGTTATGTCGGGGTCAAGGGATGATATTGGGGCGAGGGAGGAGTAGATGGATATGCTGGAGTCAGGTGATCATGTTGGGGGGGGGGGGGGGGGAGGAGCAGTAGATTGTGTGGTTGTGGTCAGGTGGTTATGTGTTAGGGTGAGGTCAGATGGTTATGTTGGGGTGAGGGAGGAGTAGATGGATATGTTGGAGTCAGGTGATCATGTTGGGGGGGGGGGGGGGGGGGGAGAGCAGTAGATTGTGTGGTTGTGGTCAGGTGGTTATGTGTTAGTGTGAGGTCAGATGGTTATGTTGGGGTGAGGGAGGAGTAGATGGATATGTTGGAGTCAGGTGATCATGTTGGGGGGGGGGGGGGGAGAGCAGTAGATTGTGTGGTTGTGGTTATGGTTATGTGTTAGTGTGAGGTCAGATGGTTATGTTGGGGTGAGGGAGGAGTAGATGACCATCTGACCCCAAAACATGACCATGTTGGGTGGTCAGGGTGAAGTGATCATGACGGGGGGGTCAAGAAAAAGTCAGATGGTTATGTTGGAGCGTCAGATGGTTCGGTTGAGGCATTAGGGAAAAGTCAGGTGGTGGTGGGGTAGGGGTAGAGGTGGTGACGTTGGGGGTCAAGTGTTCATGTTGCTGTGTTAGGGTGAGGGAGGAGAAGATGGTTATGTTGGAGTGTTAGGTGATGAAGTTGGGGTGAGGAAGGAGTAGATGGTGATGTTGGGGGGTCACGTTTGGGTGTTAGG
This sequence comes from Lithobates pipiens, assembly GCF_037356315.1. Classification (NCBI taxonomy): domain Eukaryota; kingdom Metazoa; phylum Chordata; class Amphibia; order Anura; family Ranidae; genus Lithobates; species Lithobates pipiens. The sequence goes on along the minus strand of NW_027507764.1, from coordinate 593,702,760 downwards.
CTTGGTGAAGGGTCAGGCACGTCAAAATCAAGTGTTCACGTTGCTGTGTTAGGGGGTCAGATAGTTGTGTTGGGGGCATGTCTGGGTGTTGGGATTGGTGAGGGATCATTTTGGGGGGTCAGATGGTTGGGGTGAGGGAGGAGAAGATGGTGATGTTGGGGTCAGATGATCATGCTGGGGCGAGGGAGGAGTAGTTGGTGGTGTTGGGGGCCATGTTGGGATCGGTGAGGGGGTCATGCTGGGATGAGGAAGAAGTAGAGGACCACCTGACAGCAAAACTTCAACATGACCACGTTGGGGTGGTCAGGGTCAAGTGATCAAGAGTTGGGGTAAGGGAGGGTCAGATGGTCCCAATGGGAATGTCGGGGGGGTCAGATGGTCACGTTGGGGGGGGGGGGGGTGGTCAGAGTGTTGGGGGGAATTCAGGTGATCACTTTGGGTGTCGGGGAGGGTCAGGCGGTCCCGTTGGGGTGGTGGGAGTAGTAGTTGGTGGTGTTGGGGTCATGTTTGGGTGTTGGGATTGGTGAGGAGTCATGTTGGGGGTCAGATGGTTGGGGTGAGGGAGGAGAAGATTGTGATGTTGGGGTCAGGTGATCATGTTGGGGCGAGGGAGGAGTAGTTGGTGGTGTTGGAGTCACATTGGGATGTTGGGATTGGTGAGGGATCATGTTGGGGGTCAGATGGTTGGGGTGAGGGAGAAGAAGATTGTGATGTTGGGGTCAGGTGATCATGTTGGGGTGGGGGGGAAGAGTAGTTGGTGGTGTTGGGGTCACGTCTGGGTGTTGGGATTGGTGAGGAGTCATGTTGGGGGTCAGATGGTTGGGGTGAGGGAGGAGAAGATGATTATGTTGGGGGTCAGGTGATCATGTTGGGGTGGGAGGGAGGAGTAGTTGGTGGTGTTGGGGGCACGTCTGGGTGTTGGGATTGGTGAGGAGTCATGTTGGGGGTCAGATGGTTGGATTGGGGTGAGGGAGGAGAATATGGTTATGTTGGGGGTCAGGTGATCATGTTGGGGCGAGGGAGGAGTAGTTGGTGGTGTTGGGGTCACATTTGCGATGTTGGGATTGGTGAGGGATCATGTTGGGGGTCAGATGGTTGGGGTGAGGGAGAAGAAGATTGTGATGTTGGGGGTCAGGTGATCATGTTGGGGTGGTGGGAGGAGTAGTTAGTGGTGTTGGGGTCACGTCTGGGTGTTGGGATTGGTGAGGGATCATGTTGGGGGTCAGATGGTTGGGGTGAGGAGGAGAATATGGTGATGTTGGGGGTCAGGTGATCATGTTGGGGCGAGGGAGGAGTAGTTGGTGGTGTTGGGGGCCATGTTGGGATCGGTGAGGGGGTCGTGCTGGGGTGAGGAAGTAGTAGAGGATCACCTGACAGCAAAACTTCAACATGACCACGTTGGGGTTGTTAGGGTCAAGTGTTGGGGTAAGGGAGGGTCAGATGGTCACGTGGGGGGGGGGGGGGGGGTGGTCAGAATGTTGGGGGAAGTCAGGTGATCACTTTGGTGTCGGGGGGGGTCAGGCGGTCCCGTTGGAGTGGGGGAGGAGTAGTCGTGGGCTCATGTTGGGGGTCACGTTAGGGTCAGGGGTCATCTTATGGTGAAAGTCAATAAGAGACCCCGCCCCTCCCCCCATCCAACACTCCACCGATATCAGATCTCCGTCCCGGGGACCGGAATATCACCAACCAGTTGCCGTAGCAACACAGGGGAGGAGTAGGCGGAGCCCATCATACCGCCAACAACCTCCCAAAGCCAGGAACCTCCCCCTAGCAACCAGATACCCTAAAACACTGCGCTAAAACCTAATTGGACGTCACTGGCTCCTCCTACATTCACAAGACAACACCGATAACTGGACCCCCCTCCCCCCTCAATGTACAGCATGCTCTGCAGTCCCCTCCCCTCATCACTACCTCTAGATGGGGGTACCCGGGACCCTCCAACTGTTGTAGAACTACAAATCCCAT